>NC_140961.1:118343895-118368895 GCF_056783735.1 Eptatretus burgeri | reverse complement strand
TTAAGTTGGCCGGCTTAATATCTTAGGGTCTTCAGCTCGAGCCTTGTCAGTACGTTAAATAACACCAGGTGGGTTGACTCAGCCTTTCATCCCTCCAAGTTCGGCAAAAAGTACCAGCCCGACTAGAAACAGGTGGCACTGCATCAGCAGCACAACCACTCTCACAGCATTGATGCAACCAGCAACCACAGGTTGTATACAAAATAATAATAAAAATAATGTAGAAATTCTTAACATGAATGATTTTAGGGGAATAGATTGCTCACCCATCACTTTAATATTCACAGATGAAAAATTATGAACAAACGCTGCAATGGGGCAAATGGTTGAAAGTCATTTTGAGTTTTATTTATAACCCTCAAGTCAAAACAGTATTTGGGTCCACCAGAGGAGTCTCATAATTGAACAATCATGATGCTTAAGCTGTAAGTTATGATCTTCTTGATTTTACTTTTTTTCTGATTGTATTTTAACAATGTTATATTCTCTTTACCAGAGTACATCCCCAAGGTTTACAATGGGCTCTGACAATGATATTCACCATTGAAGAGATCAATAAAAATGTTTCTCTCCTTCCCAACATGACTCTTGGATTCGATATCTATGATTCTTGTTTTTCAATCCAAATCGCTCTGGAGAGCAGCTTGTGGTTTGTGAAGAAAAGAATCGATTCAGACGTGGGACCTGAAGGTTTCTGTACTCCACGTGTGGTTGTTGGAGATTATACTTCAAACATTCTAACAATTCTGAGCCCATTTTTGGCTCAGTTTAAGCTTCCACAGGTCGAAACAGCTCCCTATTTTAATTTTCATCCTGTCAATACTGTCTATTGATTCTGCACAGTTTGTTAAAATATGGTGAGCCTGGTGTTGGCGCAGTCGTTAGGGCAGCGGCTTGGGATCCAAAAGGTCCTGAGTTCAAGCCCCGTTGGGCCACTGAATTCATACACCAGGGGGTTGACTCAGCCTGTCATCTTTCCGAGGTTGGCGAAATGAGTACCAGTATACTGGGCCGGTGTATACCCCGGTTAAAATAGGTGTACCATATCCCTGTGTAGTAAGAGGCGACCAGGGTTGTGTCAGGAAGGGCATCTGGCATAAAACATGTGCCAAATCACTATGCGCATCATACGGATGATCCACTGTGGCGACCCCGAATGGGAGTAGCCAAAAGAAGAAGAAGAAGTTTATTAAAATATGGTATTTTGAAAATCCAGACAATATCGTGGTATTTTGAACATCCAGACAAAATATTATTCAGCATCATTTGCACTATCCAATGATGAAAAACTGTCAAAACAAAAACTTATTTGACATTTTTTTCATTTATTTTAAAATGAGTTGTTTCGTTTTTCGTTTGTTTGAAAATCAGTTTGGTGAATCTGGAAAGTTGATTCCATTTTCGTCACATCACTGATTTTTGTTTGTGCCACCAGTTAAATTTGAACCCACAAATACTGAGTTTCAAGACAATTCCCTTGCCTTTTCCCCGAGCACGCGATTAAAGAAAAGTAAAGATTTTTATTATCGCATATTTACAGCTCATTCAAACCACTCACTGAAACTAACTGACTGACTGATATTAATGTTCGGTACCTTGCGGGTGACATAGAAAGCTGAAATCAGGTGTGCCCATGGACATCAAAGCCAATACACCGACAAAATTCACGAAACCATGGAAAGCGTCCGTAGATGAAAATATTAATAAATAAAAAGCAATAAATGGAAAAAAAATGCAAAAATGAATGCAGGTGAACGACCCAAGACAATGGGGAAGCACAGTAATTTTGTGTGCCAAAAGACATCGAAGTCGATACACCAGCAAAACTCACAGAACCATTGAAAGCAACCGCATGTGAAAATATAAATTAATGAAAATAAATAAATGAACAAAATAAATGTGGCTGAGTGATCAATGACAATGGGGAAGCATGGTAGTTTTGCTTGCCGATTGATATCAAAATTGAAACACCGGGAAAAAATCACAGAACCAGTGGAAAGCGTCCCTAAATGAAAATATAAATGAAAATAAATAAATGGAAAAAACAAATGCAGGTGAGCGAACTGAGACAATGGGGAAGCATGGTTTGTTGTTGCTGACAATGTGTGAGCATACCCCACTGGTAATATAAAATAGTTTCATTAAATAGTGTCCATTCAAACACAGGCAGCATGAAAGTCGAGCATTGTTTTGCAATACTTTCCATCACCTTTCTCTTCCTCTCATAATTCTGGATCCAACTATGATGTACACTGCATCAACATTGTTTCTAATTTGATGTCTTTGGGGAAGGGATGTTTTAATTCCAAACTACAATTTGTTTGGGCCTTATGCAACAGGATCTTTTTTAAAGGGAGCCACCAGTTTTAAGGAGCATTTGAAACATAAGTATATTTTTTACTTTATAAAACACAAAAAAAAAATTCTGAGGATGACACTGCTCAGATACTTCTTTTTTTTCTTCTGTAGCCTTTAAAAATTGAGTTGTAACTTTAATTACATTTAATTTCAATAATCTGCTTTTCTTGTGCATCAGTGCTTTCATTCGTGGAAGTAAATATCTTCACAGTTTCCTTGTTCTTCCTCTCTCACCTCTATCTCATCTTTATTGATCTAAGATTTGTGGAGGCCTTCAAAGATGTGTGTATGTGTGTGTGTTTGTGTGTGTGTGTGTGTGTGTGTGTGTGTGTGTGTGTGTGTGTGTGTGTGTGTGTGTGTGTGTGTGTGTGTGTGTACACGCTTAGAACTTTCTGTCAATGAACATTTCCTTAATGACCAAAAGATGAATACAAAAATTTGTTATCATCTTTGGCTCATTATGGAAAAGTATGTTGTCTCAGAACAGTTTAATGACAATTGGATAATTTTCCTGCAAACCGTCCATATTACATTTGCACAAACATCAATATTCCATCACTGTCGCATTCTCACGTACAATTCCAGGTTAGTTACAGTGGAGATTGCAAGTGTCTCAGTGATAAAAAGAGGTTTCCATACTTTCTCCATACATATCCAAGTGGTGTTCATTTTGTAACAGCCATGATTCAGCTGGTACGATACTTTGGTTGGGTATATGTTGGTGTCGTGGCTGTGGATGATGTATATGGAAGAAATCAATTGATTCAGTTCCTCGACGAAGGAACACGCAATGGAATATGTATTGCTTTTAGTGCACTTTGGCAGGAAGAATTCGGCATTAAAAACCTTCAAACCGTCGGTGAGAAATATTTTGTTTTAAGCGATGCAGATATTTGCAGAATGTTTCCCAAATGGGAGAATTAAACTCATTGTTTATTTAACATGATAAATCGTCCTTCAAGGAAAACAATAACCAAGTTAATAAATTACATATAATCTTTTACTGGATTATTTGTCTACCAAATTGTGGACATCTATGAACCGATTGTTTCACATCTTTGCTCAAAATCAATTTTGGGTTCATATTTTATGCCGACAGTGACGAAGTCGCTGGTGGCATTATGTTTTCGGGTTGTCTCTCCATCTGTCCGCCCTTACGTAACGAGTACTTCCATGCAAATGTTCTCTGTTTTCTCTGCAACCGCTTATCCGATTGAAACAAAATTTTCACCATAGATGCGACGACGCACACAGAATTTTACAAATGATGATTATGACATCATAGGTAAAGTTGGGTGGCAGCCATGTTGGAAAAACGGAAAAAACTTTGGACCTCTATTTCTACAAAACTGCACCATGGAGAAAATTGAAACATGGCACCTGACAACTACTTTTCATGGGAAATAAGAGTGATTTGACAATGGCATCATCGGTGAAGTGGTATGCCAGTCAAAATTTGACATGTGGAATGCTGCAATCAATCAGTATGAACATTTGTGAGGTTCATCTGGAGATAGATGGGTCAAGAGAAAATTTTTTATCACATCATCAGTCATGTGGTTTGGCAGCCATATTGTTTAAAAAAAAGTCTTCTTCTCCAGAACTGCTTTCAACATGAAGTAACAACTGCAAATAAATGATCGATTCACCATTTGTAATAAGGTTGGATAACTATAACATCGAAAGTAACTTGGTCTGGCAGACATTTCGGATTTACCTGAAAACCTTCAAAAATCTTCTTCTTCAGAAAGGCTTAACAGATTGAGGGGAAACTAAACACACCTATTCAACATTCCTTGGGGGATACGAAGGTGAAAAAGATTAATTGATGTCATGTAGTTCGGTGGCCATATTGAATTGAACAAAAATATTAAATAATGGTTTATCTGGAACTGCTTATCAGATCAAAGCGAAATTCACCAATTATCATTGAACAATGTAGCGCATTCAGTGTGGAAATGATTATGTCATAGGTCACTTGGTGTGGCAGCTATATTGGATAGAAAAATGAACCTTATCCGATCAAAAATGAAACTTCACACACGTGATTCACTCCCAAATCCTGGACATAATCCAACTTTTCAATGCCATAGGCCATGTGGTTTGGCAGCGATGTTAGTTTGAAAACCGAAAATTGAATAAACCTTTTCTCCAAAACCACTGAACAGATCAATGTGAAACATTTTGCGTTACATGGAGCAATGGCAGTGAATCACAACTGCAGTTTCGCATAGATCACAATAGCGTTTTCTAAAATATAATTTTTTTATATTTCCCTTGAAACCAATGTGGGTGCCACACCACATGACTGATGATGCCATTTTATAGTCAAACTTATGTAACAAGCGCAGGGGATCATCACTGAAAAGTATGGTATTGATAGGTTGAATGGTTTCAGATAAATAATTGTTCACTTATCGCCTGAAAACCAACGTTGCTGCCACATTATGTGACTGATGAGGTCATTGTTAAATATAATATTTGCAGCAACAGAACTGGATCATCTCTGCAAAGCCTCCCATCGAAAGGCTGAGCAGTTTCAGAGAAATAATAATTTTTAAAAATATGATCGACTCAGCATGGGGAATATTTGTTGAAATTTCAACATCGGTCACATGGTCTCACAGCCATGTTGGTCAAAAAACCTTTCATCGAAATTTTCAACATAGATGCAACTACTCATGTAGAATGTTTATGTGATAACAATGACGTCAAAGGCCACATGATGTGTCAGCCATGTAGGAAAAAAAGAAAACCTTTGGACTTTTGTATCTCCAAAACTGCTCTATTGAAAAAAATCAAACTTGGCACATGTGAAGTACTCCCCATAGGAAACAAGTGCGATTTTTTGATAATATCATGTGGCTTCATTATGAGATCTTAATTGCATGCGTCAAATGCTTTTTCCAATCAGTATGAAAATTTTGAGGGTAATCTTTGGCTAAATTGTAATTGGCAAGAAAGTTGATGACATCATCAGTCACATGGTTCGGCAGTGTTATTGTTGTTAACAAAAAAAACCTTCAAAAATCTCTGAAAAGGCTGAAAAGATTGAGGCAATACATTACAGATATGATCGCTTATCCAAGTGGAAAAAAGTTCTCCACCTTTGATGTCACATGTCACATGGTTTGGCGGCCATGATTTTTTTGAATAATAAACATTTTAAAACTTTTGTCTCCAGAATGGCTTGACAGATTGAGGGGAAACTTCACGTACATGTTCCAAAAACTTGGCGATACCAGGTTAGTAGGGTGAGTATAATGATTCTGGCTCACTTTTCCCCATGTAAGTGAATGGGGGATTATTAGCGATTCATATTTTTTTCCCGAAAAAATAAACCCCCTTTTTAGCTCAAGGTATATTATTTGTCTCCCCTTTTAACCTTGGAGCACTCTTTTCAAATAACCAATGCAATAAGACAAAGATTTGTTCAAGTAGTCACATAGAAGGGTGAATATACTGTGAATTGTTAAAGGTAATTCTCAAGAAATATCTGAAACATGTAAGCCAAGGGGCACTCTTTTTCCAACAACCAATGCATATTGTTTAGCTCACTCATTGAACTTATAAAGATTTGTTCATTCTCAAATTCCTTCAATAGTTTAATTTTCTTTGCACATTAATCCCCATCTAAAATATTTAAAAATAAAACATTTTAATCTTTATATTTTTCAAGATACCCCTTTTGTGTCATTATGAAATGATATACTTCTCTCATTGATCTCATCTGACCACCCCCTGTGTTGCATATCATTTTGAGATTGTGGTAAATTATTTTTCCATTGTTCAATTGATAACCATCAAAGTTTTCAGTCCATTCAAGGATATGTATTGTTTTCTTTAGATCCTCCACCTTATTGGTTTTTAAATTGATTCGCTTATTTGTTTTATTTAGCTTTGTTTTAATTATTTTTTCAATAAGACTTATTTGATATTTTTCACATTCATTATGTTTTCCATTTATATACCAAGACTGAGATTTTCTTCACTCTTTAGTTTGATTAATACTTGGTTCGACCATTTATATATTGTGAAAAACGCGGCGGTAGCCCTTAAAAATGCGAACCCATCTTCCCATCGTTAAAACTTGTGTCCATATGGAACACAATCTATTATAGTCACTATCATACAATATCCAAATGGAACACAATCTATTCCATTATCTAAAATAAATCTCTTATCATCAAAGCCTCCTATTGCCTTTTTATTTACTTCTTCACAATATATCTTATGTTTATAACTTCTTATTGTATTCATTTTCCTATATTCTTCTTTCTTATTCATCAAACAATTATAATAATTTCTAAAAGTTATTGATTTCTTTATTACATATTTCTTTATTCCCTGTAACCTTTTATCAATCTGATCACCATACTTATAAGCATATGCCTTTGCTCTTAATCCAATAAACTCACTCATTACTTTTCCACCCAACTCATCCTTCAACTTACAAATAACCTTTACATTCTTTTTTGTGGGGTGGCTTTATTCTATTCTATTCTAACACAATCTTTATTCTAACACAATCCATTCTATTCACTCTATCATACAATATCCATGTGGAACACAATCTATTCCATTATCTATCTATAATTCCAGCAATGTGTGTGTGTGTGCATGTGTGTGTGTGTGTGTCTGTCTGTCTGCGACCGCCGTTTCTCGACGACCGCCGGTCCGATCTGATTGAAACTTGCCAGGAATATTGACGGGGCCCCACAGATGTACCTTTTCAAGGTTTGATATCAATCTTACAGGCAGTTCCCAAGTTACGGCCACTTTTCTGCATTTTCTGTGTTGAAAAGGTGTATATATGGCAGCTGAAGGTGTCATTCCACCTTCTCACCTTATCATGCCAATTTTTCCCAAATTATTAATAACCGGACGATCACCGGTCCGATCGGATTGAAACTTGCCAGGAATATTGCCGGGGACCCGCTGATGTGCCTTTTCAAGGTTTGATATCAATCGGACAATCGGTTCCCAATTTACGGCCATTTATCTGTCGACCAATGACAAGACACGGTGCCATGACAACACGAATGACGTTACAATTAATGTTTGTTTATTTATTTACTTATTGTTTTTATTTTATTTGCACGATTGACGGTCCGATCTGATTGAAACTTGCCAGGAATATTGCCGGGGACTCGCGGATGTGCCTTTTCAAGGTTTGATATTAATCCGACGAGCAGTTCCCAAGTTACGGCCATTTATCTGTCGACCAATATCTGTGAGAGAGGGGGATGGGAGAGGGGCGATGAGAGTGGCGGAGAGAGAGGACGGGGGGAGAGAGGAAGGGGGATACTCGGGGGGAGAGAGGGGGGCAAGGGCGGGGGGGAGAGAGAGGGGGCGAGAGAGGGGGGCGAGAGAGATGGGGCGAGAGAGGGTTACACATACTCACACTCACCTATGGGCACGCCCCTCCGGGCCCGCCCCTATGGGCCCGTACTAGTCTAAAATAAATCTCTTATCATCAAAGGCTCCTCATGCCTTTTTATTTACCTCTTCACTGTATGTCTTATGTTTACAACTTCTTATTGTATACATTTTCCTATATTCTTCTTTCTTATTCATCAAACAATTATAATAATTTGTAAAAGTTATTGATTTCTTTATTACATATTTCTTTATTCCCTATAACGTTTTATCAATCTGTTCACCATACTTATAAGCATATGCCTTTGCTCTCAATCCAATAAACTCACTCATTACTTTTCCACCCAACTCATCCTTAAACTTACCAATAACCTTGACATTCTTTTTTGAAAATAACTCGCTCTTCTTCCGAAAATTACTTGTATCATATACTCCAATATTTTTCTTCATATCATCATCAGTTTTTATATCTGGAATAAAACTATCGGTGTCCATAAACAACAATGACACATTTTCACCATACTCTTTCTTTAAGCCATTATACAAATAATCATGCATCAATATCTTTGATAAATCAAGAACTGCTGTTCCAATATAAATTGGTTTATCCATGACAATACTTTCCTTTTTCAGAAGAATAGTAGAAAAGTTCTCTGAAAAAACCTCTTCTCTCTCAAAACTTGGTTTATTTATCAATCTAGAAGCTTCTTTCCAAGATGTTGCGAATCTAATGTTTTGTCTGTTTCTAACATTTTCCAGAGTCTTTGCAAATACAGCATCATTCATTAACTTGTAACAGTCCCCTTTAAATTTTACTTTTGTATTTGCTCTCATATCTGTATTGAATTTAATATACTTTTTCCATCCAAGGACTTTGTTTAAAATTTAAAACTCTATGCATTTTAGCTACTCTCACCCCAGCAGATAAATATTGTCTCAAGTTCCTTTGATGCAAAACATATCCCTCTTTATCATAGAATGTTGTTAATAACTTTTCTGTTGATTTACCTTTAATATTAAAACTTTTATGATAATCACTTAACCATTCTTTCTTTGGGGTTTCTTTCTCACATGCAAAAGGAAGGTCTTTATGCTTATTATGAAGATCACTCGGGTACCTCAAATCAACTTCAAAATAATAACCTTTTTTTCCTCATTCAATTCCTCTTGAGAAGAAATAACAATATTCATCAAAGCCTTTTCATAATCCTTTTCTTCCACCCACTATAATTTACCAGAAGGCAGAGTTTGTCAAAGAGAGCGGGGGAGACATTGTCCATCCATACAAATTATTAACATCAAAATACATCAAATAATTACTATCTTTTTCACTCTCATAATTTGGAAGATATTTATTATTTGCTTTAGCATATCTTTTTGAACATACTTGTGATATTCCACCTATCTTAGACATCTCAATCATCAAAAGCATATTGACATCAATGATTAAATCTTTATCTTGTTTTGTCATTTTCAACATTGCACTCCAAGCTAAACCAGGAGCTGTGAAATAGTGGGCAGGATCTAATCCATAACAATTTTTATTATGACAGAGTGATCTAAAAGCTTGAAACAGATCAGCTAACAATAAAACATCTGTTTTTAGATACAAATCATGATATTCTCCAAGGTTCTTTATCTTAAATATTTTCCAAATTTCTTGTGCGTGTTTATATTCATTATCACTTATGTCTTCTTCATAAAGGTTATTATAGAAATTTTCTTTGGAATGAAGTTGTGTTTCTTTAAATCCCATAAATGAATCCATATAGTCATAAGGATAAATTCCCTTACTTGTAAGAATTTTCTCTTTACTTTGAATTTCATTCCTTGTTTGAATTTCCTCTCTCTCGTTAGAATTCCCACTTTCATCAGAATTTCATCTTTCATCAGAATTTCCTCTTTAGTTAGAATTTCATTCAGTGTTCGAATTTTCTATATAATTAGAATTTCATCTTCAGTTAGAATCTCTTCATTAATTTCCACATTAATTAGAATTTCCTCTTTACTTTGAATTCTCTCTTTAATCTGAATTTCCTCTTTCGTTAGAATTTCCTCTTTTGTAAAGAATGAATTAAGATTTGGAAAAGAACCCGTGGAGCTTAGAATTGATGCAAGGTTGGCTTGTGGTGTTCCCATAAACTTGTAAGAATCTAGAAACCTAATACGGGTTAAAGGTTTGGTGAATATCATTTTTGTCAATGAAATATACTTTTGAATTGTGTTTGTCATGGCAGAAATATTCCCTGGTGTTTTTGAAAGTTCATTTATAAATAGATGTGTATCACAGTTGGCGCTGTTGTGAAGAAAGACTGGAATAAAAGAAGGTAATTTATAATTAAGATTACAACAGGAATGAGCGGGACCTCTATATTTACCAGAGAGATGACAATGATCCCTAACTTTTGACTCCTCAATTTCCTCCTCACAAATATGACAGATATTGTTCTTTCTAAATTCTAATTTTTCTTCTTCGGTTAATTTCATCGGTTCATTTGTTTCTTTCATTAATTTAGTTAGTCTTATACAATCCTTTTCTAATCGTTTTACAAACTGTTTTACAAATACAAACTAATCGTTTGAAACTTTTTTCCACACTAATGTTCAAGTTTATTATACTTTTCTCGAACAGTTGATTTGATATAATAACAGAAACCACAAGGAATATGTTTTTGATACTTATTTGTATGTGATTATTTTGGATTAGGAGAAGCAGTACTTATCTTTTTAAGGATACATTCAAAATCAGCGTATATCACAAATGGGTGCATGATAGATTTATTATAATCTTCAAAGTAAATCTTTTCACCAGGTTTGGGCATTGTAATTACAGCTCATTTATGATTACTACAATATTTTGAATGTTGTTCGAATCGTTCTTTTGCATGAATTGAATTAAGACATCGCTTCCAAAGATATATTTTGTTTGCTGTTCTGAATACCTGAGAAGAGATTAATCTAGATAAATTATTGATGTATGTATAATGTGAATTCATTCCAACACTAAAATATATAAGATCAATGTGTGTTTCTTCATTTTTAGAGTTGTTTGATATTTTTAATACCTGAACTTTATTCTCTCCAGTTCATCCATATACATTAATAGAAAGATTATTCTTTTTCTCAAATTTAGGAATATCTGTGAGTGGCATTGGGAATTTTAAATCTTTACTGTACAAGGTATTCTCATATTTCATATATTGTTTTACTCTTTCTGAATTACAATTTAGTGGATTAAGTGAGCAAGAACAGACCAGAGAAAACATTTATTATCATTGTTCTTAATATTAACAACTGCCTTCTTTAGTTTTATTTCTTTTGGTAATTCATTATAAGAAGAAGCTTTAAGAGGGTCTGATTTTAGAATGGGTATATCCAAAAAGATGATTTTTTAAATATTAAATCCACATCCTACCACTGTATTATCAACATCCTCCTGTTGTCTTGATAGTTCTTCATAAACCCCACTATTCAGAAAAACTTGAAATGATCTTATAAAATGAAGATCTGTTCTCATATAAGGAGTTTGTTCTTCATCTTCTCTCTTCATTTTAATTTTCACTCCCATATAAAACTTTAAAGTTTTCATTCCTTTTAATGTCTTTTTAATAAATTTTTCAACATCAGGTTTCACGATTTCAAATGATTCAGCAAATGATGATGGACTGGGTTCTCCAAATTGAAAAATCCTTATTTTAATATGATTCTTTAAATCTCCAACAGTGTTTTCAATATAATAGTTTCCCTTTACTTTAAACTCATTCTTCTTGTGTTTTTGTGATTGAAGGTGATTCTTATAACTACTCTTTAAAACATCCTTTGAGCAGATATCTCAATGTTTTCTTTCCAACTCATGAGGAGATATTTGTTTGAAAAGATTGAATGTGTGTTTTTTGGTTTGAAGGTGTTTTTAATAATATTTATATTCGTGATTACAAACATCGCAGTACGTTGTATTCACCATATTTATATAATAAAACTTTGCTTGAACTAAAATTTTCTTGATGAAAATTTTGTTTAATTTATAGGTGAACCTGTGCTTAAAACCATTTTATCCTACAACTTTTTCACTTAATAAATACAATGTCTCAAAACACAAAAGACAAGTTTCAATCAATCTCTTCATTTGTTAAAGATACTGAGAAATATGTCAAGGATGTAAAATTGAACAAAGATAATTATAACAACTATTTGATAAAAACAATTATGGTGAATAATGAGTTCTTCAATTTCCTTAAGTGGAAGGGCTTTTATTATACCTGGAAGAACATCAATTAAGGTATCTCTTACAAAAGTTTCTCCTTTCCTTCTGGCAACATATTCAAAACTAGAAGAAGCAATGAAACAAGAAAAAGTATCAAAAAATAAAAACCTTATGGATGAAGCTTTAGAAAGAAACGATAAAACCATCTGTAATATGCAAGGAGAAATTTGTATTTTTTCAACCACCCTAAAGATATAAATTCTTGATGAAATAAAGGATGTTAATTTATCAGTCGAAATGACATTTCGTTCAATTGTCGTAAAGGATCATTTTAAAATTACCTTAAAAATAAAAAATGCAGCAGTTGAATCTGTTAATGAAAAAAAGTATATAGATATGAAGGGAAATGTTTTTTTCTCGTAATTAAATTTGAGTCAATATTCAACTGAAGATTTTGAAGATTATGAGAGCGATTATGATACCGAGAGTTTGGATTCAAACGATATTTATGATACCAAGAGTTTGTGTTCAAACGATAGTTATGAAAGTAGAGATGATTCTGAAAGCATCGAAGATGATATCGAAGATGAATTTCAGTAAAAGTAAAGTTTTATTTTATAAATATGAATAGTTTACTCGATTTTGAGCCTCTTGAATTCCCTGATTCTCCATATGACAAATTTGAGAATTGTCCGACTTGTGAAAGACGGGGATTAAACAGAGTCAAAAGCCTATAAACAATGTATATTCTGTGATTATCTTCTAAATAATGATAATAAAAAATGTAAAAAGGAAAATAATTCTTTTAGATTAACACCAAAAATGAATTACTTTCCAAGATTGATTAGAGAAATGAATGTAAAGTTTGAGGGTGATAACACACCTTTCCTTACAAGGGAAGAAACTGAACATATTAGAGAAATGTTCAAAGGATGGTTGTTATATATTATTCATGGATGTGATTTTCAGGGAAATATCAACACAAGATATTGCAGAAATAAAATAATGGATTATCTTGAAATTAAACCTGAACTTAGGATAAAATATAGAGTTTCAAAAAAGCCAATGATAAATTAAATAACCTGTTTTCCAAATATATAAATGAATGATTTTTTACCCATTTGGGAAAATAAGATAAAATTTAATAACCATAAATATCTCCCAAATTCATTCAGATGCCTCATAGCTGGTTCAAGTGGATGTGGAAAAACCTGCTTACTTTTAAAGATGCTCCTTACTCCCAACTTTTTAGATTATAATAATTTAATACTTTTCACAATGTCGAGTTTTCAACCAGAATATCAACGACTCTCACAAGTTTTTCATGCTGGTCTTCAAAAAGAAGATATTGGTTTATTTAAAGTTCAAAAAAACCTAAATGATTATAACATTGAAGATATAAAACAACTATTTTGTGATACACAGAGATGTAAAAAGAAATCAAAACCGATAACTTGTATTCTTAGTGAAAATAAGGATGATATACTGTCTCCCAAAGATTTGTATGAATCCAAAAAGAACCTCGTTATCTTTGATGACTGTGTTAATGAGAGAAACCAAACGGTAATGGGCAGTGACTACACAAGAGGGAGACATTCTTCTTGTAATTGTATTTACCTTACTAAATCGTACTTTCAACTTCCTCATCGTTCCATCAGAAACAATGCTAATACTTTTATTTTATTCAGGTTAAATTCAATAGATATAAACAATTTTTGGAGAGACAATTGATCTACATTATGTCGTAAAAAGGAATTTGGGGATTACATGAAACACACGACTGAAAAATATAAATATATTGTTGTGAAACAAGATGAGATATTAAATGATATTTTTAATAAATAAATGGATGCGAAAGAAAGAGCAAGAAGATTTAGGGAACATCAAGAGTTGGTTTCAAAAGTTGTAAAACAACAGGAAGACAGAAAGAAGAAACGCAGCCAAAAACTAACGGATGAAGAAGCATTTGAAAGAAAACAAGAGAAATTTTGTAAACCACTTTTAAAAACTTCCCAAGTAAAAATTATAGATGTTTCCACAGTTCCCACAATAAAATATACTCCGAGAAAGCTCAAAATGTTAAAAGATTTCAGTCAAATGACGGAGGAAGATTTAGAGCATGTCGGAGAATTAGAATATGATGATGAAGGATTATTTCAACAACTGGAAGAGATGAATCGACCCCCTGATTATATTGTGAATGCTCTTCAAAACAATGAAAATTCAGCGGATTCAACAACCAAAGCAGGGCTCATTCCAACAGAACAATCAGCGATATTTCATCTTCTTCAAGAAAAGGTATTTATATAGAATGATGAATTAAGGTTCTTGAGTTCTGCTCAACCCCCTGTTAAACTAACTCCAAGATTAATGTTTCTTCTCACAAAAGATGGAAGACAAGGTTCAACTGTGAGGGATGAATCAAAGTATATTGATAAACCATTGGATATGAAAAATAATGATGATAAAGTTTTTTTGATCTGCTGAACTCTGCTGATTATAGGGTTATTCTTTCTGGTAAAAGTAGGAGGAAAGAGAAGGACAAACACATTATTCAGGCTTTAAGTATCCTTGGTTCAGGTGTTAGTTTACTTCCAAATGACCAATCACAATTACTTAATAGACTGTTATTGTTGTTCGAAAGTAAGAAGGCTGGAAATAATAATTGTTTTCATGAAGCATCAGCCACTTTTGACCAGTTGATGAACATGAAAATAATTAATGAATATCAATATAAAGACATCTTATCTCGTATTAAATAATATGAGAAGCACAATCCTTAGTTTCAATTTCACAACAAGCAACCACACATTTTCATTCCCATACCCACAAAAACTTGACACAACAAAAGAATAAGAGCCATCTTTATTGTCAATGGAAACTTATAATACCTTATTTAATATAACCAAGAAAAATGACAAGTTTAGTTATAATCCGGGAAGTGAATACAAAACGATAACAGTTTCAACCTGAGCATATGAGATTTCTCAAATATCTTCTGAAATTGATCGTCTTATGAAAGAACAGGGTGATGAACCAAAAAATATTGTTATAGATATTCAAAAACATACTTCAAAATCAACGATTAAACTTAAAAATAATGACAAGGTTGATTTCACAATTGATAATTCATTTCGAGAGCTATTGGGTTTCTCCTCAAAAAAGATTGAAACTAATGGGACGTTTTACAGTGATAAAGTCATTCAAATATGCTCAGGAATAAATTCGGGATTAATTCACTGTGATTTGATTGATGGTGCTTATAATGATGGAACAAAAACAAATACAATGTTATCATTCAGCGCATACTCAGCCCCAATTGGTGATAAACTCAAGATGGAACCCAAAAAATTGGTTTATCTCCCTGTGTCAGGAAAAAACACACACAGAGTAAATTTTAGGATAACTGACCAAGAGAATCGTATGATTTCTTTTAATGGAGAAGTTATATCCATCAGAATTCACCGACGTGAAGTTTTCCAAGAAATAAATACGATGGTTATTGTGAGGAAACACGAGTTGGGAAAATATAAAATAATTACAGGGGATGATGGGATGTTCCTTTCCCCATACTACAAGGTCGAAGGTATGTATCTTGGTAGAGGATACTATAAACCTACGAGAGAAAGGGGTGTCGGACATCAATTTAGAGGAGATGGGATAATTGATACTCTAATGGGTATTGGTTCAACTATTCTGAAAGATAAAGACCTAATTGGTTCAACTGCTTCTGCTGTGGGAAATGGAGCAGGTGTTATAAAGAGTATAAAAGATGCCCATAAGGAATCTCATAAATTACAAGCAACAAAAGAAATTAAGAAAGGCAAAACCCAGTTGTCTCCCTAAGAACGACAGAAAATAATTCGAATACTTGGATCAGGGTTTCAAAAGTTTTAACATCTTTTTTACGAAATAAATACAAGTATGGAAGCAGTTGATAGTATCTATGATTTGGATGATACTATTATTATCTAAAACTCCACAAAAAAGATTATTTCAAGGTAAATGCAATAACTGGAACAGACTGGAATGCAAATGGTACAAAAAGTTTTGAAATAAATAATCAACAAACTTATTTTTTCTGTAAATTTACATTCACTAAGGCTGGGAATAACACAAACGCTACACTCGTAAATGATTTCTTCTGGAAAATGTTTGATAGTGTTCGTTTGTACATTGGAACACAAGAAGTTGAAGTGGTTGAGTAGGTCTCTGCTGTCTCTGAAATGATGAAATCTTCACTTTATTCATTCAGTGATAGAATGGGAAAGGGGGCTGTCGAAGGTTTTATTTCTGATATGTCAAGGGGAAAAACACAGACCCTGGATATACTCAAAGGAAAGGAATGTATAATGATGATACAAAAGCAGTTAATAGTTGTACTGTGGCAGTTCCTCATAAAGGTGTATTTGGATTTTTTGATCATGATAAAGTTCTGTATGGTTTTAAAATTAGATTTCAACTGCAAAGGAATGATAATGAAAATAGATTACTTTTTGGTGTTGCTCGTGCTTTTGGTGATCAGAATAAATTTGTAATTGATGAAATGAGTTGGTATAACAGTGAATATACTCCTAATTTTAAAACAGAAGAGATGTTGAATTGAAGACTTAACTCCAATAAACCACTCAGTGTATCATACCTCAAATGAAGGTGTCAACACATGAAACTCATCCAAACCACTTGCACGTGGAATTCGGGTGTTCTGGAAGGAAAGCCACGATATCTGTGGATCAACTTTAAAAAGCCAGATGGTGATACTGCGACTGATAAGAATAATGCATTGAGTGATAATGCTCAGGTGAAACAACTTCCTGTTTGTCGAGATGGAACATTTTTCCCACGAGATAGATTGGAAATTTATTGGGAAAAAAATGATTTTGCTGAAGCATACAAGTCTTACCCAATGGTGTGCGAAAATATTGGAAATAAAGAAAGTATTTTTGAAAGGACAGCATTTAAAAGTTTGGATACAATCTATGCGTTTGACCTGAGTGCTTAAAAGGAAACTTTTTATTCTAATCGAGTGGATACTTCCCTGTACATTGAAAGAGGAGAGAGTGAAGAAGTTGATACATATTCTTTGCTTTTGGAAGAAACAGAATTGCAGATTAATACAGATAATGGTGTTATGATTAGTCTCACATAATTTTTTGAAAATAAATGAGTGGCAAAGTACCAACTGGGGTATGTGTTAATCAAATCAATCTTCATAAACTATCATCTTGTGCTCAAAATCAAAAGCCTTGTACGATTAACGAAAATACAATTCAGAGAAAAGGAGCACGAAGAATTGATGTTTTGATCACAAGAGAACAGGTTAAAATCTTGAATGATACTGGCTCACTTAAAATTAAAATGACAAAACCATTGTTGAAAAAATATTCAATAAGAGAGACGAGTGGAGGATTTCCCCCAATTGTAATTCCTTTATTTGCTGGTTTAAGTGCGGTTGGAGTATTGATGGGTGGTATTTCAACAGTCGTGAAAACTGCCAACGAAAGGAAGGCTCAACTCCGGGCTCAAAAATAATTGGAAAGACAGAACAAATAGTTGGAGAAACAAATTAGTGGAAGTGGTGTAATTGTAGATTTTGCTGAAAAACTTGAAGGTCTGCCAGATAAAGCGAGATTGTTAGTTGGAGATGTGCTTTCCTCCATCACACAAGCTGGTGTAAAATTAACTAAAAGAGGTAATGGATTATATCTTTGTAACAAATAAATGAACATTGATGAGTGGTTTAAAGAATTTGGAAAGAATACAACATCAAATTTACAACTTGTCAAATATTGTAAGAAATTAGAAATTCATAATGTGTTTATTTGTCTGAGAAATGAATTAACAAACGTGCCTAAACATACAAAGAATATTATTATGAACTTAGAAGATAATAATGGGAATGGTTCTCATTGGGTTTGTATTTTTAATAATCAAGATAAATATTATTTTTATAGTTTTGGTCTTTCACCACCTATTGAAGTCATAAAATTCTTACAGAATGGTGTTTATCAAACGTTTCCAGTCCAAGAATTTAATTCCAAGTGTTGTGGTCAATTATGTCTGCATGTGTTATTTCAACTCAACAAAAATAAAAATTTTAATGACATTATTTTTAATCTAATATAAATGACTTATGTTGGTGAAGATGGTTCTATCTTTGGTGTATCCCAAGAACTCGATATTGATTTATAAAATTATTACACAAAGGCACAGGCTGAACGACAGAAATATAGTATAACAAAAAATATTAATATGAAAAATGCTTATAAATGAAAAAAATATCCAAGCCCGACTGGCGCGAATGACTTGGTGAGATTCAGTGATTTATCACAATATATATCCTTAAATAAAACGGCCGTGTATTTCAGAGATACAGAAGTGTTGATTTTATCTCCAGGTCATACAGAATTCACAGTTCTAATTGAAGTAAATTTTTTATAAAGAAGGGCGTTTCGTTTTTATGAGAATAGTACAATGGGTGTATGATATGAAAGATTTAGGGTATAATTGGTCATTTAAAATTGACCTAGAAGACCTGGAACAATTAAATCAGTCTCGTAAGGAAGAATATTATCCACTTGGTATAGAGAATGAGTTTTGTGGAAGCACGATTTGTAAACAACAAATAAAATAATTTAATAAGGGTAAATATAATAGTAGTTTTGCCCTAGTTTATATCATGAAAACAGAAAAAAACAGGATTATATATAATAAGTAAGGAAATACAAAGTTATTTAACTCTAGGAAGATGGGGAGGTGTTTTGTGTCATAATATTATTCTGTCATATATTTCTAATACATAAATGACAGCAAAAAGGCTTCAAGAAAATTATCATTTCTGTGTCCAAGCATACCATCAAGAAAAGGGTATTCGGTATTTTAATAAATATGTTCAACAACATAAGAATGATGTATTTTCAATAAAAGATTGGCTTTATGATGATGTTGATAAACCGACAACTTTGGAATTAATTAAAATGTTAAATAATGAAAAAATTATAAAGTTAAGAAAAAGTAAGGCTCTTTTAGAAATTCAGAAAATTTTTTATTGATTTCCTGTTGTAAAAAAATTATTTTGGAGACAGGAAAAAAAGAAATCCTGATGAATATATGTATGATATTCTATGGGGTGTAAGTGATTCAAGGATAGTAAGGGATGAGGAAGGAGTTGAAGAGAGAGAAGAGCAGGAAAAGGAGAGGGGGCAAAGAGAGAAGGGAAAATGGAGAAGAAAGAGAAGGAGAGAGAGAGAGAAGAGAGAGAAGGAGGAAAGAGAGGAGAGGGAGGAAAGAGCGAGAATAAATAAATTTCAAAATATGGAAACCAGTGAGATTAAAAAAAGATTGGTGGTATTTCAGAAAATAACTCAACCCACCGAGGAGGAAAACAAAGAATTGACAAGTCTATTAGCAGTATTTTCGACAAGACCGTTGACATCGTTTTCATGGAGAGGATATTGATGGTGATTAAAGTTTTTTGTTTTTTCTTAAATGAATGGAGGAGAGAGTGAAGGCATTTCTAATGATTCTTTATGTTTTAAAAATTAAGATTCAAATGTGCATGTTGGAAACGAACAAGGTTTTTGCACTCTGTCAGAATTTTTCTCATAAATAAATGAGTTATTGTCTCAAATGTAAAAATAAAACTAATACGAAAAATATCTCATATTTTGAAAGTAAAAATAACAGGGTTCTACAAAAAGGTATATGTTCAGTGTGTGGTTCAAAAAAAAATTAATTTATCTCCAAACACAAACTCGGAGGAGACATACAAAAGTTTTTATCAGGAAGTAAATTTACAATAACTGGATTACCGGGGGAATTACATCTACCAGGGTATTCTTTCTCTGGTCCAGGCACAAACTTGGATAAAAGATTAGATGAGGCAGACAATCCTAAACCATGGAGCAAACCCAATCGGGTTGATGAAGTGTGCATGAGGCACGATATTGATTATGGGAATACCACAACGTTGGAAGAAAATCATGAAGCCGATAGAGAAATATTGTATAATTTGTCTCTGATACAAAATCCAACCTTGAGAGAAAAAGTTGATAGGTTCATCATGAAGAAGATGAACAGTGCAAAATTGAAACTAGGACTTGGAAATTCAAAAACCTTATAGGCTCTAATGATGTCATGAAGACTGAAGAGCAATTAGCTGATGAATTACAGAAACCAATATTCACAAAGTTTTAGAGAAGGAAAGTTTATTCCAAGGAATTTGATTATATCTGGTCCGCTGATTTGATTGAACTCAATAATCATAAGGGGTACAAGTATGCTTCAACCGTTATCGATTTGAGGAGTAGATATGCATGCATTGTCCCTTTAAAAAACAAAACAGGTAATACTCTTATGTTGGCCTTTCAACAGATATTTAATAAAAGTAAGAGAAAACCTAAAAAATTGTGGACTGATGAGGGTAGACAGTTTTATAACAAGAGATTTATGAATTTTCTAAAAAATAACTATTACATAATACAGTACCTTTAATGAAGGAAAAGCCATTGTTGTTGAACATTTTAATCATACCTTAAAAGAGAGACTATATAAAAAATTCATACAACTCTGTTCTCAACAATGGTCATCTTTTATTCAGGATATTGTGGATAAGTATAATGACACGATTCACACATCAACGAACACGAAACCATCAGAAACATTTTTAAAATTAAAATATGAAAGAGAGATTAATGTCAAAAAGCCTAAGTTCAAAGATGGTGATGTCATAAGAATATAGAAATGGAAATCTCATTTTGAAAAAGGTTAGATTAAACGATGGACGAACGAACTTTTTAAAATTGTTGATGTAATAGATACGGTTCCTTGGACTTATAAGGTATATGATTTCGAAGGGGAAGAGATTTTAGGTTCATTTTATTCACAGGAATTACAAAAGACAAAGTCAAATTGAAATTTCTTGACTCTGCCCCTTTTTGACTCCGCCCACACAAACCCCACCCACATTAACCCCACCCCACACAAGCTGCACACAAACCCCACCCCACACAAACCCCACACAAGCTCCAGACACAAGCTCCACCCACATAAACCCTGCCCACATAAACCCCACCCCACATAAGCTCCACACAAACCCCACCCCACACAAACCTCCACACAAACCCCACACAAACCCACCACACACAAGCCCCCCACAAGCTCCACACAAAAACTCCGCCCCACACAAGCTCCACACACACAAACCCCACACAAGCTCCACACACACCAACCCCACACAAGCTCCACCCACATTAATCATATTTGCATAATTAGTGATTAGTTAATTCGTTAATGACTTCCCCACACACTACATGTTTATTTAATTAAAAAATTATCCACCCATCCACACAAGCTCCACTCATCCACCCATCCACCCATTTCTCCACCCATCCATTTATCCACACAAACCTCATCCATGTCAGCATCATCCACATAAACCCCTCCCACATAAACCCTGCCCACACAAGCCCCACCCACATAAACCCTGCCCACACAAACCCCACCGAAGCCCCCACCCACATAAACCCCTCTCACACAAGCCCCACCCACATAAACACTACCAACACAAACCCCACCAAAGTCCCCACCCACATAAACCCATCCCACACAAGACCAGCCCACGTAAGCCCCACCGAAGCCCCGCCCACATAAACCCCAACCACACAAGCCCCTCCCCCACAAGCCCCTCCCACACAAGCTCCTCCCACACAAGCCCCACCCCCTCATCCCCCCTGTGCGTCCCCACCTTTGACCCACCACCTCCCTCATTTCACCCCCACCCTTCCCCACACACACACGGGGAGGGGAGGGGGTGGGATGAGGGGGTGATGGGTTGTTGGGGGAGCGCACCTACCCCCCCTCCCTTCCTCTCCTCTTTAAGTCTTGATTTTTTTTTGCAATTCAAAATCAAGTAATTGTAAACAAAACAAATATAATTAATCAAAATTGAAAATATTAAATATTAATTTGCGAGAATGTATAATTATTCCCAGCAATCTTCTTCAGATGTCTTGTGATTTCGAAAATCAGACACCATATTCTGTTTTGAAACAAAAAGTGATAATAATTAGGTTTTATAAAGATAATTACATGGTAATATTAATAAGCCTGGTGTTGCTTCTAAGTTCAAGCCTCGTTGACCACTGAATTAACACACCAGGAGGCCGATTCAGCCTGTCATCCTTCCGAGGCCAAGAAAATGAATTCCAGTGTACTGGCATAACCGCGTCCAAACTAATGATGCAAACAACATAAGGCTACATTCCAAAGAGAGATTGATATTAATAAAAGAATAAATAAACAAATAACTCGATAATAATTCAGAAACATTTACCTCCAGAAAATCATGTGTTCTACCAGATTGCTTCAACAGCTTATGTTGTGTGATCGAGCTGAAAAAAAAAATAATGAGTCAAGGGTATAGATGGAGAGACAGACAGAGAGAGGTAGGTAGAAAGACAGACAGAGAGACAAACAGAGAGAGAGATACAAAGAGACAGACAGGGAGAGATAGAGAGAGACAAACAGACAGGGAAAGAGACACGCATGCGCGCGCGCGCACACACACACACACACACACACACACACACACACACACACACACACACACACACACACACACACACACACACACACACACACACACACACACACACACACACACACACACACACACACACACACACACACACACACACGTCTCACCGTTGGTTTAATTCATTCGAGATCAGAGGCCATGATAAGACTTAGTACCGGTCATTAAAAATGTTTTTCAATTCTCTTCTAAGACCATTGACCTCTTCAATAAGAGCATTAATTTCATGCACCTCGTCATGATATGTAAACTCCACTTCTTCCAAGGACCTGCCAGGAAAAAAATATATATCAGGATTATCACGATTTAATCCATAATCAATTTCTTCATCGTTCAAAGAGGAACCCATACACAAGTTTACCAACTTTGTGGTGAGCTGTTTTCTTCGTCGGAAGAAAGATCGTTCATGTCTCAGTTGTAAAATTGAAAATCCCGTCTGGCAGAAATTTTGTCTGGCGAATCACATTTAAGGCAACGATGAGGAAATTTCCTCATCATCGGGTGTGGCCACAGGAAATGACGCTTTGGGCGAGACAGTTTGGAAAATAATTGGACGATACATTCTCAAATAGTATGAATCATTTTCAAAACATAATTAAAATGCCCTCAAATGATTTTGATTAAACTTATGTTTAAAAGTCTGTTAGTGTTCTGATTTAAAATATAAACATGAGGCCTTGTCTCTCACGACTGTGTTGCAAAACATTTCCTCATTTTCACGGCACGAACTGAAAACATTTGAAACAAAACTTGTTTATGGCGTGGTTTATGCAAAAAAATGATCTGCAACTCAGGAGGTGGTCAGATGAGATCAATGAGAGAAGTATATCATTTCATCATGACACAAAAGGGGTATCTTGAAAAATATAAAGATTTAAATGTTTTATTTCTAAATATTTTAGATGGGGATTAATGTGCAAAGAAAATTAAACTATTGAAGGAATTTGAGAATGAACAAATCTTTATAGGTTCAATGAGTGAGCTAAACAATATGCATTGGTTATTTGAAAAAGAGTGCCCCTCGGCTTACATGTTTCAGATATTTCTTTAGAATCACCTTTAACAAATCACAGTATATTCACCCTTCCACTTGACAATTTGAACAAATCTTTCTCTTATTGCATTGGTTATTTGAAAAGAGTGCCCCAAGGTTAAAAGGGGAGACAAATAAATATACCTTGGGCTAAAAATGGGGTTTATTTTTTCTGGAAAAAAATATGAATCGCTGAAAATCCCCCATTCATTTACATGGGGAAAAGTGAGCCAGAATCAGTATACTCACCCTACTCAGGTTGTTCACAAATAATTAATTGGTGTCATATTGATTGGCTGGCAGTCATATTGATTTGATTGAAATTACTTAAAAAAATCTTTCTCTTGAACCGCTTCATCAATCAATGTGAAACGTCACAGTTATGATCTCGTAGACATGTGGAATATATGTTTTAAATTTCAACCTGATCGGACACATGGTCTGGCAGCCAGAATTAGTTAATATTTTAAATCTGGGTTCAGGGATTTAAATCAAACTTGGTACACGAAGCATAATGATGTCATAATGTGGGCAGAGGCACACTCGTGACATCATGATGTCAAAGATTGTCGTGAGGGTGGAAATAAAGAAATAGCATTGATCTCTTTGGCAATACTATCTCAAATTCTAAAATTGTTGTTCTTTATGCTGAGATTCCAGCTTCAACTGCTTTGTAATTGATTGAAAAGTGCATTTATGTCTGTAAATATTGATTGCTGGAAAACATAACAAACTGTATTGAAAAATTTAACATGTGAGGGAAACAATTTTGGAAGATACTTCTTATTTCTACATATATTCCTTGGTTTGCAATGTGGTCTGAGTACCAGCTCCTCAATGAGCCAAAGTAACTATGGAGAAAAGGAAATTAAAGAATACATATATTTTGGATGAATGTAATCAGGTATTTTATGAGGGAAACTGAATGTGACTACATGTTTGCAGCAAAGATGTCTAATTTGGTTTATGCTCCTCAAAAAATGAATTACTTAATATCATGCACTTTTTCTTGCTTTTCAACGTTTATTTTCAAGGCAAAATAATCGCTGAAACGAAGGCCCGCATCATATTTGTGATTGCTCACAGTAAAAACTTATATTCACTTGCTGAATTGCTTTTATCACAAAACAACACGGAGATGACATTAATTGGATGGATAAGTACTCCCGCCATGAAAGTACCACAGTATGCACGTATATTTGATGGGTCTATAGGATTCAAACAAAAAAGGGGATTTGTGCCAGGTCTGTATGAGTTTTTCATCAGTCTTCGACCACAATATTACCAACAAGGTGTTCACAAGGACGGACGAGGAAATAAATTATTAAATATTGCTGAAGAAATCTTGAACACAAAAGAAAACAGAATCTTTGAGAATTATTTCAAGTCAAACTTGAGGAATGCTGAAGTCATGACAGGGATCAATATGTTC
>NC_140961.1:118214395-118343395 GCF_056783735.1 Eptatretus burgeri | reverse complement strand
CAAAAACATCTCAACGACGAAGTCGGAGGCCACACAAGTCCAGAGAACGGAATTGCAGAGTGCTGAAGTGCGTAGCTTGGAAAAATCGTCTGTTGTCGGTTGTAACACTCAAAACTGAGTTCCAAACTGACTCTGGAAGTAATGTCAGCTCAAGCACTGTTCATCGAGAGCTTAATGGAATGGGTTTCCATGTTCGAGCAGTCACAAACAAGTCTGAGATCACCATGCGCAATGCCAAGCATTGGCTGGAGTGGTGTAAAACTCACCGCCATGAACTCTGGAGCAGTGGAAATGTGTTCTCCTGAATGATGAATCACACTTCATCATCTGACAGTCCGAGGAACGAACCCAGGGTTGGCGGATGCCATTAAAACATGACCTGCCCAAATGCATGGTTTCAACTGCAAAGAATGGTGGAGGAGGAATAAAGGTCTGGAGCTGTATTTTGTGGTTCTGGTGAGGCCTCTTAGTTCCAGTGAAGGGAAATCTTAACACAACACCAAACAGACATTCTAGATGCTTCTGTGCTTCTAACTTTGCGGCAACTGTTTGGGGAATGCCCTTTTCTGTTTCAGCATGCCAATTCCCCCATGCACAAAGCGAGGTCCATACAGAAATGTATGGTCGAGATCAGTGTAGAATAACTTGACTGAAATGCACAGAGCCCAGACCTCAATACCATTGAACACCTTTGTGATGAATCGGAACGCCGACTGTAAGCCAGACCGAATCGCCCAACATCAATACACGATCCCACGAAGGCTCTTGTGGCTGAATGGAAGCAAATTCTCACAGCAAGGTCACAACATCGAGTGGAAACCCTTCCCAGAAGAGTGGAGGCTGTATACGCAACAAAGGGAGACCAACTCCACAATGATGCCCATGATTTTGGAATGAGATGGTGGACGAGCAGGTGTCCACATACTTTTGGCCATGTAGTGGATGTACACATAAAATTGTGTGTGTGTGTGTGTGTGTGTGTGTGTGTGTGTGTGTGTGTGTGTGTGTGTGTGTGTGTGTGTGTGTGTGTGAGTGAGTGTATATATATATATATATATATATATATATATATATATATATATATATATATATATATATATATATATATATATATATATACAAATACACATATATATATATATATATATATATATATATATATATATATATATATATACACTTATACATACACAACCATATATATATTTATATATATGCATACACAAGAGATATTCATAGATATGAGGCGCCGCGAGGAGGAGTGATGTGAGTGCCACATCGGCCATTTTAGAGTTAATGCCATATAGCACTATTTTAACCCTTCCCCTATCATCACCATATCATTAAAAAATGTCGCTTACATCAATCCTCCTCGCCGGGCCTCATATACACATATATATATATATATATATATATATATATATATATATATATATATATATATATATATATATATATATATATATATATATGTATGTATATATATATATGTGTATGTATATATATATATATATATATATACATATATATATATATATATATATATATATATATATATATATATATATATATATACATATATATATATATACATACATATATATATATACATATATATATATATATATATATATATACATATACATATATACATATACATATATATATACATATACATATATACATATACATATACATATACATATACATACATATATATATATATATATATATATATATATATATATATATTTTTTTTTTTTTTTATTTCGTTATTCCCTTTAGCTTCTTATCATACCTTTCAATGTTATTATTATCAATATACATAAAAGCATAAGACTTTGATCTCAATCCTATAAATTCACTCATGACCTTCCCACCCAATTCATCTTTTAACTTACCAATAACCTTTTTATTCTTTGAAGAAAACAACACGTCACCTGACTTATAATTATATGTATCATATATATCAATATTATCAATCAGATCCTCATATACATCACTTGTCTTGATTTCTAAAATAAAACTATCTGAATCCATATATCACAATGACACAATACCCTTATACTTTACTTTTAAATTATTGTAGTAATTGTCATACATTAACGACTTTGACAAGTCAAGAATTGATGTTCCTGTATAAATAGGTTTATCCATTTCAATACTCTCTTTTTTAAAATGAATAGCACAAAAATTCGCTGAAAACACCTCCGCTCATTCAAAATTGGTCTATTAATTAACTTTGAGGCCTGTTTCCAAGATTAGCAAGTCTTATGTTTTGTCGATTCCTTACATTTTCCATAGTCTTTCCAAATACAGCTTTATTCATTAATTTATAAAAGTCCTTCAAAAAATCTGTTTTTGCTTCTGTTCTGCATTTTGTATTAAAATCAATATAGTTCTTCAACCAATGAATTTGTTTAAATTTCAAAATCCGATGAATTCTCCTCACTTCAACCCAGCAGATAAATATTGTCTCAAGTTCGTTTGATGCAAAACATAACTTTCTTTATCATTTTATGTAGTAAGTCTTTTTTCTGGAGATTTACCTTTTATGTTAAATGACTGTTGGTAATCACTTCACCATTCTTTTCTGGGACTTTCTTTATCTTGGGCATAAGGTAGGTCTTGATGTTTGTGATGAAGTTCTTCTGGATATTTTAAATCAACCTCAAAATAATATCCAACTTCAGCTTCATTCAATTCATTTTGAGAGGAGACAACAATGTCTTGTAAAACTTTTTCATAATGTTTTCCTTTAACCAATTTATTTTTCCATAAGGTAAATATTGCGACATGGCACACCCATACAAATTGTGAGCATCATAATACATCAGGTAAGAGTTGTCCTCATTCTTATTATAATCAGGAAGATATTTTTTATTTGCTTTAGCATCTCTCTTGGAACATACTTGATATATTCGTCCTCCTTTAGTCTTCTCTATCATTAAAAGCATATCTACATCAGTGATCAATTCCAAATTTTGTTTTGTCATTTTTAACATCGCACTCCAAGCCAAACCCGGGGCTGTGTAATAGTAAATGGGGTCTAATGCATAATAATTTTTATTATGACAGACTGTTCTGAAAGTTTCAAACACATCAGCCAATAACAATATATCAGTTTTAAGATACAAATCATGATATTCTCCAAGATTCGTTATCTTAAACTAGTCCCAAATCATTTCACTTGTGTATAATCTCTATCAGAAATATGAGTTTTATTCAACTTGCCATAGAAACTTTCCCTTGAAGGAAGTTGCGTTTCTTTACCTTCTAAAATGAAACCATGTAGTCATACGGATATATTCCCTTTTGTGATTAGATATCAATCTCTTCTTGATTTGAGAAATGTGATTTAAGATTCGGTAAGTTTTTCCTATTTGATGCAAAGTTAGAAAATGAACTTGCCATAAACTTGAATGTGTCCAGAAATCTGATATGGGTTATGGGGGATGTATGAATTGTTTTTGTCAATGAGATGTATTTCTGAAATGTGTTCGTAATGGCAGAAATATCTCCAGATGTCTTTGAAAGTTCATTTATAAATAGATTTGTGTCATAGTGAGCATTGTTGTGAAGAAAGACAGGAATAAAGTTTGGAGGCTTGTAATGAAGATTACAACGTAAATTAAAATGACAGTGATCCCAAACCTTGACCTCTCCCTCAATTTTCTCCTCACAAATATGCCAGATACTGTTCTTTTTAAATTCCGTTTTCTCTCCCTTTGTTAATGACATTGGTTTATAGGTTTTAACCATGATTTCTCTTCGTCTGATACAGTCTTTCACCAATCGTCTTACAAACTCCTTTGAGGTATCTTCTCCTCTATAAAGGTCGAACTTACTGCATTCATCACCAACAGATGATTTGATATAATGACAGAAACCACAAGAATTATGTTTTTGATATTTATTTGTATACTATTTATTTGGATTTGGAGAAACAGTATCTATCTTACCAAGGGTACTTTCAAAATTAGCATATATAACAAACGGATGTTTTATCGATTTGTTAAAATCTTTGAATGAAATGTTTGAACATGCTTTTGGTAAATTGATAATGGTTGATTTATGATTGCTACATTATTTTAAGGTTTATTTAATCGTTCTTTTGTGTGAAAGGAGTTGAGACATCTCTTAGAAGGATACGTTTTACATTTTCTCTTACATAGTTGTGATTTGGTTAATCTTGATAAATTTTAGATGAAAGCATAATGTGATTTTTCCTTTGAAGTATAGTAAAGAAGCTCAATGTGTGTTTCATCATTTTTATAGTTGTTTGAAATTTTTTAATATCTGAACTTTGTTTGTATCCGTTAATCCATACACATTAACAGATAGACAAGCCGAGAGGCAACATGGATGGTCGCTATATAATTGCATACTAGTCACAGTTTTTCACGGATCGGGCTGAAATTTTTTGACACAGAGGATGATTATAGTGCGCATAAAAGCTCAGAAGCCGATTTTTGATTTTCGAAAAAAACAATTCTAATTTTTTTAACTTTCAAAGTCCCGTTGCTCGGCAAGGTGGCGTCCATAACAACGATGCTCAAAAGAATACAACTAGATCCTGCTATGAATGTACCAATCAAGTTTCATTGAAATCGGTTGATTCCTCTGGCCTCCAGAGCTGTCCATTACATACTTACAGACAGACGGAAACCTTGAGAATAATGGTAGTTTTGCGACCACCCAATTATTCATTTTCTCAAATTTAGTAATATCCCTCAATGACATGGGGAACTTCAAATCTTAAACATTTAATGTATTCTCGTATTTCTTATAATGTTCAACCCTTTCAGGATTCCAATGTGGTGGATTTCCATGAGCAAGAACATTTATTAGAAACATAGAAAACATTTATTATCTTTGTTTTGAATATTAATCACCGCTTTCTGAAGTTTTATCTCTTTTGGTAAATCAATATAAGAAGAAGCTTGAAGTGGATATGATTTTAAGATGTGTATATCTAAAAAGATTATTTTTGTAATAGCAAATCCACTACCTACTACCGTGTTATCAACATCTTGTTATTGTCTCTGGAGTTCATCATAAACATCACATCTTTCAAAATCTTGAAATTATGAGATAAAGTGAGGGTTTGTCCTCATATATGGAGTAGTTTAATCACCTTGTCTTACCATATTAAATTTTACTCCCATATAAAACTTAAAAAGTTTTTCATTTCACTTATTATGCTTTTAATTATAGTTTCAATACTTTGTTGAACCACATCAACAGCTTCCATGATTGAAGATGGTCCATGGTCTTGAAAGCGAAACAATCTTATTTTTATATGTCCTTTAAATGCCCCATCAGTGTTTTCAATGGAGAATTTCGTGGCACTTTCCCATTCTTCATTGTTCTTGTGTTTACGTGAAAGAAGGTGTTACTTATAATTTATTTTAAAGAATATAATTATCACATCTATCACAATGTTTTATTTATTGGTCAAGTGGCGATATTTGTCTGAGAAGATTGAATGTGTGTTTGTTGGTTTGAAAGTGTTTTTTTATAACATTTATATTTATGATTACAAACATCGCAGTACGTTGTATTCGCCATATTTATATAATGAAACTTTGCTGAAAATAAAATTTTCTTAATGAAAATTGAGTGTAATTTATAAGTGAATCTGTGCTTAAAACAAATATATCCAACTTTTTTCACTTTATATATAAAATGTTTCAAGACAAAAGACAAGTTTCTTCATTTGTTAAAGATACTGAGAAATATGTCAAGGATGTAAAATTGAACAAAGATAAATATAACAACTATGGGATAAAAAAAAATTATGGTGAATAATACGAGTTCTTCAACTTCCGACACGGGAAGGGCTTTTAGTATATCTGTAAGAACATCAATTAAAGTCGGTCTAATAAAAGTTTCTCCTCTCCTTCTGGCAATATAATCAAAACTAGAAAAAGCAATGAAACAAAAAAAGTATCAAAAAACAAAAACCTGATCGATGAAGCTTAAGAAAGAAAAGATAAGACCATCTTTAATATGCAAGGAGAAATTTGTATTTTTTTTTCAACAACCCGAAAGATGTAAATCCTGATGAAATAAAGGATGTTAATATATCAGGTGAAATGACATTTCGTTCAATAGTTGTTAAGGATCATTTTGAAATTACCTTTAATATAAAAAATGTGGCAGTTGATTCTGTTAATGAAAAAAAGTATATTCATTTCCATGGTAATGTTTTTTTACTTAGTAAATATGAGTCATTATTCAACTGAAGATTTTGAAGATTATGAGAGTGATGACACTTATGATACCGAGAGCTTGTGTTCAAACGACAGTTATGATTCCGAGAGTTTGTGTTCAAACGAAAGTTATGAAAGTTGTTTAATAGATGATTGTGAAAGTTCCGAAGATGATTCTGAAGATGAATTTAATTTGAAGTGAAGTTTTACTTTATAAATATGAATAGTATACTAGAACTTGAGCCCTTTGAATTCCTTGATTCTACATTTGACAAATTTCACAATTGTCCTGCATGTGATGGAATGGGATGAAACACAGAGTCAAAAGCCTATAAACAATGTATATTCTGTGATTATCTTCCAATTAATGATAATAAAAAATGTAAAAAGGAATATAATTCTTTTAGATTTACACCAAAAATGAATTACTTTACAAGATTGATGAGAGAAATGAATGTGAAGTATGAGGGTGATAACACACCTTTCCTTACCACGGAAGAAACTGAATGTATAAGAGAAATGTTCAAAGAATTGGTGTTATATATATTATTCGCGATTGCCATTTTCAGGGAAATATCAACAAAAGTTATTGTCTAAATAAAAATCATGGATTATCTTGAAATTAAACCCGAACTTAGGATAAAATACAGAGTTTATAAAAAAGCCAGTAATAAATTAAATAACCTGTTTCCCAAATGTATAAATGAATGATTTTTTTACCCATTTGGGGATAAAATTTAACATTTAACATAAAAATCTTCCAAATTAAAAAAGATGCCTCATAGTTGGTTCAGGTGGATGTCGAAAAACCTGCTTACTTTTAAAGATGTCCTTAATCCCAAGTTTGGAGATTACGATAATTTAATAATTTTCACAAAGTGGAGTTTTCAACAGGAGTATCAACGACCTTCACAAAGTTTTAATGCTGATCTTCAAAAAGAAGATATAATCAGTTTATTTAAACTTCAAAACAAAGTAAATTATTACAACATTGAAGATTTAATACAACAATTTGTGATAGATAGAGATATAGATAGAAATTAAAACCGATAACTTGTATTCTTCATGATAATACGGATGATATACCTTCTCCCCAATACTTGGATGTATCAAAAAAGAACCTCGTTATCGTTGATGATTGTGTTAATGAGAGAAACCAAACGGCAATGGATAGCTGCTACACAAGAGGGAGACATTCTTCGTGTAATTGTATTCATCTTAGTCAATCATACTTTCAACTCCCTCGTCGCTCAATCAGAAACATTGCTAATATTTTTATTTTCTTCAAGTTAAAGTCAATAGATGTAAACAATTTTTGGAGAGAAAATTGTTCTACATTCGGTCGAAAAAGTAATTTGGGGATTATATGAAGCACACAACTGAAAATATAAATATATTGCTGTGAAACAAGATGTGATATGAAGAGATATATTTATTATTTTATAAACAAGGGGATAGGGGATAGAGATACTTTTATATTAGTAATTAAGACAAGTGATGTATATGAGGATATGATTGATAATATTGATATATAAATATATATGTATATATATATATATATATATATATATATATATATATATATATATATATATATATATATATATATATATTGTTGCGAATTCGCGCCCACTGGCGTGCGAGCAGCCACGTAACTCGAATCGCGGCACGTCGCCCACCGGACGGACAATTCTGTCGTGATCCTCTAAGACTAACGCCGGGAACTAGTCACGGGTGGGCCTTTCAGCCTCACCACGATCGTGCCAATCAGCCCCCCGCGTGGGATAAGGTAGTTCACCAAATTCGACCTACCTAGGTACCCACACGGAGGGTAGGCCGGGCGATCGCACCTCGCCGCAGGTTGACTCCGGACACGGGCCACTTTAAGCAACCCGTTCCGTACTATCGGGATAACCGAGCGGTGTTATCGTCAACCTCGACGGTTCTGATTAATTATTGGGCATATTTAGCCCACTATCAACCCTTTACGTGAAGTAAGATGGAGATTCAATTAAAGAAAAGACGAAGCGAAATGGGAAAAACAGTTCAACATGAGGCACATTTATTCCGCGGCACACGGAAAGCACACATATACAATTACAACAATTATGCACCAAAAGCAGTTGCAACAAAAGAAACACAACAATGCAGATCTACTACCGACTACGCGAGCACACGGCAACACTTACACAGTTTTACTTTACAGACGGCGCCGAAAACATATATACTCAAAAGCAAAAGAAAAGGGCCACCCTCAACGACAAGGGGACAGACGGGGCCTGTGGGCGCGAGACCGGGTGGAACCTATCTGTCTTGTGATGAGCCGCAAATGTGGCGGCGTGCCCCGACTCCGCGCTCCTCCGCGGGTTTCGTTGGCACTGCTTGGAATGGGGTGGGAACGGAGCCCCCTTTCCGCACTATCTCAGCGCGGGGGGGGGGGGAAGGGGGAATTGTTGATGCTCTGGGGAAAGAGGATAGCTGGCTTGCTTGGGTCCCGCGACGAGCGACTCCACTGGGACCTCGACCGCGCTCCCGGCTTCCCCTCTCTGGAGCTCCCCGACAGACTCAGAACCCCGACAAACTGAATCTCCTCCAGACCCGACTTGACCGCTGCTGCCACACTCTGCTGCTGCCACACTTCTCCAACTCGCCCGAGCCCAAAAGTGACTGAATTTGCCCCGCGCTTGGCACTTTATAGTGGTGTAGGAGATCCCATATGCAAATTTCTGGATCAGAACGAGCTCGGGGGTGGAGCCACGCTCGCCCATTGGACGGAGAAAAAAGTGCATGAATCTCCCCTGATCCTCGAACCCGCATATATCGATTGTACTCCGACGCGCCTGGAGGCGGGGCTAAACCACCCCGCACTTGCTGATTGGACGGATCAGAAGTGGGCGTGTATCATTCCTGATCCGACTTCTCCTCGGAAAGGCCGCACTTTGTACCCGCGGCTCGGCGCGCGCCCTGTACGAGTCCAGGACAGCCTGACGCTCGGTGCCCACAAGCGGTGCAGGAATGGCCGCAGAAGGAGAGGCGAAGGTGGGGTAGGGTCTAAAGTGGTGGTCCCTGGCCACGGTGACGCTTGGAATGGCGGTGATGCAATGCTTGCCGGAGCGAGCTGTGAAGGTAAAGGTCGTGGCTGTTGGCGTTGTTGTTGTAGTGAAGCGGCATTGCGGTTGGTGGTTGTTGTGTGATGGCGGTTGAGACGTGGTTGGTTCAAAATAAATATAGAACAGAAAAACGGCTATCTTAAAGGGTCGCTGCCCGAATGAATCACATTTATTCCCTCTAAACAACAGGTTTGGGGCTAACTACACGTGTACTTACAGAGATACCTCAACTACGGGACCTGAATGGTGGTTTGCGAATTTCCTCAACCGCAACAATATATATATATATATATGATACAAATAATTTTAAGTCAGGTGATGTGTTGTTTTCGTCAAAGAATAAAAAGGTTATGGGTAAGTTTAAAGATGAATTGGGTGGGTAGGTCATGAGTGAATTTATAGGATTGAGGTCAAAGTCTTATGCTTTTACGGATATTGATAATAATAACATTGAAAGGTGTGAAAGAAGCTAAAGGGAATAAAGAAAAATATAATCAAGGAAACAATAAACTTTAAACATTATTACAACTGTTTAACCTTAAAGAAGGAAGAGTACAGAAAAATGAATACAATAAGAAGTTATAAACATCAATTATATACAGAAGAGATAAATAAGGAAGCATTAGGAGCTATTGATGATAAAAGTTATATTGTGGAGAATGGAATCAATCATCTACCTTATGGTTATAAGTATAAGTGTTAAGTCATTGGGGAGTGAATTTTAACAGGCTACCGCTGTCTTTTTACTGATTTATAAATTATATATAGAACCAAGCAATAACCAAATCAAAGAGTGGAGATGTAATTAGCCTTGGTATTTAAATGGGAATCGTAAAGAATGTGAGAAATATGAAATAAGTCTTATTGAAGAAATAACTGGGCTAAAAGTAGATAAAACAAATAAGCAGATAAATTAAATTACAAAGAAGTTGGAGGATGTAAATAAAAAAATTAATATCCTTGAATGGACTGAAAACTTTGATGGTTATCAGTTGAACAATGGAAAAACAATTTACTACAATCTCAAAATGAGTGGTCAAATAAGAGCATTAAGAGAAGTTTATCATTTCATTTCTGCTCACCAAAAATACGTAAACCTAGAACTAAGTTCCAAAGTAAACTTTGTGAATATACTCGATGGTGAAGAATGAAATTGGAAAATGAAGTTATTCCCCAAAGTAGAACATGGGCAAATATTCATTGGTTCGCTCTTTGAGTGGAATGAAAATATAAAAGGAAAGAAGTGTTGCTTGCATGGGAGAGGGAGGAAATGCATCTCCTATTTTGAGCTTTTGGGGCTTGAGTCAGTCTCAATTTTACATTTGCTTGTATAGGAGGGGGAGGAATAAGTCTTAATTTTACATTTGTTGTATGGGGGGAGGGAAGTGGATAAATGAGTCTCCTATTTTGGGCTTTTGCTTTTATGGGAGGGGGAGGATTCAGTCTCCTATTTTGGAGTTTTGGGCCTTGAGACAGTCTCAATTTTACATTTGTTTGTATGGGAGTGGGAGGAATCAGTCTCCTATTTTGGGCTTTTGAGGCTTGAGTCAGTCTCAATTTTACATTTGCTTGTATCGGAGGGGGAGGAATAAGTCTTAATTTTACATTTGTTGTATGGGGGGAGGGAAGTGGATAAATGAGTATCCTATTTTGGGCTTTTGCTTTTATGGGAGGGGGGGGATTGTCTCCTATTTTGGAGTTTTGGGCCTTGAGACAGTCTCAATTTTACATTTGTTTGTATGGGAGTGGGAGGAATCAGTCTCCTATTTTGGGCTTTTGAGGCTTGAGTCGGTCTCAATTTTACATTTGCTTGTATGGTAGGGGGAGAAAATGAGTCTCCTATTTTAGCCTTTTGGGCCTTGAGTCAGAGAGTATTTCCCTTTTTCCACATTCATATGAATGGCTGCCTAAGAAGTCCCATTAATCCTCCACTAACGTCTTTATTTTTGTTGAGGATCTCTGGGAAGGGTTCGAAACAGCATAGCGCTTCGCTTGTGTAGATCTTCTTGGGTTACTATATGCAGCTTCTTGGCTTGAGGAGTGTAGAAGGGGTCAACGTGTATGTATATATATATATATATATATATATATATATATATATATATATATATATATATATATATATATATATATACATACATATATATATATATATATATATATATTATATGTATATGTGTTTATATATATATATATATATATATATATATATATATATGTATATGCATATATTTATAGTCGTGGAGCTGGCTTGGCTCGAACCCTGCTCCTGTCAGCAGTTGTTGTAGGGGTGCTGGGGTTAGAATTTTCGACCCAAATTTGGGGTAGCCAGGCGGCCAACACCGTCCAACCTTCAGCGATGGTAAAGCGGTCCTTATTTCTCGGAGGCGGACACGATCATTGACGTGGATTCTTTATTGAAGCAAATACCCATAAGGTCAACAATGCACAAATTCAATAAACAACTCCTATGATCGCACACACAGAAAAAAACACAGATAAAGGGTAACAAGGCAAAATAAACCCCTCATTCCAAATTACTGATACTCAGCCTAGCCCTCATCAATTTGGTGCTGGGAAGCTTCTTCCGACATGCGCCGCCAAACAAGCGCCGTCTCCCGCCGAGACGAGGAGGATGGCGCCTCCACCATCCAACGGGAGGCGCAGGCGGGATTGTGCCTTGCCTATTGCAGCCTTCCGAACTTCAAATGCACAAATCCTGCCAGCACCTCCTTGATCAGCTCGAGACGTGCACCAATCAGCTCAATCTGCACCAGGTGTGCAATCTTGCCAAGCACACACATTCTTCGCTTCTCCAAGAACACCCTCCACTCCTTTCCGCCAAGCACACCCTGCAGTAGTAATCTCCTCTCTTATCCTCTGTCATTAGGGCCGACCTCCTCGCCTCCAAACCTAGGAAGCAAGGGCTTTTCCTGTTGTTGTTGTTGTTGTTGTTGTTGTTGTTGTTGTTGTTGTTGTTGTTGTTGTTGTTGTTGTTTTAGGGACTCAGTCCGAAGCTTACGACCATACTTGGAAGATACAAACATAGGAAATATCACAGAGGGTAATCACGTTCAGGGGAACTTATTTTTACTCCCTAAGCTAATTAACACTGCACCATTTGGTGACACGTAGCAAAAAGCTCACAGATTCCCTGACTTAAAAAAATCGAAGTGCTTCGACCCATCCATGGACCATGCTGCACTATATAATCCTATCTGGACTATTAGATCGTTTCATCTACCCCCAAAACCATAACAATATATTTGCCGAACGGAACCCATGACAAATTCTCCAACCTTGAATCGAACAAACAATGACTCGACGTTTCGGTTAACAACAAGTGCCAAGCAAAATGTATCCATTAACTTTTCTCAACAGTGATGAAAATTATTACAATATCCCCCAAAATACCCAAAGATGGGGGTGGGCAAAGCTGGAGAACCAATCAACGCACGTATCACGTCAATCGCGCATTCTGACCATTAACAACTTAAAAAAGCAATCGCACAATAACGGATCAAACAAAACACTCATGTAAACCCAATGGATTACACGAACAACAGTTCAGATGACATCAGAAAATAATTAATCAGCCACTCTCATTGCAAGTAAACACAATCAGGTGTAAGTAAGCATGCCGTTAAATGCATGTAATAAGCAAATTCACAATAGTATCATAATTGGGAGGGAGGTGGCGGGAGGGGGGTAGTCCTGATGGAACAGTTGGGTGATATAACTCGTGGAATCCTCGTGCAATGTCATGGAATCCCCATGCAATGTCGAGGATTTCCCGATGCGTTTATGGAAGAGAGGGCCAAAGGTCAATCCACCACCTCCTGCGTGATGGATGTGACAGTTTGATCTGCATGCCAAGCCTCCAGAATCTGTCTTCTGATCCTGTTCGGAGTCGAACCCAAAATGCTAACTTTATCCCATAGAGGTCTGTGTCGTGCCTTGAGCCCATCTTTGCCAAAATGGTAGACCTGTTGGGAAAATTGCACTCAAATGCCTTCTGGTGTTCAGCAATACACTGACCTAAGTTCCTCACAGTCTCTCCCACATGCTCAGCTCCACAACCACTACCCTGTCCTTCCTCGGAAGCTTGTCCTTGACCCTCATAAGGGCTTTCTTGAGAGTGAAGACTGGGTTTAAACTTACCTACAATCTTTTGTAGGTTTTTTGCCATTTTCAATCCTATGCCGGTCCTCTGCAATGCACCCAGTATAAAAGGCAGAACACAAAAACCCCTGGGTTGTACTTTTGGTCCCAGCCTGTTGTGTGGATCGTGTAAGATCATTCTCCTTTTTGATAGCAAGTTCTGTGGGTATTCGTTAGCCCTCAAAACCCATTGGAGATGGTCCACCTCATTCCGCTTCTCTTAGATGGTGGATGCTATCTCACGTGCTCTTTCTGAGTGTGTGTGTACTACTGATCTTTTGTGCTGCAATGAATGGCAGGAATCTAAATCGTGGTAGCAGTCAGTGTGTGTGGGCTTTCTGTAATCTTCAGGGTGCCTTCGGGATCCCTTTATACGAGCATGTCTCAGAAGGGAAGGGTTCCATTTTTCTCCTCTTCAAAGGTGAAATTCATCGATGGCAAGGTTTTACTTATATGAAATCGATCAATGAAAAGCTTTTACTAATGCGATTAAAACCTTTTTAAAAGCTTTTACTGATGTGTTTAAAACATTTTCATCAAATATGAAACACGCTTCCCCATTATCTCGAGTCACTCACCTGCATTTTATTTTTCATTACTTGCAAAATTGAAGATTTTTCAAGTATCTTGGTCAGTTGATTTTATCACTCGCAAAATCAAATATTTTTCAAGTATATTGGTCAGTCGATTTTGTCACTCGCAAAATCGAAGATTTCTCAAGTACATTGGTCAGTCGATTTTGTTACTTGCAAAATTGAAAATTTTTCAAGAATATTGGTCAGTCGATTTTGCTATTGGGTGGTCCTTAGACTACCCTTAGTCTCAGATTTTCCATCTGTTGGGTGGTCGCTTGACTACCCTTAGTCTCATGTTTTCTGTCTGTCTGTATGTCTGTTGGGTGGTCGCTAGAGTACCGTTATTCTCAGGTTTTCCGTCTGTCTGTATGTATGTAATGGACAGCTCTGGATGCCAGAGGAGTCAACGATTTTGGTGAAACTTGACCAGAGGAGTTCATACCAGGATCTAGTTTTATGTTTTTGAGCAGCGTTGCCGAGCATCGGGACTTTGAAATATTTGAAAAATCCTTAAAAAATTGGCATCTGGGCTTTTATGCGCACTCTAATCAACCTCTTTGTCAAAAATTTTCAGCCCGATCCGTCAAAAACTATGACTAGTATGCAATTTTTCGTGACCACCCATGTCGTCAACCAGCTTCTTGGGTCATCGCGAGACTACCATTATTGTCAGGTTTTCCTTCTGTCTGTATCTATGTAATGGACAGCTCTGGAGGCCAGAGGAGTCAACTGATTTTGATGAAACTTGACTGGTAGGTTCATACCAGGATCGATTTGTATGCTTTGAGCACCGTTGCTCAGGACGCCACCATTGCCAAGCAACGGGACTTTGAAATTTTTTAAAAATCCGAAAAATATATCTTTTCGAAAATCAAAAATCGGCTTCCGTGCTTTTATGCGCACTATAATCAACCTCTTTGTCAAAAACTTTCAGCCTGATCCGTCAAAAACTGTATGACTGGTATGCAATTATATAGCGACCACCCATGTCGCCTACTGGCTTGGTGGGTGGTCACTCGACTCACTTTATTCTCAAGTTTTCTGTCTGTCTGTATGTATATAATGGACAGCTCTGGAGGCCAGAGGAATCAACCAATTTTGATGAAACTTGTCTGGTTGGTTCAGACCAGGATCTAGTCGTATGCTTCTGAGGACCGTTGCTATGGATGCCACCGTTGCTGAGCAATGGGACTTTGAAACATTTGAAAATCCTAAAAAAAATAATAGAAAATCAAAAATCGTCTTCCGCGCTTATATGCACACTATAATCAACCTCTTTTTCAAAATATTTCAGCCCAATCCATCAAAAACTGTATGACTAGTATGCAAATATATAGCGACCACCCATGTCGCATACCCGGTTGTCTGTTTGTTTGTTTGTAATGGACAACTCTGGAGGCCAGAAGAGTCAACCAAATATATTGTGAGTTCTGGGAAGAAGATGCAGGAAGGTTCTTACTCCCCCTTTCTTCTTTATCAAACCTGAAAGCTTTAAAAGACAGAAATGGAAGAAGAGAAAAAACATAAAAATATATATTGTTAGTTCTGGGAAGAAAGAGCAGGAAAGGTCTTATTCCCCCTTTCCACTTCATCAAACCTGAAAGCCTTAAATAAGAGAATTGGAAGAAGAGAAAAAAACTTTAAAAATATATATATTGTTGAAATACGTATTGAAAAAAAGATATTGTGTTGGGCGAGGGTTGGGTTCGGGTTGAGAGTTTGAATGTGAGGGTAAGGGTGGGTGAGGGTTGGGGTTGAGATTTTGAATGTGAGGGTTAGGGTGGTTTGGCATTGGGGTTGAGATTTTGAATGTGAGGGTTAGGGTGGGTGTGGGTTTGGGTTGAGATTTTGAATGTGAGGGCTAGGGTGGGTTTGCATTGGGGTTGTGATTTTGAATGTGAGGGTTAGGGTGGGGGTTGATTATGCTCCCTGTTATATTATCTCACACACACATACACACACACACCAACAAATAAAAGTTAAGCCTTGACTATGTCGTTGAGGATTCTGTGTTTGGGGTTCACAGATCTAAGAACGTCCCCCATTGCACACACACCAACAAACAAAAGTGAAGTCTTGACTGCGTATTCAGTTGAGGATTCTGTGTCTGGGGTTCACAGATCTAAGAACGTTCCCCTTGACACACATAATACATATTTTTTTTAATTTAACCCTCGGCACATGCCACCTGTTATACACCTCGGACTTGGTCCTCGAGTATCCATTAAGGTGTACAGTAGAGGGGAGTGAAGTGCCAACCTATTACTCCCATGAGTATTATCTGCTTTGTTTTGTCTTTTGTAATTCCTGCGAATAAAATGAACCTAAAATCTCTTCCCCTCCAAAATCATATACCTAATAAGTCCAAGGAACTGTATCTATTCCATCAACAATTTTAAAAAGTTCATTTGTCCATCGCTTTGTATAACCTTTTTCAAAATGAGATTTCCACCTATATATTCTTACGATATCACCAACTTTGAACTTAGGTTGTCTGACATTAATTTCTTTTTCACATTATAATTTTGTCAAGGTTTCTGCTGGTTTCGTATTCGTTGATGTGTGAATCATGTCATTATACTTATCCACAATATCCTGAATAAAAGATGACCATTGTTGAGAACCGAGTTGCGGAAATTTTTACATAGTCTCTCTTTTAAAGTACGATTTAAGTGCTCAATAACAATGGCTTTTCCTTCATTGAAGGTACTGTATAATGTAATGCTGTTATTTTTTAGAAAATTCATAAATATCTTGTTATAAAACTCCACCCTCATCAGTCCACAATTTTTTAGGTTTTCTCTTACTTTTATTAAATATCTATTGAAAAGCGAACATAAGAGTATTACCTGTTTTGTTTTTTAAAGGGACAAACCATGCATATCTACTCCTCAAATCAATAACGGTTAAAGCATACTTGTACCCCTTATCATTATTGAGTTCAAACAAATCAGCGGACCAAATATAATCAACTTCCTTGGAATAAACCTTCCTTCTATGAAACTTTGTGAATATTGGTTGATGTAATTCATCAACTAATTGTTCTTCAGTCTTAATTACATCATTAGAGCCTATAAGTTTTTTGAATTTCCAAGCCCAAGTTTGAATATAGTACTGATCATCTTCTTCACGATGAACCTCTCAACTTTTTCTCTCAAGGTTGGATTTTGTATCAGAGACAAATTTGACAACATTTCTCTATCAGCTTCATGCTTTTCTTCCAAAGTTGTGGTATTCCCATAATCAATATCGTGCCTCATGCACACTTCATCAACCATATTGATGGGTTTATGCCATGGTTTAGGATTGACTGCATCATCTAATCTTTTATGCAAGTTTGTGCCTGGACCACAGAAAGAACACCCTGGTAGATGTAATTTCCCTGGTATTCCAGTTGTTGTAAATTTACATCCTGATAAAAAATTTGTATATTTCCTCCGAATTTGTGTTTGGAGATAAATTGACTCTTTTTTTGAACCACACAACATAAATGCACCTTTTTGAATAACCGTATTATTTTTACTTGTAAATTATGGGATATTTTTAGTATTAGTTTTCTTTTTAGATTTGAGACAATAACTCATTTATTTATGAGAAAAATTCCTACAGAGTGCAAAAACCTTTTTAGTTTCCAACATGCACATTTGAATCTTTGTTTTTAAAACATAAAGAATCCTCTGAAATGTCTTCACTCTCTCCTCCATTTATTTCAGAAAAAAAAAGAAAAACTTCAATTAAAGTCAATATCCTTCCCTTGAAAACGATGTCAATTGTCTTGCCGAACATATTTCTCATAGACTTGTCAATTCTTTGTTTTCCTCCTCGGTGCGTTGAGATTCATTTAATTTCGGTAATACCCCCAATCTTTTTTAATCTCACTGGTTTCCATATTTTTATATTTATTTATTCTCGCTTTTTCCTCTCTCTTCTCCTGCTCTCTCCTCTCTATCTTCTCCCTCTCCTCGTTCTCTCTCTCTCTTCTCATTTTCCTCATCTTCTCTCTCTTCTTCTTCAACTCCTTCCTTGTCCCTTACTATCCTTGAATCCCTTACACCACATAAAATATCATACATATATTCATCAGGATTTCTTGTTATTCCTGTATCCAAAATATTTTTTTTTACAACAGGAAACCATTAAAATTTATTTTGAATTTCTAAAAGAGCTTTACGTTTTCTTAATTTATAATTTTTTCATTATGTAACATTTTAAATAAATCTAAAGTTGTCGGTTTATCAACATCAATATAAAGCCAATCTTTTATTGAAAATAACTCATTCTTATGTTGTAGAACATATTTATTAAAATACTGAATACCCTTTTCTTGAAGGTATGCGAAGACACAGAAACGATAATTTTCTTGGAGCCCTCTTGCTGTCATTTATGTATTAGAAATATATGACACAATAATATTATGACACTAAACACCTCCCCGTATTCCCATAGTTAAATCATTTTGTATTAATCCTGTTCATATATAATCCTGTTTTTTTCTTTTTTGATGATATAAACGAGGGCAAAACCATTATTCTTTTTACCCTTATTAAATTCGTTTATTTGTTGTTTACTAATCGTGCTTCCACAAAACTCATTCTCGATACCAAGTGGATGATATTCTTCCTTATGAGACTGATTTAATTGTTCCAGGTCTTCCAGGTCAATTTTAAATGACTAATTATACCCTAAATCATTCATTTCATACCCCCATTGTTCTATTCTCATACAAATGAGACTCTCTTCTTTATAAAAATTTATTTTAATTGGAACTGTGAATTCTGTATGACCTGGAGATAAAATTAACACTTCTGCATCTTTGGAATACACGGCCGTTTTATTTTAAACTTGGTTCCCACTATCATGATGCGTGGCACGATTGAAATTCTGGTCTTAATCATGGACTAATCGTGGTGATCCTATCAGATCTTATCAGATCTTGAGGTCAGTGATGGCATTCGTGTTAATCGTGGAAAATTTTTGAATGGTTCAAAATTTTTCGAGGATCAACACGATCAATTGTCAATCGAGATCATCGTATCAGATCGTATTGCATCGTAACAAAGCACGACAGATCATATTGCATCGTAACAAAGCGCAACAGTCCGCATCTAATCATGCTTCCTAATCGTGATGATCGGGATCGATCTTAGACAAGAAAAACACCACGCTCTGTGAGACCACGATTTCAATCATGCCGCGCATCGTGATAGTGGGAACAGACTTTCAGAGAAATTCCATGATCAGCTACGAAGGGCCAATCGTGGCATTCGAAACGGATTGCATGACAGTGGGAACCTCACCTTCGGATATATTTCATGATAAATCACTTAATCTCACCAAGTCATTCGCGTCAGTCGGGCTTGGATAGTTTATTAATTTATAAGCATTTTTCATATTAATATTTTTTGTTATACTATATTTCTGTCGTGCAGCGTGAGCGTTTGTGTAATAATATGATAAATCAATATCCAGTTCTTGGGAAACACCAAAGATAGAACCATATTTACCAACATAAGTCATTTATATTAGGTTAAAAATAGTCATAATTTTTTTATTTTTGTTGAGTTGAAATAACACATATAGATGTCATTGACCACAACACTTGGAATTTAATTATTGGACTTGAAATGTTTGATAAACACCAATTCTGTAAGAATTTTATGACGTCAATGGGTGGTGGAAGACCAAAACTATCAAAATAATATTTGTCTTGACTGTTAAAAATACAAACCCAATGAGAATCCTTCCCATTATTATCTTCTAAGTTCATAATAATATTCTTTGCAGTTTTCGGCACGTTTTTAAAATTCATATCTCATACAAATAACCACATTATGAATTTTTAATTTTTACAATATTTGACAAGTTGTAAATTTGATGTTGTATTCTTTCCAAATTCTTTAAACCACTCATCAATGCTCATTTATTTATTAGAAAGATATAATCCATTACCATTTTTAGTTAATTTTGCACCTGCTTTTGCAATAGAAGAAAGCATATCTCCAACTAACCATCTCGCTTTATCAGGTAGACTGTCAAGTTTTTCAGCAAAATCGACAATTACACCACTTCCACTAGTTTGTTTCTCCAACTCTTTGTTATGTCTTTCCAATTCTTTTTGGGCCCGGAGTTGAGCCTTCCTTTGGTTGGCAGTTTTCACCGCTGTTGAAATACCAACTGTCAATGCTCCAAGCACACTTAAACCAGCAAATAAAGGAATAAGAAATGGGAGAAGTTCTCCACTCGTCTCTCTTTTTGAATATTTTTTCAACATTGGTTTTGTCATTTTAATTTTAAGTGAACCAGTATCGTTCAAGATTTAAACCTGTTCTCTTGTGATCAGAACATCAATTCTTACTGCTCCTTTTCTCTGAACTGTATTAACGTTAATCATACAAGGATTTTGATTTTTAACACAAGATGATAGTTTATGAAGATTGATTTGATTAACATACATCCCAGTTGGTACTTTGCCACTCAGTTATTTAACAAAAATAATGTGAGACTAATGATAACACCATTTTCTGTATTTATCTGTAATTCTGTTTTTTTCAAAAGCAAACAATATTAATCAACTTCTTCACTCTCTCCTCTTTCAATGTATAGGGAAGTATCCACTCGATTCGACTTTATAGTTTCATTTTGAGCACTCAGATCAAACACATAGATTGTATGCAAACTTTTAAATGCTGTCATATCCAAAATAGGTTATTTATTACCATTACTTTCACACACCTTTTGGTAAGACTTGTGTGCTTTAGCAAAATCATTTTTTCCCAATGAATTTCAAATCTATCTCGTGGATAAAATGTTTCCATCGAGAGAAACAACAAGTTGTTTCACCTTAGCATTATCACTCAATGCATTATTCTTATCAGTAGCAGTATGGCCATCTGGTTTTTTTTTTTTTAAATGATCTACAGATATCATGGCTGACCTTCCAGAACACCCAAATTCCACATGTAAGTGGTTTGGTTTAGTTTAAGGTGTTGACATCTTATTTTAAGGTGTGATACATTGAGTGGTTTATTTGGGTTAAGTATTCTTTTTAACATCTCTTCTGTTTTAAGATTAGGAGTATATTCACTGATATACCAACTCCTTTCATCAATTACAAATTTATTCTGATCAGCAAAAGCATGACCAACACCTAAAAGTAATCTTTTTTCATTATCATTCCTTTGTAGTTGAAATTTAATTTTAAGACCATACAGAACTTTATCATGATCACAATATCAAAATATACCTTTAAGAGGAACTGCCACTGTAAAACTATTACATGCTTTTGCATCATCATTATACATTCCTTTCCTTTGACTATATCCAGGGTCTGTGTTTGTTCCTGTTGACATATGAGGAATAAAACCTTCGATAGCGCCCTTTCCCATTCTATCACTGAATGAATATCGGTAAATTTCATCATTTCAGATACAGCAGTGACAAAATGAACTGCTTCAGCTTCTTGTGTTCCAATGTAAAAAACGAACACAATCAAACATTTTCCAGAATAAATCATTAACGAGTGTAGCGTTTGTGTTATTCCCAGCCTTAGTGAATGTAAATTTACACAACAAGAAACTTTCGCATAGATTCAAATGGGTTTGTTGATTATTTATTTCAAAACTTTTTGTACCATTTGCATTCCAGTCTGTTCCAGTTATTGCATTTACCTTGAAGTAATCTTCTTTTTTAGTGGAGTTTGAGATGATAATAGTATCATCCAAATCATAGATACTATCAATTGCTTCCATACTTGTATTTATTAAAGAAAAAAGATGTTACAACTTTTGAAACCCTGATCGAAGTATTCGAATTATTTTCTGTCATTCTTGGGGAGACAACTGGATTTTGCCTTTCTTAATTTCTTTTATTGCTTGTAATTCATGAGATTCCTTTTGGGCATCTTTTATACTCTTTATAGCACCTGCTACATTTCCCACAGCAGAAGCAGTTGAACCAATTAGGTCTTTATGTTTAAGAATAGTTGAACCGATACCCATTAGAGTATCAATTATCCCATCTCCTCTAAATTGATGTCCCACACCCCTTTGTTTCGTAGGATTATAGTATCCTCTACCAAGATGCATACCTTCGACCTTGTCGTATGGGGAAAGGAACATCCCATCCCCTGTAATTATTTTATATTTTCCCAACTCGTGTTTCCTCACAATAACCATCGTATTTATTTCTTGGAAAAATTCACGTCGGTGAATTCTGATGGAAAAAAAAAACTTCTCCATTAAAATAAATCATACGACGATCTTGGTCGGTTATCCTAAAATTTACTCTGTGTATGGTTTTTCCTGACACAAGGAGATAAACCAAATTTTTGGGTTCCATATTGAATTGATAACCAATTGGGGTTGAATATGCGCTGAATGAAAATATTGTATTTGTTGTTATTCCATCATTATAAGCACCATCAATCAAATCACACTGAATTATTTATTCCTTGGGATATTTGAATGACATTATCACTGTAAAACGTCCCATTCGTTTCAATCTTTTTTGAGGCGAAACCCAATAACTCTCGAAATGAATGATCAATTGTGAAATCAAGCTTGTAGTTATTTTTAAGTTTAATCATTGATTTTGAAGTATGTTTTTGAATATCTATAACAATATTTTTTGGTTCATCACCCTGTTCTTTCAGAAGACGAACAATTTCGGAAGATATTTGAGAAATCTCATATGCTCTGGGTGAGACTGTTATCGTTTTGTATTCCCGGATTATTACTAAACTTGTCATTTTTCTCAATTATATTAAATAAGGTATTATAAGTTTCCATGGACAATAAAGACGCCTTATATTCTTTTGTTGGGTCAAGTTGTTGTGGGTATGAGAATGAAGATGTGTGGTCGCTTGTTATGAAATTACTCCTAAGGATTGTGCTTCTCATCTTATTTAATATGAGATAAAATGTCTTTATATTGATATTTATTAATTATTTTCATGTTCATCAACAGGTCTAAAATGTCTGATGCTTCATTAAAACAATTGTTATTTCCAGCCTTCTTACTACCTAACAGCAATAAGTCTATAAACTAATTGTGATGGGTCATTTGGAAGAAAACTAATTCAAGCCTGAATAATGTGTTTCTCCTCATTCTTCTTTTTTTACCAGAAAAAACTAACCCAATAATTAACAGAGACCAGCAGATCAATATATACTCTATCATCATTATTTTTCTTATCCAATGGTTTTTCAAAATACTTTGATTCATCCCTCACAGTTGAAGCTTGTCTTCCATCTTTTGTGAGAAGAAACATTCATCTCGGAGTTTGTTTAACAGGGGTTGAGCATACCTCAATAACCTTATTTAATCATTAAATATCAATACCTTTTCTTCAACAAGATGAAATATTGCTGGTTGTTCTGTTGGGATGAGTCCTGCTTTGGTTTTTGATTCCACTGAATATTCATTGTTTTGAAGAGCATTCACAATATAATCATGGGGTTGATTAATCTCTTCCAATTCTTGAAATAATCCATCATCATATTCTAATTTTCCTATATGCTCTTATTCTTCCTCCTTCATTTGACTGAAATCTTTTAACATCTGAAGTTTTTTAGGAGTATATTCGATTGTGGGAACTGTGGAAACATCTATAATTTTTTCTTGGGAAGTTTTTAAAAGTGGTTTAAAAAATTCATCTTGTATTCTTTCAAATGATTCTTCACCTGTTAGTTTCTGTCTTTGTTTCTTCTTTTTGTCTTCCTGTTGGTTTACAACTTTTGAAACCAACTCGTGATATACCATAAATCTTCTTGCTCTTTCTTTCGGATCCATTTATTTATTGGAAAATTTCATGAAATGAATTGTAAAGATCAACAGGGAAATTTTCCTTTTCTTCATCATCCAACGAGATGTGTTCAAATAAATCCTTTTCTTTAAATATTTTATCAAATTCTGTATTAACATTAATAGAAGTTATAATTCCTTCTTCACTAATACTTGCATCTCTGCTTTTCATACGTCTGCGTTGAGTTTCTTCATCAACATCAAAACCGAATGATAAAATCTTAACCCCACTCAGATGTTTAATAATTTGTCTCATTCCTTCTGGATTAGTTTTTAATATCCTAACACCACCAGATTTTAGTTTCGTTACCTCACTCTTACAATGTGAATATTTTCTTGTACCAAGAGAAACCTCCTCAAATATACTGAAACGCAAAAGAAACTTACCACCTTTTAAACCAAATATAAACAATTACACTGAGTGTCGTAAATGTGTGAAATTATTTGTGGACAATGGTGTCCTCACTGTCAGACAAAACAGTCACGGATGGTCACTTGAACCATCAATGGTCTTTTCATTGCACAGCTGTTGAACAGCCGTTTTGACTGTCAGTGATTAGCCAAGGGGTACGGGATGATTTTAATGAGCTGCACGTGATGTCTTGATATTGCCTTCAAAAAGGCCAGTGCAAAATGGGCATTTCAATCAACATGCCACGATTGTCAAGGGATCAACGGCAGTGTGCCTTGTGCATACTGCAAGGTGGATTGATCTACCGTGAGGTGGCATGTCGCCTTGGCTGTTCACACCAGACGATATCGGCCCTGGTGGAAAGAGACACCCTCCACAACTCTGCACATGACAGACCTCGATCAGGGAAGCCAAGAGTCACCACTGCAAGGCAGGACAGTCAGATGGTCTTAAGTCAGATGGCTTCAGACATTGAGGACTGAGTGGGACAGAATCCAGCAGCAATCCATCCAAAGACTGGTAGGCAGGATGCGCTGATGATGCACTGCCTGTATCCAAAACCATGGTGGCCACACACGCTATTGAAAGGGTACTGACATTGTACCCTGTGCTGTTCTGTACTGTAGAACAAACTTATGAGATGGTGTATCTTGGTCAAAAACTTGACATGTCATCAATAAAATGCCAATGTTTCAATTAACAATTGTTGGTTTGTTTTATTTTGAACTGTTACAATTTTATTACATTTCAAACAAGTGGTAAGTTTCTTTTGCGTTTCAGTATAGTTGACCTTCATTCCTCAATCGCATAAGTATGTATCGTGATAATCTTCACCTTTTACTTCTCCAGGTCTTATTGCTCTCATTGTTGATGATACATTGCGTATCACGGGGTGTTTTTAAAGTAAATTTAAAATCTTCACATTTGTACTATACAAGAACCTTGATTTATGAAAGTTTTTCCAGAAGCAGATTTACCCACAAGATTTATATATATATATGATTGTTTATGAAACAAAAAATATATCCCTTAATATCTCATCTTGTTTCACAGCAATATATTTATATTTTTCAGTCGTGTGCTTCATGAAATCCCCAAATTTCTTTTTACTACATAATGTAGAACAATTATGTCTCCAAAAATTGTTTACATCTATTGACTTTAACTTGAATAAAATAAAAGTATTAGCATTGTTTCTCATGGAACGACGAGGGAGTTGAACGTCCGATTGACTAAGATAAATATAATTACAAGAAAAATGTCTCCCTCTTGTGTCGTAGCTGTCCATTCCCGTTTGGTTTCTCTCATTAACACAATCATCAAAGATAACAAGGTTCATTTTTGATTTACGCAAATCTTGGGGAGACGGTATATCATCTGTATTATCAATAAGAATACAAGTTATCAGTTTTGATTTCTTTTTATATCTCTTTGTATCACAAAATCGTTGTATTATATCTTCAATGTCATAATCATTTAGATTGTTTTGAAGTTTAAATAAAGAGATTATATCTTCTTTTCGAAGACCAGCATTAAAACCTTGTGAGAGTAGTTGGTACTCAGGTTGAAAACTCGACTTTGTGAAAATTATTAAATTATCATAATCTTAAAAAGTTGGGAGTCAGGAGCATATTCAAAAGTAAGCAAGTTTTTCCAGATCCGCTTGAACCAACTATGAGACATCTTCATGAATTTGGAAGATTTTTATGATTGTTAAATTTTATCTTATTTTCACAAATGGGTAAAAAATCATTCATTTATATATTTGTAAAAAAGGTTACTTAATTTATTATTGGCTTTTTCGAAACTCTATATTTTAACCGAAGTTCAAGTTTTATTTCAAGATAATCCATTATTTTATTCATGCAATATCTTTTGTTGATATTTCCCTGAAAATGACAATCGTGAATAATATATAACAACAATCCTTTGAACATTTCTCTAATACGTTCAGTTTCTTCCCTTGTAAGGAAAGGTGTGTTGTCACCCTAAGAATTTACATTCATTTCTCGAATCAACCTTGTAAAGTAATTCATTTTGGTGTAAATCTAAAATAATTATTTTCCTTTTTATATTTTTTATTATCATTACTTAGAAGATAATCACAGAATATACATTGTTTATAGGGTTTTGACTCTGTGTTTAATCCCTTTCTTTCACACACAGGACAATTCTCAAATTTGTCATATGGAGAATCAGGAAATTCAAGAGGCTCAAAGTATAGCATATATACAAAGTAAAACTTTACTTCAACAAAAATTCATCTTCAGTATCATCTTCGGTACTTTCACAATCATCAATAAAACTACTTTCATCACGATTAATTGAACACAAACTCTCAGTCTCATAACTGTCATTTAAACACAAACTCTCGGTATCATAATCACTCTCATAATCTTCAAAATCTTCAATTGAATCTTGACTCATATTTAATTAGTAGAAAAAAAACATTACCATCGATATCTACATAATTTTTTTTCATGAACAGGTTCAACTGCTACATTTTTTTTAATTGTAAAGGTAATTTTAAAATGATCCTTAACTGCAATTAAACGAAATGTCATTTTACCTGATATATTAACATCCTTTATTTCATCAGCATTTATATCTTTTGGGTTGTTGAAAAAAATTCAACTTTCTCCTTGCATGTTACAGATGGTCTTACCTTTTCTTTCTCAAGCTTCATCCATGAGGTTTTTATTTTTTAATACTTTTTCTTGCTTCATTGCTTTTTCTGGTTTTGAATATATTACCAGAAGGAGAGGAGAAACTTTTGTTAGAGATACTGTAATTGATGTTCTTCCAGATATACGAAAATCCCTTCCACTGAAGGAAATTGAAGAACTCCTTATTCACCATAATTGTTTTTATCCAATAGTTGTTATAGTTATCTTTGTTCAATTTTACATCCTTGACATATTTCTCAGTATCTTTAACAAATGAAGAGATTGTTTGAAACTTGTCTTTTGTGTCTTGAAACATTGTATTTATGAAGTGAAAAAAGTTGGAGGATATATTTGTTTTAATCACAGATTCACTTATAAATTACACTAAATTTTCATCAAGTACATTTTATTTTAAGCAACGTTTTATTCGATAAATATGGTGAATACAACGTACTGCGATGTTTGTAATCACGAATATAAATATTTCAAAAAAACACCAAAGCAACAAACACACATTCAATCTTTTCAAACAAATATCTCCACTTGACCAAGAAACAGAACATTGTGATGGATGTGATAATGATATTCTTCAAAACAAAATTTATAATACACCTTCAATCACGCAAACACAAGAACAATGAAAAAAGGGAAGCTAAATTCTCCATTGAAAACACTGATGGGGCATTTAAAGATCATATAAAAATAAGATTGTTTCGCTTTCAAGACCCTGGACCATCTTCAATCATGGAAGCTGTTGATATTGTTAAACAAAGTATTCAAACTATAATTAAAAACACATTAAGTGAAATTAAAACTTTTAAGTTTTATATGGGAGTAAAATTGAAAATGGTAAGACAAGACGATGAAACTACTCCCTATATGAGGACAAACCCACACTTCATCTCATCATTTCAAGATTTTGGAAGATGTTATGTTTACGATGATCTCCAGAGACAGGAACAAGATGTTTATAACAATGGAGTAGGTCGTGGATTTGATTTGACAAAAATAATCTTTTTGGATATACACATATTACAATAAGATCCTCTTCAAGCTTCTTCTTAGATTGATTTACCAAAAGAGATAAAACTTAAGAAAGCAGTTGTTAATATTCAAAACAAAGATAATAAATGTTTTTTATGGTCTGTTCTTGCTCACTTACATCCTCCAAAATGGAAACCTGAAAGGTTTGAACATAATAAGAAATATGAGAATATATTACATGTTAAAGATTTAAAGTTTCCAATGTCATTGAGAGATATTCCTAAATTTGAGAAAATGAATAATCTATCTGATAAACACCATCATTTTCGGTATCATCTTCGGTACTTTCACAACCATCTATAAAACTACTTTCATAACTATCGTTTGAACGTTACATGTGGTACTCTTTACTGTTTCACAATGCACTACTCTTCTGCTATTTTAACAGACTGCTCTCATTTCGACCTCTCCTTCATTCCTTGCCTAAAAAATCGAACTATTACAGCGCTTCTTCTCTCCATTCTCTGAATTCGCCTTCATTGCATCCATCAAGAATTGTGTTAAATCGCATCTCTGACCTAAAACTTTTAAAAACCACAGTTTGCCATGGATGCTCACTTTCCATCAACCATTCTTTTTTTCCAACTTCAGTGCCAACTCACCCCCCTCACCCCTCACTCTCACTCTCAAAGCAACCATCCCACTCTTCTCCCTCCAAGCCTCCCTCTCACCTCTCTCAAAAATTCCCCCCTCACCTTTCTCCCACCTTTCATCCCCCTCACTCTTCCTTCTCAAAGTTGCCCCCTCTCTCATCCACCAAGCTGCCTCCCTCCACTGCCCTCTCACCTCCATCTCTTCACTCCACCTCCTCAAATCCTCAACTGCCTTCTTCCTTGTCTCTTGTCCCCCCTCTCTCCCAGCACCACAGAGCCTTTTCTCCTCCTCATTCGGCCCCTCCCCTCGTTATTCTGCAATACCCCACACTCCTTCAGCAACCCTCCTTACCTGCCCCCCTCGTCCCTTGTCCTACCCACCCCCTCCCCCTCCACCTCCTGCACCCAAAGCCTCCTCCCCTTCCTCTTCATTAAAAGTGTGGACCTCAAATATCCGGGGCCTTCGCTCAAACCTTTCAGATCTTTCCATACAGGTTGCCCCTGACAAACCAAACATTATCTGCCCAACAGAAACTTTCCTCTCCCAAGACGTGTCTGACTCCCAAGTATCTCTCCCTGGCTACTCCCTCTTACGGTATGACAGACCTGAGCCTCGTCCTGGTGGAGGTGTTGCTCTCTTCATGAAAGACTCTATTCCTCACTCTCCATGCACTGCTCTCACTCCCCCACACCCCCAGGAATACCTCTGGCTTCGGCTTCCCCTCCACTCCCACCTCATGTTTGTATGTGTACTGTACCATCCACCGAACAGTGATGACTCCATCTACACCTCACTATCCGAAAACATGGACCATCTTCTATCTTCTCATCCAAACTCTCTCTTCCTCTTATGTGGTGACTTCAATTGTCATCACGCCAGTTGGCTAGGTGTGGGTACCTCTCTCACCTGCCATGGCACCTCAGCAAAAGCTTTCTGCGACTCATTGGGACTGACTCAATCAGTCAACTTCCCGACCCGGATCTCAACCAATGGTACTCCATCTCTTCTGGATCTGGTTTTGACAAATTTCCCTGACAATATCTGCTGCTCTTCCTTCGCTCCAATTGGTTCTTCTGACCACGTCCTTGTCAAAGTGGACATCTCTCTGGCTGTTATCAGAGAACCACCTCACCGCCGTCGAGTCTGGCATTTCACTCAAGCCGACTGGCAGGGTCTCCGAGCAGCCATCAAACTTACAGACTGGTCTCCTATCACTACTTTCTCAAACATCAACTCATCCTGGGAATTCTTTCAAAGAAACTTGCTCTCCCTCATGCACAGATTTATCCCCTCTCGTGTTCAGTTGTCTTACCCTTCCTCCCGCCCTTGGTTTACTGAAGCTTGTGGCGAGGCAGTTGTCCTGAAACAACTTGCCTTTGCCTCATGGAAAGCAAACCCAACTGAGGGTAATCTCAGTTCTTTCCACAAAGCTCGGAACAAGTGTGTATCTACCCTCAGGAGAGCCAGAAAACAACATCTTTCTCATCTCAAGTCTGAACTCTCAAACCTCTCTCCCTCCTCAAAATCCTGGTGGCGTTTAATCAAATCTGTTTCTGTTGTATGTTCCCCCTCCATCCCCTCCCTTACCTCAAATGGCCGCACTGCTGATTCCACACGTGATAAAGCTGAATGTCTAAACTCGGTGTTTGCAGCTAAATCTTGTGTCCTAAACCCATCACTATCTCGAGCCACTTTACCCAGTCGCACCCAACTGTCCCTGGACTCTGTATCCTTTTCTCCTGACAAGGTGGAGAGCTTGCTTTCAAACCTCGAGTCAGATTCTGCAACCGGTCCAGACGGCATCAGCCCACGTGTCCTCAAAGCCTGCTCTTCTGCTCTTGCTCACCCTCTCTCTGTTCTATTCACCCTCTCATTTGCCCAAGGTCATCTGCCATCTGCTTGGAAAACTGCTAACATCACTGCCCTGCATAAAAAAGGTGCAAAAACAGATCCCTGTAACTACAGACCAATCAGCCTTCTCCCAATCATCAGCAAGGTGATGGAATCCATCATCGCTTCAGACATGAAATCCTTCCTCTTCTCCAATGGCTGGATTTCCGATCATCAATTTGGTTTCAGACCAGGTCACTCTACCCTGGATATGCTGCTTCTGCTCTCCCATCAATGGATGGAGGTCCTCAATGCCAGACAGGAAATCCGAGCCGTATCCCTGGACATATCACGTGCTTTTGACACAGTCTGGCACCCTGCCCTACTCACCAAACTCTCTTCCCATGGTATTCAAGGCCATCTCCACTCATGGCTCGCAGACTTCCTCTCCTGTCGCAGTCAACGTGTGGCCCTAAATGGAGTTCTTTCATCCCCTCTTCCTGTGCAGGCTGGAGTTCCTCAAGGTAGCGTTCTGGGCCCTGTTCTTTTTCTCGTTTTCATCTATGATCTCTCGGACTCTCTGGAAAATCCTCTATTTCTCTTTGCCGACGACTCCACCCTCTGCCGGACCATCTGTCATCCCTCAGACCAGCAAGCAGCAGCTTCTTCGCTCACTGCAGATCTGGATAAAATCACAAACTGGTCCAACACGTGGAACATGTCTTTCAATCCAGACAAATCTCACACTCTCACTATGTCTCTTCGAAAGGACCGTTTACAAAACCCCCCCATCCACTTTCTCAACAATCCTCTGGAAGAAGTCTTTTCTTTCAAGCTTCTAGGTCTCACTCTCTGCCATGACCTTTCCTGGGAAAGTCACATTTCCAACCTCGCCTCAAAAGCCAGTCGCCGACTGGGAATCCTCCGTCGTGCTAAGTCCTTCCTCGGCCCTCTTGAGCTCCTGACCACTTACAAAGCTTTTGTCCGTAGCCTGATGGAGTACTGCTCTCCCCTCTGGGCTGGTGCTCCTGCCTCCCACCTTTCTCGGCTTAACGCTGTCGAAACCAGGGCATTTAAGATCATCGGCATCTCCCGCAATGAAGCTGAGTCTTTGGGCCTCTCACTCAATCACCGCAGGTTGGTCGGTGGTCTTTCTGTCTTCTACCGACTCCTCTCCAGCCTTGCCCCCCCTGCATCTCTGCGATTTGTCCCCACCACATTTCCACAGGGCGCTCAAGGTCCGCCAACAACCCCCTTCTGGTAAAACTACCAAAATCACGAATCACTGCTCATCTTCACTCTTTCATTCCTCTTTTTTCCCGCCTTTGGAATAAACTTCCTCACTCTATTCTTTCCCATTCTTCCCTCCAGGCTTTCAAAACAGCTGTTCACCACCACCTCTTATCTTCCCCCATCCAAATCCTCGATCTTTTCTACCCCGATAATCCACCCAAGCCCACTTCCTTCATTTCTCCTGCTTTCCTTCCTGAAAGTCCCTGAAATGTCCATCTTCTCTTCGCCATGTTCCCCGTCCCATCCCAATCCCTCTCCCTTCCACAGTTCACCTAATGTGTCTGTTCCCCACTGTTTTGTCCCTTCCACTCCCGCCCCTCTTGTCTCATGCCTCCTTGCTGTGAGTTGTGTGTTTGCTCTCATACGAGCCTCGACCAAGGTATACAAAAAAAAAAAAAAAAAAAAACCACAAACTCTCAGTATCATAACTGTCATTTGAACACAAACTCTCGGTATCATAATCACCCTCATAATCTTCAAAATCGTCAGTTGAATATTGACTCATATTTAATTAGTAGAAAAAACATTAACATCGATATCTATATACTTTTTTCCATTATTGACTAAGATATGAATGGTGGGAAGTTATGGATTAAGGGATACAAACAAAGTTCAGATATGAAAAATTTCAAACAACTATAAAAATGATGAAACACACATTGCCCTTCTCCAGTTTACTTCAAAGGAAAAATCACATTATGCTTTCATCAAAAATTTATCAAGATCAACCAAATCACGAATATATCAGAGAAAATGTAAAACGTATCCTTGGAAGAGATGTCTCAACTCCTTTCACACAGAAGAACGATTAAATCAACATTCGAAATATTGTGGTAATCACAAATCAACCGTAATCAATTTACCAAAAAAGCAGGTTCAAACATATCATTCAAAGATTTTAACAAATCTATAAAACATCCGTTTGTGATTTATGCTGATTTTGAAAGTATCCTTGAAAAGATAGATACTGTTCCCCTAAATCCAAATAAATCATACACAAATAAATATCAAAAACATACTGCTTGTGGTTTCTGTTATTATATCAAATCAGCTGTTGTTGATGAATACGACAAGTTCGAACTTTATAGAGGAGAAGATGCCTCAGGGGAGTTTGTAAGATGATTGGAAAAAGATTGTATAAGAATAAGAGAAATAATGGTGAAAACCTATAAACCAATGTCATTAACAAAGGGAGAGAAAAAGGAATTTAGAAAGAACAGTATCTCTCATATTTGTGATGAGAAAATTGAGGGAGAGGCAAAGGTTAGGGACCACTGTCATCTTGTATACCCCGGTTAAAATAGGTGTACCATATCCCTGTGTCGTAAGAGGCGACCAGGGTTGCGTCAGGAAGGGCATCCGGAGTAAAACATCTCTCTCTCTCTATGCGGATGTGCCAAATGTGATCTCTCTATGTGCCAAATCTCTATGCGGATCATACGGATGATCTGCTGTGGCGACCCCTAACGGGAGCAGCCGAAAGAAGAAGAAGACATGCATATATATATATATATATATATATATATATATATATATATATATATATATATATATATATATATATATATATATATATATATATATATATATATATATATATACATACATATATATATACATATATATATATATATATATATATATATATATATATATATATATATATATATATATATATATATACATATATATATATATATGTATATATACATATGTATATATATATATATATATATATATATATATATATATATATATATATATATATATGTATATATATATATATATATATATATATATATATATATATATATATATATATATATATATATATATACATATATATATATATATATATATATATATATATATATATATACATATGTATATATATATGTATATATATATATATATATATATATATATATATATATATATATATATATATATATATATATATATATATATATATATATGTATATATATATATATATATATATATATATATATATATATATATATATATATATATATATATATATATATATATATATATATATATATATATATATATACATATATATATATATATATACATATATATATATATATATATATATATATATATATATATATATATATATATATATATATATATATATATATATATATATATATATATATATATATTGTTGTGGTTACCAGATTCGCAAACCACCATTCAGGTCCCTTAGGTGAGGTATCTCGGTAAGTGCATGTGTAGTTAGGCCCAAACCCGTTGTCTAGTGGGAATACATGTCATTTATACGTGCTGCGACTCTTCAGGATAGCCGTTTTTCTTTTACTATCTTTATTTTGGACCAACCGCCATGATCACAACCACAACATCAACCACCAACCACAACGCCGCTTCACCACAACCGCCACGACCTTCCCGTCACACCTCGCAACCGTAGCATCGCCACCATTCTTGCCCCGCTGTGGGTACCGGTGTTGGACTCATGCAGAACGCGCGTCGAACAGCGTGTACAAAATCACGGATTTTGTGCTTCAAAAACGGATCAAAAACGACACACGCCCACTTTTTGCCGTCCAATCGGTGAGCGAGGGGCGAATTGGCCCCGCCCCCAGGGCGATCGATATATGCAAATTTGTGGATCAAAAAGCCTTCACGCCCACTTTTTCTCGGGCCAATGGGGAGCGAGGTGAAAGGTCAAAGGGAGGGGGTCAAAGGCGAAGTTACGGGGGGATAAAAGGACGGTGTTCGTCAGTCAGAAGAGGAGAACGAGAACGAGAAGGAGTCGGAACGGAGGGGACGAGTGTGGAAGTCTGGAGCCCGAAGCCTGCAGTGGCTGGAGAAGCTGAAGAGAGTCGGACGAGGGGGTGCTCGCGTCGGTGCCAGGAGCTGCACGCCCGAGGGAGGCCGGCAGCGCGACCTGGCCGAGGTGGAGACGCACACCAGGGATAATAAAGATCCTCTATACCCCGAGCATCAGCAACCCCCTCCTGTTTCCCCCCGCGCTGAGATAGTGCGACCAAGGGGGCCCCGTTCCCACCCCCTACCAGACACCGTCCACGAGGCCCGCGGGTTGCGGGGCCATCGCCGCTCCGCGTCTCATCACCAGACGGGTAGGCCCGACCCGGTCTCGGCCTCAGGCCTGCCTCATTCTTGGGGTATTTCTTTTCCTTGGTTTTGGGTATGTGTTGTCGGCGCCGTCTGTGAAGTAGAATTGTATAAGTGTTGCCGTGTGCTCGGTAGTCGGTATTAGCTCTGCATTGTGTCTTCGCTTTTATATTTGCTTTTTGTGTAAATGGAATTGTGTTTTCTTTTTTTTGTGTGCTTTTGGTGGAATTGTATTTGTGTGCTTCCCGTGTGCCGCGAATAAATGTGCTTTATTGTTGAACTGTTCTCCCGCTTCGCTTCGTCTTTTCCTCCATTGAATCCCCATCTTGCTTCACGTAAAGGGTTGGAAGTGGGCTGAATACGCCCGATAATTAATCGAACCGTTGAGGTCGACGATAACACCGCTCGGTTATTCTGATAGTACGGAACGGGTCGCTTAAGTGGCCCGTGTCCGAAGTCGACCTGCGGCGAGGTGCGATCGCCCGGTCTACCCTCCGCGTGGGTACTTAGGTAGGTCGAATTTGGCGAGCAACCCTATCCCACGCGGGGGCTGATTGGCTCGATCGCGGTGAGACCGAAAGGTCCACCCGTGACTGGTTCCCGGCGTTAGTCCGAGAGGGTCACGACTGGATTGTCCGTCCGGTGGGCGACGTGCCGCGATTCGAGTTACGTGGCCGTCAGCACGCCGGCGGGCGCGAAATCCGCAACACTGGTGTCAGGAGTGGGATACAAATCCATCGCCCTCCTCGCGGCACTGGTATCGGAGAACAGGAAAATGGGCTCTCCTGTCTCCGGCTAAATTCACGGGAATCGGTCCAGGGGTGAGAGAAGCGACCCCCGATTCCCTCCAAATTACGAGCGAGTAAAATAACCCTTCACGAGAAGCAAGATGGCGTCTCAAGGCGAGCGGGAGCCGGGGGTATTAGAAATGTATATGTGTAATAATGTCGAGTCCATGGTCCAGGATGGAATCCCCGAGCAGGAAATGTTGATTGTGCAGGAACACGGACTCGCCCAACTGAACCCAGGGCCCGAGGTGGGTGCGGCAGCGGCCGCGGTGTATGACACCTCCCCCCCCTCTCCACCAAGACCCTTCCCCAACCCCTGCCGAAACGGCTCACTTGAGTGCATCCGACATGGCCCAGCTATTCACCATGCTGGCACAAATGAATGCGGCAATGACAAATGAAATAAAAAAACGAAATGAAAGGCATGAACGAAAAGATGGATACAAATACAAATGAAGTGAAAACGACGATGGATGCGAATACACAGCAAATGAGGGAAGAAATGAAAGAGCTGCGGGGTGAGACGCAGAACATGGGCCGATGCCTGCAGGCGGGCATGAAGGCCGTGAGCAGGGAACTTAAAATGGCGACTCCACGTGTCGGAACGAACGAGCTGGAAGGGGGTGCAACGGCTGACAGGCCCGCGGTGGAGGCGGGTAAGGAAAAAGTAATTCGGGAGACAAGAGACGAGGTGAAAGTAATTGCGAGGGAGAGAAAAGAACAATTAATACGGAGAGCAAGGATGAGGTACGCGGAGATCGTGAAAGAGCAAGGAGTGAAAAACAGGGAAGGACGGGAGCGACTTAAAGAGAAAGCAAGGTTGACCTACATAAAGATAAGGGAAAGACGCCAGAAAGAAGCAGAGACCAATAAACACGATGAAGACGGGGTAAGTGACGCGCACACACACACGGAGGTAGTGGAGGACAATGGGGGTGAGCTCGCGGAGCGTGTGGGGACCCAGTGCGAGCACCTGGATGGCCTCCTCCAGGAACGAGGGGAGGGAGTATGCCCCCTTGAGGCGAGTCACGACCAGGTGAGTTCGGTCGTGCTTTGCGAGGTTGAGGGGACGAGTGCTGTGGACGGGTGCACGGAGAGCTTGGGGGGTATAAAGGCCCCGGAGACCCTTGTGGGGACACAAATCCCCAGTATGGTTGTCCCTGTGTGTGTGGTGCAAGGTGTGAGTGCGTCCCCGTGTGTGGAAGCGACCCCGTGTGTGAGTGGTGAGGTGGCGATTGTGCCGGAGTACGTGCTTCCCAGCACGCCGTGTGTGGATGAGGCACGGAGTGCGAGTGAGGCACCGCGGGTGAGTGCCCCCGCGTGTGTGAGTGAGGCACGGAGTATGGATGAGACACCGCGGTTGAGTGCCCCCGCGTGTGTGGATGAGGCACCGCGGTTAAGTGCCCCCGCGTGTATGAGTGAGGCACGGTGTGTGGATGAGGTACCGCGGGTGAGTGCCCCCGCGTGTGTGGATGAGGCACGGAGTGCGAATGAGGCACCGCGGGTGAGTGCCCTCGCGTGTGTGAGTGAGGCACGGTGTATGAGTGAGGCACGAGTGAGTGGAAGGCCGCGAGTGCTTGGAGCCACGTGTGCGAGTGAGGCACGCGTGAGTGAACGGCCGCATGCAAGGGAGACCGTGTGTGTGAGAGAGCGGTATGTGAGGGAGATGTCGGTTGGCATGCGGGAGCACGCAGCCGCATCTCCCGGTGTGAATGTGATGGAGTGGACTGTGTGCGTCGTAACACGCAGGTATGCGTGTGTGGAATGGAGACGGAGACGGCGACAGAGGAAAGAAAGCCGGGTAGCGGCTGTAGTTGTTTCGGAAACCGTGCCGGGTTCACCCAGCAGTGAGCACGCGGTTCGTGCTGTGCAACGCACGAGACCACCACGTGCTCGCTTGCGAGAGTGAAGTCCCGGTCCGGAAACGCACGCGGTGGATTTGCCGATCCCGCGGACGGACAAAGTTTAGGCAGGTAAATGGATTTGGACCGGACGGGTTCTCCACGCGATCGTGTGTGTTAAGCTCCAACGGGCAGAGCACATGTGTTCGCGTGGGGAACCCCTCGAGACGTGGGGCTTGTGTTTTTTTTTTTGCGCACGGTGACGTCATGGCTGCACGTGTGGTTGGAATCCGGCAGGAGGGGTATCTCTGCCGGATGGTCCCGTCCAAGGAGGGACGAGGAACACGTGCAGCTGCATGACGTCACGGGCAGGTGCAAAGTGCGCGAGCTCTGAGTTGCCGCGCAGGTGCTGCGCATGAAAAAAAAAAAAAGCAAGCCTCACTTTCGGGTGTACAGGATTCCTGGGCAAGGGGTGAAAGACCCCCTTACCCGGGGCACAGGATGGAAACTAGTTAGGGGGAAGGGTTAGCTTAGTTAGACCGACTCCATGGGGCAGGGGTAAGTCCTCATGGAGCCCGTGGAATGGATTAGTTAGAGGGATTGTAGCCAGATTTAGGTTGGGAAATAAAATGAATTTTTGAGTTGGAGACAGTGACAGACAGTGAATGTGTAGAGGGGACGTAGCTTAGCTACGTAGTGTTAAAAGGAACGTGCTGTAGTTTAAGGGACGACGTGGGAGCACGAGTTAGTTAGGGGATGTAGTTAGAAGGATGGCAGAGTTCAGCGGTGTGTGTGTTGAAGAGTTGGTGAGTTATGAGGTGAAGACATGATGAGTGAGTGAGGCCAGCGGGTCTGTGTGTATGGAGTGAATGGGGAATGCATGGTGCGATGAGTGATTGGGGGGAGGAATGACTCCCGCCCAAGGGACCCCGGGGTCAGAGTAAAGTGAGTTAGCTGGGTTAGTCAAATTGAAAAATGGAGGTCGTTTTGCTGTTGGTGGGAAAGTAGGCTCGAGACCCATTTGGAGGGGTGCAGGAGCCCTGTTGACGGGCTTGGGAGCGTGGCTGCGAAAGGTGAGTATCGCTGAGTGGGTACCCCGGGCACCAGGCTAGTCGGCCGCGGTAGGCCAAGGGCCCATGGGGGGCCGGGATAGCGTAGTGGGCACGGGTGCGCCTGCTTGGTGCGGGGGCCCGGGGCGCCATTAGCCGCGTGGGCAGTGTTGTGGGCACGGGTGACCCTCGGAAAGGGGCCCGGGAGGCCGGCCTGCCACGTGTGCGTTTCAGGGGAGGTGCCATGGGGGGCACTCCCCAGTGTTAGGGAGCTGGTAGGCTCGGAGGCAGTGTAGTGCCCGGGGATGCCATAGCGGGAGATTCGGCAGAGGGTCGTGCCTGCCAAAGGGAGCCACGTGTCCCAGCCAGGAGACCGTGTGAGGGCACGGAGAGAAAATTGGGGGGTGAGGCCCGAAATTGTGAGGACACCAACACAGGCGACGGGAATCTGGGTTGATAGAACCAATAGTTTAAGCGAGAGGCGCTTGTTGAAAGCCCCGGGGTAGTTTAACAGTTAAATGGTTAGGGTAGATTAGGCGATGTACACCTCCGCACCATCCATCCCCTCGCTGTCGTTGTGGGCCGCTGGACCCACTTGGTGTTAAGATCGCCGAACTCTGGGGAGGCCATTCTGAGGCTTCGTTGGGCCTCGACACAGGACGTTAGCTCTCCCTTGTTCCCCTCCGGGAAGGGAACGTAGGGGTTGGGAGTAGGCTAGGTGACAGGATAGGTTAGCCGAACAAGGACGATAAAGGGGGTTAGGGGACGATTTATAGTGGGGAAGTAAAAATAAAAACAACAAAAAAATAAGTTGGGGCTAAATTGGTTTTTCACAAATTAAGGGAGTGGGTATGTACAGTGACAGGCAAAGGCGATAGGTTGGGAGGGAGACAGGTAGGTAGGTCCGAGCCCGCCTTCCAAGTGGCCAGCACCACCGCACTCCCTCCACCAACCTCCACTGAACGGCAAAGGCTGGCCAGCTTCATCTGCTGGCTGTGTTACTTCAAGGCCTGTGCCGGCCCACTTGATCGGCAGCTGTTGTGTTGCTGCAAGGCCTGTGCCGGCCACTTCGTCTGCAGCTGTGGTACTTCAAGGCCTGTGCCGGCCAGTTCATCTGCCCGCTATGTTTGCCTGCAGCGGCCTTCTTCTGCGGGCTGTGTTTGCCTGCTCACCTTTGCCATGCCATGCCCACTGCCCACGTTCACCAGCCCCGTTCAATTTTTGCTTTGCCCCCCCTGTTCATTTCCATGTGCGCCAGGATCCACAAGGCAACAGTTTGCAAGCTGCAAGAACTGCCCTGTTGGCAGCTACAACACGGGCCTGCAGTGGCGGCCCGTGCACCGTGTTTGCGTTCATGCATCCATTCGTTGTGCTCATTGCGTGTGCCACTTGAGCTGGCACGGAGACTGCGTTGTGCAGCCCAAGCACCGTTGTGGTTCACTGAGTTCAGTTCAAAAGGGAAGGCCTTGGACTGCGTGTGAGCAGCCAGCCACGTTCCCTGTCACCTGCATTGTTTGAGCCAGAGACTGCATGCGGGCAGCCTGGCTCCCTGCTAACTGCTTTCTTTTTGCAGAGTTCAATGATCCTGGGCCATGGTTTAGTGTAAAATTTGTAAGTTAAGGTTAAGATGTACTGTACATATGAGTGCGCCCCCGGCATGTTTGTCTTAGCGCCGGCAATTTTATTTAAGTCGTCCGTGTGAGTGAGTTTGTTTGGATAGTTACGCAGCCCTTAGGTTATTTATTTTGGGGACACGAATACCATGAATGTCGCACTCAGGGATCCGTAGGTAAAATGTACTAGGGGAAAACTACACATGATGGCACACGAAAATTTGACGACTCGGGACGAGTCTGTAAAAAGGGAAGGGGGTAGTGTTGTGGTTACCAGATTCGCAAACCACCATTCAGGTCCCTTAGGTGAGGTATCTCGGTAAGTGCATGTGTAGTTAGGCCCAAACCCGTTGTCTAGTGGGAATACATGTCATTTATACGTGCTGAGACTCTTCAGGATAGCCGTTTTTCTTTTACTATCTTTATTTTGGACCAACCGCCATGATCACAACCACAACATCAACCACCAACCACAACGCCGCTTCACCACAACCGCCACGACCTTCCCGTCACACCTCGCAACCGTAGCATCGCCACCGTTCTTGCCCCGCTGTGGGTACCGGTGTTGGACTCATGCAGAACGCGCGTCGAACAGCGTGTACAAAATCACGGATTTTGTGCTTCAAAAACGGATCAAAAACGACACACGCCCACTTTTTGCCGTCCAATCGGTGAGCGAGGGGCGAATTGGCCCCGCCCCAGGGCGATCGATATATGCAAATTTGTGGATCAAAAAGCCTTCACGCCCACTTTTTCTCGGGCCAATGGGGAGCGAGGTGAAAGGTCAAAGGGAGGGGGTCAAAGGCGAAGTTACGGGGGGATAAAAGGACGGTGTTCGTCAGTCAGAAGAGGAGAACGAGAACGAGAAGGAGTCGGAACGGAGGGGACGAGTGTGGAAGTCTGGAGCCCGAAGCCTGCAGTGGCTGGAGAAGCTGAAGAGAGTCGGACGAGGGGGTGCTCGCGTCGGTGCCAGGAGCTGCACGCCCGAGGGAGGCCGGCAGCGCGACCTGGCCGAGGTGGAGACGCACACCAGGGATAATAAAGATCCTCTATACCCCGAGCATCAGCAACCCCCTCCTGTTTCCCCCCGCGCTGAGATAGTGTGACCAAGGGTGTCCCATTCCCACCCCCTACCAGACACCGTCCACGAGGCCCGCGGGTTGCGGGGCCATCGCCGCTCCGCGTCTCATCACCAGACGGGTAGGCCCGACCCGGTCTCGGCCTCAGGCCTGCCTCATTCTTGGGGTATTTCTTTTCCTTGGTTTTGGGTATGTGTTGTCGGCGCCGTCTGTGAAGTAGAATTGTATAAGTGTTGCCGTGTGCTCGGTAGTCGGTATTAGCTCTGCATTGTGTCTTCGCTTTTATATTTGCTTTTGTGTAAATGGAATTGTGTTTTCTTTTTTGTGTGCTTTTGGTGGAATTGTATTTGTGTGCTTCCCGTGTGCCGCGAATAAATGTGCTTTATTGTTGAACTGTTCTCCCGCTTCGCTTCGTCTTTTCCTCCATTGAATCCCCATCTTGCTTCACGTAAAGGGTTGGAAGTGGGCTGAATACGCCCGATAATTAATCGAACCGTCGAGGTCGACGATAACACCGCTCGGTTATTCTGATAGTACGGAACGGGTCGCTTAAGTGGCCCGTGTCCGAAGTCGACCTGCGGCGAGGTGCGATCGCCCGGTCTACCCTCCGCGTGGGTACTTAGGTAGGTCGAATTTGGCGAGCAACCCTATCCCACGCGGGGGCTGATTGGCTCGATCGCGGTGAGACCGAAAGGTCCACCCGTGACTGGTTCCCGGCGTTAGTCCGAGAGGGTCACGACTGGATTGTCCGTCCGGTGGGCGACGTGCCGCGATTCGAGTTACGTGGCCGTCAGCACGCCGGCGGGCGCGAAATCCGCAACAATATATATATACCGGGCGTACTGGCGTGTGCCTGTAATCCGGCTACTCGGAGGCTTATATACATATATATATATATATATATATATATATATATATATATATATATATATATATATATATATATATATATATATATATATATATATTGTCGCGGATTCGTGCCCGCCGGCGTGCGAACGGCCACGTAACTCGAATCGCCGCACGTCGCCCACCGGACGGACAATCCAGTCGTGACCCTCTCGAACTAACGCCGGGAACCAGTCACGGGTGGACCTTTCGGTCTCACCGCGATCGAGCCAATCGGCCCCCACGTGGGATAGGGTTGCTCGCCAAATTCGACCTACCTAAGTACCCACACGGAGGGTAGACCGGGCGATCGCACCTCGCCGCAGGTCGACTTCGGACACGGGCCACTTCAGCAACCCGTTCCGTACTATCGGGATAACCGAGCGGTGTTATTCGTCGGCCTCGACGGTTCGATTAATTATCGGGCGTCTTAGCCCAGGACCAACCCTTTACGTGAAGCAAGATGGGGATTCAATGAAAGAAATGACGAAGCGAAGCGGGAAAACAGTTCAACATAAAGCACATTTATTCGCGATGAACGGAAAGCACACATATACAATTCCACCAAAAGCACATGTAAAAGGAAAAGAAACACAATGCAATTTTACACAAAAAGCAAATGTAAAAGCGAAGACACAATGCAGAGCTATCCGACGACCGAGCACACGGCAACACTTATACAATTCTACTTCACAGACGGCGCCGACAACACATACCCAAAACCAAGAAAAAGAACACCCTCAAGGATGAGGCGGGCCTGGGGCCGAGACCGGGTCGGGCCTACCCGTCTGATGATGAGGCGCGAAGTGGCGATGGTGCCCCAGCTCCGTGGGCCTCGCGGACAGTGTCTGGTAGGGGGGTGGGAAAAGGGGCCCCCTTTGTCGCACTATCTCAGCGCGGGGGGGAAACAGGAGGGGGTTGCTGATGCTCGGGGGAAGGAGGATTTTTATTCTGTCTCGGGTCCCGCGACGAGAGTCTCCACCTCGACCAGGTCGCGCCGTCGGCCTCCCGCCTTCAGCTCCCGGCACCGACGCGAGCACCCCCTCGTCCGTCTTCGCCGCCGCCATCTCTCCACAGCTCCGCCGACAACTCGTTCCAACGCACAGCTCGTTCCAACGCGCAACTTCCTTCCAGCTCCACCGACGACTCTCTTGAACTCCGAACTCACTCTTTCCAACGCACACCACCTTTCTGACGAACGCAGCCACTTATATAAGCCCCGTGGCTTCGCCTTTGACCCCCTGCCTTCGACCTTTCACCTCGCTCCCCATTGGCCCGAGAAAAAGTGGGCGTGAATGCTTTTTGATCCATGAATTTGCATATAGCGACCGCCCTCCAACGCCCTGGAGGCGGGGCCAAATCGCCCCTCGCTCACCGATTGGACGGAACAAAAGTGGGCGTGAGTCGTTTTTGATCCGTTTTTCTGCGGAAAGTCCGTGATGTTTTGTACACGCTGTTCGGTGCGCGCCCTGCACGAGTCCAGTACCGGTACCCACAAGCGGCGCAAGAACGGTGGCGATGCGACGGTTGCGAGGTGTGACGGTAAAGGTCGTGGCTGTTGTGGTGAAGCGGCGTTGTGGTGGGTGGTTGATGTTGTGATGACTGTTGAGACGTGGTTGGTGGTGGTAATAATGGCGGTTGGTCCAAAATAAAGATAGTAAAAGAAAAACGGCTATCCTGAAGAGTCGCAGCCCGAGTGAATGACATGTATTCCCACTAGACAACGGGTTTGGGCCTAACTACACATATACTTACGGAGATATCTCACCTGAGGACCTGAATGGTGGTGTGCGAATTTCGTCAACCACAACAATATATATATATATATATATATATATATATATATATATATATATATATATATATATATATATATATATATATATATATATATATATATATATATATATATATATATATATATATATATATATATATATATATATATATATATATGTTGTTACGAATCTGGAAGCAAACTGCACTCAACATTCAGAGTCCCTATAGATAAGTTATATCGGTAAGTATGTGTTTCTAGTTGGGGTCCCGTCCCTAGTCAAATGGGAATTAAATGTTCGTGCGCTGTGGAGTTATTTTGATCGTTAAGATTTTTACATCAACGACAACAATGCCCACCTTCGCTCTCACAAAAGCAACACTCTGCTCGCGGCATTCTTCGCACGCTCGCCGGCAAGCACGCACGTGGGCGGAGTCTAACAGGCATGGCATCCCTCTTTAGCCAATCGGCAAGGAGCGGGCGTCTCACCCGCCCCGTTTCCCACCCATCACGATCACCATTACACACGTGGCCGAAGGCGAGGAAGTGGGCAGTGCCACAAAGCCTCCGCTCGGGACTCCGCACAGAAGGGTGGGAGTTGCCCCGCCTACCATGGGCCTGTCCAATGGAGGATGGCCAGGGAATCGCACGATGGGTCCAACCAATGAGGAGGCGAGTGGCCAGGAAAAGGAGCCCCTCCCGCCTGAGGAGAAAGAGTGGTTGTCGGGACGAGTGTGAACAGGAATATTTGCGCCCCTTCTGCTCGAGTGCTTTTCGGTCTGGTCGGCGTTTGAGTGCATCGCGCACGTCCGAGGCGTCTCCTCTGGCGCACAACTACAATTGGTCGATCATCTCATCCTGGGAGTTCACCTCGTCTCGCCTCCACTTGAGTCGGCTGCCCTGGTCCGTTCTTTGGCGACTGGTGCTTCGGGAAGGTGCGGACATCAAGCTGCGCAAACGCGGCCAGGTAGTCAGCCACGTTCTCGTCCCTCAGCTCGAATTCCCTCTGAGCTGAAGGAATAATAAAGACCTCGAGGTCCATCTTTCTTTCTTGGTGTCTGTGTGTGCGTGTGTTTGTCTGTGGGGCACCGTCTGTAAGTAGGAATTTTTAAGTGCTTTTCGCTTGTACATTGACTGCATTTCTTATAGTCAGATAACTCTGCTCTTTGTGTGTTCCCTTCCCCCCCACCCCCTCCCCATTATAAATAAATCCCCTGTTAAATGTTTCTTTTATTGGTTTAGCACGGTGCATGTTGGGAAATTGGGAAGCAGCAAATTGTGCATTCGATCCGGGCGGCTCTGGTAACTCCGCTCGGTTACATCGGTTCCGAGCCGTTACCGCGACTCAGATCGGACAGAGTTGACCGAGGGTGAATTTCACCAGTAGTTTGGACGACGTGGGGATTCAGGTAAATTGAAATTGGCAATCGACTCTATCCCAGGCGGTCGACCTTTTGGAGATCTTCAGTCCGATAAGGGATCCGTCGGCTCCGGAGTTGTCCAGGGTGATGACCTATAAATTCCGGGTGTTTGGTGGAGCCGACTCTACTGCTTCATCTGGTGGTCGTGTTTGCCACCGAAACTCGGCCCCACAGCAATTGGTGTCAGGAGTGGGATTTGATCCCATGCCTCCACAAAATTCATGGGATTCGGAGCAGGGGTGCGGAGCAACCCGCCCCCCTTCCCCCAAATTGCGAGTTATATTAAATTTTATTCTAAACTCGCAAAATGATGAACGAAGGTGGGCTGAAGCAGGTGGGTAGTAGTGTCGTGTTAGTAGATTCCATGGTCCAGGACACCACCGCCATGAAGGAAGACATTACCCCGCAACCAAACGCAGAGGCCGTAATGGGCGCAGTGGGGGAGGCAGCGCATGAGCGCCCCCTCCGTCAAATTTCCCTCCTGGTTCCCAGCAAAACCGCGCCCGAATGAAGCGAATCGGCTTCGTCAGGGCCACTCGACATGACCCGATTAGTGGAAATACTGCCGAAGATGCAAAACGAACAGAGGAGCGATATGCAAAGGATGGAAAAAAAAAGGAAAACAAAATGGACACAAATGCGCAATGGATGGATGCCAAAATGGAGGCGAACGCGCGTGATATGCAGGCAATGAGGGATGATATGCAAACGCAGCGGGGTGAGATGCAGAGCATGGGGTTGAGTCTGCAGGCGAGCATGAAGGGCATAATGGTGGCACCAACATGGTGGACCGACCGAACCGACCAGAGGGAGTGCAAATTGTGTCCGGCCCGCGATGGAGACGGGTGAGGTCAGGATGACGAGCGACGCCACCACAATTGATGGGGAGACGTGTGGGACGAGTCACGAGGGGATGACGGAAAAATTAAAAGAGACAAAAGTGATGACGGAAAAATTCACGGGGACACAAAGGGAGACAAAGGAGGGAACACCAGAGATGCAGGAGGTAGAACAGGAAAAGGTGAACGAAATTCAGGGAAACAAAGATAAAGAGCACACACACATAGAGTTGTTGAGGGACAGTAAGGTTGAGCATTGGGAATGTTTCGTGACACGGTGTGAGCAGCAGCATAGCCTCCTTCAGGGACAGAGGAAGATGGAAAGCTCTCTCCAAGCAGATCGCGACGAGGTGAGTCCAGTCTGGCCGAACGAGGTTGAGCGGATGAGTGCTGTGAATGGGTACATGCGGAGCTTGGGGGGTATGGCAACCCCAGGATTTCTTGTAACGCGAATCCCTGATGTGATTGTGCCAGAGTGTGCGGTGGAGTGTGTGAGTGGTGCGAGTGTGTCAGAAGGTAATTATGGTGTGCATAAAATGTCGTGCATGAGTGCGTGCATGAAAATGGATGACGGACCGATCCAGACGGGAGACACAACTGGCAAGCCTGGAGGGCTGCAAAGGGTTAATTTGGCGACCGCGCTGGATTCGCGCGACGGCTCATACGATGTCTATGGCGCATTGAGCACACGGCCTGCACGCGCGTGTCTTCGCGATCTGGCCCGGAAACGTCCCGCGTTTTGGAAGAGTCCGTCGTGTGGACGGCTAAAATGGCGATTACGATATGAATTTGGAAAGGACGGGTTCACAATCATGCGAGTGTGGGAAGCTCCCCATGCTGCGTGCCATGTGTTCTGTTTGCGGAGCAGGCCACCGGGACTACGTGCTCGGGAGGGCCTGCACGGCAATCCATGCGGGTTCCGTGGGTGAGTGTCGTCACCAGGGATTTCCCAGCGTGAGTTGCGGATGAGCTGCACACGTTGGCTCGTGTGGGGAATCCCTCAAAAGCGAGCGATTGGCAGAGTGACGTCATGGCTGCATGTATCGCCTGATGGAAGGGATGAATGGGCAAGCTGTCGACCACCGCCTTGGCGGTGCAAAAAAAAAAATCCTCGCTCCAAGAACACAGCCCGGTGTTTGGCAAAGGAACAAATAGTTAGCGGGGTGGGTTTAGCTTAGTTAGACCGGCCTCTTGGGGGCATGAGCTGTCCTCCATGAGGCCCGTGGACTCGTTTGAGGGAATGTTAGGTTAGATTTAGAAAGTGGATTTTTGGGAGACATGGAATGTGTAGTGGGGATGTAGATTAGCTACGTAGATTAAATGGAACGTGCATTAGTGGAAGGGATGACGGAGAGCACGAGTTAGGTCAGGGATTTAGTTAGCAGATTGGCAGTGTTTGAGTGTTGGTGTGAATTGGAAAATGAAAAATGTGTGATGAATGAGTGTGGGACAGCACGCCCAAAAGTGAATGGAGCAAATGTGGAATGCATGGTGCGAATGAATGATTGGGCGGAGGAGTGAAACCCACCCAAGTGACCCCGTGGTCAGTGCAATGTTAGTTAGGGGGTTAGTCAAATTTATCAAAAGGAGGTTATTCTGTTGTTGGTGGTGTATGAAGGCACGAAACCCATTCTTAGGGGTGCAGGAGTCCATGGACCGGCTGGGAGCGTGGCTGTTGAATGGTGAGTATTGAGGCGAGGACACCCCGGGCACCGGACAGTCGGCCAGAATAGGCCAAGAGTCCAAGGGACGGGGATATTGTAGTGGCCATGGGCGACCTTTGGAAAAGGTCCCGGAGCCAAAAAATGCCACGTGGGCATCGGAGGGGGGCAATGCCAGGAAGGGCAACCCCCAGCGTTAATAGGGAGCAGGTAGGCTCGGAGATAGCCTCAGGGCCCAGGGGTGCTGTTGTGTGAGTTCGGCAGAGGGTAAATTCCTGCCAGTTGAGCCAAGCTGCCCAGCCAGGAAATTGTGCAAGGGCACGAGTGAAAATTTGTGGGCAGGGCCCAAATTATTAATGGACACCAACACAGTTGAGGGGAATCATGGTTGTCAGAACCTTCAGTTTCAAGTGGCAGGCGTTTTGAAAAGCCCCAGGGTAGTTTAAAGTTAATAAAATGCTGGGATAGTTAGGAAATGTACCCCGTCGCACCATCCACCCCTTCGCTCTCCGGAGGCCACTGGACCCACCTTGATAAGATGGCTGGATTATGTGGGAGGTTATTCTAAAGCTTCGTTGGGCCTCAAGACAGGACGCTAGCCTCTTCCTTATTCCCCTCCAAAAAAGAATTTTAGGGGTTGGCAGAAGGCGAGGATGACAGGATAGGTTAGCCGGACAAAGGCAGAGAGGGAGTTTGGGGGACGAAATTACAAAAAAAAATAAAAAGAGGCTGAATTTTGTTGTTTTGTTGTTTCAAATTAAGCGATTGTGTATGGACAAATACAGGTAAAGGTGATACGTTGGGAGGAGACAGTATGGTAGGACCGAGCCCGTTTCCAGAGCGGCCCGCACCACCACACTCCCTCCACAAACCTCACGGAAAGAGACCAGAGTTTGGCCAGCTACGCATGCCGGCCAGTTCTGCTGCAGCTGCTGGTCCGCATCTGCCTTGCCATGCCTCATTTGCCCGCCTTTGCCATTACCCCATGCCTGCTAGCACTGTTTGCATTGCCCCTGTGTCACTGTCTATCCCTGCTTGCCAGGACCATCTCTTCAGTGTGTTTTGCCAAGACTGCCCTGCAGGCAGCTACACCATCCATCATTTGTTTTTGCATCTATCCATTTCCATGAGCCAGAGACTGCATTGAGCAGCCTGGCCACCTCTTCTTGCATTAAGGCCACTTCAAATGGCCTGTGGGACAGCGCATGGCCTGCCGTGTTAGGGTGAGTTGCCTCCAGCAGCTGGGGGTATGAAAGAAATAGAGAAGAAGGTTCACTGAAGTACTCAAGGGGGACCTTTTGAGCAGGCTCTGAGGATGACTGACCTTCAGCTGCTGAGCACTCACCCACAAAACTGTTGATATTGTTGTACCTTTTTTCCCCACAGGTCACAGGTTCTCGGCCATGGTTAGTTTAAATAGATAAGGTAAAATTGTAAATAAGTTTAACCCACCTGTCGTTTGTCTTAGCGCTGGCAATTTATTCAAGTTGTGCATGTGAGTCCGTTAGTTTAGGTATGCAGCGCACTAGGTTATTTATTTTTGGGACATGTATGAAAAAATGTCGCACTCATGGATCCGTAAGTGAAGCGTACAAGGGGAGAACTTACACATGCTGGTCACACGAAAATTTGACGACTCGGGACAAGTCTGTAAAAAGGGGAGGGGGAAGTGTTACGAATCTGGAAGCTTACTGCACTCAACATTCAGAGTCCCTATAGATCAGTTATATCGGTAAGTATGTGTTTCAAGTTGGGGTCCCTTTCCTAGTCTAATGGGAATTAAATGTTGGTGTGCTGCAGAGTTATTTTGATAGTTAGGATTTTTACATCACCGACAACAACGATATCTGTCGATACAGATATATACATATATTCATATGCACATATGTATTCATATTTATATACACACATATATATATATATATATATATATATATATATATATATATATATATATATATACATATATATATATATATATATATATATATATATATACATATATACATATATACATATATACATATATATATATATATATATATATATATATATATATATATATATATACATATATATATATATATATATATATATATATATATATATATATACACACACACACACACACACACACACACACACACACACACACACACACACACACACACACACACACACACACACACACACACACACACACACATACATTTACAGAAATAGACAGAGGCTCAACTTTGAACAGAGATTCAAATAGAACATTCATGAATAGGCCAGTCCAGTTCAGTTATAAGTGAGATCATGACAGATACTTTTTTTAATCACTTACTTTACTTTGTCCACCTTTCCATTTAATCTTGCTCTTCTGGATATGCATTATATTTTCCTTTGCTGAATTTGCTTCATAAATTCCCACAACAAATGTCTGAATTTTTTTCTCACGATTCATTCGCCAATTGAGAAGCTCATAAATTGGAGGTGGATCTCCATTTTCATCAAAACTCAAAACATTGCCCATGTTGTTTCGAAAAGACACTTGTCGCAAATAAAATAAAAACTGGAATGACAACAACAAAAGCTCAAGTGGCATTTGCAATCTTCCACTTCTTTGTCAAAACAATGTTAAACATCTGAGGTAAAAATCACAGTTTTCATAAATGGAAGATTAAATGTTAACTGTTATTTCCAATGTTCACTGGGAGCGTGACTGCAATGAAACCCAAATTTGGACTGATTACCTCCTGATTATCTCACACTAATTATAGAAACTAATGCCTTTCTCCTCAGTTCTGCTCAACAAACTATGTTGGAATGTTTCTTCCACTTTTAATAATCAAAAATGTGCTGATGCTTCAGGTATTTCCCTTTGTGAAAAAAAAGAAGAGGGCAGCACTGATTGCTTCAGCAAAGGATAAGGCCTGAAACATACCTGTACGTACATACATACATATGTCACATTGCATTGCTGGGTCCTATTTCTGCTGGTACTCCATGGGGCCTCCGTCTGGCCATCCCCCATCCAGATGACACGCCCATCTCCATCTCCATCTCTTAGGGAGATGACATTCCAGGCACGCACCCGGAGGGACCACCTTCGTTTCACCCAAGGAGACCGCCCTATGGTGGATGACACTTCAGCACCACTCTGACACACCACCCTAATCTGTCCCGGGAAGGTTACCCCATGGTTTCCCTCCTATCATGAAAGAGTGGGGGTCCGGAAGTCTTTGCCCAATCCCGTCATCCGGTGAGCTGCCCTGCGGAGAGCAGCTGCACAGGAGGTACTCCCATGGAGTGGGTTTTCAGATTTCTTTGTGGTCCGTTTTGCAGAATGAAGGGTTTTACGGTCGCCAGAGTGCAAATCCTGCCACAACCTCCAAAGAAAAAAGTAACCCAACTGCAGGAGGATGTCCGCAGAAACAGTTGGGCACCAGATATGGATGGTCGTTGGCTCATTGGAGCTCCTCCGCCCTTTGACACGTTTTGTTTTTAATCCTGTTGGGTGTCCATATCCATGCATCCTCCTCACCAGGAAACCTAATGAGGGAGACGGTTTAGTCGCTGACAACCCGAAAACGAAACAGGTTAGTTTTGGGTTACATGATACCGTCGCAAGTCACAGATCTAATCCAGCCTGACCTGACCTGACATTCATCACTGTGCTACGCTTTTATGCATGCAATGAACTCCCGTCGTACAATGCACGCATTTGAATCTCCCACCCATGATCGCTTCCCCTAGTTGTATTATACTGATGAAGAAAAAAACAAGAAGGTGGAAGAAATGATGAAGAAGAAAACAAAAAGTTGAAGAGAGAGGAGGGGTAATGAAGTTTTTATTTCATTCTTATTTTTAAATTATTACAAAGAGGAATTTATATTTTGATGGAAAAAGTAAGAAAAGGGAAAAGAAAAGAGATATTAGAAAACAAATATTCTTCTTTCTTGTGGATTTGTTGCCCTATAAGTTTTGAGAAAGCTTTCCAGCTAAACCCAAAGAAATTGTCATCGTCTCCTTCCTCATTGAAGATGGTATGTAAATCCTCATCCGAATCAGAATAGAGCAAGTCCCCATCACTGTCCTCATTGCTGTTGCCATCACATGTAGTTTTGAACCCCCAGATGCGTCATCCTCTGTGTCACCAATACTGTGGGGATGCAGCATTTAAAAATGCTTCCTTGATGATGTCCGACAGAATCTCTTCCCAGACCTTGACGATCCAGCCACAGATCATCAGAAGGTCGACCTTTCTTGTCCTCCCGCTCTTGGCATAGGTCTTTGATGTGAATGGTGAACAATGAGTAAATAATTGTTCAGAGGGAGAAAGGTTCGAAGAAGATAGGGAGCAGAAGATGTGCCTTTCACCCGGACATGGAAAACGAATTTGTGGTGGGGTTTCAACAGATATGTGATTGAGGACTGGAAATGTATTTAGTATTTGCTTCTGAGGTACAGACAATTAAAATTACAATGACGTAAAAACTGACATCTATGCAGCTATTCTGAAGAACATTTACCATTATAAGTGCAGGTCATGGCTTTTTAAATACTTATACGTGCATATGGAAAATAAGTGGATGTGTCAGGCCTTTTGAACATAAGTGCATATGGAAAATAAGCACATATGTGTTCCACAAAATCTAAAAATAAGAGCATATGTTTGTTTTCCAGATTCTACAATAATTGAAATTCAGCATTGAAAAATTGATTGTTTTAAGACTGATTAATTATTTTCTATCCACCTGTGTATCCACCCGTCTTAACTTTTCCTCGCCGATAAAAAACACGTTTAATACACCGGAAAATATGGTCATCAAAAATGATTCCAGATTTGTGCATTGAAACTCGTGGACAAAATAAGTGTCGAAATCTGGAGAGAAATTTGAAAATATTGTTGCGAATTCACGCATGCCGGCGGGCGGATGGCCACGTAACTCAGATCGTGGCACGTCGCCCACCGGATGGACAATTCAGTCATGACCCTCTCGGAACAATGCCGGGAGCTAGTTACGGGTGGGCCTTTCGACCTCCCCACTATCGTGCCAATTGGCCACCCGCGTAGGATAGGGTTTTTGGCCAAACTCGACCGACCTAACTACCCACGCGGATGGTAAACCGGGCGATCATACCTCGCTGCAAGTCGCTTGGGCGGCCCATTCCATGCTATCGGGATAACCGAGCGGTGTTATCATCGACCTCGACGGTTCAGATGATATACCGGACGTTTTGCACCCACTGCGAACCCTTTACGTGAAGCAGGATGGAGATTCAATTCGAGAAAAGACGAAGCGAAACGGGAAATAGTTCACACAATGCACATTTATTTCGCGGCACACAGAAAGCACGTATATACAGCCATACAGTCAAAATGCACATAAGGCAACCAAAACAATAAAAGCAACAACGATGCAGAGTTAATACCGACTACGCGCACACATGGCAACACTTATACAGTTTTACTTCGCAGATGACGCCAACATACATTAACACAAAAGCAAAGGAAAGAAGCCACCCTCATAGACAAGGAGGCAGACAGGCCCGTAGGCCAAATGTGCGCGACACCTGAAGGAGCATCCAGGTCCGCGAGACCGGGGGGGTCCTACCCGCGTCCTCGTGATGCGTTGGCGGGCGAGCCGCAAATGTGGCAGCGCGGCTGTGCCCTGACTCGTGCTCCTTGGCACCACGTGTGTGTGTGTGTGGGGGGGGGTGGGAACGGGACCCCCTTTTGCACTATCTCAGCATGGGGGAAAGGGAGATTGATGATGCCCTGGGGGAGAGGATTGGCTGGATGGCTTGGATCCCGCGACGGGACGAGCGATCCCACACCGCAACCTCGTCGCCGACCGCCGTCCTTCTTGCCTCGGACCCGAGCTCCCTTGCCTGCAGTTCCACCGCGCGCACTCGCCTCAACTTCACCAATGCAACGCAATGAGTCCCCAACAGCCACTTCTCGACGACCCTCTCCAGGAAACTCCAGAACTCAACTCTTCCTGCAACTCTTCTCAGTTCCATACTCTCCTCACTCGACTGAATCGAGTTTGCCACTCTTTTTAATTTGCCTTGCGCTCGCCTTTTTATAGGCGTGCAGCAGAAGCGTATATGCAAATATTCGGATCAGAATGACCTCGGGGGCGGAGCCACGCTCGCCCATTGGTCGGAGGAAACGGGGGCGTGAACCTCCCCTGATCCTAGAATTTGCATATATCGACTTCACACACACGCGCCTGGAGGCGGGGCCAAGCCGCCCCGCGCTCGCTAATTGGACGGAGGAGAAGTGGGCATGTCGCGTTTTTGATCCGAATTTTCCCCTCGGAAAGGCCGCTAATCGCACTCGCGGCTCGGTGCGCTTGGCACCAATCGCCGAACGGGTCCGAGACAGGTCGACATTCAGTGTTCACAGGTGGTGCGGGAATGGCCGTAGAAGGAGAGAGGTGAAGGTGGTGAAGGGTTTTCGGTGGTGGTTTTATGGTTATGGTACCATTTGGGAATGGCGGTGATGCAATGATGTGGGAGCGTAGGTGGTGGCGGTGGCGTGGTTGTTGTGTGATGGCGGTTGAGACGTGGTTGGTTCAAAACAAATATAGAACAAAAAAAATGGCTAACTCAAAGCGTCGCAGCCCAGATGAACCACATAAAATCCTCTATACAACGGGATTGGGCTAACTACACATGCACTTAGATATATCTCACCTGCGGGCCCTGAATGGTGGTTTGCGAATTTCCACAGCCGTAACAATATTATCGTGTGTCGAGCTGGTTAAATTAATACGCTCGACCCAATTGTGGTGGACGGGCGGTTAACACCAACCAGCCCGGATCGCCGATCGGTTTTCCTGAGGAGGCAGACAGACACGTGATCCTCAGAGGTTATACTGCATCGCGCAGGGCGGCACTAGCGGAGCGAAGGAACAGATGGAAGCAAAGATGGATGGGTTTACACTCGAACCCCACGACAAATACACGGACATAACAACTTAAAATAAACACAGGAATTTAATGAAAGTGCACATATTTACAAGGGTATAAATCAAAATGTAGTAATAAACGTGAGATAAATTAAACCTAAAGTCGAAGTGCCTCTACACACAGACTTGAATAGAGACAAGGGGAAAACAAACAAAAGAAAATCATTCCTTTATTTTGGCACTTAGCTTTGTCCAGAGATGGTCGTTATTCAACTTCAGGATTGAGGTGCTTCGTGCTGTGTGGAAAGACGTGACCAAAAGTTATGCCATGCCGCCCTCTGGGTGGGAAATGTGCATGAGGTAATTCGGGAGGTGGTATTCAATGCCACGCCTCACCATCCGCTGTGCAGCTTCTTTGTCTATCGTGCTTACCGACCCACTGCTTTGCAGAATGGCGCTGCTCCTTCAGTGACATACACAAGGCTTTGAGGTCCACCTCCTATGACCCAACCAAGAGTCAATGGCCAGCGTCCTACTCCACCACATGAGCCAATTCGCCTCAGAATGATTACGAGAATCATGCCGTCTCCACCAAGCCTCGAAAGAAAGCCTGCCGTAATGCCCCAATCATTCATGCCATCTCCGAGCTCTCTCGTCTCTCGACTGTGTGTGTCCCTTACTCTCAACCAACAACCAAAGCAAAAAATCCTCTCCCTTCTGATGTCACGGCCATCGATAATCCACCTCCAGGCATGGCATGCTGGCACAAAAACCAGAAAGGCAGAGCTTCTGCCTGCTTGGACATGCAGCTGCCTGTTGTTTTGCTTGTGGTTGGTATAAAAACTCACTTCTTTCATGGGAACATTGTAAATTCAAAATCGTATGAAAGGTCACAGGGGTCAATTACATACTGGTGAATATTGGTCTTAATCCCCATCTAATTAACACAGCACCACCCAGTGTGGTGACAAGTAACACTTAAGCTCAGTCTCCCGAATTAATTTATATTGAGATGTCTCCTACATGTCCATGGACCAAGCAACTTTGTACTATCCTAACTTTGCTATGAATTTCCTCCATCTACCCCCCCAAACGTAAAACAATAAATAAATTACCGAAATTACGAAGTGTATTCACGTATTTAGTTAAAGAACGAGATGCTCCCACCTTTTCCCAATTCAGTGAAGCGATGGGTGGGATTTGCAAGCGTGTTTGTGGCTTACTCCTCTGAGCTCCCAAGGTTAATCGCGACCAGTTAATGAATATGAAAATTTTCGCCTCTTGAGAGTCTCTTCCTTCAGCCTTGAGAGCAATGTCGTTAGATAAGCAGTGAAATTACCTTCAAAGCGATGGAGAGGTTGTGTTTGTTCTATTTTCAGTTTTCAAATAAGAGGTCACATAACTCCTCCTATATTTCCGATCGTTATGGGGGTGAAAGAAGAGTTTGTAGAAAAAAAGAAGGTTTCCACATTTGCTAACTTATCGAAATATCCACCTAAAATTTAAAACAATTTTTTAAAAACAAATTTAAAAACAATCAATTTTGATCCGTATACTGATATAGTTATTTGGAGAGTGTGTTCCGATTTAAAAACAACAGATTTTGATAATCTTTTTTACATGATCAACTGACTATAAGTGGGCTGCTCTACAATTGGAACACCAAACAAGTGACATGTTCAGGCCCTTGATGGAAAAACATGCAGTATTGTCTACCCAAAATCATTATAATAATATGATCAATTTTATTGATATTTCTGTTCATTATTTTGCAGCTTAATAAATAAAATGTTTTTCTCTAAATATGTGCTTAATTGTAGTAGTCCGATAGTCCAAGAGATGTGCATTAGATCCTGGTAAAAGCTGGGTACCTTTGTGGGAGGAGGTAGTGAAAGAGTGGAAAAGGGAGAATGGGTGGCATGGGGTCCAGAAGTAGGAGCTGTTTGGAAGGAGAGGTCAGGGGAAAGGGTCCCAAGAGGGAGAAGAAGGGGTGGGAGGCCAGAGCTGGCATTGCCCAGTTGGGAGGGAAAGGGTGGAAGTGGGAGGAGGGAGGGAAATGGTGGAGGTGGGAAGAGGGAGGGAAATGGTGGAGGTGGGAGGAGTGAGGGAGAGCATGGAGGTGGGAGGAGGGAGGGAGAGGATGGAGGTGGGAGAGAGATACACAAAATTTGTCATTTCCACATTAAATTTATACCGCAATTGGGGTCGAGTATGTGCTGAATGAAAATATTGCATTTGTTCTGCTTGTGAAACAAAATTTGGCATCAACATTATGCATGCCTCTTCTCTATCATTTCAAAAGTCAATGTTGAGTTTTACAAACGCATTGCGGGAAGAGGCTGCCATAACTGGGAGGCAAAAAATTGCATGGACAAATACCAAGGTTCCTAAAATACTGTGCACTCGATGACTTCCGTTCCAAGGTACTTTAATACAGAAAGAGTTGATGCAGCCCATCAAGACTGAACAATGGTTGCCAACCAATGATATTTTTTCCATACAGAGTCAAAGCTCATGGAAGACTTTGAACACTCAATGAAACTAGAAGGGCACTTGGTAGAGCGCATACCTCTGCCACGCAATGCTTGATCCATGAGAACATATGGGGCTCAACACATTTTTGGAAAGTCATGGTATACAGTACTAAATCGTTTTGGCCCATCTCTCAATGGTGAATAATCACTTTCAAAATTATCACATCCGGATCCAGATTGGGTTCTTTACCTAAATTGAATCAATTCTTCCCAGTCATACACTTAACATGTCGACCAAGTTTCGTCCGAATCATTCCACAACTTTTTGAGATATCATTCTGTTTATCGTTTTTGGCCCTATCACTCAATGGTGAAGAATCACTTAAAACATTCTAGTGGTCTGAACCGGATCTTCACCAACATCTAAACAGTTCGTCCATGTCACATACCTAACCTATCCACACAATTTTATCCGTATCCGTCAACAACTTTTTGAGATATTCTGCAAACAAACAAACAAGCAAGAAAAACAGACAAATGAAAAATCACTCCTCGAGTGACAACTTGGCAAAACAGCACGAAGTAGAATGGCACTCGGCAGTAGGCATACCTCAGCCAGGTTGAACAGTTCACGTTTTATATCCCATTGATTGGCTGGATCCGAACCAAAATCCAATCCGCTTGTTCTTCTCACTTCTTCACCTCATTCGCCTTGTTTTGTCATGACTCGTCCACAAATTTTTGAGATATAGTGATATATTTAGTTTTTGGCCCGATCTATCAATTTCAGAAATTAGGCTTGTGTTGACGTTTTGAACTTAAAATTAGTTGGTCGTTGAATTCAGCGACCTGACCTGAAAATGCTCTTCAAATTTCAAGTCAATTGGGTTAAAATTGAGGATTTTAGAAATTTGGCCATTGTTGACCTCAAAATTAATTGACCTGGTGGATTAAGTGACTTGAAATATAAATCTTCTTCAAATTTAAAGGTCAATCGGATGAAAATTGATGATTTTAGAAATCTCACCTTAGTTGTTGACCTTTGGCCTTTGTTGGCCTTTTGGTCAATGTTGACCTCAAATCAATTGGCTGGTTGAATTTATTGACCTGAACTATATGTCCACTTCAAATTTCAAGTCAATCAGGTAAAATTTGCCAATTTTAGACATATGGTCTATGTTGTCCTTTTGGTCTATGTTGACCTCAAAAATAATGGTGTTTGAATTCAGTGACCTGACATGCAAATCCTCTTCAAATTTCAAGTCAATGGAATGAAAATTGAGGATTGTTAGAATACCACCTCAGTTGTTGACCTCTGGCCTGTTGACATTTTGACCTCAAAACAACATGCTTCTTGCTTATGACAAACTCTTCCATGTGGTGAAGTTTCGTGAAGATTGATTTAAAAGTGTCACCTGTAGGCGACTTACAGACAAACAAACAGACAGACAGATAGACAGACAGACAGACAATCTGGTAGGTGGCGATGGATGGCCGAAAATGGAAACTATAAGATATAGAGCAAAATGGATGTCATATATCGGATAGGGAATCATCTTAAGATTGTGCACATCAAATCCCATCCAGTTTCATCTACTGATAACTGCTCGGTATCCATTTGAATGAAAAGTACCGAAAATTCGGTTTGAATCGGAAAGCGCCAAAGTTCGAGGGGGTGCTGTGGGTGAACAAAGATCTAAATCGAAAATCTGGCTTGATCGTTTGTGCAGAATGTATTCCAGACGAATAGTGTGAATTTTCATGACCATCCGACCATAACCATAGGAGGAGTAGCATTTGGCGCGAAGGCACCTCCAGCTCTCGCATATTATCGATTTTTGCACTAATTGACCTTTGACCCCTGACCAAAGCGAAATCAGTCAATATGTCCTGAGGCACAGTTGCAGTCCTCATTGAGTACCATGAACCTGCAAAGTTTCATTCGTATCGATGTACTCACCTGGTCGCTCGGGGGCCTTCAATTTTCACCAATTTTCGCACATACCCTAATGGTCGGTGGTGCTGTGGGTAAAGTATTCCATATATCAAAAAGCCGGGATATATTTGATAGAGCATCAGCTGTAGATCATTCGTGCTCAATTTCATAACCCTACGTGGGATAATGGCTTTTGGAATTGATTTTGCGTGAATGGTACCGATTTTGAAGGTTTTTTGGTTGTTGCTCGGGAACCAAAGCGTCCCAAGCAACCATCACAATTTACAATGAACAAGGTCATAAGATGTACCGACCACCCGAATTTGGTCAAAATCCGCCAACGTTTACGAACAATTATGCTGATGACAAATGAACAAACAAACAGAATTTCTGACAATAAGGGTCACCTATTTCGGCGACACAACAAACAGAATAACAAAATTTACTGACCAATATACTTGAAAAATGGTCGATTTTGCAAGTAACAAACAGACAAAAAGAGGTGAAAACAACCTCCTTCACCTTCGGTGGTGAGGTAAAAATGACTTCTGCTTCAAGAATGAATTATTGATCACCATTCCTACTAAAGCCCCTATTACACCTTGAGGTTTTAGCGTATGCCGACGTATGAAAAATTTGGCGAATATGCTGGCACACGTTGAATACGTTAGGGGTAAGCTTTGTGTACGTCAAGTGCATGCTGAAGCACGCTGGTATACGTCGTCGTACGCCGAGCTCGTCGACAAATTTTGTGCATGCACAAATTTTTTCGACGTATCCCACGTATGACTCACATGTTCCGCATACGCTGGCCATAAGTTGTAGGCACGTTATGCGATCGTTGACACACGTCGACACACGTTACTTGTAAGTTACTCATAAGTCGAAATACGTCGAGGTAATGTCTAGCGTACCCGAAACTTATTTCTAACCGCTGAGTAACGTGCTTTAAACCTATGTGTAACGTATCTCCAACGCATATTGACATTAGTAGAAGTATTTGACGTCTTCCGGACGATGACAGTACATACTGAACGTGTTTATAACTTACAGCTACCGTATTGGCGTATTGGCAGCGTTTAGGGGAATTGGTATGTAAAAATTGGGTTCACGGGAGGAACCCGTCATTGTTCCAGACTCCATGGTGAATAGATGTCCATGTCTAGTGCGGTTTTGATTTGAATCATCGAGTGGCAGCCTTTTAAGAGGCTATGCCACGTGATCGTCGGCGATACGCTGCCGCGCGCTATGCATAAGTTAGACTATAGTTGGGCATAAGTTGTGAACGCCGACAACACGCAAAGCAATCGTTGGTATAAGTTATCTATAAGTTATGGAAACGTTCTGTGGACGTTACTAATACGTTATGCATACATCAAACACGTTATTATATGCCCAAAACTGAAAAACATCAATAGTTCAGCGTACGCCAGCGTTTTAGATACATTTTGATATGTTGCCACACGTTGCTAAATCGTCAAGGTGTGACAGGGGCTTTACCATTTGGAGATAAAAAAAAAAACAGTCCATTCTGACTCTGCAACAATGGCTGTAATTCCCAGTAGTTTACAATTACTTAACTTTTAGTTTCTGCATGTTAATGTTAAGACGAGGCACACAACAGAGAAGGCAAAAGTATGCAAATGAAATCATAAATCAATCATGAAACAAATTCTGGAAAACAAATTATATTCTTGAATATATGATAAATAAAAGCAAGAAATCAAATCACTCAATATATCTACACACCTCTACGCCCAGCTGGAAACAGCTCCCAGAAGGCTTCTGAAGGATGAGATCTGTCCCATCAAACCACATCATTTGCAACTGCTGTCATCTTGTGTCTGAAGGTTGCATTAACTTTCTCAATGAATGTGATGTTCAGGTCTCTGAGACTGTGAGACCCTCTTCAATTTTTATTACCCTCGCCAGAGGAAAGGGATTGTACTTGGGTTCATTTGTTTGTCTCCTTGTCTGTTTGTTTGTCCACATAGAACATGAGTATGTGTATGAATTAAATTAGAGGCTCAAGAACCCGAAGACTCTTTAAGACTCCCAAAACCCTTAGACCATTTAAAACGCCAGATCCCTTTTGACCACAGAGACACAAAAGACGCAGAGGACCCAAAAGACCCCATGGAACTGGAAGACTCAAAAGACCCAGAGGACCCAAAAGACGATGAGAACCCAAAAGCCCCAGAGGACCGAAAATACCTGTCAAACCCAAAGGACCCAAAGACCCGAAAGACCTCAAGGACCCAAAAGATACAGAGGACCTATGAGCCCCTGATGACCCATAAGACCCTGCTGACCCAAAAGACCCAGAGGATGCAAATACCCTGAGGACCCAAAAGGCCCCCAAGATCCTTCAGACCCCTAAGACCATTAATACGCAAAAGACCCTTTACACCCCAAGACCTTAATGGACCCCTAAGACAATTTAGATCCCAAATTTCTGATATGCCCCATTACTCCATTTAGAACACTTACACCTCTTTTTTGTATACCATGTTGATGCCAGTGTGGGAGCAAACACAGAACCTATAACAAGGGAGGAGACAGGAGGGATGCGACAGGGAAGCACAGAATAGTGGAGAACAGAGAAACTCGATCTGTGGAAGGGATATGGATAGGGTGAGGTACACTGGAGAAACAAGATGGTACTACAGGGACTTTCAAGAAGGAAAACATGAAATTTGAAGGAGGTGGGTTTGCGGTGGATTAACGATGGTAGAAATGAACAAGATTTTGGATGGCGGAAGACATGAGATGGTGGTGAACAGGTGTTTTGAAGACCTGAAGGAAGGAGTGGGATTGAAGAAAGTGAGGGAGTTCATTCCAGAGGCAGGAAAAAAGAGGAATGAATGAGTGAAGGCTGTGCAGTAATTCATGATTTTTGTCAGTTTTACCAGAAGGGTTTTTTTTGGCAGACCTTGAGCACCCTGCGGAAATATAGAGGGGGGGGCGGGGGCAGAGTACAGACAGAGCAGGAGGCAAAGGCAGAGAGGAGATGGTAGAAGACATGAAGACCACCCAAAAAGAGTGATAGACCCAAAGACTGAGCTTCATCAGAGGTCATGTCAGGTATGGGAGCATGCGCCAGAGTAGTACGTCTCTGCGTCCACTTTCCGCCAGGGGCGTCCGTCTGGCCATCCCCCAGGCAGATGCCTGGACCATCCCGATCTCCTTGACATGCCGATCAACCTGCTGCAACTACGAGGCATGTGGTCGGCCCATTGGCCTCCTCTACTCATGAGAATCCCTCGCTGAGAGAATCTGGTGAGCAGGATCAGCATAAGGAAAACGAGCCACATGTCCATACAGCCACAGTTGATGCTCACGGACTATGCAGGTAACAAATCTCATTTTAGTCTCTCTCAGCAACCGCTCGTTGGACACAAAGTCCGAGCAGCGATAGCCAAGGATTCTCCGAAGAGACCTGATACCAAAGGAATTAAGTCTCCATCTCAGATCCTTGGTCAGAGTCTAAGTCTCGCATCCATAGGGAAAGACTGGAAGCACCAAGAACCTGAAGATTCGGACTATCGTCCTCCCGTACAGGTACCAGCAGTGCCACACCCAATTATACAGTGAATCCATGACTCCCGAGGCCAGACCCAGACGTCTATTGACCTCTGACTCACAGCCAGCAGAGACATGAATATCACTACCAAGGTAAGTGAATCTCTCCACGACCTCAACATCCTCACCACTAACAGGCACAGACAGGACAGCAGCATCCAAGATGTCATTGAAAGCCTGGATCTTAGTTTTGACCTAGGAAATCCATAATCCCAGCGGCTCTGACTCCTCATTCAGCACCTCGAGGGCCTCCAAAAGGATATCTAAAGTTTCCCTACAAATGACTGCGTCATCTGCGAAATCAAGGATAGCGATCTTATCATTCCCAAACGATGCACTGCAGCTTGATCTCTCCGACATCCTACCTGGAATCCAGTCCATACAAGTGCTGAAAAGTGTGGGGGGCCAGTACACACCCCTGACGAACCACCACATCTCACCGCACTCTCATTACCAGAGTGGAGTGCAGACATCAGATCGATCAGATTTGGTGGCACCCCACAAAGACGAAGAATCCTCCATTGGGCAACCCGATTCACTGAATCGAACACTTTACAGAGATCACCACAGGCTGCAAGCAGCCCCTGCCGAAACTCTTGTCTGAATTCAGTGAGGACCCGAAGAGCAAGGATACGGTCAATCGTTGACCTCTTTGGTGGAAAGCCTGACTGCTCTGGATGGTGGTGCTCAAGCAGAAAGTGGCAAACCCTATCAATAATTATCCGAGCAAAGACATTGCCATGCACTGAGAGCAGCATCACCCCTCGGTAGTTGTTGCAGTCTTGGTGATCACCCTTCCCTTTCTGGAGAGGGACAACGATGCCCCTCTTCCAGGAAGTTGGGATTATGCCTGTGTTCCAGGCAGAGCACAGAACTGCATGCAATGACACGAGCGCAGCATTTAAACCAACCTTGAGAATTTCAGCATGGATGCCACAGATCCCTGGAGCTTTACCACATTTCAACCGGTTCACCGCAGCCGGTGTTTCCACAAGCGAAGGTGGACCACAGTTGATTGGAGGGTCAGCAACAGGGATTGTAACACCACTAATGTCCAACTCGACAGCTCTTGGATCAGCCTGGTACAACCGCTCAAAGTAACCGGCCCAGCGGGCCTTCACTTCGGACTCCTCTGTCAAGAGCCTACAACTCTCTGCTCTAACTACAGTGCTCTGAGGGATGGGCTTGGATGAACGTAATGCGTGAATTCTCCTGTAAGCAGGATGAGAATCCCTTAACGACAGGTGATGCTCTACCCCTCACAGATTCCTCGCACATAGGTCTCCTTCTCCACCCTTAGTGCACTTACAGTTTTACGCCTCAGTTCCCTGAACAGCTCAGCTCTGCCATTCAGCCTGGCCCTGCCACTCTGATCAATGGTGTCCAGTGTTCCTTGAGAGACAAAATTCTTCTTCGCCCTATGGTGAGTTCCAAGACATCCACCGGCAACATCAAGGATGGTGGTCTTGAAGGCACCCCACAACTCTTCAGGAACTCACAAAGCACCCAGACCCCCCAAATCTCCACTCACCTTGTTTGCAAACTCCTCAACTCCCCTTTCATCCCTGAGCTTGCCAATATCCAGCTTAGGCTGGGATGGTACCATTCTCCTGGTTTTAAGGTGCAACTTCAGAGTTGCTACAACAAGCCGGTGGTCAGTATTGAGGAACTGAGCACTCCAGTAGACCCTGCAGTTCTGTATCATCCTTCAGCGACCATCAACGAGGACATCGTCAATCTCCTTTGCCACACCGCCTGCATTGGAATACCAAGTCCAGGGATGAGCTTGTGGGCCCTGAAACCATGAACGGGCCACCCTAAGTCCATGACTTTTTGCACAGTCAAGGAACTTAGTGCTATTCTTGTTCATAGTTCCTGACCCATGGAGATCAACACATGTCTCATCACCGTCCCGATCAGTTCCCGTCGATTCATTGAAATCCCACAAGACTAGAAGTCTATCTCGTCTGGGGCACTGATCAACCACAGACTCGAGTGTGGTGTAGAATGCGTCCATCACGGTGAGATCACTCGCCTCAGTCGGAGCATAAACAGAGACCAAGGAAATGACACCAAAGGAGTGACGAATCCTTAGTCTCATAATACCCTCGTGACCAGTGTTCCCTCAATTATCATTGGAGTCAACTTATTGGGCACAGCTGCAGCAACTCCTTGGGAATGGTAACCATCAGAGCGACCAGACGAATAGTCGGTGTAACCACCCACCACGATCTCGCTGCAATCCGGTCTCTGAACTTCAGAGAGTGCTGCAATACCGATGTCCAAACGCTTGAGCTCAGATGTTAACAGAGTCAGGTAATCATCCTCTCTAAGGGAGAGGACATTCCAGGCACCCAGCTGAAAGGACTGCCTCAGGTTAACCCAAGGAGACTGCTGTCTGGTGGACGACACCTCAGCACCACTCCGACACACTCTCCCGCAATCTGACCCGGGAATGTTACCCCGTGGTTTCACATCTATCATCAAAGATTGGGGGTCGCGAAGGCTTTGCCCCAATCCCGTCATCAGGTGAGCTGCCCTGTGAAGGGAAGCTGCACAGGAGGTACTCCCTCGGAGTGGGTTTTCAGATTTCTTTGAGTTTTTGTATTTTGTGGAATGAAGGGTTTTACGGTGGCCAGAGTGCAAATCCTTCCACCAACCTCCTAATAAGAAGTAACCCAACTGCAGGAAGACATCCACAAACACAGTTGGGCACTAGATATGGATGGCCGTTGGTTCACAAGGAGCTCCTCCACCATTTGACAGTTTTTTTTGTTTTTAATCCCGCTGGGTGTCCATATCCAAACACTCTCCTCACCAAACAACCTGGAGGGGGAGACGGTTTCATCACCAACAACCCGACCATGGAACTGGTTAGTACAGGTTTACAAGATACCTTTCGCAACTCACAGATCTAATCTGGCCTGACCTGACTTACAACCATCACAGGAGATACCAATAATCCTAAAATCCTTTGTTTCAACAGTGTGAAATCGAGCTCGATGTGAGGCAGGAGTACTACCCCAGAGGGGAGAGTATTACTCCTTCAGACTGCAGATTAAAGCGTTGTCAGTGGTTGGAAGCTCAGGTTTGCCAAGGAAGGACTTTGCACAATATAGAATATCAGGTCGGTGACTGGCTTTGGAGACCAGCTTGGAGTTGTGGCTTTCACAAGAAAGATCGTGGCAGATAGTGAGGCCCAAAATCTTGAATAAAAGGACTTCTTCAAGAGGGTTGTTGAGAAAGTAGGTAGGTTGGAGGTAGGAGGGGTCAAGATGGTCCATTCAGTGAGACAGAGGGAGGGTGTGCAACTTGTCAGGCTTGAAAGACATGTCCAAAATGTTTCACAAGGTTGTGATTTTATCCAGGTCTGCAAAAAGTGAAGAGGCTGCTGTCTCTTGACCAGAGGGATGAGAGATGGTGCCGCAGAGGGAGGAGTAATCAGCATAGAGATAAATATAATTTTCCAGAAGGTCTGAGTTCATTGACGAAAACGAGAAAAGGCACAGGACCAAGTCACTGCCTTGAAGAACTCCAGCCTGGACAGGAAGAGGAGATGAGAGAATTCCATTAAGAGTCACACTTTGACTGCAACAGGAGAGTAATTCCGTGAGCCATGAGTGGAGATTGCCTTGGATACCAAAAGAAGAGCTTGAGCAGAGACCATGTCGAAAGGGTACCATATGTCTAGTGAGATGGCTCTAATCTCGTTTGGCATTTAGGACCTCCATCCATTTTTGGGAAAGCAGAACCAGCATGTCCACGGTAGATTGACCTGTTCTGAAACCAAATTAATGATTGGAAAGCAAGCCATTAGAGAAGAGGAAGGACTTAATGTTGGAAGCGATGATGGATTCCATGACCTTTACTGATGATTGTGCGCAGGCTGATTGGTCTGTAGTTGCAGGAATCAGTTTTTGTACCTTTTTATGAAGAGCAGAGATCTCTCAGAGCCTTTATATCCTCTCAGACCCTTTATAACCCTGAAGACCCTTTGACTAATTTCGACCCTTCAGACCTTCACACCTTTCAGACTTTTTAATACCCTGAAGACTCCTTTAACCTTCAGACCATTTTTAGACATTTAAGACCTTTTGGACCCCTTCAGAAATTCCAACACCTAAAATCTTATATTACATTCTTTAGACTCCTTCGACCTTTTAAAACCCTTGAGACCATTTCGACCCCTGTAGACCTTTCATCCTTCAGACCATTTGACCTTTCATTTGGAATCAACGACCTTTCATTTAGTACATCCTTCCATTGATGTACCACACAAAACACACCACACAAAACAAGTCCTGGCAAGCATCTGCGATCACTGATTGCTCTCAATTATTTTTTTGTTTTCGATATTTCTCATCCTTCTTCCTACATATCTAATGTCTTATTTGACAAAAATGCATTTTTAAAAGTTATGTACAATAATTATCAGTTTCAGTATGAGAAAAACACTTACACAATTAGCTCAGTTGATGTTCTCGAGGTCAGAAATAAGGAGGGGATGCAATTCCCATAGCACGTTCCAAGATGAGCATGAAATAAATAAATAAAATCTAGTGCTCACCTGCCAAGATGAAAAGTTATTTACAAAGGCACAACTTCCATTTTCAAAAGGACCATGCCCAGGTAAACATGATCGCAGGTCTTGTAGAGCATATGCGATAGCATAAACGGCCATGTAAGTGTTGTAAGCAAATACAAGATGAGAAACTTCGGTCAGTGGTGTTTTGATTTGTTCCAAATATTCAGAACCTGTACAGGGCTTTCCTTGTTTTCCTTTATTAATCAGATAGCAATCAAAGGTATATTCCCAGAAGTTCAAAAGGAACACATCCAGTGAGCCATCAGGTATTGTAGGAAGCTGCATGGTGATAAATAATGACATGATGTGCTATAAGGTTGTATTTAATGACATTGATCCATACAAGTTTTCATGTAACTTTTTCTTTCATTGTAATGCACTTTTATTTCACCTTTTGCGTGGATTTTGAACCCCATTGGAAAAAGAAATTTTCCAGTGATTTTGTGGAATGTTGTGTTTCGCTTCTCCTTTGCATGAGGTTACATGAACAACCATTTTTTGATGATTTGTGTTTCCCATTCTGAAGGAACATATTGATCCCTGTCATCACTTCAGCATTCCTCAAGTTTGACTTGAAATACTTCTCAAAGATTCTGTTTTCTTTTGTGTTCAAGATTTCTTCAGCAATATTTAATAATTTATTTCCTCGTCCGTCCTTGTGAACACCTTGTTGGTAATCTTGTGGTCGAAGACTGATGAAAAACTCATACAGACCTGGCACAAATCCCCTTTTTTGTTCGAATCCTATAGACCCATCAAATATGCATGCATACCGAGGAACATTCATGGCTGGAGTACTCATCCATCCAATTAATGTTGTCTCCGTATTGTTTTGTGATAAAAGCAATTCAGCAAGTGAATATAAGTTTTTACTGTGAGCTATCACAAATATGATGCGGGCCTTCGATTCAGCGATTATTTTGCCTTGAAAACAAACGTTTAAAAGCAAGAAAAAGTGCATGATATTAAGTAATTCATTTTTTGAGGAGCATGAACCAAATTAGACATCTTTGCTGCAAACATGTATTCACATTCAGTTTCACTCATAAAATACCTGATTACATTCATCCAAAATATATGTATTCATTTAAATCCTTTTCTCCATTTTTGCTTTGGCTCATTGAGGAGCTGGTACTCAGACCACATTGCAAACCAAGGAATATATGTAGAAATAAGAAGTATCTTCCAAAATTGTTTCCCTCACATGTAAAATTTTTCAATACAGTTTGTTATGTTTTCCAGCAATCAATATTTACAAACATAAATGCACTTTTCAATCAGTTACAAAGCAGTTGAAGCTGGAATTTCAGCATAAAGAACAACAATTTTAGAATTTGAGATGGTATTGCCAAACAGATATATGTTATTTCTTTATTTCCACCCTAACGACAATCTTTGTGATAAAAGCAATTCAGCAAGTGAATATAAGTTTTTTACTGTGAGCTATCACAAATATGATGCGGGCCTTCGATTCAGCGATTATTTTGCCTTGAAAACAAACGTCATGATGTCACTCGTATGCCTCTGCCCACATTATGACATCATTATGCTTAGTGTTCCAAGTTTGATTTAAATCCCTGAACCCAGATTTAAAATATTAAGTAATTCTGGCTGCCAGACCATGTGTCCGATCAGGTTGAAATTTAAAACATATATTCCACATGTCTATGAGATCATAACTGGACGTTTCACATTGATTGATGAAGCGGTTCAACGGAAAGATTTTTTGAAGGAATTTCATTCAAATCAATATGACTGCCAGCCAATCAATATGACACCAATTAATTATTTGTGAACAACCAGAGTGGGGTTAGTATACTGAGTCTGGCTCACTTTTCCCCATGTAAGTGAATGGGGGATTTTCAGCGATTCATATTTTTTTTCCGAAAAAATAAACCCCCTTTTTGTCCAAGGTATATTTATTTGTCTCCCCTTTTAACCTTGGGGCACTCTTTTCAAATAACCAATGCAATAAGATAAAGATTTGTTCAAATAGTCAAGTGGAAGGGTAATTAAACTGCGATTTGTTCAAGGTGATTCTAAAGAAATATCTGAAACATGTAAGCCGAGGGGCACTCTTTTTCAAATAACCAATGCATATTGTTTCTCTCACTCTTTGAACCTGTAAAGATTTGTTCATTCTCAAATTCCTTCAATAGTTTAATTTTCTTTGCACAATAATCCCCATCTAAAATATTTAAATAATAAAGCATTTGAATCTTTATATTTTTCAAGATACCCCTTTTGTGTCATGATGAAATGATAAACTTCTCTCATTGATCTCATCTGACCACCTCCTGAGTTGCAGATTATTTTTTTGCATAAACCACACCATAAACAAGTTTTGTTTCAAATATTTTCAGTTCATGCCGTGAAAATGAGGAAGTGTTTTGCGACACAGTAGTGCTGTGAAAATGAGGAAGTGTTTTTGGACAGTCATGCTGTGAAAATATAGGAACTATTCTGTGAGAGACAAGGCCCCGTGTTTATATTTTAAATCAGCACACTAAAAGGCTTTTAAACATAAGTTTAATCAAAATCATTTAAGGGCATTTTAATTATGTTTTGAAAATGATTCATACTATTTGAGAATGTATCGTCCAATTATTTTCCAAACTGTCTCGCCCGAAGCGTCATTTACTGTGGCCACACCCGATGATTAGGAAATTTCCTCATTGTTGCCTTATAAGTGATTCGCCAGACAAAGTTTCTGCCAGATGCGATTTTCATTTTTACAACTGAGCCATGAAAGATCTTTCTTCCGACGAACAAGACAGCTCACCACAAAGTTGGTAAGCTTGTGTATGGGTTCCTCTTTGACCGATGAAGCAATTGATTATAAATTAAATCGTGATAATCCTGATGTATATTTTTTTTCCTGGCAGTTCCTTGGAAGAAGAGCAGTTTTACATATCACGACGAGGTGCATGAAATTAATGCTCTTAATTAAGAGGAAGTCTTATAACGGCCTCTGATGTTTTTGCCACCTTGTACCAATGGTAAAAAAACTGAGACATGAACGATCATTCTTCCGACGAAGAAAACAGCTCACCACAAAGTTGGTAAGCTTGTGTATGGGTTCCTCTTTGAACGATGAAGCAATTGATTATAAATTAAATCGTGATAATCCTGATATATATTTTTTCCTGGCAGGTCGTTGGAAGAAGAGGAGTTTACATATCACAACGAGGTGCATGAAATCAATGCTCTTATTGAAGAGGTCAACAAAAATTTCAATGTATCTTTGTCTTTTGTAATCCCTGTGAATAAAATGAACCTAAAATCTCTTCCCCTTCGAAATCATATACCTTATAAGTCCAAGGAACCGTATATATTACATCAACAATTTTAAAAAGTTCGTTCGTCCATGGTTTAATCTAACCGTGATTTCCATTTATATATTCTGACGATATCACAAACTTTGAACTGAGGCTTTTTGACATTAATCTCTTTTTCATATTTTAATTTTGTAAATGTTTCTGATGGTTTCGTATTCGTTGACGTGTGAATCGTGTCATTATACTTATCCACAATATCCTGAATAAAAGATGACCATTGTTAAGAACCGAGTTGTGTGAATTTTTTTATCATCTCTCTTTTAAGGTATGATTAAAACGTTCAACAACAACGGCCTTCCCTTCATTAAAGGTACTGTATAATGGAATACTCTTATTTTTTTCGAAAATTCATAAATGTCTTGTGAAAACTCTCTACCCTCATCAGTCCACAATTTTTTAGGTTTTCTCTTACTTTTATTAAATATCTGTTGAAAGGCCAACATAAGAGTATTATCTGTTTTGTTTTTTAAAGTGACAACGCATGCATATCTACTCCTCAAATCGATAACGGTTAAAGCATTATTGTACCCCTTATGATTATTGAGTTCAATCAAATCAGCAGACCAGATTAAAACAAATTCCTTGGAATAAACTTTCCTTCTCTGAAACTTTGTGAATATTGGTTTATGTAGTTCATCAGCAAATTGCTCTTCAGTCTTAATGACATCATGAGAGCCAATAAGTTTTTTGAATTTCCAAGTCCAAGTTTCAATTTAGCACAGATCATCTTGTTCACGATGAACCTATCAAATTTTTCTCTCAAGGTTCAATTTTGGATCAGAGACAAATTATACAACATTTCTCTATCGGCTTCATGATTTTCTTTCAACGTTGTGGTCTTCCCAGAATCAATATCGTGCCTCATGCACACTTCATCAACCCTATTGATGGGTTTGCTCCATGGTTTAGGATTGTCTGCCGCAACTAATCTTTTATCCAAGTTTGTGCCTGGACCACAGAATGAATACCCTGGTAGATGTAATTCCCCCGGTATTCCAGAAGTTGTAAATTTACTTCCTGATAAAAACTTTTGTATATCTTCTCCGAGTTTGAGTTTGGAGATAATTGATTTTTTTTTTTTTGAACCACACACCGAACATGCACCTTTTTGTATAACCCTGTTATTTTTACTTTTAAAATATGAGATTTTTTAGTATGAGTTTTCTTTTTACATTTGAGACAATAACTCATTTATTTATGAGAAAAATTCCGACAGAGTGCAAAAACCTTGTTAGTTTCCAACATGCACATTTGAATCTTAATTTTTTTTAAAACATAAAGAATCATGAGAAATGCCTTCACTCTCTCCTCCATTTATTTAAGAAAAAATAAAAAACTTTAATTAACATCAATATCCTCTCCATGAAAACGATGTCAACGGTCTTGTCGAAAATACTGCCAATAGATTTGTCAATTCTTTGTTTTCCTCCTCGGTGGGTTGAGTTATTTTCTGAAATTCCACCAATCTTTTTTTAATCTCACTGGTTTACATATTTTGAAATGTATTTATTCTCGCTCTTTCCTCCCTCTCTCCTCTTTCCTCCTTCTCTCTCTTCTCTCTCTCTCTCTCTCTCTCTCTCTCTCTCTCTCTCTCTCTCTCTCTCTCTCTCTCTCTCTCTCTCTCTCTCTCTCTCTCTCTCTCTCTCTCTCTCTTCTCTCTCTCTCTCTCTCCTTCTCTTTCTTCTCTATTTCCTCCTTCTCTCTTTCCTCCCTCTCCTTTTCCTCCGCTTCTCTCTCTTCAACTACTTCCTCATCCCTTACTATCCTTGCATCACTTACACCCCATAGAATATCATACATATATTCATCAGGATTTCTTGTTATTCCTGCATCCAAAATAATTTTTTTTACAACAAGAAACCAATACAATTTTTTCTGAATTTCTCAGAGCCTTACCTTTTCTTAACCTTAGAATTTTTTCATTATTTTACATTTTAATTAATTCCAAAGTTGTCGATTTTTCAACATCATCATGAAGCCAATCTTTTATTGAAAATACATCATTCTTATGTTGTAGAACATATTTATTAAAATACCGAACACCCTTTTCTTGAAGGTATGCTTGGACACAGAAAAGATAATTTTCTTGAAGCCGTTTTGCTGTCATTTATGTATTAGAAATATATGACAGAATAATATTATGACACGAAACACCTCCCCATCTTCCAATAGTTAAACCCTTTTGTATTTCCTTACTTATAATATATAATCCTGTTTTTTCTGTTTTCATGATATAGACTAGGGCAAAACCACTATTGTATTTACCCTTATTAAATTATTTTATTTGTTGTTGACTAATCGTGCTTCCACAAAACTCATTCTCTATACCAAGTGGATAATATTCTTTCTTACGAGACTGATTTAATTGTTCCAGGTCTTCTAGGTCAATTTTAAATGACCAATTATACCCTGAATCTTTCATATTATACCCCATTGTACTATTCTCATATAAACGAAACGCCCTTCTTTATAAAAATTTATTTTAATTAGAACTGTGAATTCTGTATGACCTGGCGATAAAATCAACACTTCTGTATCTTTGAAATACACAGCCGTTTTATTTAAGGATATATATTGTGATAAATCACAATATCTCACCAAGTCATTCGTGCCAGTCGTGCTTGGATAATTTTTTAATTTATATGCATTTTTCATATTAATATTTTTTGTTATACTATATTTCTGTCATTCAGCCTGTGACTTTGTGTAATAATTTGATAAATCAATATCCAGTTCTTGAGATACACCAAAGATAGAACCATCTTTACCAACATAAGTCATTTATATTAGATTAACAATAATGTCATTAAAATTTTTATTTTTGTTGAGTTGAAATAACAGATACAGACATAATTGACCACAACACTTGGAATTAAATTCTTGGACTGGAAAGGTTTGATTAACACCATTCTGTAAGAATTTAATGACTTCAACAGGTGGTGGAAGAACGAAACTATCAAAATAATATTTATCTTGATTAATAAAAATACAAACCCAATGAGAACCGTTCCCATTATTATCTTCTTAATTCAAAATAATATTCTTTGTATGTTTAGGCACATTTGTTAATTCATCTCTCATACAAATAACGGCATTATTAATTTTTAATTTCTTACAATATTTGACAAGTTGTAAATTTGATGTTATATTCTTTCCAAATTCTTTAAACCACTCATCAATGCTTATTTATTTATTACAAAGATATAATCCATTACCTCTTTTAGTTAATTTTACACCTGCTTGTGCGATGGAGGAAAGCATATCTCCAACTAACAATCTCGCTTTATCTGGCAGACCTTCAAGTTTTTCAGCAAAATCTAGAATTACACCACTTCCACTAATTTGTTTCTCCAACTCTTTGTTATGTCTTTCCAATTCTTTTTGAGCCCGGAGTTGAGCCTTTCTTTCATTGGCAGTTTTCACTGCTGTTGAAATACCACCCGTCAATGCTCCAACCGCACTTAAACCAGCGAATAAAGGAATTAGAAATAGGAGAAATCCTCCACTCGTCTCTCTTATTGAATATTTTTTCAACAATGGTTTTTACATTTTAATTTTAAGTGAGCCAGTATCATTCAAGATTTTAACCTGTTCTATTGTGAGCAAACCATCAATTCTCACTGCTCCTTTTCTCTGAATTGTATTTACGTTAATCATACAAGGCTTTTGATTTTGAACACAAGATGATAGTTTGTGAAGATTGATTTGCTTAACATATACCCCATTTGGTATTTTGCCACTCATTTATTTAACAAAAAATTATGTGAGACAAATCATAACACCATTATCTGTATGAATCTGCAATTCTGTTTCTTCCAAAAGCAAACAATATGTATCAACTTCTTCACTCTCTCCTCTTTCAATGTACAGGGAAGTATCCACTCGATTAGACTTTATAGTTTTCTTTTGAGAACTCAGGTCAACACATAGATTGTATACAAACTTTTAAATGCTGTCATATCCAAAATTGGTTCTATATTTCCATTAGTTTCGCACACTGTTGGATAAGACTTGTATGCTTCAGGAAAATCATTTTTTCCCAATTAATTTCCAATCTATCTCGTGGGTAAAATGTTCCATCCAGAGAAACACGAAGTTGTTTCACCTTTGCATTATCACTCAATGCATTATTCTAATCAGTCGCAGTATCACCATCTGGCTGAGTAAAATTGATCCACAGATATCGTGGCTTTCCTTCCAGAACACCCAAATTCCACGTGCAAGTGGTTTGGTTGAGTTTAACGTGTTGACATCTTCATTTGAGGTATGATACACCGAGTGGTTTCTTTGAGTTAAGTCTTCCATTCAACATCTCTTCTGTTTTAAGATTAGGAGTATATTCACTAATATACCAACTCATTTCATCAATTACAAATTTATTCTGATCACCAAAAGCACGAGCAACACCAAAAAGTAATCTATTTTCATTATCATTCCTTTGCCGTTGAAATCAAATTTTAAGACCATACAGAACTTTATCATGATCAAAAAATCCAAATATACCTTAAAGAGGAACTGCCACAATAGAACGATTACCTGCTTTTGTATCATCATTATACATTCCTTTCCTTTGATTATATCCAGGGTCTGTGTTTCTTCCCGTTGACATATCAGGAATAAAACCTTCGACAGCCCCCTTTCCCATTCTATCACGGAATGAATATCATGTAAATTTCATCATTTCAGATAGAGCAGAGACATAATCAACCGCTTCAACTTCTTGTGTTCCAATGTACAAATGAACACGATCAAACATTTTCCAGAATAAATCATTTACGAGTGTAGCGTTTGTGTTGTTCCCAGCCTTAGTGAATGTAAATTTACACAACAAGAAACTTTCGGATAGATTCAAATAGGTTTGTTGATTATTTATTTCAAAACTTTTTGTACCATTTGCATTCCAGTCTGTTCCAGTTATTGCAGTTACCTTGAAATAATCTTCTTTTTTAGTGGAGTTTGAGATAATAACAGTATCATCCAAATCATAGATACTATCAATTGCTTCCATACTTGTATTTATTTAGGAAAAAAGATGTAAAAACTTTTGAAACCCTGACCCAAGTATTCGAATTATTTTCTGTCATTCTTGGGGAGACAACTGGGTTTTGCCTTTCTTAATTTCTTTTATTGCTTGTAATTTATGAGATTCCTTTTGGGCATCTTTTATACTCTTTATAGCACCTGCTACATTTCCCACAGCAGAAGCAGTTGAACCAATTGGGTCTTTATGTTTAAGAATTGTTGAACCGATACCCATGAGAGTATCAATTATCCCATCTCCTGTAAATTGATGTCCAACACCCCTTTGTTTTGTAGGTTTATAGTATCCTCTACCAAGATGCATACCTTCGACATTGTAGTATGGGGAAAGGAACATCCCATCCCCTGTAATTATTTTATATTTTCCCAAATCGTGTTTCCTCACAATAACCATCGTATTTATTTCTTGCAAAACTTCACGTCGGTGAATTCTGATGGATATAACTTCTCCATTAAAATAAATCATATGATTATCTTGGTCGGTTATCCAAATATTTACTCTGTGTATGGTCTTTCCTCACACAGGGAGATAAACCAAATTTGTGGATTCCATCTTGAATTTATAACCAATTGGGGTTGAGCATGTGCTGAATGAAAATGTTGTATTTGTTTTTATTCCATCATTACAAGCACCATCAATCAAATCACAGTGAATTAGTACCAAATTTATTCCTGAGGATATTTGAATGACTTTACCACTGTAAAACATCCCATTAGTTTCAATCTTTTTTGAGGAGAAACCCAATAACTCTCTAAATGAATGATCAATTGTGAAATCAACCTTGTAGTTATTTATAAGTTTAATCGTTGATTTTGAAGTATTTTTTGAATATCTATAACAATATTTTTTGGTTCATCACCCTGTTCTTTCATAAGAGGAGCAATTTCAGAAGATATTTGAGAAATCTCATATGCTCCGGATGAAACTGTTTTCATTTTGTATCCACTTCCCGGATTATAACTAAACTTGTCATTTTTCTCGGTTATATTAAATAAGGTATTATAAGTTTCCATGTACAATAAAGATGGCTCTTATTCTTTTGTTGTGTCAAGTTGTAGTGGGTCTGGGAATGAAGATGTGTTGTCACTTGTTGTGAAATTGAAAATAAGGATTGTGCTTCTCATCTTATTTAATACGAGATAAGATGTCTTTATATTGATATTTATTAATTATTTTCATGTGCATCTTCTGGTCTACAATGGCTGATGCTTCATTAAAACAATTGTTATTTCCAGCCTTCTTACGTTCTAACAACAATAACAGTCTATTAACTAATTGTGATGGGTCATTTGGAAGAAAACTAAAAACTGAACAAAGGATACTTAAAGCCTGAATAATGTGTTTCTCCTTCTCATTCTTCCTACTTTTACCAGAAAGAATAACCCTATAATCAGAGTTCAGCAGATCCAAAAAAACTTTATCATCATTATTTTTCTTATTCAATGGTTTATCAATATACTTTGATTCATCCCGCACAGTTGAACCTTGTCTTCCATCTTTTGTGAGAAGAAACATTAATCTCGGAGTTCGTTTGGCAGGGGATTGAGCAGAACTCAAGAACCTTAATTCATCATTAAATATCGATACCTTTTCTTGAACAAGAAGAAATATTGCTGATTGTTCTGTTGGAATGAGCCCTGCATTGATTTTTGAATCCGCTGAATATTCATTGTTTCGAAGAGCATTCACAATATAATCAGGGGGTCGATTCATCTCTTCCAGTTGTTGAAATAATCCTTCATCATTATATTTTAATTCTACTACATGCTCTCATTCTTCCTCCGTCATTTGACTGAAATCTTTTAACATTTGGAGCTTTCTCGGAGTATATTTTATTGTGGGAACTGTGGAAACATCTATAATTTTTTCTTGGGAAGTTTTTAAAAGTGGTTTAAAAAATTTCTCTTGTTTTCTTTCAAATGCTTCTTCACCCATTAGTTTTTGTCTGCATTTCTTCTTTATGTCTTCCTGTTGTTTTACAACTTTTGAAACCAACTGTTGATGTTCCCTAAATCTTCTTACTCTTTCTTTCGCATCCATTTATTTATTGAAAAATATCATTTAATATCTCATCTTGTTTCACAACAATATATGAATATTTTTCACTCCTGTGTTTCATGTAATCCCCAAATTCCTTTTTACTACATAATGTAGAACAATTGTCTCTCCAAAAATTGTTTATATCAATTGAATTTAACTTGAATAAAATAAAAGTATGAGCATTGTTTCTGACCGAACGATGAGGAAGTTGAAAGTATGATTGACTAAGATAAATACAATTACAAGAAGAATGTCTCCCTCTTGTGTAGTCGCTGTCCATTACCATTTGGTTTCTCTCATTAACACAATAATCAAAGATAACGAGGTTCTTTTTAGCTTGGGGAGATGGTATATCATCCGTATTATCACGAAGACTACAAGTTATGGGTTTTGATTTTTTTTTTATATCTCTGTGTATCACAAAATCGTTGTATTATATCTTCAATGTTGCAATCATTTCGGTTATTTTGAAGTTTAAATAAACCGAATATATCTTCTTTTTGAAGACCAGCATTAAAACCTTGTGAGAGTAGTTGCAATTCTGGTTGATAACTCGACATTGTGAAAATTATTAAATTATCATAACCTAAAAAGTTGGGAATAAGGAGCATCTTTAAAAGTAAGCAGGTTTTTCTACATCCACTTGAACCAACTATGAGGCATCTTAATGAATTTGGGAGATTTTTTGGTTGTTAGATTTTATCTTATTTTCCCAAATGGGTAAAAAATCATTCATTTATATATTAGGAAAACAGGTTATTTAATTTATTATTGGCTTTTTTGAAACTCTATATTTTATCCTAAGTTCAGCTTTAATTTCAAGATAATCCATTATTTAATTTCTGCAATATCTTGTGTTGATATTTCCCTGAAAATCACATCCATGAATAATATATAACAACAATCTTTTGAGCATTTCTCTAATACGATCAGTTTCTTCCCTTCTAAGGAAAGGTGTGTTATCGCCCTCAAACTTTACATTCATTTCTCTAATCAATCTTGTAAAGTAATTCATTGTTGGTGTTAATCGAAAAGAAATATTTTCCTTTTTATTTATTTTTTATTCTCATTAATAAGAAGATAATCACAGAATATACATTGTTTATAGGCTTTTGACTCTGTGTTTAATCCCCGTCTTTCGCAAGTAGGACAATTCTCAAATTTGTCACATGGAAAATCAGGGAATTCAAGAGGCTCGAAATCGAGTGAACTATTCATATTCTGAAGTAAAACTTTACTTAAACTGAAATTTATCTTCGATATCATCTTCGATGCTTTCAGAATCATCTCTACTTTCATAACTATCGTTTGAACACAAACTCTCAGTGTCATAACTATCGATTGAATGCAAACTCTCGGTATCATAATCACTCTCATAATCTTCAAAATCTTCAGTTGAATATTGACTCATATTTAATTAGTAGAAAAAACATTTCCATCGATATCTATTTACTTTTTCTCATTCACAGATTCAACTGCGACATTTTTTATTTTAAAGGTAATTTTAAAATGATCCTGAACTTCAATTGAACGAAATGTCATTTCACCTGATATAGTAACATCCATTATTTCATCAGGATTTATATCTTTAGGGTGGTTGAAAAAAATACAAATTTCTCCTTGCATATTACAGATGGTCTTATCTTTTCATTCTAAAGCTTCATCCATAAGGTTTTTATTTTTTGATACTTTTTCTGGTTTCATTGCTTTTTCTAGTTTTGAATATATTGCCAAAAGGAGAGGAGAAACTTTTGTTTGAGATACCTTAATTGATGTTCTTCCAGGTATAATAGAAGCCCTTCCACTTAAGGAAATTGAAGAACTCATATTATTCACCATAGTTGTTTTTATCCAATAATTGTTATATTTATCTTTGTTCAATTTTACATCCTTGACATATTTCTCAGTATCTTTAAAAAATGAAGAGATTGATTGAAACTTGTCTTTTGTGTCTTGAAACATTGTATTTATTAAGTGAAAAAGTTGGAGGATAAAATGGTTTTAAGCACAGATTCACCTATAAATTAAATAAAATTTTCATCAAGAAAATTTTAGTTTAAGCAAAGTTTTATTATATAAATATGGTGAATACAACGTACTGCAATGTTTGTAATCACGAATATAAATATTATTTAAAACACCTTCAAACCAACAAACACACATTCAATCTTTTCAAACAAATATCTTCTCTTGAGTTGGAAAGAAAATATTGTGATATCTGCTCAAAGGATGTTTTGAAGAGTAGTTATAAGAATCACTTTCAATCACAAAAAGACAAGAATAATGAGATTACAGTAAAGGGAGACTATTATATTGAAAACACTGATGGAGCTTTTCAGAATCATATAAAAATAAGGATTTTTCAATTTGGAGAACCGAGTCCATCATCAATAGCTGAATCAATTGAAATAGTGAAACCTGATGTTGAAAAAGCTATTAAAAAGACATTAAAAGAAATAAAAGTTTTATATGAGAGTGAAAATGAATATGAAAAGACAAGATGAAGAACAAACTCCTTTTATGAGGACAATTCTTCATTTTATAACATCATTTCAAGATTTTCTGAATAGTGGGGTTTACGAAGAACTATAAAGACAAGAGAAGGATGTTGATAATACAGTGGTACGAAGTGGATTTAATATTTAAAAAATCATCTTTTGAGATATGCACATTGTAAAATCAGACCATCTTAAAGCGTCTTCTTATATTGAATTACCAAAAGAAATAAAACGAAGGAAGGCAGTTGTTAATATTAAGAACATTGATAATAAATGTTTTCTCTGGTCTGGTCTTGCTCACTTACATCCACTAAATTGGATTCCAGAAAGAGTAAAAGAATATATGAAATATGAGAATACCATGGACCTTAAAGATTTTAAATTCCCAATGCCACGAACAGATATTCCTAAATTTGACAAAAAAGAATAATCTTTCTATTAATGTATATGGATTAACTGGAGAGAATAAAGTTCAGGTATGAAAAATTCCAAACAACGATAAAAAAGAAGAAACACACATTGATCTTTTATATTTTAGTGTTGGAAAGAATTCACATTATACATACATCAATAATTTATCAAGATTAATCTCTTTTCATGTATTCAGAACAACAAACAAAATATATCCTTGTAAGCGAGGTCTTAATTCATTTCATACAAAAGAACGATTAGAACAACATTCAAAATATTGTAGTCATGAAAAATCAGCTGTAATTACAATGCCTAAACCTGGTGAAAAGATTTCTTTTGAAGATTATAATAAATCTATCATGCACCCATTTGTGATATACGCTGATTTTGAATGTATCCTTAAAAATATAAATACTACTTCTCCTAATCCAAAAGAATCACACACAGATAAATATCAAAAACCTATTCCTTGTGGTTTCTGTTATTACATCAAATCATCTGTTGGAGAAAAGTATAATAAACTTGAACAATATAGTGGAAAAATGCTTCACAAGAGTTTCTAAAACGATTAGAAAAGGATTGTATAAGACTAACTAAATTAATGAAAGAAACAATGAACCGATGGAATTAACCGAAGAAGAAAAATTCGAATTTAGAAAGAACAATACCTGTCATATTTGTTCGGAGGAAATTGAGGAGTCTAAAGTTAGGGATCATTGTCATCTTACTGTTAAATAAAGAGGTCCCGCTCATTCCTGTTGTAATCTTAATTATAAATTACCTTCTTTTATTCCAGTCTTTCTTCACAACAGCGCCAACTATGATACACATGTATTTATAAATGAATTTTTTTAAAAACACCAGGGAATATTTCTGCCATGACAAACACAAGTCAAAAGTATATTTCATTTACAAAAATGATATTCACAAAACCTTGAACCCGTATTAGGTTTCTAGATTTTTACAAGTTTATTGGAACACCACAAGCCAACCGAGCATCAAATCTAAGCTCCACGGGGTCTTTTCCAAATCTTAATTCATTCTTTCCAAAAGAGGAAATTCTACCTTAAGAGGAAATTCATATTAAAGAAAGAATTCAAAGTAAAGAGGAAATTCTAATTCATGAGGAAATCAATGAAGATATTCTTACTGAAGATGAAATTCTAATTATAAAGAAAATTCGAACAATGAATGAAATTCTAAATAAAGAGGAAATTCTGATTATAGATGAAATTCTGATTAAAGAGGGAATTCTAACTTGAGAGGAAATTCAAACAAGGAATGAAATTCAAAGTATAGAGAAAATTCTTACAAGTAAGGGAATTTATCCTTATGATTGTATGGATTAATTTATGAGATTTAAAGAAACACAACTTCCTTCAAAAGAAAGTTTCTATAATAACCTTTATGAAGAAGAGATAAGTCGTAAGGAAGATAAACACACAAAAGAAATTTGAAAATATTTAAGATAAAGAACCTTGGAGAATATCATTATTTGTATCTAAAAACAGATGTTTTATTGTTTGCTGATGTGTTTGAAGCTTTTAGACCACTCTTTCATAATTACAATTGTTATGGATTAGATCCTGCCCACTATTTCACAGCTCCTGGTTGAGCTTGGAGTGCAATGTTGAAAATGACAAAACAAGATAAAGATTTAATCATTGATGTCGATATGCTTTTGATGATTGAGACGTATAAGATAGGTGGAATATCACAAGTATGTTCAAAAAGATATGCTAAAGCAAATAATAAATATCTTCCAAATTATGAGTGAAAAAGATAGTAATTATTTGATGTATTTTCATGCTCATAATTTGTATGGATGGGCAATGTCTCAATCTCTGCCTTATGGTAAATTAGAGTGGAAGAGGATTATTGAAACAGAACAGGATTATTGAACAGAACAGGATTATGAAAAGGCTTTGATGAATATTATTTCTTCTCAAGAGGAATTGAATGAGGAAGAAGAAGGTTATTAGTTTGAAGTTGATTTGAGGGACCCGAGTGATCTTCCTTCCTAAGCATAAAGACCTTCCTTTTGCATGTGAGAAAGAAACCCCAAAGAAAGAATGGTTAAGTGATTGTCATAAAAGTTTTAATATTAAAGGTAAATCAACAGAAAAGTTATTAACAACATTCTATGATAAAGAGGGATATGTTTTGCATCAAAGTAACTTGAGACAATATTTATCTGCTGGGGTGAGAGTCGCTAAAATTCATAGAGTTTTAAAACTTAAACAAAGTCCTTGGATGGAAAAGTATATTAAATTCAATTACAGATATGAGAGCAAATACAAAAGTAAAATTTGAAGGGGATTTTTATAAATTAATGAATAATGCTGTATTTGGAAAGACTCTGGAAAATGTTAGAAACAGACAAAACATTACATTCGCAACATGTTGGAAAGAAGTTTCTCAATTGATAAATAAACTAAGTTTTGAGAGAGAAGAGGCTTTTTCAGAGAACTTTTCTGCTATTCATATGAAAAAGGAAAGTATTGTCATGGATAAACCAATTTATATTGGAACAGCAGTTCTTGATTTATCAAAGATATTCATGTGTGATTATTTGTGTCATGACTTAAAGAAAGAGTATAGTGAAAATGTTTCATTGTTGTATATGGACACTGATAGTTTTATTCCAGATATAAAAACTGATGATGTTTATAACGATATGAAGAAAAACATTGGAGTATATGATACAAGTAATTTTCGTAATAAGAGCGAGTTATTTTCAAAAAATAGTGTAGCAGCATAGCAAACCTGTTGTGCATTTTGTGATACAAGCACCAAATTTGGCAGAAATGTACATTAATATGTTGCGAACATTTTCAGATATTGGGTCACTTGAAATTATCTCTTTATGTCCGCCATATTGGATTTCAAAATGGCCACCACTTGAAATCTACATTTGCTATTATCTCTGGACGTAATGCAGCTATTGACTTGATTCTGTTGTCTAAATGTAAGTTTTTGGGGGCAAGGAATCCAATGGTACCATTTTCAACTTAATATTATCTATCACAGTCTGTTATATAATTTTATTTGGAAATTATCTAGGCAAATATTGCATTCAACACAATACTTTGAAAAGAACGTCTCAGTTCTGTAAATGTCTTAAGGCCCGGTCACACCTTGACGTTTTAGCCAGCGATGGAAACGTATTAAAATGTATGTAAAACGCTGGCTTACGTTGAACTTTTGATGTTTTTTTTTAAGATTCGGACGTATTCATAGCGACTTGGTCTTATGTATAACGCATTGGTAATGGACACAGAACGTTTCGTTGTGTTATAGAATACTTATACCAACGAATGCTGAACCTGTTGTCGGCCTACACAACCGATGCCCAACGATAGTCTAACTTAAGCATAGCGCGTTGCATGCATCGCCGACGATGTCGTGACGTAGCTTATTAAAAGGCTGACGCACAACGATTCGAATCATAACTGCCGTAGAAATGGAAGTGACAAATTTGCGGTCACACCTTGGCGATCTTGCCAGCGTATGCCGACCTCAGAAAAATGTGTCTAAAACGTTGGGGCACGTCAAATACGGTATGAGTAAGTTTGGTATACATGAGTACAACGCTAAAGTATGCTATCATACGTTGTAGTAAGTAGAGTATGTCAAGAAATTTTAAACATGTTCAAAATTTTACGACGTACTCGGCGTATGGCACACGTTCCGCATGCGATGGGGATAAGTTTTACACACAATATGTGGACGCTTACACACATCCACAAAGGCTACTTATAAGCTACTCATAAGTCGAAACACGTCGCGGTAATGTCTTTTTTACGCGAAACTTATTTCTAACTTATGTTCGACGTGCTTTGAACCAATTCTTTACGTAGTCCCAACACACGTCGACGTATGTAGACGTATTCCAATGACGTCTTCCGGTCGACAAAAAAAGATAAATTAACTTGTTTCTTGCTTACAACTGCCATAGAAAGATGTGTTCCCAGCTGTTTTGGGAATTGGTATATAAAAATGCTGCTCATAAAAGGGGAACCCAACAGTGTTTTCGAGTCCTTTTTGAGTCGATGTCCATGTCAGCAGTAACAGTATCAGTATTAGTATTAGTATTAGTAGTAGTTTGTTCATGTTGGCAGTAGTAGGTGAGTGTGAGGGGAGGGTGTGGGTTATGATGGATCCTCCTTGCGTCCGCGTGTCCACGGGTAGGAGACATCTTTGCACCATTGTTCGAAGTTCTTCGCGGCTAAATTTTATGGGGCTTTTTCAACAATCAGCTATAGCTTGTTTTTACGATTTAGGTCTATTCATAACGGGTTGGACAAATGCACAATGAACTAATAATGTGCATAGAGCGCTTTGATTACTTATATATACGATATACCAATGAATAATTATCGTGAAGCCGGCGTTCACAAACTATGCCCAACGATAGCCTAACTTATCCATATCGTGCGGCAGTTTATCTTTGCCAGTGACGTGGGGTTTGCTATTCATCGGCTGCCACTCAACGATTTAAATGGCTGCATCTCCACTAATGAAAGTAGACACTTGTGCTCAACAATTGGATTTTTTTTACACTCAACGACTTTTAAACGGTACCACTCAGCTATTTTCATTGTTTACAATGAACGATTTCAATTGCTGTCACTCGCCTTTGTTTTTTGACGCTGGCGCTCGGAAATTTTAATTGTTTCTATTGAACGTGCTGAATCGCTCAAACCCCACTATTGAAAGTAGATGCTTGCGCTCAACAATTGGATTTTTTTTTACACTCATCGACTTTTAAACGGTACCACTCAGCTATTTTCATTGTTTACAATGAACGATTTAAATTGCTGTCACTCGCCTTTGTTTTTTGACGCTGGGGTTTTGAAATTTGAAGCGTTTCTTCTGAACGTGTTAAAACGCTCAAACTCGACTATTTTAAATAGACGCTGCCGATGGACAATTGGAATCATAGCCAAGCTAGACATCGAAGTGTGAACATCCTCGTCATGCCGAAGAAAAGTTTGAAGAATGCTGCAAATAAGTGTCCTGGCCGTGGCCGTGGACGCTGACGCAAGGACGATCCATTATACCGACGTCTTTCAGCCTATGAGTAACTTAAAAGTAGCGTCTGTCGATGTGTGGCAACGATCGCGTAACGTGCCAACAACACATTAATCATAGGTTAGAAATAAGTTTCGGGTATGCTAAACATTACCTCGGCGTGTCTCAACTTATGATTAACTTACAAGTAGCATGTGTTGACGTCTGTCAACGATCGCAGACCGTGCATACAACTTGTGGCCAGCGTAGCGGAACGTGTGAGTCATACGCCAGCATACGTCGTGAAATTTCAAGCATGAAAAAATTTGAGGACAACCAAAAAGTACAACGTTTAAAGCCAGCGTACAACGACGTCTGGCAGTGTTTTTCAGCATGCTCTCAATGTTATCAAAACTTACCCATAAGTATTCAACCTTTGCCAGCGTTTTAGAAAAAAAATTCAAAAATCGGCATACGTTGGCTAAAACGTCAAGGTGTGACCGGGCCTTTAGGTTTAATACTGACATGCTAAATGGTCTAGTATTTGAGGCGAGGTGTACTGGTGTCTGAGGCGAGGTATATACCGGTACTGAAGATACGTGTACGTAAACAGTGTCATGTTAACAAGTTCAGCATTGCCACAAGTACATGCATGTTGTTGACTCATTGCCATGTGCAGTCCCCTTCACACACAGAGGGCTGTGCCCTGAAGGGCAGCCTTTTTGCACTTGCAGTGCCTCACACACCCTTTCTTGCACTTGCATGAAACCAGCTCAATGCAGCTGTGAGCTGCCTCAGTTAGCCTGGTCCAGTAAGGTGTGTACTGTCCTTCTCCAGTCCTTGACCAACCCCAGTTGGTTGGTGGAGGGAGCTCTGATGCTGGCAGCAGTATCTGACTCCACACATGTCCACCTTGATACACTGCCCTCTTGACATGTTCCTCCAGAGCTGCCTTCGTTGGAGGGATGAGCTGCACATTGTTCTTCCTCACGAAGAGTTTCCTCCTGGCCTTGTCAATGTCTGTGCATTTGCTGGTTCGATCATACAACAGGATCACGAACCTCTCGATGATGCGCATTGCATCGCCTGGTATATCACGAGGTATAGAGGACAGCAGCAGCAGCGCCTCAGTGAGTTCTGGCAGTACCGTCCAGACTGCCCACGCAGTCTTCTTGCCATGTCTATGAAAACTAGACACAGTGTCGCATCCAGTTAGAGCGTGGAACATTCGCAGTGCACGAGCCTTCTCTCGTCCCAATCCAGCTGCTATTTCGTGTGCTGCTAGGTATCGGAAACTCTGGCCTGTTCCGAATGCCAGCCACATTTTGTCTTCTGGTTGCAACTCCTGTGCCAGGGACACTGCCAGCACCACAACATCGGTGTCTGCAATCTGTATGAGTATTGCATGGTGTCCATGCTGGACTGTGTGAGATGCATGCAGCAACATCCGACTGTCAGCTTTTTCATGGTTACATGGGGCGAGTGAGGTCAGATCTGGCAGTAGTGGTTTGGTGAGCACTGCCTCTCCATCAGTAATGACGAGTTGCTTGTCCTCCTGGTCAAACCATTCTATGAGAGCTGCTGAGAGGAACCTGAACAGCTCCGTCTTGTTGCTATCCACTCGTAGGAAGTTCTGCGAGTTTCCTGTTATGGCTGCGGCAGCCACCATACGTCTCCTCACACCTTGTCCCCACTTTGCATGTGTACTACCTTTCAGTGAATCAGCAAGGTAAGTATCCCAGACCAGATCCATGCGTGACACTGTTTGCAGCTTCGTGGACATATATGCGATGAAGATCTGTTGTGCATACTCTTCAAAGGTCTTTGATGCAGCCGGCTTCAGCATCTGGACGATGGCTGCTCCATCAAGCACAATACAGGTCATGACAGAAGTCTCTGTCTTTGCGTCGGAGACTTCTTCCAAGCATGTGAGGAGATCACTCTTGGTACCAGTGCAGAGGCTTCTACCATCAGACAATGCAGGAGGACATGCCTGATTCTCGTGACAAAAGAACTCCTCAAGGTTTCCATCCCTCGTCTGGCAGCCAATGTACAGGCGTGCGAAGAGTTCACGGTCATTCTTGATGGAGGTGAGCTGTTGCTGACCTATGCTCTGGCTTCTTGGAGTGGAAGTGCTGAACACCTTCAGCTTGTTACGAGGAATGGGTGCGTCCAATGCCTTTGTTCTGTCCAACAGACACTCTCTGGTGAAAGCCTCGAACTGCTCTTGGCCAATCCTCTTGGCATTCATCACGGTCTACACAGCAGCAGGATCTGCGATCTCCTTTGTGTCCAGTTTGACTACATCCTGACTCTCCTCGAATGGGTTGCCCATCTCCTCTATGACACCGACGAGAGAGCGAACATCTTTCACAAATGAGGCCTGTACACTTGGCGTCTGATCATGATGACGTGTCTGCTGTTTGGTGTTTCCAGCGTTGATTTCCATCCTGGAATTCTTTGATCACCCTGGCAACTTCTGGTCCCGCAACCATCCAGCAACGTAGGGCACTAGGGTTGTCAGTGAGCCCAACTGCTCCACCATCTCCTTTGATGCAGGCATTATTCTGCTCATGTGTCTGGTCAATCGGGATTGAAGAGAACACCCAAAATGTGTTTTCTGAACGGTGAAGTGGCTTTCCCTGAATTTCCTGGCTACATCTGGGTGTTTGATGGTGAATTTGGCCATGTCCTTCAGGTGCACTGGTATCCACCTAGCCTAGTGGGTGTGATCCAGTGCATGGAACCAGGAGACCAGCTCTGTCAGAGCATCGAGGTACACCATTAACGATCCTTGTCTGAGAGAACGCACATACACTAGAGCCAACAGTTCTAGTTCCAGCACGGTTGCCCAGTAGTGAAACTGGGGGATGTCTTCTCCTCTCTGGCAACACCAGTCTTCAAACTCCAGAAGTTCCTCTGCATCCCTGGTTTCTCCCAGACAATCGTGGTTGGAGGCACGGTGTTGCAGGATGTACAGTGCTGCTGCAGTTACTTGATGTGAATTTATACTTTAGACTGCCAGTATATATGAGCTTGTCTGAGTTGTCTCTAGTGATTTCGTATAGTTTTTTATTTTATTTATATTTACAGAACAAAGACATTATTTTCAAAGTATTGTGTTGAATCCAATATTTGCCTATATAATTTCCAAATAAAATTATATAACAGACTGTGATAGATAATATTAAGTTGAAAATGGTACCATTGGATTCCTTGCCCCCAAAAACAAACATTTAGATACCAGAATCAAGTCAATAGCTGCATTACGTCCAGAGATAATTTCAAGTGGCGGCAATTTTGAAATCCAATATGGTGGACATAAAGAGAGAATTTCAAGTGGCTCAATATCCGAAAATGGTCGCAACATATTAATGAACATTTGTGCCAAATTTGGTGCTTGTATCCCAAAATGCTCAATTCTTTTGAATATTTCGGCTAAGCGCCCCACGAAAAAGAATGTAAAGGTTATTGGGAAGTTGAAGGATGAGTTGGGTGGAAAAGTAATGAGTGAGTTTATTGGATTGAGAGCAAAGGCATATGCTTATAAGTATGGTGATCAGATTGATAAAAGGTTAAAGGGAATAAAGAAATATGTAATAAAGAAATCAATAACTTTTAGAAATTATTATAATTGTTTGATCAATAAGAAAGAAGAATATAGGAAAATGAATACAATAAGAAGTTAAAAACATAACATATATAGTGAAGAAGTAAATTAAAAGGCATTAGGAGCCTTTGATGATAAGAGATTTATTTTAGATAATGGAATAGATTGTGTTCCATATGGATATTGTATGATAGAGTGACTATAATAGATTGTGTTCCATATGGACACAAGTTTTAACGATGGGAAGATGGGTTAGGGTTTTTAAGGGCTACCGCCGTGTTTTTCACAATATATAAATGGTCGAACCAAGTATTAATCAAACTAAAGAGTGGAGAAAATCTCAGTCTTGGTATATAAATGGAAAACATAATGAATGTGAAAAATATCAAATAAGTCTTATTGAAAAAATAATTAAAACAAAGCTAAATAAAACAAATAAGCGAATCAATTTAAAAACCAACAAGTTCGAGGATGTAAAGAAAATAATAAATATCCTTGAATGGACTGAAAACTTTGATGGTTATCAATTGAACAATGGAAAAATAATTTACTACAATCTCAAAATGATATGCAACTTAGGGGGTGGTCAGATGAGATCAATGAGAGAAGTATATCATTTCATAATGACACAAAAGGGGTATCTTGAAAAATATAAAGATTCAAATGTTTTATTTTTAAATATTTTAGATGGGGATTAATGTGCAAAGAAAATTAAACTATTGAAGGAATTTGAGAATGAACAAATCTTTATAGGTTCAATGAGTGAGCTAAACAATATGCATTGGTTATTTGAAAAAGAGTGTTGACGACTTCTACTTGACGACTTGAACAAATCTTTATCTTATTGCATTTGTTATTTGAAAATAGTGCCCCAAGGTTAAAAGGGGAGACAAATAATATACCTTGGGCTAAAAAGGTTGTTTATTTTTTCGGGAAAAAAATATGAATCGATGAAAATCCCCCATTCACTTACATGGGGGAAAGTGAGCCAGAATCAGTATACCCACCCTACTAACCTGGTATCGCCAAGTTTTTGGAACATGAACGTGACGTTTCCCCTCAATCTGTCAAGCCATTCCGGAGACAAAAGTTTTGAAATGTTTATTCTTCAGAAAAATCATCGCCGCCAAACCAGGTGACATGTGACATCATAGGTGGAGAACGTTTTTCCACTTGGATAAGCGATGGTATCTGTAATGTTTCGCCTCAATCTTTTCAGCCTTTTCAGAGATTTTTGAAGGTTTTATGTTAACAAAAATAACACTGCCCAACCATGTGACTGATGATGTCATCAATTGTTTTGCCAATTACAATTTATCTCAAGATGACTGATTGAAGATGAAAATTTTCATACTGATTGGATAAAGCATTTGACGCATGCAATTAAGATCTCATAATGAAGCCACATGATATCATCAAAAAATCGCACTTGTTTCCCATGCGGAGTACTTCACATGTGCCAAGTTTGATTTTTTTCAATAGAGCGGTTTTGGAGATACAAAAGTCCAAAGGTTTTCTTTTTTTCCTACATGGCTGACACACTATGTGACCTTTGACATTGTTATCACATAAACATTCTGCATGAGCAGTTGCATCTGTGGTGAAAATTTCGATGTAAGGTTTTTTTGACCAACATGGCTGTGAGACCATGTGACCGATGTTGAAATTTCAACAAATATTCCCCATGCTGAGTCGATCATATTTTAAAAAATTATTATTTCTCTGAAACTGCTCAGCCTTTCGATGGGAGACTTTGCAGTGATGATCCATTACTGTTGCTGCAAATATTATATTTAACAATGACCTCAGCAGTCACATGATGTGGCAGCAACCTTGGTTTTAAGGCGATAAGTGAACAATTATTGATCTGAAACCATTCAACCGATCAATACCATAGTTTTCAGTTATGATCCCCTGCGCTTGCTGCATAAGTTTGACTATAAAATGGCATCATCAATCATGTGGTGTGGCAGCCACATTGGTTTCAAGGGAAATATTAAAAAAATATATTTCAGACAACGCCATTGTGATCTATGCAAAACTGCAGTTGTGATCCACTGCCATTGCTCCATGTAACGCAAAATGTTTAACATTGATCTGTTCAGTGGTTTTGGAGAAAAGGTTTAATAAATTTTCGATTTTCAAACGAACATCGCTGCCAAACCACATGACCTTTGGCATTGAAAAGTTGGATTATGTCCAGGATTTGGGAGAGAATCACGTGTGTGAAGTTTCATTTTTGATCGGATAAGGTTCATTTTTCTATCCAATATTGCTGCCACACCAAGTGACCTCTGACATCGTCATTTCCACACTGAATGCGCTATATTGTTCAATGATAATTGGTAAATTTTGCTTTGATCGGATAAGCAGTTCCAGATAAACCATTATTTAATATTTTTGTTCAATCCAATATGGCCACCGAACAACATGACATCAATTATTTTTTTCACCTTCGTATCCCCAAGGAATGGTGAATATGTGTGTTTAGTTTCCCCTCAATCTGTTAAGCCATTCTGAAGAAGAAGTTTTTGAAGGTTTTGGGTGAATCCGAAATGTCTGCCAGACCAAGTGACTTATGATGTTGTAGTTATCCAACCTTATTCCAAATGGCGAATCGATCATTTATTTGCAGTTGTCACTTCATCTTGAAGGCAGTTCTGGAGAAGAAGTTTTTTTTTAAACAATATGGCTGCCAAACTACATGACTGATGATGTGATAAAAAATATTTTCTCTTGACCAATCTATCTCCAGATGAACCTCACAAATTTTCATACTGATCGAATGCAGCATTCCACATGTCAAATTTTGACTGGGATACCACTTCACCGATGATGCCATTGTCAAATCATTCTTATTTCCCATGAAAACTAGTTGTAAGGTGCCAAGTTTCAATTTTCTCCATGGTGCAGTTTAGCAGAAACAGAGGTCCAAAGTTTTTCCGTTTTTCCAACATGGCTGCCACCCAACCTTACCTATGATGTCATAATCATCATTAATAAAATTCTGTGTACGTAGTCACATCTATGGTGAAAATTTAGTGTCAATCGGATAAGCGGTTGCAGAGAAAACAGAGAACATTTGCATGGAAGTACGTGGTACGGAAGGATGGACAGACGGAGAGACAACCCGAAAACGTAATGCCACCGGCGACTTCGTCACTGTCGGCATAAATTAGGAACCCAAAATTGATTTTGAGCAAAGATGTGAAACAATCATTTCGTAGATGTCCACAATTTGGTAGACAAATAAACCAGTAAAAGATTATATGTAATTTATTAACTTGGTTATTGTTTTCCTTGAAGGACGATTTATCATGTTAAATAAACAATGAGTTTAATTCTCCCATTTGGGAAACATTCTGCAAATATCTGCATCGCTTGAAACAAAATATTTCTCACCGACGGTTTGAAGGTTTTTAATGCCGATTTCTTCCTGCCAAAGTGCACTAAAAGCAATGCATATTCCATTGCGTGGTCCTTCATCGAGGAACTGAATCAATTGATTTCTGCCATATACATCATCCACAGCCACGACACCAACATATACCCAACCAAAGTATCGTACCAGCTGAATCATGGCAGTTACAAAATGAACACCACTTGGATATGTATGAAGAAAGTATGGAAACCTTTTTTTATCACTGAGACACTTGCAAGCTCCACTGTAACTAACCTGGAATTGTACGTGAGAATGCGACAGTGATGGAATATTGATGTTTGTGCAAATGTAATATGGAAGGTTTGCAGGAAAATTATCCCATTGTCATGAAACTGTTCTGAGACAACATACTTTTACATAATGAGCCAAAGATGATTACCAATTTTTGTATTCATCTTTTGGTCATTCAGGAAATGTTCATTGACAGAAAGTTCTAAGCATGCACACACACACACACACACACACACACACACACACACACACACACACACACACACACACACACACACACACACACACACACACACACACACACACACACACACACATCTTTGAAGGCCTCCACAAATCTTAGATCAATAAAGATGAGAGAGAGGGGAGAGAGGAAGAACAAGGAAACTGTGAAGATATTTACCTCCACGAATGAAAGCACTGATGCACAAGAAAAGCAGATTATTAAAATTAAATGTTATTAAAGTTAAAACACAATTTTTAAAGGCTGCAGAAGAGAAAAAAAAGAAGTATCTGAGCAGTGTCATCCTCAGAATTTATTTTTTTGTGCTTTATAAAGTAAAAAATATACTTGTGTTTCAAATGCTTCTTAAAACTGGTGGCTCCCTTTAAAAAAGATCCTGTTGCATAAGGCCCAAACAAATTGTAGTTTGGAATTAAAACATCCCTTCCCCAAAGACATCAAATTAGAAACAATGTTGATGCAGTGTGCATCATAGTTGAATCCAGAATTATGAGAGGAAGAGAGAGGTGATGGAAAGTATTGCAAAACAATGCTCGACTTACATGCTGCCTGTGTTTGAATGGACACTATTTAATGGAACTATTTTCTATTACCAGTGGGGTATCCTCACACATTGTCAGCAACAACAAACCATGCTTCCCCATTGTCTCAGTTCGCTCACCTGCATTTGTTTTTTCCATTTATTTATTTCATTTATATTTTCATTTAGGGACGCTTTCCACTGGTTCTGTGATGTTTTCCAGGTGTTTCAGTTTTGATATCAATTGGCAAGCAAAACTACCATGCTTCCCCATTGTCTTGGGTCACTCAGCCACATTTATTTTGTTCATTATTTATTTTCATTAATTTATATTTTCACATACAGTTGCTTTCAATGGTTCTGTGATTTTTGCTGGTGTATCGGCTTCGATGTCTATTGGCACACAAAATTACTCTGCTTCCCCATTGTCTTGGGTCGTTCACCTGCATTTATTTTTTTCATTTTTTTTCCATTTATTGCTTTTTATTTATTAATATTTTTATTTACAGACCCTTTCCATGGTTCCGTGAATTTTGTCAGTGTATTGGCTTTGATGTCCATGGGCACACAAAATTTCAGCTTTCTATGTTACCCGCAAGGTACCGAACATTAATATCAGTCAGTCAGTGATTGTCAGTGAGTGGTTTGAATGAGCTTTAAATATGCGATAATAAAAATCTTTACTTTTCTTTAATCGCGTGCTCGGGGAAAGGACAAGGGAATTGTCTTGAACCTCAGTATTTGTGGGTTCAAATTTAACTGGTGGCACAAACAAAAATCAGTGATATGACGAAAATGGAATCAACTTTCCAGATTCACCAAACTGATTTTCAAACAAACGAAAAACTAAACAACTCATTTTAAAATAAATGAAAAAAATGTCAAATAAGTTTTTGTTTTGACAGTTTTTCATCATTGGAGAGTGCAAATGATGCTGAATAATATTTTGTCTGGATGTTCAAAATACCATATTTTAACAAACTGTGCAGAATCAATAGACAGTATTGACAGGATGAAAATTAAAATAGGGAGCTGTTTCGACCTGAGGAAGCTTAAACTGAGCCAATAATGGGCTCAGAAACTTTAGAATGTTTGAAGTATAATCTCCAACAACCACACGTGGAGTACAGAAACCTTCAGGTCCCACGTCTGAGTCGATTCTTTTCTTCACAAACCACAAGCTGCTCTCCAGAGCGATTTGGATTGAAAAACAAGAATCATAGATATCGAATCCAAGAGTCATGTTGGGAAGGAGAGAAACGTTTTTATTGATCTCTTCAATGGTGAATATCATTGTCAGAGCCCATTGTAAACCTTGGGGATGTACTCTGGTAAAGAGAATATAACATTGTTTAAATACAATCAGAAAAAAAGTGAAATTAAGATCATAACTTACATCTTAAACATCCTGATTGTTCAATTATGAGACTCCTCTGGTGGAACCAAATACTGTTTTTTCATCTGTGAATATTAAAGTGTTGGGTGACTAATCTATTCCCCTAAAATCATTCATGTTAAGAATTTCTACGTGATTTTTATTATTATTTTGTATGCAGCCTCTGGTTGCTGGTTGCATCATTGCTGTGAGAGTGGTTGTGCCGCTGATGCAGTGCCACCTGTTTCTAGTAGGGCTGGTACTTTTTGCCGAACTTGGAGGGATGAAAGGCTGAGTCAACCCACCTGGTGTTATTTAATGTACTGACAGGGGCTCGAGCTGAAGACCCGAAGATATTAAGCGGGCCAACTTAACTCTTAAGTCAACACCAGGCTTTTCGTTTCTCCATCGTTTTGGTTCCACATAAAAATGTACCACGTCTTTCACTTTATTTTTGCTCTCAATGTAACACAATTGCTGTTTTGGAAATTTCAATGTGGAAAACAATTTTAAAAGTGAGATGAAAAGAATATGATTTTGAGTTTTAAGAACTTATGGTTGTAAAAAGTGTGAATTCCTTGGTGCATTTCAAAGGTAAAAGATTTAACATCACTTTTGGTGTGCCATATTCATCCTTGCCCTCCTCGTTACTCTATTCTCACTAGAACTTTCACAATCTCTTTCAAGGTGAGCAGAAAGGTGGTGGGGAGCATCAAGGGGTAGGTTCATGTGTGATTATGTTTTAAATGTCAAAAAAATTCAAGGCATAAAACGCTCAACATTCCTTAGTTTTATCTCTGAATGAAAACACGTTAAAATTATTATTCAAATTATTGGATAAATGCATACTTCACAAATAAAATTAATTTATCGTGAAAATTACAGGCTTCCTTCGGTTTCCTTAAATAAGGAAAACAAATGAATGGCTATAGACAGAAAAGCAAGTTATAAACCAGCTGAATATACCAAGAGATATACACCCAAACACAGACGTGTGCGCACACACACACCACACACAAACAATATTTTTTTTGAACACACTTGCTGCCCATTCCAAGTAGTACTTGTTCAAACAATGAACAGGAAAATTAATGGAACCTCAAAGAGGTATACTCGTAATATTCTTTGCATATAACTGAAAGCAAATTTTTGACGAGTGCACATTTGTGAGGAAGACACAAGAGTGATTGATTTTAAACAGAACAGAAATTGAAATGGAATACAGAAATGTTACCCTGAACATATGGATGAATGAGGACTTTCTCTCAAAGATGTTTCCTCCACCTGCAGGGAGTTATGAATCGGAAATAACCCTGCAATAATAACATCCCCACTCCGGAACACACTTTTCAGCCTTTTTCCAGTTGGAGGGTCACACCACCCTCCACAGGAAGGGATTATGAACGTGCACAGCAAAATATGAAACCACATTTGAAAACCTCAACTGGTTATGGTAACATTGGTGTTTAAATAGACCTCAATATAATGCAGACTCTGGTGCATTCCAGTGAAAAATATAATGAAGTCTACTTATCATTATATTTGTAAAATTTCTGAATTGCAATTATACAATGACAATGTGATTTATAATTAATTAATTAATCGATGCTTATTATGAACAACAATGTCGAATTGAATTATCTTGAAGTATCATGAAGCAAAAGACAAATACTCCTTTGCAGGGGAAGTGGTTTTCTGTGATGTATTCCTTTGGTCTTGCAATTCTTCAACACAAATTGAACAATTAAATTGTGGCATATGGAGGTTATGTTTTCACCCCTGCCTGTTTGTCTGTCTGTGAACAGCATATCTTAAAAAATTGTGGACGAATCCAGATAACATAATTTTATAGTGATTCTGCGCCATGGAGAGAAACGGTGAAAAACGATATATAGCACAATATCTCAAAAAATTGTGGACGGATTCGGACGAAACTTGGTGGACATGTTGGATGTGTGAAAAGGAAGAATTTATTGAATTTTAGTGATGATCCGAATCCGGATCCGGTCTGATAATTTTAAAGTGATTCTTCACCATTGAGGGATGCGGCAAAACCAATAGATAACACGATATCTCAAAAAGTTGAGGACAGATTACAATAAAACTTGGTGGACACATTGAGTGTGGCAAGGACGAATTGTGTGTGCGTGTGTGTGTGTGTGTGTGTTTTTTATACAGGTACACCTCACTTAGCATTGGAGATGCTTTCCAGAAGAACACGATGTTAAGTGAAACGATGTTAAGAGGGGTCTAATTTCTTATGGACTTGCATTTATTGTTGTGGAGGTGCATTCTGTCGACATAAAATTGTAATTATAACTTCCATTCGCATTGTCGATATCTTAATGCAGATTAATATACAGTGTTTCTATGCTAAAATAATACATTATGTACCTGAAAAACATACCACTGGTTGTAAATAAATGAACAAAAACAAAGTTAATTTAACACTCACGAGTCATATCTCAGAGGCAATGTCGGTCATGTTTATGCCACTGAATACCTTTGCTCTGATGTGGTATCACTGGGATTTTGGACATCATCCATGGCTCAGGACGTGCCTGAAAATCAAGTTTCATTCCACTCACCGGGGGTGGGGGGGGGGGTAGACAAAACCTTGATAATATGATAGTATATATCGAAATACATAAGTATGCAAAAGTTCTCCACTCAAATCGCTGCAGTTCTTGTCTATTTTCATCTTGAAAATCGATGCATTTCCCGCTCATTTGAATTTTATCCACTCGGATCATGTGTAGACCAAGTGACGCCTCGACAGCCAAGATTTCGGCTCACATCATATGCAAATTTCGTGAGACTGTCATGTGACCAGCGAAGTTGTCCAAGATGGCAGCTCCCTGCAGGTAGGAAATCATCGGCAGCTGATCGGCGATTTATCAGTAATTTTTGATGAATCTGGCCAGTGAGGACGCTCCCCAGTGTATTATTCACCAGGACAATGTAGCGAACGAAGAAGTCAATATTTTACGTCTATAAGATGGGATAAATGGAGAGAAAGTGTCAACAAATGGCTCGTCTTAGACGGTCATGAACGACGTTTAGCCGAGAGTGCCGGCGCGGGAGGACTAACAATTGTGCAACGCCAGCGCATCGACCCATCGAATGAACGCCATTGACCCTGCCTCGGACAGCTTTATATAAAGCCGGTCAGCCACGGCCGGACATTACATACATACGACCGGCGTAGCAGACAAGTGGGCAATCAAACCGGCGCTGATCGACACTTGAGGCGCACCCAGTCAGCGCGAGGATTGACATTGCTGCATCACTCATCGTGTGGCATCTTCATCTGGGAAGAGCAACCCTCGCCTCGCCATCATCAGGGTGGCCTTGGGCCAGCCCCGCAGGGTTGAGTCGATGTAACAGGGCGCCGGGCGGTATCGTGTGTCGCGGAGAGTTGATTCAATTATATTTATATATTTTACACCCATGTAGTTCGGCTCGAGTGTTGAGGACGTTCCAAACCTCAAGGGGTGGGGATCCAGCCTCCTTACCCCTCGACGCATCAGCCCTGAGATGGCCCCCACTATGACAATAGGGAAAGCGGGGTAACCTAATTTTGGCTTTTCGTGGGAGTTGCAGGTTAGTTTCTAGCCAAAGGATGTGTACTGCAGTTCAGTTTCATTGTGATTCGGATGTAAATATAACTTTATTTGCAAGATCAAACCAGATATGTACATAATTATCTGTCATCAAGAATTATCCATCATCATAAAGTGGGAGGCCAGGAATTATCTGAGCTGACCAGACGCGATAGCATATATTTTCCTATCGAGGCATCACTTGGATGACAAAGATCAATTTGCATCAGGGTTTATTCAAGCTCGAGTGTGGCTCTTGAAGCATTCATGGTGGTATCGAGCCTCAAAAGCCACACAGTCTCGACCCTGAGTGTGGAGCAAGATATTCTTCCCAACAGTATCATTCTTCAACTTTGCCACTTCGATCAGTTTTCCTGAAGAAAAATTGTAGATTTGTCACCGATGGGTAAAACACACTTTTGCTTTTGATTTTAATGCATTTTGGAAATAAAATAGAGGTGATGACAGAGCAGCCAGTAAAGAGACATGAAAAGTAAAAACAACAAATGGGATGGAGTAAAGGGCCTGGGGAGACTGAAGATTTAATCAACACTCGGCCTACAATGTTTACATCTCTGCTGTTTCTGTTTCAGCCTGGCATAGTCCATCCAACACTCTCTTTCTTTGAACCCTGCAGTATTTATCTGGTCTATTGCAAATGAGGCAGACAGCACGAAGGACGTGTCGCCGTGAACTCTCAACATGTCCAGCAATGTTCGATGCAGAGCGCAGTTTTTTGGCGATGGTTCACACATGCAATCATCAACAATCTCAGAGTCATCATGCATGGTTTGTAAACAATATTTTTCAGCCCCACGTATTCTTTTTGCATCGATGAAGCGACGTTATGAATTGTCGTGATAGCCCAGATGACAAGGGATTTCTTCACACTCAATATACACTCGTGCACTCTCGGCTAAACGTCGTTCATGACCGTCTAAGACGAGCCATTTGTTGACACTTTCTCTCCATTTATCCCATCTTAGGGCCCTGTCACACCTTGACATTTTAACCAGCGTATGACAACGTATCAAAATGTATGTAAAACGCTGGCGTACGCTGATGTATTGATGATTTTTTCAGTTTTGGACGTATTCACAACGAGTTGGACGTATGCATAACGTATTGGTAACGTACACATAACGTTTCGATAACTTTTCCCAACGATTGCTTAGCGTGTTGTCGGCGATCAGAACTGATGCCCAACGATAGTATAACTTATGCATAGCGCGCGGCAGTGTATCGCCGACGAACACGTGGCGGAGGCTATTAATAGTCTGCCACTCAACGATTTAAATCGCTGCCCCTCGACTATTTAAATGGACGCTGCCACTCCACGATTTTAATCATAACAAAGCTAGACATCAAAGTGTCAACATCATCGTCATGCCGAAGAAAAGTTCGAAGAATGCTGCCAAGAAGTCTCCTGGCCGTGGCCGTGGAGGCGGATGCAAGGAGGATCCATCATCACCCACACCCTCCCCATCATGCTCACCTACTACTACTGACATGGACCTACGACTACTACTAATAGTACTTCTGATACTACGGCCATGGACATCTACTCAACATGGAGTCTGAAACACTGACGGGTTCCTCCTGTGAAGCCCACTTTTATATACCAATTCCCCTAAACGCTGCCAATACGCCATTATACGGTAGCTGTAAGTTAGGGCCCTCTCACATTTGACGATTTAGCCAGCGTAAGCCATCGTATGAAAAATTTGTCTAAAACACTGGCACACGTCGAATACGTTATGGGTAAGTTTTCTATACGTTCAGAGCATGCTGAAGCACGCTGGCATACGTCATCGTATGCCGAGCTCGTCGACAATTTTTAAGCATGCTACAAATTTTTCGACGTATGCCAGCATATGACTCACACGTTCCGCATACGCTGGCCATAAGTTGTAGGCACGTTATGTGATCGTTGACACACGTCGACACACGTTACTTGTAAGTAACTCCACACTCACATTTGCTCTATGGCTCGGATATGGCGTCCGTACCCCCGTGAATTGACAGAAACGTGCGGCGGCCGCAGAGTTTCTGAGAGTTTGCAGAGTTTCTGAAGTGGCCTCAGGGTGGCACTTGGGCTTATGGCTATCTTTTACAGGCCGTACGGGTCTCCGTGGAATTATAGCGCGGATTTATAACTTTTTTTCTTTTCGAGGTTGGCCGTAGCAATTCGACAAGCCGTAGCCATGAAGTAGATGTTCCACGTCGACCGTACGTAGGGTGTATGGTGGGCTTGCGTTATTTGTGCAGCTGCCGCAGGCTCTTATCAATGAAAAATGAATTTTGCCAACCCCTAAAAAAATTACAACAACAAAAAAAATTATGTTCGCTTTAGGGCCCCCTGTGGTCGTCTTGCGGGCACCTTGAGGCTACCTTGCGTCTGCCTTGAAAATTATATGGCAGCCGCAAGGACGCCCGAAGGTCATCGTACGACATCAAATCAAACACCGTACGGCACCCCCACGTTTTCATTCTCCACAATTTCTAAATACCCCGTGCGGCTACCCGAAAAATAAAAAAAACATATGTGACTGCTACATTGTGTGACCGTGGAAATACTGAGGGCGCCCTTTAATTGCTCGTGGCCGTAGATTTTTTAGACTCTACGGCCGCCGAGCCAAATGTGACTGAAGCGTTATGCAGATGATATCTGCACTACAATACAATGTCAAGAAGATGTATCTGAGCTACTTAAAACTATAAAAAAATTTACCCTTGCTTGCTCAGCCAGAGGAAACTGGACAAAGAGTTATGCCTCTTTTTTTGGATTAGCAATGCATTTTTCCTTCCCAACACTACCTAACATTTCATCCTGGAAGAATAATAGTGTATACCATTTGGGTGTACACCTTGGTGATGCTCAAAGTATTCAGAAAAACTGGGATGGAGTAACAGACAAAGTCTACTCCAGACTTCAGAGATTGAGGGTCCTTCTGTGCAAGTTATCATATCATGGAAGAGTTTTAGTTATTAACAATTTGGTCTCTTCCATCTTGTGGCACAGATTTATTGTCTTGCAGCCACCTGCATGGCTAATTAAAAATATTCAAAAGCATCTGATCGATTTTTTCTGGGGTGGTAAGCACTGGCTTCGACCAGGTGTGCTCAGCCTTTCTCGTAATGAGGGAGTCAAGGGCTTGTTGGCATCACCAGCAGGATCATGACTTTCCGCATTCTTTTTGTGAAAAAGTTGCTTTATAACCACATGCCTTGGGAGAGTTTGATCCTTTGTTTGCTAAAACAAGAGGGCTGGCTAGGATATGGCCGTGAGCTTTTTTTGCTCGACCTCCTGAAGATCGACTTTCACCACTTCCTCTGTATATGCAAGTGTTATCAATGCTTGGCAAGCTTTAACACTGCAACGTGAGGTCACTTCCTTTACGGCCTCGATGTTTTTAAATGAACGAGTTTTCTAAAACCCCATTTTTACAGGAATCCCATCCTCGAGGACTTTTGTGCAATATTTTGTGGGGTCCAATATACTTCTTGTGCACAATCTGCTGGATTTTTCAAAAACAAATATGAAAATCTGGTCATGAAATCTCCACCATTACTGGGTTGAGATCAAATCGGATAATTGGTCAGCTTTTTTCTGCTATCTTAAAGGCATGAATGAGTTATGGAGTGGGTTTCAGGAGTCTTTTTGATATTGTGGATTTGCCCAATCAAAATGCCTTCCCTGTTTTGCTTTTGGATTGGGATGGCAAATCTGTACCTTTTAATTCCATTGGGAAGGGGAACTTGTATCCCTTTTGTATTCAATATATTTTTGCCACTTCAGTTAAAAGTCCTTTCGGGATTCAATGGAAAGAACATTTGCCAACTTCTACCCCTCTTATTCCTGCATGGAGGTGTTTATAAACTCCCCCAATTTCTAAAGGTTCAGGCGACCTGCAATGGAGATTAGTGCATTGCATCCTTCCTTATAATATCTTATTGCACAAGTTTTTCAATGAGATCTCGGAATTGTGCCCATTTTGTGAAAACAATGAAACACTTTGTCATGCACATGTAGATTGCCTAAGACTTGTCCCTCTTTTTGAGTTTTTGCATCATATTATTTCAAAGATGGGTCTTTCTTTTTCCCTTGTGAAATTTATTCATGATTTCCCTATTTACTCTAGTTTCAAATCTGACACTGGTTTGGCCAGGTTTTTGGTTGCTGAAGCAAAAATGGCGATTTATAAGTCAAGGAAAACGAAGGTGGAATCTGCCGATGCTTGTTCTTGTGTTTCATGAACCTTTAGAACTTTAATTGTTTCTCGCATTCAGCTTGATTTCTTTTTCTGTTGCAAGTATGGGAGAATGCAGGATTTTGTTGACAAATGGTGTGTAAAAAATGTTCTTTGCTCTGTTGTAAATGAATCACTTGAGTTTCCTTTCTGATTTAAAATGTATGAATCAACTTAAAATGTTTTTTTAATAATTAAGTTTTAAAAACCTTAATTATTATTAACAACGTTAATAGTAATTTATGTGCCTCATTTCAAGACCGAGTAGTGCAATATTGAAATGAGCCTTCGCGTACTGAAAATTGTGTTGTGTGATTTTGTTTCTTTGTTTCACAAATGTTTTGTGAAATATAGTTTATACTTTTGTAATAAAAGGACATAAAAACTCAAAAGTCTGTCTGTCTGTCTGTGTCTCTGTCTGTCTGTCTCTCTCTCTCTCCCTCCCCTCCAAGTCATCAAGACAGCTGTTCACCACCGTCTCAGATCATCCCCCATTCAAATTCAGCGATCATTCTGCACATGCTCCCATACCTGACCTGACGTGACCCCATTCAAAACCATGATCTTTTCTACCCCAGTCAGCCCCCTCCCCATACCTTCAAGAACAAGCACAAGCCCCAGATATTTTTCCATGGGCCCCTTCCAAATTCCAGTTTTTCCTTACTAAGAGTTTGCTTCTGTATCCATCTTGTCCACTCCATGTGCCCTTCACCAACATATAATTCCTCTCCACACCGATTATTTGTCCAAGCCTCCATCTGTTTTATTATTCACTCTGTTGTTGGTGTTCTCCTACCCAAGTTCTCCACTGTTCCTTTTGTTCTGTTGCATCCTAATCCATTTCGTGGTTTAACTCTTTGATGATCCTTGAGTCTTTATACACAAAAAGCCCACATCAAGCCATTGATATTTAAATACACAAGTGCATTAATTCAAGCACTCTGATGCTCCACAAGCAGACAGTCAATTTATAATTGCCCTCTCCCTTGTTCAAAAGTTCACTCATTATAAAAGTATCCAACACATTGTGAAAATGTCATCAAAGGAAAGAAAGTTTATGTCAATATGGATTTTCTCTTTGTCTTTCAAAATATTTATTGTTGATATTTTAATCATAAAAGATATTTTCAACAGCATGGTTATATTTTCGGTTTGGCGAAAACAGTGTAACATTTTGGTGCAAAAATACATCCAAATATTCCATAAGTGAAGGAAATCACTGCACATATTTTTGTTGCCGTGGAAAACTTTCCCTGCGTGCTGCTGTACGCTGGAACAAACGCAAGAAACACCAGCATCGAAAACAAGATGCCAAAGCAAATGAACCTCGCTTCACTCGACTGTGTCGGAATCTTTTGTGCTTTCACAGCAAAAGCATAGGTAATAATTGTCAATAATCCCAGATAGACAAGTGCACAGACAACCCACATTGATGAAGGTCCACCACACTCCAAAATGATGATGCCCACATGGGCAGTAACATTGAATGTTGCTTGAGGTTTCCCAATTATTATCCACATTATACAAAAAGCTATTTGTGGAAATGAAAGAAACAGACCAAGAAATTTGGAGATAATGCTGTTTAAAATGAAAATTGATGTTTCATCTGAGAATGAAACAATAGCAAAACAGTTCCGTGAAAATTGCAGACAGGGTTAAATTAATTGTCCTTTTCAATTTAGTTTAACAGGAAGTATCACACAATTTCCCTTCAGTGGGTGAATTTGATGAATCCATTTGGATATATTCCAACTCAGGCTCAGTCAACCCTTTAAAATGGAAGGGATATTTATAAAAGATGGCCCTCATATATTGTTCATCGTGTCCTTCCACGATCATTCTTCTTCCATTTCTCTGAAAGAATCTTCAAGCTATGTCAAAACTCTTGAATCTTACAAGACATAAACACTCTGACTTTACATGGTTTGCCACAGTAAAAGAAAAATTTTAATAGTTACATTTGACTGAGATGAAATCACTGAGCACACAGATTCACATTGATGTATGGTAACATTCATGAGATGCATTTGTGCAATGGCAGCAGATTTGGAGCTTCTGGGTCTTTTCGTCAATTTGAATTTGTCATGAGTAGATCATATTTTGAAGCTGGCCGCTGTGTCAAATTTTATCAACAAAGTTAAGTCCTGTCATCCTCAGTTTTAAATTAGTGGACAAAGCTGCATTCCAGAAAAATCTGCCTTGTGGATAACTGTCACTGTTCACATATTTCCTCCATTTTGACCATTGAAATTAAGCCTCTCCTTGACATTTACATATTACAACAGGAGGCGATCAATTTCCTTCGTGCCAACCACAGGCGATTGTATAGCTATGTAATGTTTTTCACCACCTTCCATAACTAAAATTTACTCTACCACTTGAAACTCAATCTCCCTTTTATCTGCGACAACTTTCTTCATTTTTTGCGACACGCATATATTTTGTACCATTTCGCTTCTTCTTCTTCTTCTTCTTCTTCTTCTTCTTCTTCTTCTTCTTCTTCTTCTTCTTCTTCTTCTTCTTCTTCCATATGACAAAAATGGATTGCGCTAAAGTTTTTTCCAGGTTCTGCAGCCATGTGCCTGCCTCAGGGGTGAATTGGTGAAGAGCTAAAAGTCCTCCCGATAACTCCGCAAGGGACAGTGCGACATGATATGCTCCATCGTCTGAACTCTTCCACAGTCATAGAGTGCTTACCACTTACCACGGTGGAGGGTACCACTGCAATGGCCCTGTAGAGTGTGGAGCCTGTTGAGGGCTGTCCATTGCCCACGTGGGATTGTGAAACTGGGTGGAGGAATGGTTGGATCATGTCAGGTCATGATAGGTATGGGAGCTTGCGCCGGAACAGCACGTCACTGCATCCACTTTCTGCCGGTACTCCAGGGTCCTCCATCTGGCCATCAACCATGTAGATGCCTTGCCCATCCCCATCTCCTTGAGATGCCGATAAACCTCCTGCAATCATGAGGGAAATGGTTGGCCCATTGACCGTATCCACTCATGAGGCTCCCTTGTTGAGAGAATCTGATGAGCAGGATCAGCGTCATGAAAATGAGCCACATGTCCATTCAGCCGTAGCTGATGCTCATGGACTATGCAGGCAACAAATCTCATTTGAGTCTCTCTCAGCAACCGCACGCTGGACACAAAGTCCGAACAGTGATAACTAAGGATTCTCTGAAGAGACCTGGTCGGCTGGTCCCAAAGGAATTAAGTCTCCATCTCAAATCCCTGGTCAGAGTCCAAAACTGGAAGCACCAAGAAACTGAATGCTCAGACTTTTGCCCTCCAACACAGGTAACGACAGCACCACACTCCATGATCCAGTGTGTCCATGACTCCCCAGGCCTGCCAGAGATGTCTATTGACCTCTGGCTCACAGCCAGCAGAGATATGAATATCACTGCCAAAGCAAGTGATTCTCTCATTGACCTCAACATTCTCACCAAAAACAGGTACAGACAAGATTGCAGCATCCATTATGTCAATGAAAGCCTGGATCTTAGTTTTGACCCAGGAAACCCGAAATCCCAGTGGCTCTAACTCCTCATTCAGCACCTCGTGACCCCCCAAAAGGATATCCGCAGTATTCACAAAGATGACTGCATCATCTGCAAAATCAAGGTCAGAGATCTTGACATTTCCAAATGATGCACCTCAGCTTGATATCTCCGACATCCTCCCCAGAATCGAGTACAAGCAAATGCTACAAAGTGTGGGGTTAGTACACACCCCTCATGAACTCCATTAACAACTGGAAATAAGTCAGAGATGGTACCACCACATCTCACAGAACTCTCAATGCTTGAGTCAATTGCCTGCTTGGGAGTGTGAAAATTGGTGGAGTAATTGTGGGATCATGTCAGGTGAGGTTAGGTGTGGGACCTTGTGCCGGAACAGTGCATCGCTGCATCTACTTTCTGCCAGTACTCCATGGGCCTCCATCTGTCCATCAGCAGACAGATGCCTGGTCCATCCCCATTTCCTTCAGATGCCCATCAACCTGCTGCAACCATGAAGCACGTTGTCGGCCCATTGGCCTCCTCCACTCATGAGGCTCCCTCGCTGAGAGAATCTGGTGAGCAGGATCAGCGTCAGGAAAACGGGCAACATGTCCATTCAGACACAGCTGATGCTCTCGGACTACACAGGTAACAAATCTCATTTGAGTCTCTCTCAGAAAACGTTCTTTGGCACAAAGTCTGAACAGTGATAGCCATGTATTCTCTGAAGAGACCGGGTCCCAAAGGAATTAAGTCTCCATCTCAGATCCCTGGTCAGAGTCCAAGAATGGAAGCACCTATAAACTGAAGGCTCAGACTTTCGCCCTCCTACACAGGTAACGACAGCTCCACAACCCATGCTCCATTGTGTCCATGACTCCCCAGGCCTGACAGAGATGTCTGTTGACCTCTGGCTCACAGCCAGCAGAGAGATGAATATCACTGCCAAGGTAAGTGATTCTCTCAGTGACCTCAAAATTCTCACCACAAACAGGTACAGACAAGATAGCAGCATCCATGATTTCAATGAAAGCCTGGATCTTAGTTTTTGCCCAGGAAACCCGTAATCCCAGTGGCTCTGACTCCTCATTCAGCACCTCGCGGCCCCCCAAAATGATATCAAGAGTCTTCGCAAAGAAGACTGCATCATCTGCAAAATCAAGGTCAGAGATATTGACATTCCAAAACGATGCACTGCATCTTGATCTCTGACATCCTCCCCAGAATTGAGTCCACACAAACGCTGAAAATTGTGAGGCCAGTACACACCCCTGATGAACTCCATTAACAACTTGAAATAAGTCGGAGATGGGAGCACCAAATCTCACAGAACTCTCAATATCAGAGTCAATTGCCTGCATGGGAGTGTGAAAATGGGTGGAGGAATTGTTGGATCCTGTCAGGTCTCGTCTGGTGTCTTGGCATGTGCCAGAGCAGCACGTCGCTGCATCTACTTTCTGCCAGTACACCAGGGGCCTCCATCTGGCCATCCAACAGGCAGAAGCCTGACCCATCCCCATCTCCTTGAACTCCTCCGTAGTCACAGAGTGCATCCACCCTCATTTGCCCAGTTAGATCGCATGTTTTCTAAGAGGGTGAACCGAAGTGTATCACTACCTGCTGGCTAACATGCTATGGAATCATCATGCTCAAGAGTTACAATGAATCCAGGTATGGAACGTCAACAGAAGACGTCACCTGGATCTTCCCTTGAGTGCCTACCTACAATGAACTTGCAGCACTCCAAGGTGAAGACAAAGTCTACACAGAGAGTAAAGTATATTTCTCAGATTGGTTTCTCGGCTCATGAGACCATGTTGACCAGAAAACTCCTTGGAAATTACCCCCTTCATCTCTTTGGCTTTACATGACTGTATTTGCAATCACAAAGTCTTAGTACTGCAAGTGATCTTTGTGTAGTCTTCCAGGAACCTGAATGCAATGTAAAATGAAAGAAAAGAATTCAAATAAATGCTGGTTGTTCCAGAGAGAAAATGATTTTGGGAAAGTTTTGAACAGTATTTGATCATCAAGAATGTTATTGTGAACAAAAGGAGAATTAGAAGATTAAATGAACTTGTGAAATTATAGCACAATTTTTTTTTACATTTACCTTGAAACATTTGCAAAGTCAAAGTGAGCACAGATCCAATGGTCAGTGTAAGGAACACAATGTTTGTGGTGTCTCTGAGTTTGCAGATCAAGTCCGATGGAGGTCCCACATACAACAGGTTACTGGCAATGCAGCCCCAGAGTGACACCAACAGTAATCCAATGTTTTGTGGGTTTGAGTTTTCAACATTGTGGCGTTTTCTGCACAAATATAAAATAAGAGCAACAACCGGAATATTCACCATCCCAAGGAGCATTAAAGTGAGCAAGGTAATTCCCAGCGGGTCGGAAAAAGCCAGGAACTCCTTTGGCATTGGGACACACACATTGCTCCTCTCATGTGACCACATATCTTGTGGACACCTCTGGCATTCATACGAGTCTTTAAAAAATAACAGGATACAGTTAAATTCATTTTTTCTCGAACATGAACATTCATACAAAATACAATATTTTCCCCATTCGATTAAACTTTCAAACCTGTAAAGTTAGAGAAGGTTCTTGCAGTGCAGGGTATGCAATCAAAGCAGCAAATTGGTTCCCCTTTCATTGCAACTTTCCGAGTTCCTGGTTGGCACGGTTTGCTGCACACAAACTCAGGAATCTGAAAGAATGTGACTGATTTTATCTCCCAAGCTTATGGATTATCATCACAGTTATTATACATCAGCCACATTAAATAGCAGGTAAGAAAGTGCTTTTATTTATATAGGTGTGTGTGGATAATGGCGGAAATTTTTTTTACAGAGTGTAATTGTATTCTTATTCTATTTTAAGTGTATCAATTTCTCACCTGAACAGATTCAGTGCCCTCAAAGTATTCACACCCCTCGACTTTTGTTACATTTTGTTGTGTCACAGCATGAATTTAAAATGGATTAAATTTTAATTCAAATTGTCACCAACCTCCACAAAATAACCCATAATGACAAAGTGAAAACATGTTTTTAGAAATTTCGACAACGTCATAAAATATGAAAAGCTGAAATATGTTGCGTCAAAAAGTATTCAATCCCCTGAGTCAATACTTTGAGGAAGCGCCACTGGCAGGGAATGCAGGTACGAGTCTTCTTTGGTTTGTCGATAAACTTTGCACATCTAGTAGACATGTTAAGTGCACAAAATAGGGTGTTGACTTCAAATCATGATGCAAATGTCCCCTTTGGCATGGAAGTTCCTTTGGGTCATAGAAACAAATTTATCCAAAGACACACGTCATATCTCAAAATCCAAGATGGCCGCCATCGACCATTTTGGAAAACATGGCCCAGTCATAACTCATGAACCGTTTGTCATAGAAACTATTATGACACATGTTTTCTTGCAAAATTGAGGTCGCTGAATTCATTTCCGGAATCAGCTATGCATTTCAGATGCATTTAAAGGTGAAATCCAAAAAACAATACAAATTATAACAAATGTTATTGTTTTTCACATGCAGAAAATTTGAGGTAATTAGATTATCCATCGCACAATGTCGTAATTACACAAGTTCTTCCTCTTCTCCTATCATGTCCTGGTACATCCTGCCATTGTGGGGTGTGGGCGCATGAAACTTGACATCTGCAGAGAAGCATACATCGCTGTCTCTGCACGCAGCACTTACATGGAGCTATACATTCAGTCTTAAACTTGCAAATGGACCGCACAGTCTTTACTTCTTCCCCATCTCATCTGGATTGAGGATCTCATCAAGATTCACAACTTGTTGTGTGTCTGACGAGAAGTGCTGGTGAATGCTGATGCATGTTCCATGGAGGACTGATGTTGCTGTCATAGGGGATGGATTATGGTCAATGTTGTCAAAACCGACTGTGGTGAAAACGTGTTTAACTACCTGAGGGGGGGGGGGCCACCACACCAACCTGCTCCCAGTGAACAATGGCTGAATTCGCAATATCTGTACAAAGCACTCTCAAACGGTCATACATGATGCACAACCCTCGCTGATGCAAATCGTCGATTAGAGATTCACGGCCAGTTTGAAGATGTACTTTCATAGCCAAATACAGCAAAGCTGGTGTTTCCCGATCTCTGTTGTGATGTGGAATGCTGTCACGTTTCTTGGATCTGCATGCAACTGAGTTGAAGATGATCTTCTGCCCAATTGATATTGCAACCTTGGACTTCTTAGATCCAGGCGATGGCTGATCGATAGATGGTCCATCAAGAAGCATCTGCAGGAATTAACGCAGAGTGGTTGGGATTGATTCAGCCACAGATGAGGTTGAGAAGGAACCTGTAAAAGCTTGCCGCATTTGAAGCTATTCTCGACGGAGGATCTTGGCTGCTTTGTGCAGGGTGGAGACTTCAGTTGATGTATTGTCTTTCATATCAACTATAGCTTTGGATAGGTCATTGTCGAAAACAAGAGACCAGCAACGGTTAATCTTTACTGCCTTGATGTCAGGAATCATGCGCTCAATGTCCTCTCTAAGGCGTGTTGTATTGCATTTGATGTTGGGAAAGCCGAGAGCAGCAATATGCTCATCATAAAGGGTCGTAAAGTCAGCCATTGCTAGTGCCTCCCCTAAACCACGGTTATCTTCAATAAAGTCAAGTAACTCATTGAGAACATGTGCTCGCATCACCTGCATGTTATGACTATCAGTGATGTCACATCCGACCGTCTCCACTTTCCTATACAGCCGACTCAGGCACGCACGATGATAGACGGCATTGATAGTGATCAAGTCACCAGCGGACAGTTCAGACAACAGGCGTTTGTCGCCCAACAGCTGAGCACAATCATTGATTTTTTTTATCCAAGCCAAGTGACGCAGATTTTCTGAGCTCTTTCTTGTTGCCCACTTCATCAAAAAAGAGACACGGAGTGTCAACTGGTTCGCTCAAAGATGTAGAGGGTGATGACTGTGTGACTGACCTGGCTGCACGAGTTTTTACTGGGCTAAATGATGCTTGTCCTTGATGCTTATTCCTGGCGCTCTGCACTTTCTGATTGTCGACAGCATTCCTGCAAGCTTTGTGCCACACTACATGATTGGACATCATCAGCTGCACTATATTCTGAGTATCACTGTCACCAGTATTCTCTACGAATACAAAATCAGCCAGCTCACCTAATTCATTGAGTTCCTGGATATTGTTCACAACCTGTCTGGAAGTGGCTGAAAGTCTTTCAGGATTGTTTCTCAATTTAACAGAAGATGAGGGATCCGAAGTTGAATTATGAGTCTCGTCTGATTGACATATAAAATATAGGCTCCAGTCCATCGTGGCAGGCGTGCTTTCACAGTTATCGGAACTCATTTGGATGAGTCACTTTGAATCTGAAAGTAAAAATTAAAAATTAAAGGTCACATAACATAGATACATTATGTGACTAACTCATGTGTAGTTAAATTCAGCATGAGAAAACCATTTCTGAGTTTGGTCTGACCTAACCATCATATAGTAGACATGTTAAGTCATGTCTCTTTCTCACAATTTTTTTTCTCATACATTTTAGAAAAAATGTAACATTTATGTATTTTTGTCTATGATTTGACCTATACATCCGTCAGAAAGCAAAATTGTCACCAGAAATGAATTCAGTGACTTGAAGTTAGTTCGAAAACATGTATCATAATAGTTTCTATGACAAACGGTTCATGAGCTATGACTGGGCCATGTTTTCCAAAATGGTCGATGGCGGCCATCTTGGATTTTGAGATATGACGTGTGTCTTTGGTTAAATTTGTTTCTATGACCCTCAGGAACTTCCATGCCAAAGGGGACCTTTGCAGCACGATTTGAAGTCAAATGTCACTTAACATGTCTACTAATCTAGATTTGGGGATTTTTTCACATTCTTCCTTGCAGGTTTACTCAAGCTCTCTCAAGTTGGATGGGGAGTGTCAGTGAACAGAAATCTTCAAGTCTTTCATTTTCACAGATTATCAATGGGATTCAACTCTGGATTTTGGCTGGGCCACTCACGGACTTTCACATTCTTGTTCCTTGGCATTCCATTTGCTTTGGCTATATGCTTGGCATCATTGTCCTGTTGGAATACAAATCATCATCACAATCTCAGGTCTTTTACACTCTGAAGAAGGTTCTCTTCAAGGATTTGCCTGTATTTCACTTCATTCATTATTCCCTCTATCCTTTCCAGCATGATGCTGGCACCAGCCTGCTTCACGGTAAGGATGATGTTAAATGGGTGATGAGCTGCACTCGGTTTCTGCCAGATGTAGTGTTTTGCATTCATGCCAAATAGTTCAATTTTTGTCTCATCAGGTGACAGAATTTTTTTCCTCATGCTCAAAGAGTCTTTTACATGCCTAATGGAAAACACCAGGCATGCTGTCATGCACCTTTTTCTCAAGAGTGGCTTCTGTCTGGCCACTCTCACGTAAAGCCGAGATTTATGAAGTGCTGCAGAGTCTGTTGTCCTTCCGGTCGGTTCTCCCATCTCAGCCAAGGATCTCTGTAGTTCTGTCAGAGTAATCATTGGGTTCTTTTTCACCTCCTTGTCCAAGGTTCTTCTTGCCCTATTGCTCAATGTGGTAGGACAGCCAGCTCTTGGAAGTGTCTGGATAGTTCCATGTTCTTTAAATTTTCCGAATGATGGAGATGACTCACTGAGCTATTGGGAACTTTCAACACTAGAAATTGTCTTATACCCTTCCCCAGATCTATGCCACCTCACAATTCGATCTCAGAGTTCTACGTACAGTTCTTTGCACTTTATAGTAGATTTTCTGCTCTGACATGCACTGACAACTGTAACACCTTATATAGAAAGGTATGATTCTTTCTAAATCATATCCAATCAATTGAATTGGCCAAGGTTGACTCCAACCAAGTTGTAGAGGAAACTTGATGATGAAAGGAAATTTGATGCACCTGAGCTCAGTTTGGAGTGTCATAGCAAAGGGGATGAATACTTATTGATGCAAGATATTTCAGCTTTTCTTTTCAATCAATTTGTAAATAGACGGGCACTCTGTAGGGCACATACTCTGCCACATAATGCTTGATCCACGAGAACATTTAAGGCCCATTGCATTTTTGATCTAGAAGGGGAGTCAGTAGAGCACATACCTCCACCACGTAATGCCTGATCCACGACAACATAATAGGGAACAATACATTTCTGAAATACCATGCTATACAGTACTATGTCGTTTTTGGCCCTATCTCTCAAAGGTGAAGAATCAATTCAAAAATTAAATAATTCTCCTATCCAGATCCAGATTCGGATCTTCACCAAAATCGAATCATTTCTTCCTTGCGACACACCCAACCTTTCCAACAAGTTTCGTCCGAATCCGTCAACAACTTTTTTGAGATGTCTTACTATATATCACTTTTCACCCGATCTCTCAATAGAGAATAATCAATAAAAAAAATTTTTAGTAGTCGGATCCGGATCCGGATATTCACCAAATTTGAAACATTTCCTCCTTGTCACACACCCAAATTTCACCGGGAGTCCACCAAATTTCATCCGGATACGTCCACAACTTTTTGAGATATCCTGTACACAAACAAGACAGACAAACAGACAGACAAACAGACAGACAAACAGACAGACAAACAGACAGACAAACAGACAGACAAACAGACAGAAAGGGGTGAAAATATATCCTCCTTTACCTTCAGTAGCGGATGTAAATATCATGCTCTGCAGTATTATCTCGTTTTTGGCCCAATCTCTCAATGGTGAAGAATCACTTTAAAAATTAAATAATTCTCATATCCAGATCCAGATCTGGATCTTCACCAAAATCGAAACACTTTGTCCTTGCCACACACCCAACCTGTCCACCAAGTTTCCTCCGAATCCGTTCCATACTTTTTTATAGTGAGGGAATTTTAGCAAATTGTATTGACCATCTGTGAAAAGATTGCTTACCAAAAAATTTCTTCACTGACGTATTCTTCTCGGTTTCTACTAACACCTATCAATTAGTGCAAAACCCAAATCCTTGTGGAAAATTCTGGGGAGCCAAAGTTCGGGTGCTCAGAGGGCCTGCGCGAAAAAAATCGGAAAAATTAACTTTTGCCAATATCGACTTGTGGGATGTCTGACTAGGGGTTTTTCTGGTGCTGAATTGATTCAACAGGCCTTCGGGAATGAAGCAATGGGCACCACACAAATAAAAGAGTGGTACAACCGCTTCAAAGATGGTCGCACATCAGTGGAAAGTGAAGCACGTTCTGGTAGTGCACATCCTGAAGGGGGTGTGAGCATAAATTCTCGAGGTAAATGTGGACAGTGTAGTGGTAGTGGTGGTGGTGGCAGAGAGAATTACAATTTCCATTCTTTACGTGGGCAAAGCTGAGGTTAAAGTGAACGTTGCACAGGTAAATATGCCCTCCTTTACTTCTCCTTCCCCCCTTCCCCCGCTCCCAATGGAAATTCCTCAATCAATTTTTTTATTACTATTCAAACACCAATACATTGGTAAATTAACCCCTACTATTACATACCAAGGCAGCATATAGTTTTGCCTGCTCGGGGGGGGGGGGGCGTGAGGGGGAGAGCAAGAGAGCTCTGTGGACTGAGAAGTGGGCAGGAGAGCCGGTGGAGGAAGGGGGGCATAGAAGAGCTCCGTCGACTAAGGAAGGAGCATTAGACACAGCGGGGTGGGGGAGGGGGAGGATGGTGCAGTGAATGGATTAAAACGGTGGGTTGAGGTGATGTTGGTTTGGTTTTATATAAAACTTGAAAGCGCCCACCCGTCCCATCCCCGCAAAGCCCTTCCGCATCCGCTTTGGGAGAAATAAAATTAGATTGGGCCACAATGAAGAGCTCATTGACTTTCATTGAAGCACCGTCATAGGATGCCACCTTTCCAACAAGTCAGTTTGTCAAATTTCTGCCCTGCTCGAGCAACCTCGGTCAACTTAGGTGCTGCTATTGTGAAATAGAAACATCGAGGAGCAACAACAGCTCAACCGCGAAGGGGTAGGCCACACAAGCCCAGAGAACGGGACCGCCGAGTGCTGAAGTGCGGAGCATGGAAAAATCGTCTGTTGTCGGTTGCAACACTCATAACCGAGTTCCAAACTGACTCTGGAAGTAATGTCAGCACAAGCACTGTTCAGCGAGAGCTTAATGGAATGGGTTTCCATGGTCGAGCAGTCAAAAACAAGCCTCATATCACCATGCGCAATGCCAACCATTGGCTGGATCGGTGTAAAACTCACCGCCATGAACTCTGGAGCAGTGGAAATGTGTTCTCCAGAGTGATGAATCACGCTTCACCATCTGACAGTCTGACGGACGAACCCAGGGTTGGCGGATGCCATAAAAACATGACCTGCCCAAATGCATGGTTTCAACTGCAAAGTTTGGTGGAGGAGGAATAATGGTCTGGAGCTGTATTTTGTGGTTCTGGTGAGGGCTCTTAGTTCCAGTGAAGGGAAATCTTAACGCTACACCATACAGACATTCTAGATGATTCTGTGCTTCCAACTTTGTGGCAACCGTTTGGGGAATGCCTTTTTCTGTTTCAGCATGCCAATTCCCCGAAGGACAAAGCGAGGTCCATACAGAAATGTATGGTCAAGATCAGTGTAGAATAACTTGACGGAAATGCACAGAGCCCAGACCTCAACACCATTGAACACCTTTGTGATGAATCGGAACGCCGACTGTGAGCCAGACCGAATCGCCCAACATTAATACCCGATCTCACAAATGCTCTTGTGGCTGAATGGAAGCATATCCTCAAAGCAAGGTCACAACATCTAGTGGAAACCCTTCCCAGAATAGTGGAGGCTGTATACGCAGCAAAGGGGGGACCAACTCCACATTGATGCCCATGATTTTGGAATGAGATGTTGGACGAGCAGGTGTCTACATACTTTTGGCCATGTAGTGGATGTACACATAAAAGTGTGTGTGTGTGTGTGTATATATATATATATATATATATATATATATATATATATATATATATAAACATATATATATATATATATATATATATACATATATATATATATATATATATATATATATATATATATATATATATATATATAAACATATATATATATATATATATATATATATATATATATATATTTTTTTTTTTTTGATACATTGAATGCTTTTGATGTTTGCACATGGTACATGCTTGGGAGCCTCATTGGTTCGCATTGCTGTCTGCACTATCTCTGATGATTCGCCAATAAGCGATGAAACCAGACCAGTTGCTGAGAGGATGTGGAGCATTGGGAGTCTCATGTGTGTACTATGTGTGACCGTCAGTAGAAGATTAATGGGGCTTCTGAGGCAGCCATTCAAATGAATGGGGAAAAAGAGAAAAACTCTCTGACTCAAGGCCCAAAAGTCCAAAATAGGAGACTGATTCCTCCCCCTCCCATGCAAGCAAATGCCCAAAACAGGAGACTCATTTATCCCTTTCCCTCTCCCCATACAAGCGAATGCAAAAGTGAGACTGATTCCTCCCCTCCCATACAAGGAAATGTAAAATTGAGACTGACTAAAGCCCCAAAATCCCCAAATAGGAGACTCATTTCCTCCCTCTCCCATTCAAGCAAATGTAAAATTGAGACACTGATTAAAACACTTCTTTCCTTTTATATTTTCATTCCACTCAAAGAGCGAACCAATGAATATTTGTCCATGTTCTACGTTGGGGAATAACTTAATTTTCATATTACATTCATCAACATCGAGTATATTCACTAAGATTACTTTAGAACTTGGTTCTTGGTTTTAGTATTGTTGTTGAGCAGAAATGAGATGATAAACTTCTCTTAATGCTCTTATTTCACCACCTCCTGAGCCACATATCATTTTGAGCTTATACTAAATTGTTTTTCCATTGTTCACTTGATAACCAAAGTTTTCAGTCCATTCAAGGATAATAATTTTTTTTATTTTCATCCTCCAACTTCTTTGTAATCAATTTATCCGCTTATTTGTTTTATCTACTTTTACCCCAGTTATTTCTTTAATCAGACTTATTTGATATTTCTCACATTCTTTATGTTTCCCATTTAAATACCAAGGCTGATTAAATCTCCACTCCTTGGTTTGGTTATTGCTTGGTTATATAATTTGTAAATCAGTAAAAAGACGGCAGTAGCCTGTTAAAATACCCAACCCAATATCTTAACACTTATACTTATAACCATAAGGGAGACGATTGATTCCATTCTCTGAACTAAATCTTTTGTCATCAAAAGCTCCTAATGCTTTCTTATTTGTCTCTTCTGTAGAAAGTCGATGTTGATAACTTCTTATTCTATTCATTTTTCTGTTCTCTTCTTTCTTTAAGGTTAAACAGTTGTAATAATGTTTTAAGTTTATTGTTTCCTTGTTTATATTTTTCGTTATTCCCTTTAGTTTATTATCACACCTTTCAATGTTATTATTATCAATATACGTAAAAGCATAAGACTTTGATCTCAATCCTATAAATTCACTCATGACCTTCCCACCCAATTCATCTTTTAACTTACCAATAACCTTTTTATTCTTTGATGAAAACAACACGTCACCTGACTTATAATTATTTGTATCATATATATCAATATTATCAATCATATCTTCATATACATCACTTCTCTTGATTTCTAAAATAAAACTATCTGAATCCATATATAACAATGACACAATATCCTTATACTTTAATTTTAAATTATTATAGTAACAGTCATACATTATCGACTTTGACAAGTCAAGAATTGATGTTCCTGTATAAATAGGTTTATCCATTTCAAAAAACATTGATTTTCGAAAAACATTATTTAAAATTACAAAGTCCCGTTGCTAGGCAATGGTGGCATCCATAGCAACGCTGCTCAAAAGCATACAACTAGATCCTGATGGAAACCTACCAGTCAAGTTTAATCAAAATCAGTTGATTCCTCTGGCCTCCAGAGCTCTCCATTTCATACATACAGACAGATGGAAAACCTGAGAATAACGGTCGACTTGCAACCACCCAATTATTCATTTTCTCAAATTTAGGAATATCTTTCAATGACATTGGAAACTTTAAATCTTTAACATTGTATGTATTCTCGTATTTCTTATAATGTTCAACCCTTTCCGGATTCCATTGTGGTGGATGTCGGTGAGCAAGAACAGACCATAGAAAACATTTATTATCTTCGAATTGGAAATTAATACCTGCTTTCTTAAGTTTTATCTCTTTTGGTAAATCAACATAAGAAGAAGCTTGAAGAGGATCTGATTTTAAGATGTGTATATCTAAAAAGATTATTTTTGTAATAGTAAATCCACTACCTACTACAGTGTTATCAACTTCTTGTTCTCATCTTGCAGCCATTGGTAAAGTGTGTTTTGGAGTACATACACAATTTTATTGCAGATTCTGGTAACATAGACTATACTAAACTCAAATCCGAGTGATGCCACTTTGTCACACTTGAGCTTTTTTTTAGGAGCAAAATTCAAAATGGCCGCCATCAAAACCATTTTTTGGCCGTAACTCGGCCAAAAATTGAGACATGAACCCGATTTCAGTGACAGACAGAACCTACGAGAAAGATTGGCCACATGTATTGACCCTCTACAACCAGAGAATCACCCTGATGGGCTTGTGAACATTGTAACTGGAAGAATGATTCCAAACATTGTCAACACTGACATTTCTGTTGGCATAGGAGTCAAGCAGATGAAGGATTATGAGGAGCAATGGCCAGACAGCTTCAACAAGCCACTCAGCAAACAAGTAGTGACGATGGCAGTGTCCCGGAAGCAGATAGAGGTCGGACAAACACCTGTATATGACACGGGGCTCATATATTCAAGAGTGTTGGGCCTTCAAGCAGTGAGGGACATCAACCTGAAAGATATCCTGAAGTTTTAGCTCACCCCAGTACTGCCTTCTATGTTTGAAGATAACGGTGACATGCGAATCACAAAATCGAAAGCAGTCTTGAAGCAGAAATTGCAGGTAGAGGTGCCTGACAGAATGTTTCCAGCTGATGGAGCAATCATTGTAGATGGTTGTGCTATGCTGTGGGTGATTCAATCGCCATCGAAAGGAATAGTAGAGGACTATGTGCAGAATCTTCTTTCTTATTTGAGAGATAAGCTGAATATATGTGATACGTATTTGGTCTTTGACTGGTATTATGAAAACAGCATCAAGAAAGTCACGAGAACCGCTCGTGCAGGCAAAGATGCCAGTCGACGACACCAGCTGAATCTGATGACGCCACTCCCTGCACAAAATATCGTTTTGACAGTGACAGAGAACAAAGTCCACTTAATAAATATCATTTGCAGCTACATCAAAGACCATCCTGAAGCATTTTCTACCAACACAAAGCTCATATTAACTGGACCTAACCCAATACCTATGGAAATCGCAGAATACCAAGTGGTAGAGAGGACTGACCTAAGAACCACTCACGAAGAAGCCAATGTTATTATGGTACAACAAATGGTCATACTATGATCCAACAAACTCCTCATCTATGGTCCAACAAACTCAAACTCCTTTATGTCCAACAAATGGTCCAACAAACTCCTCATCAGGAGTTCCGAGTATCCAGGTAATTTCAGATGACACAGATGCATTCATATTGCTGTTGCATTTTTACCAACTGAAGGAACTGGCATGCAACCTTGTGATGGCTGGTACAACTCGTGACAGATCGTCTGTTGACATCAAGGCGACAGTGCAGAAGCATGCACATATTGTCACCCAAGTTCTGGCAGCACATGTGGTGTCTGGATGTGACACAGTTGCCTACCTGTGGGATATCGGAAAAGGCACAATTGTTAAACACCTCAAAGATGGTCGTCAATTAAATTATACTTGGTGGTCTTGATGCAGAATTACCAGATGTCATATCTGAAGCAACTGCCTACTTTGCTGTTTGCTACGGATCCCAGGAAACATAAGACATGTCAGCTATTCGATTTGATGTCTGGTCTTCAAAGATGGCGAACAAGAAGCTGACATCAGCACCAGAGTTAAAAACTCTACCACCAACCACTGTGGCTTTCATCCAACACGTTCTGAGGGCGCACTTGCAGGCTGCAATATGGCGGGCTGCATTGGATCCAGACCCACCATTGATCGATCCAACGAGTCATGGATGGTCACATGAAGAAGTGTCGAGCATGTTGCTCCCTGTGTCTCTGCCTCCGGATGTCATCGGAGCTCCTGGTAATGTTCTCAAGATGATCAGGTGTGGGTGCAGCTCAGTGCGACCCTGTGCAATGAATAGATGTAGTTGCTCTGCCGCCAGGCTCTCCTGTTCATTGTTCTGTGGCTGCCATGGTATGGAGGAATGTCAGAACGACCAAACAAAGTCTGTATCAGCAAGCCAAGCTATGGAACTTGAGTGAACACAAGTTATTTGATTTATGCAACTGTCTTGTATGTAAGATTGAGTGAAAGAAAGATTGAGTGAAAGCAGAATGAAAGAAGTTCATCAGCAACCAATCAGTGTATTCATAGTTGATAGCATGTACAGACCCCTTTTTGGATTTTAATTTGTGTAAAATTCGTGTAAACCTTGCTTATTACGTTTATTTGGTTATGTGTTAATATAATTAATTATAGTTTGTAATTACCTCATCATTGTATTACTCAACTGTACTGTTGGAAATAAAAATAATACAATACAATATACTGTTACAATACAATACAATATACTGTTTACCACTTAAATCAGGTTCATATAGATTTTGGGCATAGTTCGGCTGAAAATAGTTTGGTCGATATTTTTTCAGTCAAAATATTTTAGCTAAATAGAAAAATTGCAATATAGACTATTATTATGAGTTGTATCGTTTATTTAAACATAGCAGTGTATTCCTTGACCCCCAAAACATAGGGGTTGCCACTGAAATCGGGTTCATATCTCGATTTTTGGGCAAGTTACGGCCAAAAAACGGTTTTGATGGTGGCCATTTTGAATTTTGCTCCTAAAAAAATTTGCATCACTCGGATTTGAGTTTAGTATAGTCTATGTTACAAAAATCTGCAATAAAATTGTGCATGTACTCCAAAACACACCTTGGGTAAAATTCCAGTTCTGCATCCAGACTATTCTTGTCTCAGGAGTTAATCATAAACATCACATCTTAAAAAATCTTGAAATGATGAGATAAAGTGAGGGTTTGTCCTCATATTTGGAATAGTTTCATTGCCTTGGCTTACAAGATTAAATTTTACTCCCATATAAAACTTAAAAGTTTTCATTTCACTTAATGTGTTTTTAATTATAGTTTCGATCCTTTGTTTAACCACATCAACCGGTTCCATGATTGAAAATGGTCCAGGGTCTTGAAAGTGAAACAATATTATTTTTATATGTCCTTTAAATGCCCCATCAGTGTTTTCAATGGAGAATTTAGTGGTGCTATCCCTTTCTTCATTGTTCTTGTGTTTGCAGGATTGAAGATGTTTATTATAATTTTTTTAAAGAATATCATTATCACATCTATCACAAAGTTTTGTTTATTGGTCAAGTGGAGATATTTATCTGAAAAGATTGAATGTGTGTTTGCTGGTTTGAAGGTGTTTTTTTTATAACATTTATCTTTATGATTACAAACATCGCAGTATGTTGTATTCACAATATTTATAAAATAAAACTTTGCTTAAAATAAAATTTTCTTGATGAAAATTTCATTTAATTTATGCATGAATCTGTGCTTAAAACTATTTTATCCTCCAACTTTTTTCACTTAATAAATACAATGTATCGAAACACAAAAAACAAGTTTCAATCAATCTCTTCATTTGAAAAAGATACTGAGAAATATGTCAAGGATGTAAAATTGAATAAAGATAAATTTTAACAACTATTGGATAAAAAAATTGTGGTGAATAATATGAGTTCTTCAATTTCCTACAGTGGGAGGGCTTTTAGTATGTCTGGAAGAACATCAATTGAAGTAGCTCTAACAAAAGTTTCTCCTCTCCTTCTGGCAATATATTCAAAACTAGAAAAAGCAATGAAACAAGAAAAAGTATCAAAAAAGAAAAACTTTATGGATGAAGCTTTGGAAAGAAAAGATACGACCATCTGTAATATGCAATTAGAAATTTGTGTTTTTTTCAACAACAGTGAAGAAGTAAATCCTGATGAAATAAAGGATGTGAATATATCAGGTGAAATGACATTTCGTTCAATAGTAGTTCAGGATCATTTTAAAATTAACTTTAATATAAAAAATGTAGTAGTTGAATGTGCTAATGTAAAAAAGTATATTGATTTCCATGGTAATGTTTTTTCTACTAAGTATATACGAGTCATTATTCAACTCAACATTTTGAAGATTATGAGAGTGATGACACTTATGGTACCGAGAGTTTGTGTTCAAATGAAAGTTATGAAAGTCGCTACAGAGATGATTGTGAAAGTGCAGAAGATGATACTGAAGATGAATTTTATTTGCAGTAAAGTTTTACTTTATAAATGTGAATAGTATACTAGGTCTTGAGCCCCTTGAATTCCTTGATTGTCCATCTTACAAATTTGAAAATTGTCCTGCATGTGATAGAATGGGATGAAACACAGAGTCAAAATCCTAGAAACAATGTATATTCTGTGATTATCTTCTAATTAATGATAAAAAAATATAAAAAGGAATAAAATTCTTTTAGATTTACACCAAAAATGAATTACTTTGCAAGGTTGATTAGAGAAATGAATGTGAAGTATGAGGGTGATAACACACCTTTTCTTACCATGGAAGAAACTGACTGTATAAGAAAAATGTTCAAAGGATTGTTGTAATATATTATTCATGATTGCTATTTTCAGGGAAATATCAACCCAAGATATTGTATAAATAAAATAATGGATTATTTTGAAATTAAACCCGAACTTAGGATAACATATAGAGTTTCTAAAAAAGCCAGTAATAAATTAAATAACCTGTTTTCCAAATATATAAATGAATGATTTTTTTACCCATTTGGGAAAACAAGATAAAATTTAACAACTATAAAAATCTTCCAAATTTATTAAGATATCTCTCAGCTTGGTTCAAGTGTATGTGGAAAAAGCTGCTTACTTTAAAAGATGCTCCTTACTCCCAACTTTTTAGATCATGATAATTTAATAATTTTCACAAAGTTGAGTTTTCAACCTGAGTATCAACTACTCTCACAAAGTTTTAATGCTGATCTTCAAAAAGAAGATATAATCAGTTTATATAAACTTCAAAGGAAACGAAATGATTGCAACATTGAAGATATAATACAACTATTTTGTGATACACAGAGAAAAAAAAATCAAAACCGATAACTTGTATTCTTCATGATAATACGGATAATATACCTTCTCCCTAAGATTTCGATAAATCAAAAAAGAACCTCGTTATCTTTAATGATGGTGTTAATGAGAGAAACCAAACGACAATGAATAGCTATTACACAAGAGGGGGACATTCTTCTTGTAATTGTATTTATCTTAGTCAATCAGACTTTTAACTCCCTCGTCGCTCAATAAGAAACAATGCTAATACTTTTATTTTCTTCAAGTTAAAGTCAATAGATGTAAACAATTTTTGGAGAGAAAATTGTTCTACATTATGTCATAAAAAGTAATTTGGGGATTATATGAAGCACACAACTGAAAAAATATAAATATATTGCTGTGAAACAAAATGTGATATGAAGGGATATATTTATTAATTTAAAAACAATTACATAAATAAATGACGACAACTATGATTATAAATATTGTGGGTAAATCTGCTTCTGGAAAAAAAACTTTCATAAATAAAGGTTCTTGTATAGTACAAATGAGAATTTTTTAACTTGCTTAAAAAGCGCCATGTAGTTCATATTGTATCAACAACATCGAGAGCAATAAGACCTGGAGAAGTAGAAAGTGTAGATTATCACTTTATTTCAGTCGAGGAACATCTGTGATTGAGGAATAAAGGTCAAATATTTGAGGAGGTTTCTCATGGTACATCAAAACCGAATGATAAAATCTTAACCCCATTACCACAAAGATGTTTAATAATGTCTCATTCCTTCTGGATTAGTTTCTAATATCCCAAGACCACCATATTTTAGTTTCTTTAACTCACTCTTACAATGTGAATATTTTGTTGTACCAAGAGAAACCTCCTCAAATATTTGACCTTGATTCCTCAATCGCATATTAAAAATTTAAAATAAGAAAATTAAGAAATGATAAATTACCTGTTTTCCAAATATATAAATGAAGGATTTTTTACGCATTGGTGAAAATACGATAAAATTTAACAACCATAAAAATTCTCCAAATTCATGAAGATGTCTCATAGTTGGTTCAAGTGGATGTGGAAAAAGCTTTCTTTTAAAGATGCTCCTTACTCCCAACTTTTTAGATTATGATAATTTAATAATTTTCACAAAGTCGAGTATCAACTACTCTCACAAGGACTTAATGCTGGTCTTCAAAAAATAAGATATAATCGGTTTATTTAAACTTCAAAACAAACGAAATGATTACAACATTGAAGATATAATACAACTATTTTGTGATACACAGAGATGTATCTGTAAATACATCGTATTGCGATGAGGGAGTTGAAAGTCTGATTGACCAAGATAAATACAATGACAAGAATATTTTCCTAAAAAGAAATCAAAAACGATAATTTGTATTCTTCATCATAACAGCGATGATATACATACTCCCCAATATTTGGATAAATCAAAAAAAGAACATCATTATATTTGATGATTGTGTTAATGAGAGAAATAAAATGTTAATGGATTGCGACTACACAAGAGGGAGACATTCTTCTTGTAATTGTTGGGTGGTCGCTAGAGTACCCTTATTGTCGGGTTTTCCGTGTGTGTGTGTGTGTGTGTGTGCGTGTGTGTGTGTGCGCGCGCGCGCAACGCGAGGCTCCACAGCACAAACCACCAGACCAATTTCGATGAAACTTGGTGAACAGGTGCCATATGAGCTGGGAGTGTGCACGTTTGAGTTTCGTTACTAAGCAACCACCCATTCCTATGCAGCAGCCGAAAAACCGCATACCGTATTTTCAATACTTGTCCTACAGGTTTGAATTTGGAGAAACGAGACTTCGGAATTAAACACTTCGAGATATTTAGAAAATTTTACTCAAGCCTATTTTTGATTGAGGTTTTATTTTTCAAATGGTAGTCCTACAAAAATCAGGTGTCTATTTACTGTCATTTTTTTTGTTGTTGTTTGTTTGTTTGTATGTACTGGGCAGCTCTGGAGGCCAGATGATTCAACCATTGTTGACCTTCTCTACTTTACTTCAAAGGAAAAATCCTTTTATGCTTTCATCAAAAATTTATCAACGTTATCCAAATCACAACGATATAAGAGAAAATGTAAAACGTATACTTGTAAGAGATGTCTCAACTCCTTTCACACAAAAGAACGATTAAATCAACATTCAAAATATTGTTGTAATCATAAATCAACTGTAATCAATTCACCAAAAGCAGGATCAAACATATCATTCAAAGATTGTAACAAATCTATAAAACATCCGTTTGTGATATATTCTGATTTTGAAAGTATCCTTGAAAAGATAGATACTGTTTGTCCAAATCCAAATAAATCGTACACAAATAAATATCAAAAACATACTCCTTGTGGTTTCTGTTATTATATCAAATCATCTGTTGGTGATGATTACAACAAGTTAGAACTTTATAGAGGGGAATATACCTCAGAGGAGTTTGTAAGACGATTGGAAAAAGACCATCAAACGAAGAGAAATAATGGTTAAAACGGACAGACGGACGACCGATATCACATAATACGCCCTGTTTATATATATATATATATATATATATATATATATATATATATATATATATATATATATATATATATATATATATATATATATATATATATATATATATATATATATATCGGGCAAATAAAAGTGACAAAACAAAAGTCATATTTGTTAGGAGAAAATTGAGGGAGTGGTCAAGGTTAGGGATCACTGTCATCTTACTGGTAAATATAGTGGTCCAGCTCATTCCAATTGTAATCTTAATTACAAGCCTCCAAACCTTATTCCTGTCTTTCTTCACAACAATGCTCACTTTGACACATCTATTTATAAATGAACTTTCAAAGGCATCTGTAGATATTTCTGCCATTCCTAACACAGATCAAAAATACATCTCATTCACAAAAAAAATTCATACATCCCCCATAACCCATATCAGATTTCTTGACACATACAAGTTTATGGTAAGTCCATTTTCTAACTTAGCATCAAATATTAAAAACTTACAGAATCTTAAATCACATTTCTCAAATCAAGAAGAGATTTATCTCTTATCACAAAGGGAAATATATTCTTATGGCAATATGGACTCATTTGAGAAGTTTAAAGAAACACAACTTCCTTCAAGGGAAATTTTCTATGGCAAGTTGAATAAAACTCATATTTCCGATAGATTATACACAAGCTAAAAAGGTTTGGGAGAAGTTTAATGCAAAGAATCTTGGAGAATATCATGATTTGTATCTTAAAACTGATGTATTGTTATTGGCTTATGTGTGTGAAACTTTTCGAAGTCTGTCATCATAAAAAAAAATTTTTATGGATGAGACCCTGTTCACTGTTACACAGCCCCAGGGTTGGCTTGGAGTGCAATGTTAACAAGAGCTCAAGTGAGCACAATATATGCCCGAACAAGAAGGTACATACAGAATTGTGCAACTACATGGAAAACGGCAACCACTTTAGAAGACGAACGTATGTCGTGACACACCATCTCCACAGTCTGCACCTATGTACCAAATATGAAACGTGAAAGTTGAAAACGTTTGGAGTTAGAGTGCGGACAGGAACGGATTGACGGACGGACGGACGGACGACCGGTATCACATAATACACCCCAAATATATATATATATATATATATATATATATATATATATATATATATATATATATATATATATATATATATATATATATATATATATATATATATATATATATATATATATATATATCGGCCAAATAAAAATGATCAAACAAAATTTGGAAATAATCATTGATATAGATATGCTTTTAATTTTAGAGAAGGCTAAAAGCGGAGGAATGTCTCACATATGTTCGAAGAGATATGCGAAAGCAAATAACAAATATCTTCCTGATTATAATAAGAATGAGGACAACTCTTACCTGATGTATTATGATGCTTACAATTTTTATGGGTGTGCCATGTCACAATCGTTACCTTCTGGAAAAATAAATGCGTTGAAGAAAAACATGATGAAAATGTTTTAGAAGACATTGTTGTCTCCTCTCAAAAACATTGAATGAAGCTGAAGTTGGGTATTATTTTGAAGTTGATTTGAAATATGCAGAAGAACTTCATCACAAACATAAAGACCTACCTTATGCCACTGATAAAGAAAATCCAAGAAAAGAATGGTTAAGTGATTACCAACAATCATTTAATATAAAAGATATATCTCCAGAAAAATTACTTACTACATTAAATGATAAAGAAATTTATGTTTTGCATCAAAGGAATTTGACATAATATTTATCTGCTGGGTTGAGAGTGAGGACAATTCATCGGATTTTGAAATTTAAACAAAGTTATTGGGAAAAGAAGTATATTGATTTTAATACAAAAAGGAGAACAGAAGCAAGAACAGAGTTTGAGAAGGACTTTTATAAATTAATGAATAATTCTGTATTTGGAAAGACTGGAAAATGTTCGGAATCGACAAAACATAAGACTTGCTACATCTTGGAAACAGGCTTCAAAGGTAATTAATAGACCAAGTTTTGAATGAGCGGAGGTGTTTTCAGAGAATTTTTGTGCTATTCATTTGAAAAAAGAGAGTATTGAAATGGATAAACCTATTCATATTGGAACATCAATTCTTGACTTGTCAAAGTTGTTAATGTTTGATTTAAAATTAAAGTATAAGGATAATGTGCCATTGTTATATATGGATACAGATTGTTTTATATTAGAAATTAAGACAAGTGATGTATAGGACGATATGATTGATATATATATATATATATATATATATATATATATATATATATATATATATATATATATATATATATATATATATACACACAGTCAAAGCTCGTTACTGTGCCACCCGTCGGGACCGAGCAAAAGTGGCATAGTAACGAGATTTTGTAAAAACGGCCTTATTTTCTCAAGTTACCCATTTGTAGTTAATCTTTAGACAAAATTTATTCCAGCAAGTAAAAGGCATGACTTGTATAAGCTAAGGGAACGGAGAACATACACACACTAACAGAGTTCACACACTAACATATGGCATGGCGAGAAATTCACAACACACAAAGCTTTCAAGAATCGTCGGCTGGCGCATCTTCTTTCGGCGGATCTCGTGCATCTCGTTGTCTAGCCGATCGCACGCTTGCATCACACCGGGCTTCCCGCTTCTCTGCTGCATGAACTTCCGGACGGTGCTACAAGCGCGCTGGGCTTCCTCGAACGGAACGATTTCCTCCTCGACAGTTTCCTTGTCATCTTCGCTTTCCACCGGCTCCTCACTGCACAG
>NC_140961.1:118141895-118206895 GCF_056783735.1 Eptatretus burgeri | reverse complement strand
CCCAAATTTGTGGTAGCCATGCAGCCAACACCGACCAACCTCCAGAAAGGTCAAGCGGTCCTTATTTCTAGGAGGCGGACACGATCATTGGCATGGATTCTTTAATGAAACACAAATACCCATAAGGACAACAATGCACAAATTCAATAAACAACTCCTATGATCGCACACACAGACAAAAACACAAACAAAGGGTAATAAGGCAAAATAAACCCCTCATTCCAAAGCACTGATACTCAGCCTGGCCCTCCTCAATTTGGTACTGGGAAGCTTCTTTCGACGCATGCGCCGCCAAACAAGCACCGTCTCCCACCGAGACTAGGAGGATAGCGTCTCCACCATCCAACGGGGCGCGCAGGCAGGATTGCGCCTCGCCTATTGCAGCCTTCCAAACTTCAAATGCACAAATCCTGCCAGCACCTCCTTGATCAGCTCGAGACGTGCACCAATCCGCTCAATCTGCACCAGGTGTGCACTCTCACCAAGCACACATACTCTTTGCCTTCTCCAAGCACACCCTCCACTCCTTTCCGCCAAGCACACCCTCCACGCCTTTCTGCCAAACACACCCTGCAGTAGTAATCTCCTCTCTTATCCTCTGTCTTCGGGGCATGACCTCCTCGCCTCCTAACCCAGGAAGCCAGGGCTTTTCCTGTTGTTGTTGTTTTAGGGACTCCATCCCAAGCTTACGCCATACTTGTAAGATACAAAATAGGGAAAATCACAGAGGGTAATCACGTTCAGGGGAACTTATTTTTTACTCCCTAAGCTAATTAACACTGCACCACCCCTCGTTTGGTGACACGTAACACTTAAGCTCACAGATTCCCTGGCTTAAATACATCGAGGTGCTTCGATCCATCCATGGACCATGTTGCACTACACATTCCTATTTGGACTATTAGATCGTTTCATCTACCCCCAAAACCGCAGCAATATATTTGCCGAAAGGAACCCATGACAAATTCTCCAACCTTTAATCGAACAAACAATGACTCAACGTTTCGGTTAACAACAATTGCCAAGCAAAATGTATCTATTAACTTTTCTCAACAGTGATGAAAATTATCGCAATATCCCCCAAAATACCCAAAGATGGGGTGGGCAAAGCTGGACAACCAATCAACGCATGTATTACGTCAATCGCGCATTCTGAACCCTAACAAATTAAAAAAAAAAGATCGCACAATACGGATCAAACAAAACATTCATGTAAACCCAATAGATTACACCAACAGCAGTTCAGATGCCATGAGAAAATAATTAATCAGTGACTCTCATTGCAAGTAAACACAATCAGGTGTAAATAAGCATGCTCTTAAATGGAAGTAATACCCAAATTCACAATAGTATCATAATAGGGAGGGGGGAGGGAGGTGGGGAGTGGGGGGGTAGTCCTGATGGAACAGTTGGGTGATATACCTCGGGGAATCCCCGTGCAATGTCATGGAATCCCCATGAATGTCCAGGATTTCCCGGTGCGTTTATGGAAGAGAAGACCAAATGCCAAAGGTCAATCCACCACCTCCTGCGTGATCGATGTGAGTTTTATCGGCATGCCAAGCCTTCAGAATCTGTCTTATGATCCTGTTTGGAGTCGAACCCAAAATGCTAACTATATCCCATAAAGTTCTGTGTCATGCCTTGAGCCCATGTTTGCTAAAATGGTAGACCTGTTGGGAAAATTACACTCAAATGCCTTATGGTGTTCAGCAATACACTGACCTAAGTTCCTCACAGTCTCTCCCACATTCTCGGCTCCACAACCACAGGGTATCGCATACACCACCACTGCCTGTCCTTCCTCGGTAGCTTGTCCTTTACCCTCGTAAGGGCTTTCTTGAGAGTGAATACTGGTTTTAAACTTGCCTTCACTCCTGCCATTTTCGATCCTCTGCAATGCACCCAGTATAAAAGGCAGAACACAGAAAACCCTGGGTTGCTCTTTTAGTCCCAGCCTGTTGTGTGGGTCGTATAAGATCATTCTCCTTTTTGGTAGCAAGTTCTGTGGGTATCCGTTAGCCCTCAAAACCTTGAGGAGATGGTCAACCTCTTCAGGCTTCTCTTTGATGGTGGATGGTATCTCACGTGCTCTTTTTGAGTGTGTGTGTACCACTGATCTTTTGTGCTCCAATGAATGGCAGGAATCAAAATCGAGGTAGCAGTCAGTGTGTGTGGGCTTTCTATACACTGTGACCTTCAGGGTGCTTTTGGGTCCCTTTATTCGAGCATGTCTCAGAAGGGAAGGGTTCCATTTTTCTCCTCTTCAAAGGTGAAATTCATCGATGGAAACGTTTTACTGATGTGAAATTGATCAATGAAAATCTTTTACTGTGTTTAAAACCTTTTTTACTGATGTGTTTAAAACATTTTCATCAAATACGAACCATGCTTCCCCATTATCTCGAGTCACTCACCTGCATTTGATTTTTCATTACTTGCAAATTCGAAGATTTTTCAAGTGTTTTGGTCAGTCGATTTTGTCACTCGCAAAATCGAAGATTTTTCAAGTATATTGGTCGGTCGATTTTGTTACTCGCAAAATTGAAGAATTTTCAAGTGTATTGGTCATTCGATTTTGTTACTTGCAAAATCGAGGATTTTTCATGAATATTGGTCAGTCGATTTTGTTATTTTGTCTGTCTGTTTTATTTGTTTATCACCTGCAGGTCACAATTTTAAACTGATCTTCAAAAAACTTCACCACATGCTGGAGTTTGTAATAAGCAAGAAGCCTTTTGTTTTTGACGTCAAAAGGTCAATAACTTCGGTAAGATTTCGAAAATCCTCTATTTTCATCAGATTGATTGAAATTTGAAGAGGATTTATATTTCAATTCACTGATTTCAACCAGCCAATTATTTTTGAGGTTAACATAGGCCCAAGGTCAACAACTAAGGAGGTATTTCTAAAATCTTCTATTTTCATCTCATCGACTTGAAATTTGAACAGGATTTTCATTTCAGGTCACTGAATTCACCCACCATTTAATTTGAGGTCAAATGTGTTTTATGGATTTTGCAAGTGTCTTGCTATGTATAACGTCTTCTTCTTGATATTCTGTCCATCTGTTTATTTGTCTGTTTGTTTATCGCCTACAGGTCATATTTCTGAACCGATCGTCATGAAACTGTACCAAGTTGCAGCGGTTGTCTCAACTGAGAAGCATATTCATATTGAGATCAAAGGTTATCTTAAGGTGTCAGGTCAGGTATGGGAGCATGTGCCAGAACAGCGCGTCGCTGCGTCCACTTTCCGCCGGTACTCCAGGGGCCTCCGTCTGGCCATCCCCCAGGCAGATGCCAGGCCCATCCCCATCTCCTTGAGATGATGGTCAACCTGCTGCAACCATGAGGCACGTGGTCGGCCCACTGGCCTCCTCCACTCATGAGACTCCCTCGCTGAGAGAATCTGGTGAGCAGGATCAGCGTCAGGAAAACGAGCCACATGTCCATACAGCCGCAGCTGACGCTCACGGACTATGCAGGTAACAAATCTCATCCGAGTCTCTCTCAGCAACCGCTCGTTGGACACAAAATCCGACCAGCGATAGCCAAGGATTCTCCGAAGAGACCTGGTACCAAAGGAATTAAGTCTCCGTCTCAGATCCTTGGTCAAAGTCCAAGTCTCGCACCCATAGAGCAAGACTGGAAGTACCAAGGACCTGAAGACTCGGACTTTCGTCCTCCCGCACAGGTACCGGCAGCGCCACACCCCATGATCCAGTGAATCCATGACTCCCCAGGCCCGACCCAGACGTCTATTGACCTCCGGCTCACAACCTGCGGAGACATGAATATCACTGCCAAGGTAAGTGAATCTATCCACGACCTCAACATCCTCACCACAAACAGACACAGACAGGACAGCAGCATCCAAGATGTCACCGAAAGCCTGGATCTTTGTTTTGACCCAAGAAATCCGTAATCCCAACGGCTCCGACTCCTCATTCAGCACCTCGAGGGCCCCCAAGAGGATGTCTAAAGTCTCCGCAAAGATGACTGCATCATCTGCAAAATCAAGGTCCGAGATCTTGACATTGCCAAACGATGCACCGCAACTTGATCTCTCCGACATCCTCCCAAAAATCCAGTCCATACAAGTGCTGAAAAGTGTGGGGGCAAGTACACATCCCTGACGAACTCCAGTAACAACTGGAAATAAGTCAGAGGCGGTACCACCACACTTCACAGCACTCTCAGTACCAGAGTAGAGTTCAGACATCAGATCGATCAGTTTCGGTGGCACCCCACGAAGACCAAGAATCCTCCAGAGGACATCCCGATTCACTGAATCGAACGCTTTACAGAGATCAACATAGGCTGCAAGCAGCCCCTGCCGAAACTCTCGTCTGCGTTCAGTGAGGACACGAAGAGCAAGGATACGGTCAATCGTTGACCTCTTTGGTGTAAAGCCTGACTGCTCTGGACGCTGGTGCTCAAGCAGATGGTGGCGAACCCTATCAAGAATTATCCGAGCAAAGACCTTGCCCGGCACTGAGAGCAGCGTCACCCCTCGGTAGTTGTTGCAGTCTTGGCGATCACCCTTCCCTTTCCAGAGAGGGACAACAAGGCCCCTCTTCCAGTCAGTTGGGATGATGCCTGTGTTCCAGGCAGAGCACAAAACTGCATGCAACGACGCGAGTGCAGCATTTCCACCAGCCTTGAGAAGTTCAGCATGGATGCCACAGATCCCTGGAGCTTTGCCCTGTTTCAACTGGTTCACCGCAGCCCGTGTTTCCACAAGCGATGGTGGACCACAGTTGATTCGAGGGTCAGCAACAGGGATTGTAACACCCTTGACGTCCAACTCGACAGTTGGGGGATCAGCCTGGTACAACCGCTCAAAGTAACCGGCCCAGCGGGCCTTCACTTCAGACTCCTCTGTCAAGAGCCTACCACTCTCTGCTCGAACTGCAGTGCTCCGAGGGATGGGCTTGGATGAACGTAATGCGCGAATTCCCCTGTAAGCGGGACGAGAATCACCTGTCCACAGGTGATGCTCTACCCCCTCACAGATTCCTCGCACATAGGCCTCCTTGTCCACCCTCAGTGCACGTACAGTTTTACGCCTCAGCTCCCTGAACAGCTCAGCTCTGCCATTCAGCCTGGCCCTGCGACTCTGGTCAATGGTATCCAGTGTCCCTTGAGAGACAAAATTCTTCTTTGCCCTGCGGTGAACTCCAAGGCATCCACCGGCAACATCAAGGACGGTGGTCTTGAAGGTGCTCCACAACTCTTCAGGACCCCCAAAGCACCCAGACCCCCCAAGTGTCCACTCAGCCTGTTCGCAAACTCCTCAGCTACTCTCTCATCCCTGAGCTTGGCAACATCCAGCCTAGGCTGGGATGGTACCATTCTCCAGGATTTAAGGTGCAGCTTTAGAGTTGCTACAACAAGCCTGTGGTCAGTATTGAGGAACTGAGCACTCCGGTAGACCCTGCAGTTCTGGATCATCCTCCAACGACCGTCAATGAGGACATGGTCAATCTCCTTTGCCACACCGCCAGCGTTGGAATACCAAGTCCAGCGATGAGCTTGTGGGCGCTGAAACCACGAACCAGCCACCCTAAGTCCATGACTTCTTGCAAAGTCAAGGAACTTAGTGCTATTCTGGTTCGTAGTTCCTGACCCATGGGGACCAACACACACCTCATAACCATCCCTATCAGTTCCAGTCGATGCATTGAAATCCCCCAAGACTAGAAGTGTATCTCGTCTGGGGCACTGATCAACCACAGACTCGAGTGTGGCGTAGAATGCATCCTTCACGGTAAGATCACTCGCCTCAGTCGGAGCATAAATAGAGACCAGGGAAATGACACCTAAGGAGTGACGAATCCTTAATCTCATAATACGCTCGTTGACCGGTGTTACCTCAATTATCATTGGGGTCAGCTTATTGGACACAGCTACAGCAACTCCTTGGGTATGGTAACCATCAGAGCGACCAGACCAATAGTAGGTGTAACCACCCACCATTATCTCGCCGCAATCCGGTCTCCGAACCTCAGAGAGAGCTGCAATCCCGATGTCCAAACGCTTGAGCTCAGATGATAACAGAGACAGGTGATCATCCTCTCTTAGAGATAGGACATTCCAGGCACCCACCCGAAGGGACCGCCTCAGGTTAACCCAAGGAGACCGCCGTCTGGTGGACGACACCTCAGCACCACTCCGACACACTCTCCCGCAATCTGACCCAGGGATGTTACCCCGTGGTTTCCCTCCTATCAAAGATTGGGGGTCCCGAAGGCTTTGCCCCAATCCCATCATCCGGTGAGCTGCCCTGCGAAGGGAAGCTGCACAGGAGGTACTCCCACGGAGTGGGTTTTCAGATTTTTTAGCGTTTTTGCGTTTTGCGGAATGAAGCGTTTTACGGTGGCTGGAGTGCAAATCCTGCCACCAACCTCCTAATAAGAAATAACCCAACTGCAGGAGGACGTCCGCAGACACAGTTGGGCACTAGATATGGATGGCCGTTGGCTCACAAGGAGCTCCTCCGCCCTTTGAGTCTTAAGGTGAAATTTCTAAAATCTTACTTTTTCATTTGATTGACGTGAAATTTAAATAAGACTTGCATATTGCGTGACTGGATTGGGAAACTAACTATTTTTGATGTCAAAAGGTCAAAGGTCAACTCAAAGTCAAACTTCTAAAATCATCAAATTTCCTCTGAAAAATCATCAATTTTCATTTGATTGACCTGAGCTTTGATTAGGATTGTCAATTTTAATCTTGATGAAATGGACAACTTGATGTATCCATGGGAACCTTTGTAGAGGGGGGTGGATTTTGCAAGTATCGTGCTCTGCATGCCATCATTTTCTTGATATTCTGTCTGTCTGTCAATCGCCTTCAGGTCACAATTTATAACCGATCTTCACGAAAATTCACCAAGTTGTAGAGTTAGTCTCAACAGAGAAACCTAATGATTTTGAGGTCAAGGTCAAAGGTTGAGGTCATGTTGAGGTCGAATTTCTAAAATCGTCATTTTTTCATCCGATTGACTTGAAATTTGAACAAAATTTGCATATTGTGTCACTGAATTCGGAAATCCAGTATTTTTGAGGGCAAAAGGTCAAATGTCAACTCAAGGTAAAAAAAAAAAACCGTCAATTTTCATCCGATTGACTTGAACTTTCATTAAGATTGTCAATTTTAATCTAAATGAAGTGGAAAATTTGATGTATCCATGGTAACCTTTGGATTGGGGGGGGGTGGATTTTGCAAGTATCATGCTCTGTATGACACTGTCTTCTTGATTATTTATTTTCACTAATTTATATTTTCATTTATGGATGCGTTCCAGTGGTTCTGTGATTTTCCTTCTGTATCGGCTTTGATGTCCATCGGCACACAAAATTTCCATGCTTCCCCATTGGGTTGGGTCGCTCACATGCATTTTTTTCATTCACTTATATTTTGATTTATGAATGTTGGCCGACAATTCTGTGATGTTTATGGTGGACCCACTTCAATGTATATCGGCATGCAAAATTTCAGCTTTCGACATCATCTGAAAAGTCCCGATATTTAATATCAATGAGTGAGTGAGTGAGTGAGTGAGTGAGTCATTCAGTCACAGTGAGGCAGTGGTTAGAAAGAGCTTTACATGTTAGACTAGCGGGATGTGCTTAGACATTGTGTAAGCATATAAACCATGCTTCCCTATTGTCTCGGGTCGCTCACCTGCATTGGATTTTTCATCTATTTATTTTCATTTATTTATATTTTCATCAGCAAATACAGGCTGTCGCTTCAATGATGTGGGTGTGAAGGGGAGGGGGTGGAGTAAGAGAAAGGGAGAGAGTGAGAGGGGGAGGGGAGGCACAAATGATGGAGGGAAGGGAGAGGAGAGAGGGGAAGCGAGGAGTGGGTGAACAAGAGGAAGCGAGGAAGGGGAGAAGAGCGAGGAAAGGGGGGGTGGGGAGAACAACGCCTCATGAAATGTTGCTATAGACTGCGGGAGGGAGAGAGAGAGAGAGAGAGAGAGAGAGAGAGAGAGAGAGAGAGAGAGAGAGAGAGAGAGAGAGAGATCAACCGAGGTGTGGGAGGAGAGTACTGCATTTTATTCAGAGGGGGAGCGAGGAGGGGACAGACAGAGAGGGTGGTGGGGGGGGTGGGGTGTGAGGAAAAAAAAAGAGATAGGTGAGGGGTGGAGGTGGTGCTCGCAAAGAGAATGATATGTTATGCTTAATATCCCAGTTCCAGAAAATTGGTGGGATCATTAACCAAAAGCATGGACTGTAAAAATGGAAGTTCCACTCATGTATGACCTAATGATCCCTTCGAGTGTGAATACTGAAAACAAAGCATTGCAACTATATATCATACCTAGGTACAAAAAATTAAGAAGGCATTGCTAAGTGAAGTGCTAATACCAGTGATTTTGGACTAAACGATGCAGAAATCAAGAAAATGACCAAATACCATGACCTCAAGAATGAAGTGAAAAGATCCTGGAAGATGAATAATGCCAAAGATGTACCAGTGATAGTTGGATCTATGGGAATGATGAGAAAGAACTTCACAGGGATATAAAAACCATCCCTGGTGTGGAACATATTCAGTTCTTCTCTGTCGGAATCGGAGACAATTTATTAATAACAAATAATAACAAACATGCGCATAGGAAAGGAGGAAATACAATACAAGAAATATTAAACACAATCCTCTTTCTGCCTTAAATGCACATGGCAATCCTCTTTATACTATTTTGAACAGCAAAAATACAGGGGAGGGCTTGACATCTGGCAAGGATAAATGATGGGGAATGCTGACAGGCATGAAGTAAGGGAACGGAGAACTGCACCATGGCCACATTTGGAGGGAGGGGAGGATATACACGCTCATGACAACAGTTGGAGTGTTAACATCAGGTCAGCCTTGAGAAGAGAGTGATAACAGGGTAAGGACAAAACACAAAGACTGGGTGGATGGAGATATGAGCCCATCACTCATATGGGCTCATACATTCCATTTTCCACAGGATTATGAGATTCTCAAAACACCCAGCCTGTTTTTTATGCTGTTAGGAAGACCCCTGCCACCAAAAGCCAACAGAGTTATTTAATTCTACTTAGACAGCAAGATGTTTGCTCCAGTAGCATTCCAAAATTATTTACTTTCTGCTGGACAATGAGGCGCCAGCAAGGTGTTCTTCCCTTCAGCAGCTGAGCAATTTCATTGAAACATTGGAGATAACAGACTTGGTTATATGCATTTCAGTGAGATAAAAGCACATCGGAATTATTAAGATACAATTCCACTTCACTGGGAAATTCATCTATGTTTCCATGGAGGTCAAAAGACTGTCAGGAAAAGGGAAATTTTACTGACAGTCAACTCGACTCAAGTAAAAAAGTAAAACCTTATTTTACACTGTGTTCAGTTGAAAGCAACAAGTGAATATAATTGAGAACACATGAATATAACTATTTGTTCTTCCACATTAGGAATATTATTACAAACAAACCCCAGTTGGAAGCTGTCCGGCGCTCAGCGATGATCCGAAAGAGAACCGTTGGCACAAAAATTGAGAACAGAAAACTTCACAATTTGATCCTTGAATCGTGAACCCTTACTGAAATAAAGGTGGATACTTTGAAGCCACCCTGGGATGATTCCATTCTACACTCTGAAACTCGCATATGAAGATACACATCAACACACACACACACAGAGGTGGATACTTTGAGACGTTGTAGTTCTATGTTGTAGGTCTATGAAACCCACCCACACGTGGGGACAGCAGGCAACAGCAACTCGCATGTACACACGCACACACACACACACGGAGGTGGATACTTTGAGATGTGGTCGGGCTATGTTTCACCTCCTGAAACCCACCCACATGTGGAGATATCAGACAACAGCAACTTTCACGTACACACACAAGCACACACTCATATGGAGGTGGATACTTTGAGACTTGGGAAGGCTCCGTTCCACTTTCTGAAACCCCGAAATGGAGATAATAACCAAAAACACACGCACACACACACACACACACACACACACACACACACACACACACACACACACACACACACACACACACACACTCATCCGGAGGTGGATATTTTGAGTCCTGAGAGGGCTCTGTTCCACTTTCTGAAACTCAAATATGGAGATAACAACCAACAACACACACACACACACACACACACACACACACACACACACACACACACACACACACACACACACACATACACATACGGAGGTGGATACTTTGATTCCTGGGAGGGCTCTGTTCCACTTTATGAAACCCAAAAATGGAGATAACAACCAACAACACACACACACACACACACATTCATGTGGAGGTGGATACTTTGAGACCTGGGAGGGCTCCATTCTACATTATGAAACCTCTATATGGAGATAACAACCAACTCACACACACACACACACGCACACGCACACGCACACACACACACACACACACACACACACACACACACACACACACTCTCATACGGAGGTTGATACTTTGAGTCCTGGGAGAGCTCTGTTCCACTTTCTGAAACCCAAATATGGAGATAGCAACCATCAACACACACACACACACACACACACACACACACACACACACACACACACACTCATATGGGGGTGGATACTTTGAGTCCTGGGAGGGCTCCATTCTACATTATGAAACCTCTATATGGAGATAACAACCAACTCACACACACACACACACACACACACACACACACACACACACACACACACACACACACACACACACACACACATACACACACACACACTCTCTCTCATACGGAGGTTGATACTTTGAGTCCTGGGAGAGCTCTGTTCCTCTTTCTGAAACCCAAATATGGAGATAGCAACCATCAACACACACACACACACACACACACACACACACACACACACACACACACACACACACACACACACACACACACACACTCATATGGGGGTGGATACTTTGAGTCCTGGGAGGGCTCTGTTCCACTTTCTGAAACCCAAATATGGAGATAACAACCAAAAACACACACACTCATACGGAGGTGGATACTTTGAGGGCTCTGTTCCACTTTCTCAAACCCAAATATGGAGATAACCAAAAACACACACACAAACACACACACACACACACACAAACACACACACACACACACACACACACACACACACACACGGAGGTGGATATATTGAGACCTGGGAGGGCTCCATTCCACTTTCTGAAACCCAAATATGGAGATAACAACCAACGACCGATAACCAATAACACACACGCACACTGGTGCCAAATGCCATTGTGGTAATACAGTTTATGTACGTACTCACATGTGGAAATGTATACATGCATCAAGTAAGTAAAAACAGCAACACAAAGACACCTTTAAACAGCATTCTTTGAAAGAGGATTTAAAGTGGGTAATTGGCAAAATTCAACTCAAAAATGTACCAAGCCTTAGAACACAAAATATCTATGGATACTTTCTGCCTTCACCACTCAAACAAACATGGCGAACACCTGGTCAGATGGACCTCATTGTATGTTTTTTAATACGTATCGATGCCGAAATGAGAGGTGGATTACAAATGGATATTGCACAATACGTTCCTTGCACATTTTCAGTGGAGAGACACCTCCCGAGGTACCCACCGCACAGCACCGCGGGACCCAACAAAGTGGGAAACATGTCAAATCGATGTGAGATTTAAAGTACGTGTACTTTTTCCTGAAACAAACAACCAAGCAGCTTGAAGAGCGCTCACCAAGTGGCTCAAGCATTCAAGCAAGCACTCCAACGAAATGGTCCAAATGAAACGGATCTCTTTGGAACACAATTGGCCATCACTGAACTGTCATATTAAAAATACACCTCCTGGAGACGCCCAAAATGTCACATATGTCCGAATTGGACAAATGAAGACTTTTCTCAGTCGGAACTGCTTGAAAGTTCAATTGTTTTTTTTAACATGTATCGATGTCAAAGTGAGAGGTGGATTACAAATGGAGATTGCACAAAGCCATCCTTGCACAATTTCAATGGATGAGACAACTCCTGAGGTACCCACCACACACTCAATTTTACTCTTGCAATTCCTTAGAGTTTTCTTCGTAAGCATGCAAAGTTTCAGGCTGCGAGGTTTTATAGTTTTGGAGTTATGGAGGAGAAACACTGACACGCACACTGCTTTTTATTGGTGTAGATATTGTTACGGTGACGGTGGTCGGCCGCGAACCGACCGCTCTGAACGGAGCCGCAAGTCGAGTCGGCCCGACCGATCGCCCGGAATATAGATCGCCACCCGGATAAGTCCGAGTCGACGGGTCCTTGTAAAAGAACCGAAATACGCCAATGGGCAGATCACGTGGGGTAGGGTCGATTGCCAATCTTCAATGTACCTAAATACCCACGTGATCCAACTACCGGGTATTCCACCCTCGACGGAACTCGTACGAAACAAACCGCCGAGGCGAGCCTGTCCCGTGCGCGATTCCGAGAGGCTTAATCGCCAAGAACCGTCGGTCCAAATGTCCCCCTTTTACGGCAAACCAACGGCTTTCAAACTCCCAACACAGGAAATGCTGAGTCAATGAAAGAATCGACGCGACGAGCTGAAAACATTTAACAATTGGGGTATTTATTAATAATAATGGGGAACTAGGAAAGCATGTAAGAGCAGAACTATTCCGACTATACAAAATGCAATTCAAAGATTTACAGCACACAAAGCACTAAACAATTTCCTACTTATTAGACAGGCCCACGGACACACGTTCGCATGCGCGCGCGCGCACGTGCACACACACACACACACACACACACACACACATACACACACACACACACGAAATGGTGGCTGAGGCCTTTAATAACGGGACCCAGCTCGCAGGACAGGTGAGCTGAAACCCAGAACCTATCTCGAATCTCTCCACCTCGTGTGGTCTTCAAGTTGTTTGGACCTGAGCTCCAGCGAGAGCGAGCTGGATCCAATCGCCGTGAGCCGTGATCCTTCCCGAATTCCAGCGAATCCTCCCGCACTTCTCAACACGTGCTGGTGAGTCGAGGTGCCGATCCTTCCCCTCGATGCGTCGCTTCCCCGAGGAACCACCTCCAAGATGAGGTCGATGAGTCGCACCAAGCCGGGAACCAAACAGAGAACAAAGAGCTCCACGAACCAAGAAGAAGAAGAAGAAGCCACCATTCACAGCTCAAGCCGAGCAAACAGCTCAACTTTCTTCCAAACAAAACAGCTCTCCAAAAAGCTCTCCCGAGCCAAGCAGGACCCGAAGCTCTGCTGAAGAACTCCTCTGCAGACGCAAAAAGCTTCCGAAGGCCTCAACCCTAACCCAAGCCAAACAGGACCCAAAGGTTTGTTGAACGACAGCCCTCAACTCCCAACACGAACAAAAGAAAGGATCTCCTCTTTATCCTTCTCGGCCCCCTCCCCCGCGCCCGGCGTGACTCATGCCCTCGTGCTCCATCCCCTGCTCAACCACATGTGGGAGGAAGTTGTTGACGTCATGAATCACGGGACGGAAGGGCTCTTCTTCATCTTCGCAGAAGAAGGGGGAGGGACATATTCATTGTGTTGGGATTACTCTTTAACTATTAAATTAAATCACACAGCACATCTAATCGATTTCTAAACATTTAAACAATGGAAGGTGAGCTATCTTGGGAACAAGCACTTATCGACATCGCTGACTAAAGGAACCTGTATGTTGTGTGGAATCAAATTCCAAATTCGTAACAATATATATCTGGAGGGATGTGGAGAAGGATAAAGAGTGCTGTGCTGTACTTGGAAGGGGTGGAGTGAGGATGGGACAGAAAGAGAGAGAGAGAGAGAGAGAGAGAGAGAGAGAGAGAGAGAGAGAGAGAGAGAGAGAGAGAGAGAGAGAGAGAGAGAGAGAGAGAGAGAGAGAGAGAGAGGTGAGGGAAGGGAGAAGGTGAGGGGAAGGGGGAAGGTGAAGGGGAGGAGGGAAGGTGAGGGGAGGGGGAAGGTGAGGGGAGGAGGAATGTGAGGGGCAAGGGGATGGGGAGGGGCAAGGGGAGGGGGAGGGGAAGTTTAGGGGGAGGGGGAAGGTGAGGGTGAGAGTGAGGGGAGGGGGGGAAGGCAGTTAGCAGAGAGAAAATGTTTTGCTTTATGAACAACACACACACACACACACACACACACACACACACACACACACACACACACACACACACACACACACACACACACACACACACACACACACACACTTGGCCGATATCATCAATTTAACGTGAATCGGAAGATTGGAGTCATTGTGATTATGAAGAACAGCATATACTGCATACAACCCAGAAACCTTGTGTATCTTTAACCCTTCTTTGGGGGGGGGGGCACGGGGGGATTTCAGGAATGATTAAAAAACAAGGTTGCATCACAGACGGTTCAAGATGTGCATTAACATTATTATTTAAAAACAGCTGCCAATAGTCATGTGATGGGTAAAAATAAATAAACTGGCTCTAATTTTGGAAAACATGTTAATATGGGAAACGGCTTGGAAATCGTGCGTTACCATCTTTGAAAGTCACAAAGAGAAACTCCTTACTATTCTGAGAGCAAACTCGGTTCATATAAAGATAAACAACTGCCTCCGTCTGTACCTCCAACCTCGCCGTACCAAGGTAGTGTGATACTCGAGCATTAACTGTTGACATCATATGTTCAAGGTGTACTGGACTCCATTAAAGCATCAGGTAAATTTGTTTTTACACATTAAAAGGTGATTGTTGGTTTCCCGCTGTGCTTGTTAAATCACTGGGTGAGGGCAAACACGGCCTGTTCAAAATTCCGTTCGAAGATCCGCATGGATAAAGCACACAAAAAGAACAACAAAGGCTTACCTTTTAAATATGGAAATCAAGCGAACAAATAACACAAGCAGTCATAAACTGGTACTTACGAAATCATCAACTTGACCTCTGACCTTGTCTAATAAAAGCTGTTTCTGGAGAAGGTAGTGACGCAAACCAGAAGTTTCTATGATGATTCTGGACCAAACCATCAAAAATCGAATGTTTGACCTCACTGTGACCTTTGACCGATTTTGACCAAAATCTAATCAGTGCTAGCCATCACCCTCTTGAATCACGTGGTGTAATTTGACATTGGTAGCTTCTTCCGTTCTCGAGTTACCGCGGATTAACGTAACGTAAAGGTCACACTCGACGCCCCCCCCCCAACTCGAAAGGATGCCGGGGCGAGTGCCATGACGTCAGCACGAACACGCAAAACCTTTACGTGACTCAATGACGCGTCTGCTCGAGCGCACTGTGCCACGTGACGAGCCGTGACGCAGCGGGTGAAATATTTTTATTCAATCTTAAAACGTCTCCAAAACATCTGATTTTTAACAGAATTTCGACAGCACGGTGTTAAGCGTCCTAAGCCATCGCAAAAACCGAAGACAAAATTAAAATCGAAGTTAAAACGAACTCGTAACGTCGACCGAAGCAAAAATACTCCATTTCTCCACAGGAATTTATGCAATTATTTAATATTATTTTACCAATGTCATAAAACCGTAATATTCGGCCATCCACAAACAATCTTTACACCATCCGACAGCTTAGCGAGTCAGGCATGCGACGATAAGCTTTATTGGGATGAAAAATGACTTTTAAACACCATCTTTATCGAAAACACCTTCAGCGCACACACGCAAAACCTTTACGTGACTCAACGACGCATCTGCTCGAGCGCGCTGCACCATGTGACGAGCCGTGACACAGCGGGTGAAATCTTTTTCTACAATCTTAAAAAGTCTCCAAAACATCCGATTTTTTACCAGAATTTCGACAACCGAGTGTTAAGCGTCCTAAGCGTTCGCAAAAACCGAAGACAATATTAAAATCGAAGTTAAAACAAACTCATAACGTCGACCGAAGCAAAAATACTCCATTTCTCCACAGGAATTTACGGAATTATGTTTGACCTCACTGTGACCTTGACCTTTGACCGATTTTGACCAAAATCTAATCAGCACAAGCCATCACCCTCCTGAATCACCTGGTGTAATTTGACATTGGTAGCTTCTTCCGTTCTCGAGTTATCATGCCCACAAACAAACACACAAACACACAAACAGATGACGGAAGTCATCAATGTACTTACGAAATCTTAAGATGGACACCACAGGGAAAGTTCTTCCCAACACCGTTGCAGAAGTTCCCACAAATGTGTTGCACTTGTAGGTTGCATTGCTTTCACCCTTCTGTCCAGTTAATCCCAAACCAGCTCGATGGGGTTTAAGTTTGGAGACTGCGCTGTCCATGCCATGAGTTGAAGTCTACCATCTTGTTCTTTTCTATCAAGTTAGTTCTGACATAGCCTGGAGGTAGGGTTTGGGTCGTTAACTTGCTGTGGGATGAACCCTTGACCAACTTGGCATAGAACAAAGGGTATTGCATGGTGCTGCAAAATGCTATGGTGGTACTTTTGGTTCAGGGTGCCAGTCACTCTGTGCAAGTCGGTGATTCTGTATCCAGCAAAAGAGCCCCAGGTCATCACGTTTCCTCCTCCATGTTTGACAGTTGGTGTCACACACTGAGGAACCATCCTTTAGCCTACTCGATGGCATACAAAAACACTGCATGATGAACCGAATATTTCAAATTTTGATTCATTAGTCCATAAGACCTTCTTCCAGTTTTTAGTAGTCCACTGGCGGTGCTTCATGGCCCAGGCAAGCCTCTTTTTCTTATTTTGCCATCTTAGCAATGGCTTTCTTACTGCCACTCGACCTGTCAAACCAGCAGCTCGAAGTCTTCTCTTCACAGTTGAAACTGAGACTTCCTTACTTCAACCAGTGTTAAGCTGTGCTTGAAGCTGTTGTCCTGTGAGCCGCCTATCACGCAAGCTGTTGACTCTCAGAAACTTGTCTTCTGATTGTGTTGTGGCTTTGGGTCTGCCAGACCTCTTCCTCTCAGAGTTTCACCCAGTTTCCAAGTGCCTTTTGATGGTGTAGGAAACTGTACTTATTGACACCTTGGCTACCTTTGCAATTTCTATAAGGGAAAGACCTACACTTTTAAGGGTGAAAATGGTCCATCTGTCTTCATTTGGTAATTGTCGTTTTCTCACCATTATGATGGCAATGTAATACTTCCTGCAGTGTAATATTGTCCAAATAATGCTTCAGAGGGTGAAGCAACATAGTCTGTTCCAACACTGCTTTGAAACAGACAGAGTTCGTTACTAATCAACAAAATTTGGAACACCTGTAGGAATTGTTTGGATCAACTTTCAAGGCTTAATTTACTTCCATTGTTGCAGAACAGCTGCAGTTGCTAACCCAATACTTGTTCCCTGAAAAGGGCCTTTTTTAACAACTCTGAAATTTACATTATTTTTTTAGTAAGCTAAACTTTTTTTTTAAACGTCTGGCAGTTTACCGCTTCGCTTTGTACCATTTCAGGTTATTCACTGGACTTGAACTGATTAAATTTCAGTAAACACTCCAAAAATGGGGGTGTTCTAAAACTTTTGACCGGTCGTGTGTGTGTGTGTGTGTGTGTGTGTGTGTGTGTGTGTGTGTGTGTGTGTGTGTGTGTGTGTGTGTGTGTGTGTGTGTGTGTGTGTGTATTTATACATATACATCCATCCAGGGTGTCCCCAAAAAAGGACATCAATTCGTAATCTAATAACATAGCTAATTTTCACTCAAATGATCTCAAATTTTAACAAATTGTGTAAAAACTAACTAAGTTGAATGTTTAATTCTTATCTCAATGAGAATCTACCAGGAAGATGGATTGGGCATGCCAGTGATAATGACAATGTGCTGTTGAAATGGCCACCACGTTCATCTGACTTGACACCTTGTGATTTTTTTTCGATGGGGCTATGTGAAAGTACTCGTCAATATCCCCCATCTTCCTACAAGCCTAGAGGAACTTAAGCAGACAATCACTGAGGCGCTGGAGAATGTTACGCAAGCATGCTGCAGCGTGTTTGGCAGGAGCTGGACCACCGACTTGACGTGTGTCGTGTCACAGGCAGTGCGCATATTGAACATTTGTGAAGTTTTGAGAAAACGGTTATAAAATCTACATCCCTCTGAATCACTTGTTCGAATTTTGATAAATAAATATTTTCTTGTTCAACATAAAGCCTATTTACTTTCGTTTGCCTGGGACATGTAGTTACTTAGATATTCAAGTTTCGAATGATATCATTTTTTGGGACACCCTGCATATATATCAATATATATATATATATATATATATATATATATATATATATATATATATATATATATATATATATACATATAGGTTCAAATTTCAACAGAGGTTCAAATAGAACATTCATGAATAGGCCAGTCCAGTTCAGTTATAAGTGAGATAATGACAGATACTTTTTTTAAGCACTTACTTTACTTTGTCCACCTTTCCATTTAATCTTGTTCTTCTGGATATGCATTATATCTTCCTTTGCTGAATTTGATGCATAAATTCCCACAACAAATGTCTGAATTTTTTTCTCATGATTCATTTGCCAATTGAGAAGCTCGTAAATTGGAGGTGGATCTCCATTTTCATCAAAACTCAAAACATTGCCCATGTTGTTTCGAAAAGACACTTGTCGCAAATAAAATAAAAACTGGAATGACAACAACAAAAGCTCAAGTGGCATTTGCAATCTTCCACTTCTTTGTCATAACAATGTTAACCATCTGAGGTAAAAATTTACAGTTTTCATAAATCGTAGATTAAATGTTCACTGTTATTTCCAAGGTTCACTGGGAACGTGACTACGATGAAACCCAAATTTGGACTGATTACCTCCCGATTGTCTCACACTAATTATAGATACTAATGCCTTTCTCCTCAGTTCTGCTCAACAAACTATGTTGGAATGTTTCTTCCACTGTTAATAATCAAAAATGTGCTGATGTTTCAAGTATTTCCCTTTGTGAAAGAAAAAAAAAGAAGAGGGCAGCACTCATTGCTTCAACAAAAGCCTGGTGTTGGCTCAGTGGTTAGGGTGGCGGCTTGGGATCCTAGGGTCTGAGTTCAAGCCCCGTCAGCCGCTGAATTAACACCAGGGGGTTGACTCAGCCTGTCATCCTTCCAAGGTCGGCGAAATGAGTACCAGTTCCAGTATGTGTACTACTGGTTGAGGGGCACTGCATCAGCAACACAGTCACGCTTCAAGAAATGATAGCTACCCAGGCAGTTAAGCTGCCATACGACCACCACCACTTCAGCAAAGGGTAAGGCCTGAAACATACTTGTACATACATCACATTGCATTGCTGTGTACTCTTTCTGCTGGTACTCCTTGGGGCCTCCGTCTGGCAATCCCCAATGCAGATGACTGGCCCATCTCCATCTCTATCTCTCTGGGAGATAACATTCCAGACACCCACCCGGAGGGACCACCTTCGGTTAACCCAAGGAGACCGCCCTCTGGTGGATGACACCTCAGCACCACCCTGACACACTACCGCAATCTGTCCTGGGAAGCTTACCCCATGGTTTCCCTCCTATCATGAAAGAGTGGGGGGCCCAAAGTCTTTGCCCAATCCCATCATCCGGTGAGCTGCCCTGTGGAGAGCAGCTGCACAGGCGGTCCTCCCATGGAGTGAGTTTTCAGATTTCTTTGTGGTCCGTTTTGCATAATGAAGGGATTTACGGTTGCCGGAGTGCAAATACTGCCACCAACCTCCAAAGAAAAAAGTAACCCAACTGCACGAGGATGTCCGCAGACACAGTTGGGCACTAGAGATGGATGGTCGTTGGCTCATTGGAGCTCCTCCGCCCTTTGACACATTTTGTTTTTAATGCTGTTTGGTGTCCATATCATGCACCCTCCTCACCAGGAAACCTGGTGAGGGAGATGGTTTAGTCGCTGACAACCCGACCATGATACAAGTTAGTTTTGGGTTACATGGTACCGTCGCAAGTCACAGATCTAATCCAGCCTGACCTGACCTGACATTCATCACTGTGCTAAACTTATATGCATGCAATGAACTCCCGTCATGCAATGCACGCATTCCAATCTCCCACCCATGATCGCTTACACAAGTTGTATTATACTGAAGAAGAAAAAAACAAGAAGGTGGAAGAACTGATGAAGAAGAAAACAAAAAGTTGAAGAGAGAGGAGGGGTAATCAAGTTTTTCTTTCATTCCTATTTTTTATTATTATAAAGAGGAATTTCTTTGTTGATGGAAAAAGAAAACGGAAAACGAAAAGAGATATTAGAAAACAAATATTCTTCTTTCTTGTGGATTTTGTGGCCGTAAAAAGGGCCATTTAGGTTTGATGAAGCTTTCCAGCTTAACCCAAGGAAATTGTCGTCGCCTCTTTCCTCATCAAAGATGGAATGTAACTCCTCATCTGAATCAGGGTAGAGCAAGTCCCCGTCACTGTCCTCGTTGCTGTTGCCATCACGTGCAGCTTTCAACTCCCAGATGCGTCGTCAGGAGGGTGAATATACTGATTCTGGCTCACTTTCCCCCATGTTAAGTGAATGGGGATTCTCAGTGATTCATATTTATTTCCCTAAAAAATAAACCTCCTTTTTATCCCAACCTGTTGAAATATCTAAAACATGTAAGTGAATGGAGATTTTAATAGCCTCCCCTTTTAGCCGAGGAGCACTTTTTTCAAATAACCAATGCATATTGTTTAGCTCACTCATTGAACCTATCAAGATTTGTTCATTCTCAAATTCCTTCAATTGTTTAATTTTCTTTGCACAATAATCCCCATTTAAAATATTTTAAAATAAAACATTTGAATCTTCATATTTTTCAAGATACCCCTTTTGTGTCATTATGAAATGATAAACTTCTCTTAATGCTCTTGTTTGACCACCTCCTGAGCCTCGGATTATTTTTTGCATAAGCCACGCCCACTTTCCATAAGCCCCGCCCACTTTTTCTTCAGCCACGTCCACTTTTCATGAGACACTTTCGTAAGCACCCCCCCCCCCCACTTTTACTAAGCCCCGCCTACTCTTACATCATTTCCAGTTAATCTCTGACTCACAAATGTGATGTGTCAGATGTGATGAAGACCCTCACCAATCCTGGCCAAAAATTGAGGGGAGTCAACTGAGGATTCTCGAATATACGGTTTATTGAAGTTGCACAGCACTTGCAAGCGGAGGTGGCACAGGGACCAACCACAGCAGTCAGATCCTGCACCACACTAAAGGTTACACTCCAAAAGTTTCATATATAAAACCTATTCCTAGGCGGAGAAAGCAAGCAAAGAAAGAAACAAAGATGCAAGTGGGCTTTCCCCCCCCCCCTCCCTATGGCCCTCGGGTGAATCATCCAGAACAGAGTTCTCTAGCCGTTTGTTGTCACTCCACACTGGAATAAACAATTGCCTGCAGAAGCGCTCTGGCCAGGCCATGGCTGGCTTGTTGATATTACATTTTAACACATCGTACAGCAACTTGTAAAACGAGGGCAAAGGCTTGGAAACACAATTTGAAGCAACCAGGCCAATGGTTTGAATCCAGACACCTGGTTAATGCAATTACTGAATGGTTAAATGAGTTAAATGTTTAAATATGGACAATATGTGGCCAATCAATAGTCGTACCTGACATTCAGCCCTGACATTTCCCCCTTGGCCACATTTCTGGCCATATTTCGGCATCAACTGACATAATTTAAATATTCTTGAGCAAGGGAAAAAACATCATTAACAACCAATTCGATTTTATAGCCAAAAATTAAATTTATAAACCCCCAAATGATTATATCACCCGTGATCACCATACCCTGTTCCTAGAGGAGATAGATATGCATTACACCAGTCCAATTAACAATGGCAGTGAACGCTCAGAAAATACAGTCGAGGCACACCCCGTTGACCTGAGCGGGAGGTAGATTGTGGCAGGCAAGAACTTGGGCTCGTTGCTGGGTTGAAGGTGATGAAAAGGATCAGAGAGGTGACCCAGAGTCCCAGCCGAGTTCTGCCCCTTGTAGCAGCAGTTCAAAAGAGCTGTGCATGTTGGATGCAGTCATGGTGGCTGCACAAGCCCCCAGCTGCACCACTGAACACATGTTGCAGGGGACTCGCCGAGTGGCCATCAGGGCCTTCTTTGTGCATTGAGGCAGCCACAGCAAGTGCACGATGTATTTGCAGAGCAGCACTCCGCGTTTCCACGCCTGCCTGGCTGGTCTGGCGTCACAAAACGGCGACGTCAGTTCTTGCCCAAGCTTCTCCCCAGTGGTGTTTTTTTCCCCACATCATTCATCTTATCTCCTCAGGAAGGGGGCAGTTTCATGATCACGTGTTGAATGGCCAATCACCCAAATCTGGGTTCTCCCCATTGTTCTATCTTCCAAAACTCCACTAGATGAAATCGTACAGTGCATCAAAGACTGCCTTCAACACTCCGAAACAAACAAAGCATCGATTAAACACCAATCAACAAACTTCGTGGGTTTATGTATTTCCACAAGACTGACAAAGGTTCTTACAAAATGCATTCAACTTGCATTATTTGTCATATCAATATTTTATCCCTTTCCTTGTTATTTTTTTCCTTTCCAAAACATGCTAAAATATACAGAAATCTCAGTTTGTACGTATACTCAAAACATTCATCTCATTTGCTATTTCCATGTAAAAAGCAAACATTCTTTATCAGGGTTCCAATTTGTAATCAATGATTCTTTTCACCAAAAAATATTCCATTATCTATTCAAAAATATGAAAGTTAGCTACTTCTTTCAAGCACCGAATCCAACGCGATTCGATTTTTCACAGTTACCATTTTAACATTTGCAATCATTATCTGCTAAACAATCCACAGTTTCATTCACAAGCAGTTCCAGAGCAACTGCCATTATTTATTTATTTTTCCAGTTAACTTGGCACTTCTGTGCTGATGAAAGATAACATATATGGAAATGTTAGAAAAATGGTCAAGTCAGTGCTAGAAATACCTCAACTTACTTATGTAAACATACAAGAAGTACCACTTAATCAAAATCATGCACTTGTCCAATTAATCAGAAGACAGATAACATAGGTAATTTAAATTGGCTTGTAGAGTCATTGCACTCTTTTCAATAATATAATTCTTTTATTTTGACCGATTTAACATTTATTTCATTACTATGTTTTCTGTACTCCGCATAATTCTCGTTTATTCTTTTGTTTGTCTTTCCACAAATTGTAGAGTCATTTTATTTAAATTACAGTCAGGTCAGTACAGTTACAATACATGGTACAATTCCTAATTCCATTTAATTGATTTCATGATTGCTGTTGGTCTCGCCATTCTTTATCATTCTGCATTATGGTTATGTAAATACCATGTTTTTTTTTCCTTATAAATTGATTTCTAATATGTAGTATTGACCAATCTGTAATCAATTTAATAACAGAGACCCTTTTTTAATATTATGTAAGTACCTTAACTTAATATATTATTATTATTATTATCTTGATTCAATTCTCAGTAATGGTTAAATGAGCAAGGCAAAAGCAACCTTTTTCCAATTCTCAATTAACAGATTATCAAAGTCCTTAGGTAAAGGGTTCTCAATTTGCAATTTCAAAACAAAAGTTCATATTAATTATGACCAAAAGAAACATCATGGTTCGTTCCCATTGAGTTATTTTCCCCTAATTTGCCTATTATATTTTTATGAGCTTAGTCTGAAAGTAACTAACACGGTTTCCATACACTATCTCCATTTTTTATGTATTTGACAACGAATCCGGTAAAAGGTGTGTGAAAATCACTTTTCTGATTAATATGACATACAAACATTATCAAGAGTATCACTTGTTGGTCCCATTGACCCTAAGATTATCCCCATCACCACCATTAGAGGTCAAAACACACTGGTGTACCGTGTCTAGGTGTTCGCAAAACATTGTGCAGATCTCACCTGTGTGTTCGGTTATCATAATTCACAAAATATATTTCCAAATAATTCAAAGATAAGTTATTCACAGAAGTAATTAAACACGAGTAATTCACAGCAATATCATTGTCGTCACAGAGTGATTCTTTTGGAAGTCTTTATCGGGCTCAGCAAACCCCCCATGATGAGAGTTCCATGCCGTTGTTGTCGGCATGGCATCATTCGAGTTGCCGAGCTGCAGATTACACTTTGGCTGCAGAACATCCATTTTGAAAACAAGAACTTTGACCACATTGTCACAAAATTTCTCCAAACAGTTAAACAACACCAAAGGGTAACATTGTTTCATTACTTGATCAGCATCCATTTCTTTTGTTTAGCCAATCTCTATCATCACTCCAGAACTCAATCAACAGTAAAATATTTGACATTGACCATCTATCCACTTCTCTCTCACCAAAACAGCACACACGCTGCAATATCCAACTTACTTACACGAACCATCTATCACTTACGTAAATCCACTTTAAATACAAATAAATTCCTTGCTCAAAACAAACAAAGCATTTAAAACCCCCCTTAACATCCAATCTACATTATTCCAATCCTCTACCATTGTGACAATAAAGAGAATTATCCGATTAAATCTAATGAATTTACCCTGACAGGTAGAGGCCCATATAAACACAACAGACATGTTTTTTTTCTCTCCGTTTCCCGCACAGAAAGCTATGCAATGAATCTCAACGTATAAGGAGGCGATTAGGCTCATCAATCCTGTGTAATCATGGCATGTGGTGTAAGTCCTTCTCTATGCTTCATTAGGTCGCGCTCTCTGGCGGCTTGTTTCAACTCCACCGCCGCTCCTTCCTTCCCGATCCATAAGTTGGTTGTCATCAGAGAGCGTTTGGCAGTGTAATCTCTATGCGCCTTGGCCACGTATTCATAATCCTGCCATGTTTCATCGTAGTAGACAGTGAGTACAGTGCAAAGCCAATTCCATTCCTTCCAGATCGATGTCGTTGCTAAGCAACCATTCCTCTACATCCCATTATCCTCCGTGCCTCGGTCCCGCGTCGCTCACCATCCAAACTGTTGTCCAATGTCGGTAAAATTGTACAGTACACAAAGAGCACGAATCTTCGCAGATACGGCGGCCGTGAAGATATTAAAAAAACGCGTTTTAAAATACCAACTCCATGCGCATTTCAACACATTAGCTTCTAAGCCATTAAACCTTGCTGGGTTGAGCAACCAGAAGATTACCTTCACAATGCCTGCAATAGCTCACCCTCCCTCAAATGGACTTCACTTTCATCTCATCCCTGAGCTGAGCTGAGATTCAAACACATTGTGGAGAGGGTTGGCCAATCACATCACACCATTATCGTCACCACTGAAGCATATGCTCACCTGCACCGACCACTCGCTCACCTTTTCTTTCGCACACCTCTCTCTAATTAACTGTAAACCATGGAGGTTAAAAATGTACTAACATGAACACAAAACCTCCCAACAGCATCCAACACCAGGAGCTTCACAATCAATACCCCTCCCTTTCGCCAACCAGCATGGCGACCGAAGCAAAACCACTCCACATTCAACCGTGTGATTTTAAAACACTTTCCATAAAACTCCCTACTGTGCATCCCTCCTTCAGTCAGGTAGGCAAATCCACTGGGGGCAAGAACGAACAACCCCACAAATTCTCTTGGCACAGCCCAGACGTTACAAATGTGAAAAGAGCAGACACTTTGTAACACCCACCAAACAAAAACAGATAGCTCCACTCCGGCACCAACCGGCACATGAAGCACCCACCAAACACAGGCTGGCAAGTTATCGTTGGCCTTCCCCTCGCATTAATATCAGAATAGCCTTTGTATAGATACTGAGAAGCTCGATGTTAGGCCACGCCGGAAGTGACGTTTTTTCCCCCCCTCTTCCGGTCATGAAGCCCAATCAACAACAACAACAACCGCACATAACATTTATTACCACCTTGTGCTAAAGGATTGTCGTTCTCGATGTCCGAGAATGCGTGCACTCGTTTCCGAACGATAAAAATCGAGCAATCCTTGGTTTCAATATTTTCAACATATATTTCTTATAACACTGGTCAACAATTTTTTACTTTCTGAATGTTGTCTAGATTTCTACAAGTGAATTAGGGTATTCTGGCACTGCTGAATCAGGAAATCGGGAACTCTCGGACTCTCTGGAAAATCCTCTATTTCTCTTTGCCGACGACTCCACCCTCTGCCGTACCATCTGTCATCCCTCAGACCGGCAAGCAGCAGCTTCTTCACTCACTGCAGATCTGGATAAAATCACAAACTGGTCCAACACGTGGAACATGTCTTTCAATCCAGACAAATCTCACACTCTCACTATGTCTCTTCGAAAGGACCGTTTACAAAACCCCCCCATCCACTTTCTCAACAATCCTCTGGAAGAAGTCTTTTCTTTCAAGCTTCTAGGTCTCACTATCTGCCATGACCTTTCCTGGGAAAGTCACATTTCCAACCTCGCTTCAAAAGCCAGTCGCCGAGTGGGAATCCTCTGTCGTGCTAAGTCCTTCCTCGGCCCTCTTGAGCTCCTGACCACTTACAAAGCTTTTGTCCATAGCCTGATGGAGTACTGCTCTCCCCTCTGGGCTGGTGCTCCTGCCTCCCACCTTTCTCGGCTTCACGCTGTCGAAACCAGGGCATTTAAGATCATCGGCATATCCCGCAATGAAGCTGAGTCTTTGGGCCTCTCACTCAATCACCGCAGGTTGGTCGGTGGTCTTTCTGTCTTCTACCGACTCCTCTCCAGCCTTGCCCCCCCTGCTCTCTCTGCGATTTGTCCCCACCACATTTCCACAGGGCGCTCAAGGTCCGCCAACAACCCCCTTCTGGTAAAACTACCAAAATCACGAATCACTGCTCATCTTCACTCTTTCATTCCTCTTTTTTCCCGCCTTTGGAATAAACTTCCTCACTCTATTCTTTCCCATTCTTCCCTCCAGGCTTTCAAAACAGCTGTTCACCACCACCTCTTATCTTCCCCCATCCAAATCCTCGATCTTTTCTACCCCCGATAATCCACCCAAGCCCACTTCCTTCATTTCTCCTGCTTTCCTTCCTGAAAGTCCCTGAAATGTCCATCTTCTCTTCGCCATGTTCCCCGTCCCATCCCCATCCCTCTCCCTTCCACAGTTCACCTAATGTGTCTGTTCCCCACTGTTTTGTCCCTTCCACTCCCGCCCCTCTTGTCTCATGCCTCCTTGCTGTGAGTTGTGTGTTAGCTCTCATACGAGCCTCGACCAAGGTATACAAAAAAAAAAAAAATGGCATCCGTTTCTCTCCATCAGGTCAGGTTTTTGTGCTAAGTTGATTTGAAAAAATCAGATCTTGTGACAAAATCAATTACATTTTTGTGGCATTATCAGCTGATTTTTGTCAACACATATCATCCTAAACATGTTTTTAAGAAAAAAAATGTTTTGCCAACAACATTTATTGATTACATGATAGAAACATCGATTACTGTCATCTGAATGGTGGGCATTGATAAAGGTAAGTACAAGTAAATTGCATGTTGCGTCACCACTGTTCAAACTTCAGGGCTTGAACTTCCGTTTCTTCGAACTCCTGGAATGTTCAGCGGCAGGGAGGTCTCTCTTCAGATTCCAACAGTAGTCAGCTATCATGACTGCGTCCCAGCGACCCTGATACCTGGTCTCCATCTCCTTCATGTCCTGATGGAATCTCTCCCCCTGCTCGTCACTCATTGAACCCAGGTTCTCAGGAAACCGGTTCATATGTGAAAATAGGTAGTGCATCTTGATGCTCATGTTGCAGCCCAGGTTTCTGAAAGCAGTCAGCATGTTGTTGACAAGTTCTGCGTAGTTTCTGGCCTTATTGTTGCCAAGAAAGTTCTTCACTACCAAAACAAATGTCTTCCACGCTTCCAGTTCCACTTCGTTCATTGAGTTTTTGAACTCTGGATCTCTGATGAGCTGACGGATCTGAGAACCATCAAAGATGCCAGCTTTCAACTTCTCCATGGTCAATCCTGGAAAAGCCTGGCACAAGTAAGTGAAGCAGTCACCATCTTTGTCCAGAGCCTTGGTGAACTGCTTGATTAAGCCGAGCTTGATGTGCAGCGGTGGGAAGAGTATTCTGTCTCTGTCCACCAGAGGGTCGTTGATGACGTTCCTTTCTTTGCATGGCACCAATTCCTCCCGCACAGGCCAGTCCTTCTTCGTGTAATGCTGAGCACGGTCCCTACTATCCCACATGCACAGAAAACATGGGTACTTGGTGAAGCCAGACTGTTGTCCCAACAAAAGGTTCACCATCTTCAGGTCAACACAAATAAACCACTTATGCTGATCATAACCAATTTTCTCCAGCACGTACTTCACCGCTTCATACTTCTCCTTCAGTGTAGTCGAGTGAGCGATGGGTACAGAGGCAAACTGGTTGCCGTTGTGTAGCAGAACACATTTCAGTGATCGCTTGCTGCTGTCAATGAACAGTCTCCAATCTTTGGGTTCGTACTGTGGCACTCCAAGCTTGAGCAGAAGCGCATGTCATAAATTGGCGCATGTAGGTATTGTACATTCTTCAGAGTTCGTTATTTCAAGAAATAGAACTTTTTTGTATCACATTATTACAAAATCTGCCCCATTAACTTTAGTTTTGATCCACGAACTTTATGCTTTGCCTCACCAATTTTTGGAAGATTTTGAGGTTTTATGACTTCAAACTGATCCCTTTTCGACATAATCACCCAGAACTATCGTACCTGAATACTTCTTGTCATTAAAATAATTATTTCCAATCAAAACAATTATTTGACATGACATTTAACCCCCACCAACTTCTTCTAAAATGCTCCACACATGCGTACATGTGAACAAAAATGTAAAAAACGACATGTGGCCATATCTCAAAAACTTGACCTGATTGAACAAAACTAATGTGAGTTTTGGATTCAGCACATCAGATTCATCCTAAATCAGCTTAAAAAATGCAGACAACAAATTTGTTGTTGACCAGTGTAATCAATCTCGTATCCTGAATGTAATTCGATTCGGCCGCGTGATGACGTCATCACGCACTCACACGAACCCGTAATGTCGATCAGCCTTATGAAACATGCAAGGTGGAAACAGAACTGAATTTGAACTTAAAATCAAAATGATGCTTGGAAGAAACCATCCATTTATCACGTATGCAACATACAGTGTTCAAAGCCAAAACAGCATACAGAGTTTATCGAACAATCAGAAAATCTGAGCATTGGTCCATTTGACTCCCACAGCTTAACCACAGCATGAGTACTGCAGGGAATTCTCACACATAATCTCCAAACTGTCTGCCGAAGTGGTTTTAATTATTCAATTCAATATCAAGTTCACTCACACACACTCTCTCAATGACATTCGCCCATCACTATGAATTAACAACACGTGCAGAATCGATCATCATCGTCCTTCCTCCGGATTTGGTGTGCGCAATTCACCTCCTCCAAAGTCTACACATTTCAGATGACGACCAATCATTATCTCCATACAAACATACAAGTTGTTCCTCACATACAAGTTCCAGGTTGGAACACTCAACTTGCGTCTAACACAAACTCAACCTTCCCACTCACATTGTATTCGCCTCCTCGCTCGTTTACCTTGTGTACGTCCTGTCTCAGCTTGTGACTCCGTTAGCCAAGCTGCTAACGCCCTCCAGGGTGTTTCATTCTGTCTCGAGCATTCGACTCTGCCCTCCGTCAACACAGAGCTGACGGTGTGTCCTATCTTTGGATCTGAGGACCCGGTCAGCGAGAAGGGATCCTGTCTTCCCGCTGTCCATGTTATCCAGCCCTGTACTCCCTTACAACATGTTCCTTTGGGTAACTCTATGTTCTTTGGAGAGTTATTCCCCATTGTATGTTCTTAACTTGTCACGAGCCCAAAGCTCTCTTTTCTGCTTTTATCGTGCAGGATCAGAGACCCGCTCTTCTCGATTGCCTAAAAGCTTTTCTTCCTCTGAGGGACTCTGGACCCTCCAAACTATTACCCCAGGACTCTAACCTGCGATCACAGGACTCAAACCTGTGCCACCTGTTTCACTCGGACGTTCCTTGTCCTCTGACCCAAACCGGTCACCTGAATCCAGCCTAATAGCCCCTATGCTCCTCCAACAAATCGCATTCGACTTTCCTCATTTACCGTTACCAGTTCGTAACCCGTGCAGACCCCGAGGCTGCGCTCAACGGAGATCCCTCCGGATCGCGGCGTCAGCTGCGCTCGACGGAGATACCTCCGGATCGCGGCATCAGCTGCGCTCGACGGAGATCCCTCCGGATCGCGGCATTCAGGACCTGACAGTGTCCCATCTGGGGTGCCAGATGTGATGATGACCCTCACCAATCCTGGCCAAGAATTGCGGGGAGTCAACTGAGGATTCTCGAATATACAGTTTATTGAAGTTGCACAGCACTTGCAAGCGGAGGTGGCACAGGGACCAACCACAGCAGTCAGACCCTGCACCACACTAAAGGTAACACTCCAAAAGCTTCATATATAAAACCTATTCCGAAGTGGAGAAAGCAAGCAAAGAAAGAAACAAACATACAAGTGGGCTTTTTCCCCCTCCCTACGGCCCTCGGGTGAATCAGCCATAACAGAGTTCTCCAGCCGTTTGTTATCACTCCACACTAATAAACAATAGCCTGCAGAAGCGCTCTGGCAAGGCCATGGCTGGCTTGTTGATATTACATTTTAACACATCGTACAGCAAATTGTAAAACGAGGACAAAGGCTTGGAAACACAGTTTGAAGCAACCAGGCCAATCGTTTGAATCCAGACACCTGGTTAATACAATTACTGAATGGTTAAATGAGTTAAATGTTTAAATATGGAGAATATGCGGCCAATCAATAGTCGTACCTGATATTCAGACCTGACAATTCATGAGTAAATTCTAGAATCTTATGTTTGTAAAAAATTTCTGAACGAAGGCCTGTGCCTTGTTCAGAGAATTTCCAAAGGAAACCACACACACCAGTCTTTCTAAATAAAGGCTTCAAACCCAGACTCCATTTTAAACATATTTTTACTTTTACTGAGAATGGACTGCTGTGCTGAGTGGGATGACTTTGGAGTTCCTTGGAGTTCTACTACTTGCATGGAACTAAACCTTCAAGTTGATGAACTGGATTCAAACCTCCAATCTATTGAGGTAAGATTTTATTTTCCGATTTACAGAGTTTGATTTAAGCATATAATCACTTTATTATTAAATCACTTAATTAATACATTATTATTTTCTCTCACAGGAAATTGTATCTGAAATAACAAAATGAAAATACTGGTTTGCCACAACTTGGGGCGAAATTGTCAGTTTGGTTGAAGACCTTATGAGCGACCAAGACCCACAGAACGAACTTGACCTTGATGGCCCAACCAAAGAGTTATACCTTGGAGACCAGCAAAATCCTGAAAAAGAGTTTTACAACAATAGTACTCATTGCGAGTTATCAAGACAATACCCACTGAACAAGTTATACCTTGATGAGCCAGAATGCAAGTTTTACCTTGGAGAAGACTCACAAATTTTTTTTAAAAATCAGTAAATGAGTTCTGCCTTGATGGTTTAAATAACTACCTTGGAGACTCAGGAAAAGGATTCTCCTAAGATGGTTCTAAATATGGAACCTACCTTGGAGACTCACAAATTTCAGACATTTTGAAAAATGGAGATTTCCTTGATGATCCACAGTTATACTATGTGAGATCTATCACTGAAACCCATGAAAATTGGAAAAATGGAGTTTTCCTTGAAGATCCACAGTTATACTATGTGAGATCTATCACTGAACAACATAAAAATTGGAAAAATCGAGTTTTCCTTGATGATCCACAGTTATATTATGTGAGATCTATCACCAAAACCCACAATATTTCTGGAAATTGTGATTCTACCTTGGAGTATTGGATAGATGGTTATATTTTTGGAGACTTGAAATGTGGGTTCTGGCTTGATAACTCACAATGTGACACATATCTTGGAAACTCAACAGGAATGTGGTTATACCTTGGACACTTGGAAAGTTGGGTTTATTTTGGAGACTTGAAATGTGGTTTCTATCAAGAAGACTCTTGGGGAATGAAACCTATTGATGTAGTTATTTGATGGATGGTGCTTGATGAGAGCAATATCAAGAAAGTTCTGGGAAGAAAGTGCAGGAAAGTTCTTACTCCTCCTTTCTACTCTATCAAACCTGAAAGCCTTAAAAGACAGAATTGGAAGAAGAGAAAAAAAAACATAAAAAATATATATTGTTAGTTCTGGAAAGAAAGTGCAGGAAAGTTCTTACACCCCCTTTCTACTAAATCAAACCTGAAAGCCTTAAAAGACAGAATTGGAAGAAGAGAAAAAAACAAAAATATATATTGTTGAAATACGTATTTAAATAAAAGACATTAAGTTGGGCGAGGGATGGGTTGGGGTTGTGATTTTGAATGTGAGGGTTAGGGCTGGTTTGCGTTGGGGTTGAGATTTCGAATGTGAGGGCTAGGGTGGGTTTGCGTTGGGTTGAGATTTTACTCGTTCGGGGGTCGTTTGCGCATGTGCAGAACGAACGAGTTTCCGGGGTCGTTCGCGCATGTGCAGAACGAACGAGTTTCAGGGGTCATTCGCGCATGCGCAAAACGAACGCGTTTCGGGGGTCGTTCGTGCATGCGCAGAACGAACGCATTTCAGGGGTCGTTCGCGCATGTGCAAAACGAACGAGTTTCGGGGGTCGTTCGCACATGCGCAGAACGAACGAGTTTCGGGGGTCATTCGCGCATGCGCAGAACGAACGAGTTTCGGGGGTCGTTCGCGCATGCGCAGTGGTGAGGGTCAGGGTGGGTTTGCGTTGGGGTCGAGATTTTGAATGTGAAGGTGAGGATTTTGAATGTGAGGGTAAGGGTGGGTTGGGGTTGATTATGCTCCCTGTTATATTATCTCACACACACACACACACACACACACACACACACACACACACACACACACACATCAACAAACAAAAGTTCAGCCTTGACTATTCAGTTGAGGATTCTGTGTTTGGGGTTCACAGATCTAAGATCGTCCCCCATTGCACACACACCAACAAACAAAAGTGAAGCCTTGACTATTCAGTTGAGGATTCTGTGTTTGGGGTTCAGAGATCTAAGAACGTCCCCCTTGACACACACAATATATATATATATATATATATATATATATATATATATATATATATATATATATATATATATATATATATTTTTTTTTTTTTTTTTTAATTTAACCCTGTTATACACCTCAGACTTCGTCCTCAAATGTCCATAATTTTGTAAAGTAGAGGGAAGTTAAGCGCCAACCTATTGCTCCCATGAGTATCATTTGCTTTGTTTTTTCTTTTGTAATTCCTGCGAATAAAATGAACCTAAAATCTCTTCCCCTCCAAAATCATATACCTAATAAGTCCAAGGAACTGTATCTATTACATCAACAATTTTAAAAAGTTCATTTATCCATCGCTTTGCATAACCTTTTTCAAAATGAGATTTCCACCTATATATTCTAACGATATCACCAACTTTGAACTTAGGTTTTCTGACATTAATCTCTTTTTCGTATTCTAATTTTGTGAATGTTTCTGATGGTTTCATATTTGTTGACGTGTGAATCGTGTCATTATACCTATCTACAATATCCTGAATAAAAGATGTCCATTGTTGTGAACCGAGTTGTGTGAATTTTTTATATAGTCTCTCTTTTAAAATATGATTAAAGTGCTCAATAACAATGGCTTTTCCTTCATTAAAGGTACTGTACAATGTAATGCTGTTATTATTAAGAAAATTCATAAATGTCTTGTTATAAAACTCTCAACCCTCATCAGTCCACAATTTTTTACGTTTTCTCTTACTTTTCTTAAATATCTGTTGAAAGGCAAACATAAGAGTATTCCCTGTTTTGTTTTTTAAAGGGACAAAGCACGCGTATCTACTCCTCAAATCTATAATGGTTAAAGCATACTTGTACCACTTATCATTAATAAGTTCAATCAAATCAGCGGACCAGATATAATCAACTTCCTTGGAATACACCTTCCTTCTCTGAAACTTTGTGAATATTGGTTTATGTAATTCATCAACTATTTGTTCTTAAGTCTTAATGACATCATGAAAGCCTAAAAGTTTTTTGAATTTCCAAGCCCAAGTTTCAATTTAGTATTGATCATCTTCTTCACGATGAACCCATCAACTTTTTCTCTCAAGGTTGGATTTTGTATCAGAGACAAGTTATACAACATTTCCCTATCAGCTTCATGCTTTTCTTCCAAAGTTGTGGTATTCCCATAATCAATATCGTGCCTCATGCACACTTCATCAACCCTATTGATGGGTTTACTCCATGGTTTAGGATTGTCTGCCTCATATAATCTTTTATCCAAGTTTGTGCCTGGACCACAGAAAGAATACCCTGGTAGATGTAATTCCCCTGGTGTTCCAGTAGTTGTAAATTTACTTCCTGATAAAAAAAACTTTTTGTATATCTCCTCCTCGCTTGGGTTTGGAGATAAATTGACACTTTTTTGAACCACACACCGAACATGTACCTTTTTGTATAACCCTATTATATTTACTTTCAAAATATGAGATTTTTTAGTATGTTTTCTTTTTACATTTGAGACAATAACCTCAATTATTTATGAGAAAAATTCCTACAGAGTGCAAAAACCTTTTGAGTTTCCAACATGCACATTTGAATCTTAATTTTTAAAACATAAAGAATCCTCAGAAATGCCTTCACTCTCTCCTCCATTTATTTAAGAAAAAAATGAAAAACTTTAATCAAAGTCAATATCTTCCCTTGAAAACGATGTCAATTGTCTCGTCGAAAATATTGCTCCATAGACTTGTCAATTCTTTGTTTTCCTCCTCGGTACTTTGAGGTTTATACATTTTCTGTAATAGCCCCAAATCTTTTTATCTCACTGGTTGCCATATTTTCATATTTATTTATTCTCTCTCTTTCCTCCCTGTCCTCCTTCTCTCTCTTCTCTCTCTTCTCTCTCTTCTCTCTTTCCTCCTTCTCTGTCTTCTCTCTTTCCTCCTTCTCTCTCTTCTCCCTCTCCTCCTTCTCTCTCTTCTCCTTTTCCTCCTCTTCTCTCTCTTCTTCAACTCCTTCCGCATCCATTACTATCCTTGAATCACTTACACCACATAGAATATCATACATATATTCATCAGGATTTCTTGTTATTCCTGTATCCAAAATATTTTTTTTTACAACTGGAAACCAATAAAATTTATTTTGAATTTATAAAAGAGCCTTACATTTTCTTAACATTATCATTTTTTCATTATTTAACATTTTAATAAAGTCCAAAGTTGTTGGTTTATCAACATCAGTATAAAGCCAATATTTTATTGAAAATACCTCATTCTTTTGTTGTAGAACATATTTCTAAAAATACCGAATACCCTTTTCTTGAAGGTATGCTTGGTCACAGAAATGATAATTTTCTTGAAGCCTTCTTGCTGGAATTTATGTATTAGAAATATATGACAGAATAATATGATGACATGAAACACCTCCCCATCTTCCCATAGTTAAATCATTTTGTATTTCCTTACTTATTTTATATAATCCCGTTTTTTCTGTTTTTCATGATATAAATTAGGGCTAAACCATTATTAAATTTACCCTTATTTAAGTCTTTTATTTGTTGATCACGAATCGTGCTTCCACAAAGCTCAATCTCAGCACCAAGTGGATAATATTCTTCCTTACGAGACTGAACGAGGTTCCAGGTCTTCTAGGTCAACTTTAAATGACCAATTATACCCTAAATCATTCATATCATACCCCATTGTTCTATTCTCATGCAAATGATACGCCCCTCTTTATAAAAATTTATTTGAATTGGAACTGTGAATTCTGTATGACCTGGAGATAAAATCAACACTTCTGTATCTTTGGAATACACGGCCGTTATATTAAGGATGTATATTGTGATAAATCACTTAATCTCACCAAGTCATTCGCGTCAGTCAGGCTTGGATAATTTTTTTAATTTAGAAGCATTTTTCATATTAATATTTTTGTTATACTATATTTCTGTCGTTCAGCCTGTGCCTTTATGTAATAATTTGATAAATCAATATTGCAGTTCTTGGCATACACCAAAGATAGAACCATATTTACCAACATAAGTCATTTATATTAGATTAAAAATGATCATAAAAAAATTATTTTTGTTGAGTTGAAATAACACATATAGACATAATTGACCACAACACTTGGAATTTTATTCTTTGACTTGAAATGTTTGAGAAACACCATTCTGTAAGAATTTTATGACTTCAACAGGTGGTGGAAGACCAAAACTATCAAAATAATATTTGTCTTGACTATTAAAAACACAAACCCAATGAGAACCATTCCCATTATTATCCTCTACGTTCATAATAATATTCTTTGTATGTTTAGGCACGTTTGTAAATTAATCTCTCGTACAAATAACCACATTATGAATTTTTTATTTCTTACAATATTTGACAAGTTGTAAATTTGATGTTGTATTCTTTCCAAATTCTTCAAACCACTCATCAATGCCCATTTATTTATTAGAAAGAAATAATCCATTACCCCTTTTTCTTTAATTTTACACCTGCTTGTACGATATAAGAAAGCATATCTCCATCGACCAATCTCGCTTTATTTGGCAGACTTTCAAGTTTTTCAGCAAAATCTACAATTACACCACTTCCACTAATTTGTTTCTCCAACTCTTTGTTATGTCTGCAATTATTTTTGAGCCCGGAGTTGAGCCTTCCTTTCGTTGGCAGTTTTCACCGCTGTTGAAATACCACCCGTCAATGCTCCAAGCGCACTTATACCAGAAAATAAAGGAATTAGAAATGGGAGAAATCCTCCACTCGTCTCTCGTATTGAATATTTTTTCAACATTGGCTTTGTCATTTTAATTTTGCGTGAGCCAGTGTCGTTCAAGATTTTAACCTGTTCTCTTGTGAGCAAAACATCAATTCTTACTGCTCCTTTTCTCTGAATTGTATTAAAGTTAATCATACAAGGCTTTTGATTATGAACACAAGATAATAGTTTATGAATATTGATTTGATTAACATATACCCGAGTTGGAACTTTGCCACTCATTTATTTAAAAAAAATTACGTGAGACGAATCATAACACCATTATCTGTATTAATCTGTAATTCTGTTTCTTCCAAAAGCAAAAATATGTATCAACTTCTTCACTCTCGCCTCTTTCAATGTATAGGGAAGTATCCACTCGATTCGACTTTCTAGTTTCCTTTTGAGCACGCAGGTCAAACGCATAGATTGTATACAAACTTTGAAATGATGTCATATGCAAAATAGGTTCTTTATTTCCATTACTTTCACAAACCTTTTGGGAAGACTTGTATGCTTCAGCAAAATCATTTTTTTCCCCAATTAATTTCCAATCTATCTCGTGGATAAAATGTTCCATCTAGAAAAACACGAAGTTGTTTCACCTTAGCATTATCACTCAATGCATTACTCCTATCTGTAGCAGTATCACCATCTGTTTTTTTTTTTAATTATCCACAGATATCGTGGCTTTCCTTCCAGAACACCCAAATTCCACGTGTAAGTGGTTTGGTTTTGTTTAACGTGTGAAATTTTCTTTTGAGGTATGATTCACCGAGCGGTTTCTTTGAGTTAAGTCTTCTTTTCAACATCTCTTCTGTTTTAAGATGAGGAGTATATTCACAAACATACCAACTCATTTCATTAATTACAAATTTATTCTGATCAGCAAAAGTACGAGCAACACTAAAAAGTAATCTATTTTCATTATCATTCCTTTGCAGTTGAAATCTAATTTTAAAACCATACAGAACTTTATCATGATCACAAAATCAAAATATACCTTTAAGAGGAACTGCCACCGGAAAACTATTGACTCCTTTTGTATCATCATTATACGTTCCTTTCCTTTGAGTAAATCCAGGGTCTGTGGTTGTTCCCGTTGACATGTCAGAAATAAATCCTTCGACAGCCCCCTTTCCCATTCTATCACTGAATGTATATTGTGTAAATTTCATCATTTCAGATGTAGCAGAGACATAATCAACCGCTTCAACTTATTGTGTTCCAACGTACAAACGAACATTATCAAACATTTTACAGAAGAAATAATTTAAGAGTGTAGCATTTGTGTTATTCCCAGCTGAGTGAATGTAAATTTCCACAACAAGAAACTTTTGGATGGATTCAAATAAGTTTGCTGATTGTTTATTTCAAAACTTTTTGTACCAGTTGCATTCCAGTCTGTTCCAGTTATTGCATTTGCCTTGAAGTAATCGTCTTTTTTAGTAGAGTTTAAGATGACAATGGTATCATCCAAATCATAGATACTATCAATTGCTTCCATACTTGTGTTTATTTAGGAAAAAAAGATGTTAAAACTTTTGGAACCCTGACCCAAGTATTCGAATTATTTTGTCGGACTTGGGGAGACAACTGAGTTTTGCCTTTCTTAATTTCTGTTATTGCTTGTAATTTATGAGATTCCTTTTGGGCATCTTTTATGCTATTATCAGCACCTGCGACATTTTCCACAGCAGAAGCAGTTGATCCAATTAGGTCTTTATGTTGAAGAATAGTTGAACAGATACCCATTAGAGTAACAATTATCCCATCTCCTCTAAATTGATGTCCGACACCCCTTTGTCTCTGAGATTTACAGTATCCTCTTGCGAGATGCATACCTTCACCCTTGTGGTATGGGGAAAGGAACATCCCATCCCCTGTAATTATTATATATTTTCCCAACTCGTGTTTCCTCACAATAACCATCGTATTTATTTATTGGAAAACTTCACGAAGTTGAATTCTGATGGATATAACTTTTCCATCAAAAGAAATCATACGATTATCTTCGCCGGTTATCCTAAAATTTACTCTGTGTATGTTTTTTCCTGACACAGGGAGATAAACCATATTTTTGGGTTCCATATTGAATTTATAACCAATTGGGGTTGAGTATGCGCTGAATGAAAATATTGTATTTGTTTTTTTTTCCATCATTATAAGCACCATCAATCAAATCACAGTGAATTAACACCGAATTTATTCCTGAGGATATTTGAATGACATTATCACTGTAAAACGTCCCATTAGTTTCAATCTTTTTTGAGGAGAAACCCAATAACACTCGAAATGAATTATCAATTGTGAAATCAACCTTGTAGTCCTGTCTGTGTCTGTTTGTGGTGAGGATGTTGAGGTCGTGGAGAGATTCACTTACCTTGGCAGTGATATTCATGTCTCTGCTGGCTGCGAGTCAGAGGTCAATAGACGTCTGGGTCGGGCCTGGGGAGTCATGGATTCACTGGATCATGGGGTGTGGCGCTGCCGGTACCTGTGCGGGAGGACGAAAGTCCGAGTCTTCAGGTCCTTGGTACTTCCAGTCTTGCTCTATGGATGCGAGACTTGGACTCTAACCAAGGATCTGAGACGGAGACTTAATTCCTTTGGTACCAGGTCTCTTCGGAGAATCCTTGACTATCGCTGGTCGGATTTTATGTCCAACGAGCAGTTGCTGAGAGAGACTCGGATGAGATTTGTTACCTGCATAGTCCATGAGCATCAGTTGCTGCTGTATGGACATGTGGCTCGTTTTCCTGACGCTGATCCTGCTCACCAAATTCTCTCAGCGAGGGAGTCTCATGAGTGGAGGAGGCCAGTGGGCCGACTACATGCCTCGTGGTTGCAGCAGGTTGACCATCATCTCAAGGAGATGGGGATGGGCCTGGTATTTTCCTGGAGGATGGCCAGACGGAGGCCCCTGGAGTACCGGCGGAAAGTGGACGCAGTGACGCGCTGTTCTTGCACATGCTCCCATACCTGACCTGACCTTGAAGTTATTTTTAAGTTTAATCGGTGATTTTGAAGTATGTTTTTGAATATCTATAACAATATTTTTGGGTTCATCACCCATTAATTTCAAAAGACGAACAATTTCGGAAGATATTTGAGAAATCTCATATGCTCCGGGTGAAACTTTTATCGTTTTGTATCCACTTCCTGGATTATAACTCAACTTGACATTTTTCTTGGTTTTATTAAATAAGGTAATATAAAGTTCCATGGACAATAGAGATGCCTCATATTCTTCTGTTGTGTCAAGTTGTTGTGCATATGGGAATGAAGATGTTTGGTCGCTTGTTGTGAAATTAAAACTAAGGATTGTGCTTCTCATCTTATTTAATATGAGATAAAATGTCTTTATATTGATATTTATTAATTATTTTCATGTTCATCAACTGGTCAAAAATGGCTGATGCTTCATTAAAACAATTGTTATTTCCAGCCTTCTTACTGCCGAACAACAATAACAGCCTATTAACTAATTGTGATGGGTCATTTGGAAGAAAACTAACACCTGAACCAAGGATACTTAAAGCCTGAATAATGTTTCTCCTTCTCATTCTTCCTACTTTTACCAAAAATACTAACCCTATAATTAAGAGTGTTCAGCAGATCAATATATACTGTATCATCATTATTTTTCATATCCAATGGTTTATCAATATACTTTGATTCATCCTTCACAGTTGAACCTTGTCTTCCATCTTTTGTGACAAGAAACATTAATCTTTAGTTTAACAGGGGGTTGAGCAGAGCACAAGAACTTTCATTCATCATTAAATATCAATCCCTTTTCTTGAACAAGATGAAATATTGCTGATTGTCCTGTTGGAATGACTCCTGCTTTGGTTTTTGAATCTGCTGAATATTCATTGTTTTGAAGAGCATTCACAATATAGCAGGAGGTTGAGTCATCTCGTCCAGTTGTTGAAATAAACCTTCATCATCATAGTCTAATTCTCCTATATGCTCCAATTCTTCCTCCATCATTTGACTGATATCTTTTAACATTTGATGTTTTTTAGGAGTATATTCTACTGTGGGAACTGTGGCCTGGTGTTGGCGCAGTGGTTCGGGCAGCAGCTTGGGATCCAAAAGGTCCTGAGTTTAGCCCGTTGGGCCAGTGAATTAATACATCAGGGGGTTGACTCAGCCTGCCATCCTTCTGAGGTCGGCGAAATGAGTACCAGTATACTGGGCCGGTGTATACCCCGGTTTAAAATAGGTGTACCATATCCCTGTGTCGTAAAGGCGACCAGGGTTGCGTCAGGAAGGGTATCCGGTGTAAAACATGTGCCAAATCATGATGTGGATCATACGGATGATCCGCTGTGGCGACCACGAACGGGAGCACCCGAAAGAAGAAGAAGAAGAAGAAGAAGATTCTACTGTGGGAACTGTGGAAACATCTCTAATTTTTTCTTGGGAAGTTTTTAAAAGTGGTTTAAATTTTTTCTCTTGTTTTCTTTCAAATGTTTCTTCACCCGTTAGTTTCTGTCTGTGTTTCTTCTTTATGTCTTCCTGTTGTTTTAGAACTTTTGAAACCAACTCTTGATAAACCTTAAATCTTGTTGCTCTTTCTTTCGCAGCCATTTATTGATTGGAAAATATCATTTAATATCTCATCTTATTTCACAACAATATATTTATATTTTTCAGTCGTGTGCTTCATACGAGGTGTGTTCAAAAAGTATCCAACCTTAATTTTTCGTGTGCAAACAAAGGATGCTTGGGAGGCGTGGTTTGGTGCACATATGTAGGCGATCCTAATCCGTATGCGTGAATATTTTTCCACCTGCAGAAGCTGTCAGTCGCCGACAGACCGCCGATGAGTGAGGAAGTTTAAGTGAGCGCCGTCAGATTTTCCTTTTTGACAAAATGACGGATCACTGTGGTCTTATCGCCAGTGATCACTGTGTTGAAGAAGTTGAGATCGCTGTTCACAGTCTCCTGCATGTCCTGTGCAATCTCCAAACGGAGTTTCTTCTGCTCGATCGTTAGGAGCTTTGGCACGAACTTTGCTGAGATTCTTCAACACAGTGATCACTGGCGATGAGACCACAGTGATCCATCATTTTGTCAAAAACAAAAATCCGACGGCGCTCACTTACACTTCCTCACTCATCCGCGGTCTGTCAGAGACTGACAGCTTCTGCATGCGGGAAAATATTCACGCATACGGATTATGATCGCCGACATAGGTGCACCAAACCATGCCTCCCCAGCTTCATTTGTTTACGCACAAAAAATTAAGGTTGGATACTTTTTGAACACACCTCGTATAATCCCCAAATTCCTTTTTTGCTGCATAATGTAGAACAATTATCTCTCCAGAAATTGTTTATATCTATTGAATTTAACTTGAATAAAATATAAGTATTAGCATTGTTTCTGATGGAATGACAAGGAAGTTGAAAGTATGATTGATGAAGATAAATTCAATTACAAGAAGAGTGTCTCCCTCTTGTGTAGTAGCTGTCCATTACCGTTTGGTTTCAATCATTAACACAATCATGGAAGATAACGAGGTTCTTTTTTGATTTATCCATATATTGGGGAGACTGTATTTCATCCATATTATCATGAAGAATACAAGTTATCGGTTTTGATTTCTTTTTAGATCTCTGTGTATCACAAAATGGTTGTATTATATCTTCAATGTTACAATCATTTCGGTTTTTTTTGAAGTTTAAATAAACCGATTATATCTTCTTTTTGAAGACCAGCATTAAAACCTTGTGAGAGTAGTTGATACTCTGGTTAGAAACTCGACTTTGTGAAAATTATTAAATACTCATGATCTAAAAAGTTGGCAGTCATGAGCATCTTCAAAAGTAAGCAGGTTTTTCCACATCTGCTTGAACCAACTATTAGACATCTTAATGAATTTGGAAGATTTTTATGATTGTTAAATTTTATCTTATTTTCCCAAATGGGTAAAAAATCATTAATTTATATATTTGGAAAACAGGTTATTTAATTTATTGTTGGCTTTTTTAGAAACTCTATATTTTAACCGAAGTTCCGGTTTAATTTCAACATAATCCATTATTTTATTTATGCAATATCTTGTGTTGATATTTCCCTGAAAATGGCAATCGTGAATAATATATAAAAACAATCCTTTGAACATTTCTCTAATATGTTCAGTTTCTTCCCTTGTAAGGAAAGGTGTGTTATCACCCTCATACTTTTCATTCATTTCTCTCATCATTCTTGTAAAGTAATTCATTTTTGCTGTAAATCTAAAAGAATTATTTTCCTTTTTTTTATTATAATTAATTAGAAGATAATCACAGAATATACATTGTTTGTAGGCTTTTGACTCTGTGTTTAATCCCCGTCTTTCACACGCAGGACAATTCTAAAATCTGTCATATGGAGAATCAGGGAATTCAAGCCTCAAAATCATGCAAACTATTCATATTTATCAAGTAAAACTTTACTTAAATTATATTCATCTTTGGTATCATCTTCGATACATTCAGAATCATCTATAAAACTACTTTCATAACTACCATTTGAACACAAACTCTCGGTATCATAACTATCGTTTGAACACAAACTCTCGGTATCATAATCACTCTCATAATCTTCAAAATCTTCAGTTGAATAATGACTCATATTTATTTCATAGAAAAAACAATACCATCGATATTTATATACTTTTTTTCATTAATAGATTCAACTACTATAATTTTTATATTAAAGGTAATTTTGAAATGATCCGTAACTACTATTGAACGAAATATCATTTCACCTGATATATTAACATACTTTATTTCATCAGGATTTATATCTTTCGGGTTGTTGAAAAAAATACAAATTTCTCCTTGCATATTCCAGATGGTCTTATCTTTTCTTTCTAAAGCTTCATCCATAAAGTTTTTATTTTTGAAACTTTTCTTGTTTCATTGCTTTTTCTAGTTTTGAATATATTGTCAGAAGGAGAGGATAAACTTTGGTTAGAGATACTTTAATTGATGTTCTTCCAGGTATACTAAAAGCCCTTCCACTGTTGGAAATCGAAGAACTCATATTATTTTCCATAATTGTTTTTATGTCATAGTTGTTATATTTATCTTTGTTCAATTTTACATCCTTGACATATTTCTCAGTATCTTTCACAAATGAAGAGATTGATTGAAACTTGTCTTTTGTGTCTTGAAACATTGTATTTATAAAATGACAAAAGTTGGAGGATAAAATGTTTTTAAGCACAGATTCACCTATAAATTAAACGAAATTTTCATCAAGAAAATTTTAGTTAAAGCAAAGTTTTACTAAATAAATATGGTGAATACAACGTACTGCGATGTTTGTAATCATGAATATAAATATTATAAAAAAAACACCTTCAAAACAACAAACACACATTTAATCTATTTCATCAAATATCTCCTCTTGAATTGGAAACAAAACATTGTGATATCTGCTCAAAGGATGTTTTGAAGAGTAGTTATAAGAATCACCTTCAATCACAAATACACAAGAATAATGAGTTTAAAGTAAAGGGAAACTATTATATTGAAAACACTGATGGAGCTTTTAAGAATCATATTAAAATAAGAATTTTTTCAATTTGGAGAACCTGGTCCATCATCAATAGCTGAATCAATTGAAATTGTGAAACCTGATGTTGAAAAAGTTATTAAAAAGACATTAAAAGAAATGAAAACTTTAACGTTTTATAATGGAGTGAAAATGAATATGAAAAGACAAGATGAAGAACAAACTCCATATATGAGAATAGATCTTCATTTTATAACATAATTTCAAGATTTTTTGAATAGTGGCATTTATGAAGAACTATCAAGACAAGAGGAGGATGTTGATAATACATTGGTAGGAAGTGGATTTAATATTTTTAAAAATCATCTTTTTAGATATACACATTCTAAAATCAGAGCCTCTTAAAGCTTATTCTTATATTTAATTACCAAAAGAAATAAAACCAAAGAAGGCATTGTTAAGATTAAGAACAATGATAATAAATGTTTTCTCTGGTCTGTTCTTGCTCACTTTCTTCCACCAAATTGTAATTCAGAAAGAGTAAAACAAAATATGAAATATGATAATACCTTGGACATGAAAGATTTTAAATTCCCAAAGCCACTAACAGATATTCCTAAATTTGAGAAAAAGAATAATCTTTCTATTAACGTATATGGATTAATGGATACAACAAAGTTCAAATATTAAAAATTTCAAACAACTATAAAAATGAAGAAACACACATTGATCTTTTATATTTTATTGTTGGAAAGAATTCGCATTACACATACATCAATAATTTATCAAGATTCATCTCATCTCAGGTATTCAGAACAGCAAACAAAATATATCCTTGAAAGCAATGTCAATTCATTTCATACAAATGTATGATTAGAACAACATTCAAAATATTGTAGTAATGATAAATCAGCTGTAATTACAATGTCTAACCTGGTGAAAAGATTTCTTTTGAAGATTATAATGAATCTATCATGCACCCATTTGTGAAAAACGCTGATTTTGAATGTATCCTTAAAAAGATAAAAACTGCTTCTCCTAATCCAAAAGAATCATATACAAACAAATATCAAAAACATATTCCTTGTGGTTTCTGTGATATCAAATCATTCGTTGGAGAAAAGCAAAATAAACTTGAACATTATAGTGGAAAAAAAGCTTCACAAGCATTTGTAAAACGAATAGAAATGGATTGTGTTAGACTAACTAAATTAATGAAAGAAACAAAACTTCTTCTTCTTCTTTTGGCTGCTCCCGTTCGGGTTCGCCACAGCGGATCATCCGTATGATCCGCATAGTGATTTGGCACATGTTTTACGCTGGATGCCCTTCCTGATGCAACCCTGGTCACCTCTTATGACAAAGGGATATGGTACACCTATTTTAACTGGGGTATACACCGGACACAGTATACTGGTACTCATTTCGCCGACCTCGGGAGGATGACAGGCTGAGTCAACCCCCTGGTGTATTAATTTAGTGGCCCAACAGGGCTTGAACTCGGGACCTTTTGGATCCCAAGCCGCTGCTCTAACCACTGCGCCAACACCAGGCTAATGAAAGAAACAAATGAACCAATGAAATTAACCGAAGAAGAAAAAGTAGAATTTAGAAAGAACAATATCTGCCATATTTGTGAGGAGGAAATTGAGGGAGAGGTCAAAGTTAGGGATCATTGTCATCTTACTGGTAAATAAAGAGGTCCCGCTCATTCCTGTTGTAATCTTCATTATAAATTTCCTTATTTTATTCCAGTCTTTCTTCACAACAGCACCAACTATGATACGCATCTATTTATAAATGAACTTTTCAAAAACACCAGGGAATATTTCTGCCATAACAAACACAAGTCAAAATTGTATTTCATTTACAAAAATGATATTCACAAAACCTTTAACTCGTATTAGGTTTATAGAATCTTACAAGTTTATGGGAACACCACGAGCCAACCTTGCATCAAACCTAAGCTCCACAGGCTCTTTTCCAAATCTTAATTCATTCTTTCCAAAAGAGGAAATTCTTACTGAAGAGGAAATTCAGATTAAAGAGAGAATTCAAAGTAAAGAGGAAATTCTAATTAATGAGGAAATTAATGAAGAAATTCTAATTATAAAGAAAATTCGAACAATGAATGAAATTCTAACTGAAGAGGAAATTCTGATTAAAGATGATATTCTGATTAAAGAGGGAATGCCAACTCGAGAGGAAATTCAAACAAGGAATGAAATTCAAAGTAAAGAGAAAATTCTTTCAAGTAAGGGAATTTATCCTTATGATTATATGCATTCATTTTTGAGATTTAAAGAAACACAACTTCCTTCAAAAGAAAGTTTATATCATAACCTTTATGAAGAAGAGATAAGTGAAAAGGAATATAAACAGGCACAAGAAATTTGGAAAATATTTAAGATAAAGAACCTTGGAGAATATCATGATTTGTATCGAAAAAAACATGTTTTATTGTTAGCTGATGTGTTTGAAGCTTTTAGATCACTTTGTCATAATAAAAATTGTTATGGATTAGATCCTGCCCACTATTTGACAGCTACTGGTTTTGCTTGGAGTGCAATGTTGAAAATGACAGAACAAGATATAGATTTTATCAGTGATGTAGATATGCTTTTGATGATTGAGAAGTCCAAGAGAGGTGGAATATTACAAGTATGTTCAAAAAGATATGCATATGCAAATAATAAATATCTTCCAAATTATGATCGTGAAAAAGATAGTAATTACTTGATGTATTTTTGATGCTAATAATTTGTATGGATGGGCAATGTCTCAATCTCTGCCTTATGGTAAATTAGAGTGGGTGGAAGAAAAGGATTATGAAAAGGTTTTGATGAATATTGTTATTTCTTCTCAAGAGGAATTGAATGAGGAAGAAGAAGGTTATTATTTTGAAGTTGATTTTAGGTACCCGAGTGATCTTCATCATAAGCATAAATACCATCCTTTTGCATGCGAGAAAGAAACCCCAAAGAAAGAATGGTTAAGTGATTATCATAAAAGTTTTAATATTAAAAGTAAATCAACAGAAAAGTTGTTAACAACATTCTATGATAAAGAGGGATATGTTTTGCATCAGAGAAGCTTGAAACAGTTTTCAGGAGAAGGATTGAGAGTAGCTAAAATTTATAGAGTTTTAAAATTTAAACAAAGTACTTGGATGAAAAAGTATATTAAATTCAATACAGATATGAGAACAAATACAAAAGTAAAACTTGAAGGGGAATTCTATAAATTGATGAATAATGTTGTCTTTGGAAAGGCAATGGAGAATGTTAGAAACAGGTACAATAATTGGATTTGCAACATCTTGGAAAGAAGCTTCCAGATTGATAAATAAACAAAGTTTTGAGAGAGAAGAGGTTTTTTCAGAGAACTTTTCTGCTATTCATATGGAAAAGGAAAGTATTGTAATGGATAAACCAATTTATATTGGAACAGCAGTTCTTGATTTATCAAAGATATTGATGTATGATTATTTGTATGACTTAAAGAACGAGTATGGTGAAAAATTTTCTTTGTTGTATATGGACACTTCTTGTTTTATTCTAGATATAAAAAGTGATGATGTTTATAAATATATGAAGAAAAATATTGGAGTATTTGATATATGTAATTTTAGTAAGAAGAGTGAGTTATTTTCAAAAAAGAATGAAAAGGTTATTGGTAAGTTTAAGGATGATTTGGGTGGAAAAGTAATGAGTGAGTTTATTGGATTGAGAGCAAAGGCATATGCTTATAAGTATGGTGATCAGATTGATAAAAGGTTAAAGGGAATAAAGAAATATGTAATAAAGAAATGAATAACTTTTAGAACTTATTATAATTGTTTGATGAATAAGAAAGAAGAATATAGGAAAATGAATACAATAAGAAGTTATAAACATAAGATATATAGTGAAGAAGGAAATAAAAAGGCATTAGGAGCCTTTGATGATGAGATTTATTTTCGATAATGGAATAGATTGTGTTCCATATGGATATTGTATGATCGAGTGAATATTTAATCACAGAGTATATAGAAGAGATTGTGTTCCATATGGATACAAGTTTTAACTAAATAGAATATGGGTTAAGGTTTTTAAGGGCTACTGCCGCCTTTTTCACAATATATAAATGGTCGAACCAAGTATTTATCAAACTAAAGAGTGGAGAAAATCTCAGTCTTGATATATAAATGGAAAACATAATGAATGTGAAAGATATCAAATAAATCTTATTGAAAAAATAACTAAAACAAAGCTAAATAAAACAAATAAGCGAATCAATTGAAAAACCAATAAGTTAGAGAATGTAAAGAAAATAATAAATATCCTTGAATGGACTGAAAACTTTGATGGTTATCAATTGAACAATGGAAAAATAATTTACTACAATCTCAAAATGATATGCAACTCAGGGGGTGGTCAGATGAGATCAATGAGAGAAGTATATCATTTCATAATGACACAAAAGGGGTATCTTGAAAAATATAAAGATTCAAATGTTTTATTTTTAAATATTTTAGATGGGAATTAATGTGCAAAGAAAATTAAACTATTGAAGGAATTTGAGAATGAACAAATCTTTATAGGTTCAATGAGTGAGCTAAACAATATGCATTGGTTATTTGAAAAAGAGTGTCCCTTGGCTTACATGTTTCAGATATTTCTTTAGAATCACCTTTAACTAATCACAGTATATTCACCCTTCTACTTGACGACTTGAACAAATCTTTATCTTATTGCAGTTGTTATTTGAAAATAGTGCCCCAAGGTTAAAAGTGGAGACAAATAATATACCTTGGGCTAAAAAGGGGGTTTATTTTTTATGGAAAAAATATGAAAAAAAAAGATTCAAATGTTTTATTTTTAAATATTTTAGATGGGGATTATTGTTCAAAGAAAATTAAACTATTGAAGGAATTTGAGAATGAACAAATCTTTATTGGTCCAATGAGTGAGCTAAACAATATGCATTGTTTATTTGAAAAAAAAGTGCTCCAAGGCTAAAAGGGGAGGCTATTAAAATCTCCATTCACTTACATGTTTTAGATATTTCAACCGCAGGGAATTCAACAGGTTGGGATAAAAAGGAGGTTTCTTATTTAGGGAAAAGAATATGAATCGCTGAGAATCCCCATTCACTTCACATGGGGTAAAGTGAGCCAGAATCAGTATATTCACCCTTCTGTCATCCTCTGTGTCACCAATGTTGTTTAGATGCAGAAATTCAAAAATGCTTGCTTGATGATGTCCCACAGCATCTCCTCCGACACCTTGACGATCCAGCCACAGATCATCAGAAGGTCGACCTTTCTTGTCCTCCCGCTCTTGGCATAGGTCTTTGATGTGAATGGTGAAGAATGAGGAAATAATTGTTCAGAGTGAGAAAGCTTCGAAGAAGATAGGGAGCAGAAGATGGGCCTTTCACCCAGAAATGGAAAACGAATTTTTGGTGGAGTTTCAACGGATATGTGCTTGAGGACTGGAAATGTATTTAGTGTTTGTTTCTGAGGTACAGACAATTGAAATTACATTGACGTAAAAACTGACATCGATGCAGCTATTCTGAAGAACATTTACCATTATAAGTGCAGGTCATGGCTTTTTAAATACGTATACGTGCATATGGAAAATACGTGCATGTGTTATGCTTTTTGAACATTAGTGCATTTGGAAAACTAGAGTGAGAGCACTTGGCAGAGTGCAAAACCTCCACCGCCAAGACTGCTGGGTCAATTAAGTGAACCTGATATCCCATTCATTGTCGGTAAAAACGGATCAGACTCTACTGAACCACAATTGAATAAACGAAATTAGATTGACGCGCATGTAGAAATGGCAAAAAAAAAAATCGAAATTTTTTTGAAAAAAAAAGGTGCAAAATTTGTTTGTTTTTTCTCGAACAATTTTTTGGGGGTTGGAAATCACTTAAAACATGTAGAAATGCAAAAAAAATTCAAATATTTTTCAAATAAAATCGAAATTTTTTTGAAAAAAAGTTGCAAAATTTTTTGTTTTTTTTCTCCAACAATTTTTAAATTTTTTTGGGTTGGAAATCACTTAAAACATGTAGAAATGCAAAAACAAAAATTCAAATATTTTTTCAAAATGGCCACCATAGCGGCCATATTTGATTTTCGACCCAGTCCAAAATCTAATGGCATGATCCTTGGACCATACCTAATCCCCCCACCAAGTTTCGTCGAAATTCGTCCAGGAGTTTTTCCGTACTACTGTTCACAAACAAACAAACAGACAGGGGTGAAAACAGTTACCTCCGTCCATCTTCGATGGTGGAAGTTAATAAGCACAAATGTGTTCCACTAAATCTAAAAATAAGAGCACATGTTTATTTTCCATATTCTGCAATCATTGAAATTCAGCATTGAAAAATTGATTGTTTTAAGACTGATGAATTATTTTCTATACCTGTGTATCCACCTGACAACTTTTCCCGCCAATACAAACACATTTAATACACCGGAAAATATGGTCATCAAAATATGATTTCAGATTTGTGGATCAGATCTCGTGGACAAAATAAGTGTCGAAATCTGGAGAGAAATTTGTAAATATTATCGCGGGTCTCGCCGGTTAAATTAATCCCCTCGACCCAATTGTGGTGGACGGGCGGTTGACACCAACCAGGAGGTAGAGACATGTTCCTCAGAGGTTATAGTGCACCGCGCAGGGCGGCACTGGCGATCGAAGGAAGAGATGGAAGTACAGATGGAGGCGTTTATACTCGAACCCCACGACAAATACACGGAGATAACAAATTAAAATAAACACAGGAATTTAATGAAAATGGACATATGTACAAGGGTGTAATTCAAAATGTAGTAATAAACGTGAGATAAGTTAAACCTAAAGTCGAAGTGCCTCTACACACAGACTTGAATAGAGAAAAGGGGAAAACAAACAAAAGAAAAACCTTTCTTTATTTTGGTACTTAGTTTTGTCCAGAGATGGTCTTTATTCAACTTTGGAATTGAGGTGCTTCGTCCTGTGTGGAAAGACGTGACCAAAAGTTATGCCAAGCCGCTCTCTGGGTGGGAAATGTGCATGAGGTAATTCAGGAGGTGGTATTCAATGCCACAGATCACCATCCGCTGTGCAGCTTCTTTGTCGATCGTGCTTACCGACCCACTGCTTTTCAGAATGGCGCTGCTCCTTCAGTGACAAACACAAGGCTTTGAGATCCATCTCATATGACCCAACCAAGAGTCAATCCGGTAAAGGTAAAGGTAAAACATATTCCTGCTGTTAGGGTTAGCGTCTTCATTGTAAGATGCATGTCAGCTGTAAATGTCACAGTAGTGCCAGCATTCCCTTTAGACCGTCTGTGGTGTGTCATGTCCATCATGTTGGTACTCTCATAACCATCAAACACGACTATGGCATCTCCGTATTTCTTCGTTACATAATCATTGTACTGGTGGCATATGTCTCTGTATGTAGATCCACGAGACCATGGAATGCGTTGAACAAGTGCCCCGCCATCCAAAACATACTGTTCCCGATCATTGGGGATATCGGCTGTGACATCAGATCCAAGAAGATCCCAGATGGCATCAGCAAAGAATGGTTTGTGTGCTTCTCGGAGCTGAAGAGAGGAATCAAAGAGGGCTGGTGGATAGCTGCACAGTTCATATTTGAAGGCTGACTCCAGTTCTTCTGCTGTCTGTGCAACAGTGATTAGTTTCTGGAAGAGGAGTTGTGGGTCAACCTGGACTTGCTCTCCATCAATCTTGAAAGATGACTTCATGCCGAGGGTGACAACTTGGTCTTTCCTCTTAAATGTGTACTCGGCAGGTGTTTTCCCATCCATAGATTTCAATATTTTGGCTCCTACAGCATGTGCTGTATCAACGTTGATGGTGGGGTGTGCATGAACTCCAGTGGCAATGTTTGTCAGACGTGGATCACTACTGAACGGATTCCGTTCCTATAAATACTGAAGAGCTGATAGTGTGTCCTTCCAGTCACGAGATTGTCTTGCCTTGGTCATGTCCTTCTTCTGCTCTCCAGTGTTGTAGTTCACACCTGTGAGCTCCTGCATTGCCGGCTTTATTTCCACACAGGCAGGCATTGATAGTAGCCATACTAGCCGTTCTTGCTCTGTCGTTCCTCGCCCTCGTGTGAGCCCCCCGCTGGTCTTCAAACTTCTCATCAGAACTTGTTCGATGATCAGGTCAGATGAAAGACCTGCCCACAGGCGATCACTTTGTCGAACCACATGAAACCCCTCATCAAAACGTTGCTGGACATTGGGATGTTGAGTTTTGAGGTTGCACATCTGCATATACACTCTCGAAGATTTGGCATACAGGTTGTGGCCCGAGGCTACCAGGTAAGGTAGCATTTCCTGGATGGCCTGTAGATGTAGTGCCCAGTTCCCAGTGCACTCTGCCCAGATGTATTTGCATAGAATGTCTAGCATGTAAATATACTGAACCCACAGCGCTGAAGTTCTAGAAGATATCTTTGCAAACTCGGCATGCTTCTGAAAGTAGTCTTTGATTCGTTTCAAGATGTCAGACTTGCATACTTCTTCCACAGACTGGGGTTGGCAGAAGTGTGACGAGGGTTTTGTGCCACTTCAGACATCAATAGCTCCAGCTCCTGAAAAGATGTTACGTGTCATTAGGTGCAACTGCCAGGCTGAATGTAGCACCATGAGATGCACATGCAAGAAGCACAACATTGAGTGCACTCCAGCTTGTGGAAACTGCAGAGGCTCTGGCTGCACAAACACTCCATGTGACAATGATGAGGATGATGACGACATTGTCGAGTTCTAACTTTAATACGCTTGATTTTTCTCAACATATATAGTAAGTTTAGAATGGATGTAGTTTCTGAGTTTAATGCGAATTTTCATTTTCATTTCGAAACCTTCGTCAGGCAGATGTGATTGCCCCGAGTGGAATTGTGCATTTTGCCATGTTTCAATGTTTTTCTTAATTATATTGTATTGCCATAGACTTGATTTCATTTTGTGTCTTCATCGTTTCTTCTTTTTTTTTGTCCAGGAGCCAAAATCAGTATCAGGTAAATATTGTTTTTTTCGGGACGAAAAAGCTATAATTTTTTATTTTACCCTCAATACATTTCACTTTTTTATAATTATTCTTGTATATCAATATACTGACCATAACGAGAAAGAATTAGAATGCAGAAAAACATATATTTACATTATAAAATATCAATCTTTACAACTTTCTCATTTTCCCCGAAGCCGGGTGGCGGCCATATTGGATTTCCAGGATTTCAGGACTTTCCCCCCGGAGGATCCCTTCGGACTTTTTTTCTGTCACTGAGGACATATCCAGGAATAAAAATCTGTTGAGTTTGCTTTTGTTGCAATTTGTGTGAGGTTGTCCAAATATTTCTGCTAAAATGCCTGTACTATGTCCAAACGCTTGAGCTCAGATGATAACAGACAGGAGATCATCCTCTCTTAGGGATAGGACATTCCAGGCACCCACCCGAAGGGACCGCCTCAGGTTAACCCAAGGAGACCACCGTTTGGCGGACGACACCTCAGCACCACTCCGACACACTCTCCTACAATCTGACATGGGAATGTTACCCCGTGGTTTCCCACCTATCATCAAATATTGGGGGTCCTGAAGGCTTTGCCACAATCCCGTCATTCGGTGAACTGCCGTGCGAAGGGAAGCTGCACAGGTGGTACTCCCACGGAGTAGTTTTTCAGATTTATTTTGCGTTTTTGTGTTTTGCGGAATGAAGGGTTTTACGGTGGCCAGAGTGCAAATCCTGCCACCAACCTCCTTATCAGAAGCAACTCAACTGCAGGAGGACATCCGCAGACACACTTGGGCACCAGATATGGATGGCCGTTGGCTCACAAGGAGCTCCTCTGCCCTTTGACATGTTTTGTTTTTAATCCTGCTGGGTGTCCATATCCAAACACCCTCCTCACCAAATAACCTGGTGGGGGAGACGGTGAAGTCGCCGACAATCCGACCATGGAACAGGTTAGTACAGGTTTACTTTTTTATAATTATTCTTGTATATCTCAACATATATAGTATGTTATATACATATATACATATATAGTAAATCCCAACTGATGTGGATTTTTTTAACCCACCTTGTTGTGATCGTTGTCCTCCTGAAGGAGGTCTGGTCAATTGTGGAATCCTATTTGACTTCAGGCAGAGTTTAACGTTTGTCCGATTTGATTATAAAACCCTACAAAAAACCCAATCGACACTGATAAAACTGATGTCCACACAAGTCCTTCCTTGTGAAACAATTTATTTCCTAATTATCCACCATACACTTCTCACCTTTGTACAATGAACTTAAGAATCCCCATTTGATTGCAATGTTATTTGGTTCTATTTCATTTATTCTTAGTTTAGTTAACAGTTAGACCAACCCGATTCAATTCACTTCTACATTACATCAGAGAGTTTTATTCTAACTTGGTACTTGGTCAGTTCCAAGGAGTACGAGCCACTGAGAAACTATACTTCCTCACGTGCTCGTACTAAGAAAATGTGTCTTTCAAAACATTTTATACTTCCATGAGAGAGAGGTGTGGGGGATATTCAGCCAGACTGTAGACGTGTCCTTTAGACAAAAAGTCACTTCGTACATTTTCTAAGCAAAGGTTCATTTATCAGCTCGGTCACTCTGCTCCAGAACAACACATTTCTTATCATTTAGGGCAAAAGTCTTTTGGCCAGAAATGACAGCCAATTCAATTTGCAGCATAAAAGTTACATTTCTGAAACTCCATTTGTTACAATTTAAAATACATTAATATAAATTTTTCCCCCACACTCCCCCGTTTTTTTTTTTTTTTAAGGAAAATTTGAATAATTTTTCTTACACATGATTACCATGTCCCATTCCTGAAGGAGAAAAGATTTCCATTATTCAAGTTCAATCAACAATGGCAGCGAGTGTTCATATCAGAAAATGAGTGTGTTTCCATTTAATTTATGGCCTGTTCATCAGCATGTGTCACACATTGGAAACATGCTACCCGAAGTCAGAAGATAAACAGGTCAGGGTGTGGATAGAGTGGCACCCAACGGGAAACACAATCGAAGCACTCCTTGAGCTGAGGAGAAGGTAGATGTGGGCAAGTACAAGTTTGGGCCGGACACTGGGTTGAAGGAGCGCAGTGTGGAACTCCAGGCCTGTCGTACATTGAAGTGACCACAGCAAGTTCATGATGTATTTGCAGAGCGGCAATCGAGAGTGTGGCTGAGAACATTCCTCCATGCAGGCACCACACAACGCCGACGTTAAGACTTTGCTCAACCTTCTCCTCAGTGGGTTTTTTCTTTCTTTTCCCACATTGCTCCATCTTATCTCCTCGGGAAGGGGAGGGATAATCATGTGTTGAATGCTCAAAATCCCAAATCTGGGTTCTCCCATCGTCCAATTTTTTCCATGAAGCTGGGTGGCGGCCATATTGGATTTCCAGGATTTCAGGACTTTCCCCCCGGAGGATCCCTTCGGACTTTTTTTCTGTCACTGAGGACATATCCAGGAATAAAAATCTGTTGAGTTTGCTTTTGTTGCAATTTGTGTGAGGTTGTCCAAATATTTCTGCTAAAATGCCTGTACTATGTCCAAACGCTTGAGCTCAGATGATAACAGACAGGAGATCATCCTCTCTTAGGGATAGGACATTCCAGGCACCCACCCGAAGGGACCGCCTCAGGTTAACCCAAGGAGACCACCGTTTGGCGGACGACACCTCAGCACCACTCCGACACACTCTCCTACAATCTGACATGGGAATGTTACCCCGTGGTTTCCCACCTATCATCAAATATTGGGGGTCCTGAAGGCTTTGCCACAATCCCGTCATTCGGTGAACTGCCGTGCGAAGGGAAGCTGCACAGGTGGTACTCCCACGGAGTAGTTTTTCAGATTTATTTTGCGTTTTTGTGTTTTGCGGAATGAAGGGTTTTACGGTGGCCAGAGTGCAAATCCTGCCACCAACCTCCTTATCAGAAGCAACTCAACTGCAGGAGGACATCCGCAGACACACTTGGGCACCAGATATGGATGGCCGTTGGCTCACAAGGAGCTCCTCTGCCCTTTGACATGTTTTGTTTTTAATCCTGCTGGGTGTCCATATCCAAACACCCTCCTCACCAAATAACCTGGTGGGGGAGACGGTGAAGTCGCCGACAATCCGACCATGGAACAGGTTAGTACAGGTTTACACGATACCTGCAGCATGTCACAGATCTAATCTGGCCTGACCTGACTTACAACCATCACAGGAGATACCAATAATCCTAAAAGCCTTGGTTTCAACAGTGTGAGGTCGAGCTTGGTGTGAGGCAGGAGTACTACCCCAGAGGGGACAGCATTACTCCTTCAGACTGCAGATGAAAGCTTTGTAAGTGGTAGGAAGCTCAGGTGTGCCAAGGAAGAACTTTGCACAATATAGGATGTCAGGTCGGTGACTGGCTTTGGAGACCAGCTTGGAGATGTGGCTTTCCCAAGAAAGATCGTGGCAGATAGTCAGGCCAAAAATCTTGAATAAAAGGACTTCTTCAAGAGGATTGTTGAGAAAGTAGGTAGGGGGGAGGGGTCCAGATGGTCCATTCAGAGAGAGAGATAAGGAGGGTGTGTGATTTTTCAGGCTTGAAAGACATGTCCCAAATGTTTGACAAGCTTGTGATTTTATCCAGGTCTGCAGAAAGTGAAGAGGCTGCTGCCTCTCAACCAGAGGGATGAGAGATATTGTGGCAGAGGGAGGAGTCATCAGCAAAGAGATAAATATAATTTTCCAGGGAGTATGACAGATCATTGAGGGAAACAACAAAAGGCACAGGACCAAGACACTGCCTTGAGGAACTCCAGCCTAGGCAGGAATAGGAGATGAGAGAATTCCATTAAGAGCCACACGTTGACTGGAACAGCAGAGGAATTCCATGAGCCATGAGTCGAGATTGCCTTGGATACCAAAAGAAGAGAGTGAGCAGAGTGGGGTACCAGACCATATCGAAAGGGTACCAGGTGTCTGGTTAGAGGGCTCTAATCTCAAGTTTGGCATTTATGACCTCCATCCATTGTGGGGAAAGCAGAACCAGCATGTCCAGGGTAGAGTGACCTGGTCTGAAACCAAATTGATGATTGGAAATCAAGCCATTAGAGAAGAGGAAGGATTCAATGTTGGAAGCGATTCTGGATTCCATGACCTTTCCTGATGATTGTGAGCAGGCTGATTGGTCTGTATTTGCAGGGATCAGTTTTTGTACCTGTTTTATGCAGAGCACAGATCTCTCAGACCCTTTATATCCTCTCAGACCCTTTATAACCCTGAAGACCCTTTGACTAATTTCGACCCTTCAGACCTTCACACCTTTCAGACTTTTTAATACCCTGAAGACTACTTTGACCTTCAGACCATTTTCAGACATTTAAGACATTTTAGACCGATTCAGAAAATTCCAACACCGAAGATCTCATATTACCTTCTTTTGACTCCTTTGACCTTTTAAAACCCTTGAGACCATTTTGACCCCTTTATACCTTTCATCCTTCAGACCATTTGACCTTTACACATTTACAACTAGACCATTTAGACATGCCATTTGGAATCAACGAACTTTCATACAGTACATCATTCCATTTATTTACCACACAAAACATACCACACAAAGCAAGTCCTGGCAAGGATCTGCAATCACTGATTGCTCTCTCTTGTTTTTTTTTTGTTTATTTCTCATCCTTCTTCGGACACATCTTATGTCTTCTTTGACAAAAATGCATTTTTAAAAGCTATGTGAAATAATTACGAGTTGCGGTATGAGTAAAAACACTTAAATAATTAGCTCAGTTGATGTTCTCGAGGTCAGAAATCAGGAGGGGATGCAATTCCCATAGTATGTTTCAAGATGAGCATGAAATAAATAAATAAAATCTAATGCTCACCTGCCAAGATGAAAAATTATTTACAAAGGCACAACTTCCATTTTCAAAAGGACCATGCCCAGGTAAACATGATCGCAGGTCTTGAAGAGCATATGCGATAGCATAAACGGCCATGTAAGTGTTGTAAGCATAGTCAAGATGAGAAACTTCGGTCAGTGGTGTTTTGATTTGTTCCAAATATTCAGAACCTGTACAGGGCTTTCCTTGTTTTCCTATATTAATCAGATAGCAATCAAAAGTATATTCCCAGAAGTTCAAAAGGAACACATCCAGTGAGCCATCAGGTATTGTAGGAAGCTGCAGGGTGATAGATAATGGCATGGTGTGCTTCCAAGTTGTATTTAATGACATTGATCCAGACAAGTTTTCATGTATCTTTTTCATTCATTGTAATGCACATTTATTTCACCTTTTGTGTGAATTTTGAATCGCATTGGTAAAACAAATTTTCCAGTGATTTTGTGGAATGTTGTGATTCACTGCTCCTTTGCATGAGGTTACATGAACAACCATTTTTTGATGATTTGTTTTTCCCATTCTGAAGGAACATATTGATCCCTGTCATGACTTCAGCATTTCTCAAGTTTGACTTGAAAGATTTCTCAAAGCTTCTGTTTTCTTTTGTGTTCAAGATTACTTCAGCAATATTTAATAATTTATTACCTCTTCCGTCCTTGTGAACACCTTGTTGGTAATCTTGTGGTCGAAGACTGATGAAAAACTCATACAGACCTGGCACAAATCCCCTTTTTTGTTCGAATCCTATAGACCCATCAAATATGCGTGCATACCAAGGAACTTTCATGGCGGGAGTACTTATCCATCCAATTAATGTTGTCTCCGTGTTATTTTGTGATAAAAGCAATTCAGCGAGTGAATATAAGTTTTTACTGTGAGCTATCACAAATATGATGCGGGCCTTCGATTCAGCGATGATTTTGCCTTGAAAACAAACGTTGAAAAGCAAGAAAAAGTGCATGATATTAAGTAATTCATTTTTTGAGGAGCAAACACCAAATTAGACATGTTTGCTGCAAACATGTCATCACATTCAGTTTCCCTTATAAAATACCTGATTACATTCATCCAAAATATATGTATTCTTTAATTTCCTTTTCTCCATCATTGGTCTGGCTGATTGAGTAGCTGGTACTCAGACCACAATGCAAACCAAGGAATATATGTAGAAATAAGAAGTCTCTTCCAATATTGTTTCTCTCACATGTAAAATTTTTCAAAACAGTTTATTGTGTTTTCCAGATATCAATATTTACAGACATTAATGCACTTTTCAATCAATTACAAAGCAGTTGAAGCTGGAATCTCAGCATCAAGAACAATAATTTTAGAATTTGAGATGGTAATGCCAAACAGATCAATGCTATTTCTTTATTTGCTCCCTCATGACAATCTTCGACATCATAATGTCACTAGTATGCCTGTCACTCATAACGAAGCCAGATGACATCATCAAAAAATCGCACTTGTTTCCTATGGGGAGTAACTTCACATGTGCCAATTTAAAAAATTTTCAATAGAGCAGTTTTGGAGATACAACAGTCCAAAATTTTTCTTTTTTCCCCAAGATGGCTAAAAAACCATGTGACCTATCACGTCATTGTTATCACATAAACATTCTACATGAGTAGTTGCAGCTATGGTGAAAATTTCGTAAAATTATTTATATTTCGCACGCCGCTTTCATATCACCCCGCTTCGATCGGACACCTGACGCACGACGTCCTCTTTCGCAAATCAAATTCAGAAAGGGTGGCTGATCACGCCGTTGGAGTTTCCTGTTGATCGGATAAGGTTTTTTTGTCCAACATGGCTGTGAGACCATGTGACCGACGTTGAAATTTTCAAAAAATATTCCCAATCCCGAGTCGATCATATTAAAAATATATATTATTTCTCTGAAACTGCTCAGCCTTTCGATGGGAGGCTTTGCAGTGATGATCCAGTACTGTTGCTGCAAATATTATATTTAACAATGACCTCATCAGTCACATGATGTGGCATCCACGTTGGTTTTAAGGCGATAAGTGAACAATTATTATCTGAAACCATACAACCTATCAATACTATACTTCTCAGTTATGATCCCCTGCGCTTGCTGCATAAGTTTGACATTAAAATGGCATTGTCAGTCATGTGGTGTGGCAGCCACATTGGTTTCAAGGGAAATACGGTATTAAAAAAAATTATATTGCAGAAAACGCAATTGCGATCTATGCAAAACTGCAGTTGTGATCCACTGCCCTTGCTCCATGGAACGCAAAATGTTTCACATTGGTTCTGAGGTCATGCTCAGTGATTTTCGAGAAAAAGTTTATAAAATTTTCGGTTTTCAAACTAACATGGCTGCCAACCCAAATGACCTATGGCATTGAAAATTTGGATTGCATCCAGGATTTGGGAGAGAATCACGTGTGTGAAGTTTCATTTTTGATTGGATAAGGTTCATTTTTCTATCCAATATCACTGCCACACCATGTGACCTATGACATCATCATTTCCACACTGAATGCGCTATATTGTTCGATGATAATTGGTAAATTTCGCTTTGATCAGATAAGCAGTTCCAAATAAACCATTATTTAATATTTTTGTTCAATCCAATATGGCCACAGAACCACGTGACATCAATTATGCTTTGTCACCTTAGTGTCCCCAAGGAATATTGAATAGTTGTGTTAAGTTTCCCCTTAATCTGTTTAGCCATTCTGAAGAAGAAGAATTTTGGAGGTTTCAGGGTAAATCCGAAATGGCTGTCAGACCAAGTGACTTATGATGTTATAGTTATCCAACCTTATTCCAAATGGCTGGTGGATCACTTATTTGCAGTTGTCACTTCATCTTTAAAGCAGTTCTGGAGAAGAAGATTTTTTTTTCATTTTTTTTGTTTTTTTAACAATATGGCTGCCAAACCACATGACTGATGATGTCATAAAAAAATTCTGTTGACCAATCTCTCTCCAGATGAACCTCACAAATTTTCATACTGATCGAATGCAGCATTCCACATGTCAAATTTGGACCGGGATACCACTTCATCGATGATATCATCGTCAAATCACTCTTATTTCCCATGCAAAGTAGTTGTCAGGTGCCAAGTTTCAATTTTCTCCATGGTGCAGTTTAGTAGAAACAGAGGTCCAAAGTTTTTTTCTGTTTGTCCAACATGGCTGCCACTCAACGTTACCGATTATGTCATAATCATCATTAGTAAAATTCTGCATGCGAAGTCACATCGATGGTGAAAATTTTGTGTCAATCAGATAAGCGGTTGCAGAGAAAACAAAGAAAATTTGCATGGAAGTACTCGGTACGTAAGGACGGACAGACGGACAGACGGACAGACAAACCGAAAACATAATGCCACCGGCGACTTCGTCACTGTAGGCATAAATATATATACCCAAAATTGATTTTGAGAAAAGATGTGAAACAATCGTTTCGTAGATGTCCACAATTTGGAAGATAAATAATCCAGTAAAAGGTTATATGTAATTTATTAACTTGGTTCTTGTTTTCCTTGAAGGACGATTTATCATGTAAACTAAAAATGAGTTTAATTCTCCCATTTGGGAAACATTCTGCAAATATCTGCATCGCTTGAAACAAAATATTTCTCACCGACGGTTTGAAGGTTTTTAATGCCGAGTTCCTCCTGCCAAAGTGCACTAAAAGCAATGCATATTCCATTGCGTGGTCCTTCGTTTAGGAACTGAATCAAGTCATTTCTGCCAAATTCATCATCCACAGCCACCACACCAACATATACCCAACCAAAGTATCGTACCAGCTGAATCATGGCTGTTACAAAATGAACATCACTTGGATATGTATGAAGAAAGTATGGGAACCTCTTTTTATCACTGAGACACTTGCAAGCTCCACCGTAACTAACCTGGAATTGTATGTGAGAATGCGACAGTGATGGAATATTGATGTTTGTGCAAATGTAATATGGACGGTTTGCAGGAAAATTATCCCATTGTCATGAAACTGTTCTCAGACAACATACTATTTTTCTTAATGAGCCAAAGATGATTACAAATTTTTGTATTCATCTTTAGCTCATGAAGGAAATGTTCATTGAGAGAAAGTTCTAAGCACACACACACACGCGCGCGCACACACACACACACACACACACACACACACACACACACACACACACACACACACACACACACACACACAAACACACACACACACAAACACACACACACACACACACACACACATCTTTGAACGACTCCACAAATCTTAGTTCAATAAAGATGAGAGAGAGAGGGGAGAGAGGAAGAACAAGGAGACTTAGAACATATTTACTTCCACGAATGAAAGCACTGATGCACAATAAAAGCAACTTATTGAAATTAAATGTTATTAAAGTTAAAATTCAATTTTTAAAGGCTGCAGAAGAAAAAAATAAGTATCTGAGCAGTGCCTTCCTCAGAATTTTTTTTTTATGTTTTATAAAGTAAAAAATACACTTATTACTTATGCTTTAAATGGTCCTTAAAACTGGTCAAATTAAACTGGAGGCACAAACAAAAATCAGTGATATGAAGAAAATGTAATCAACTTTCCTGATTCACGAAACGTATTTTCAAGCAAACGAAAAACTAAACATCTCATTTTAAAATAAATGAAAAAAATGTCAAATGTTTGTTTTTTTTGACAGTTTTTCATCATTGAATAGTGCAAATGATGCTGAATAATATTTTGTCTGGATGTTCAAAATACCACGATATTGTGTGGATTTTCAAAATACCATATTTTAACAAACTGTGCAGAACCAAGAGACAGTATTGACAGGATGAAAATTAAAATTTGGAGCTGTTTTGACCTGAGGAAGCTTAAACTGAGCCAATAATGGGCTCAGAAACTTTAGAATGTTTGAAGTATAATCTCCAACAACCACACGTGGAGTACAGAAACCTTCAGGTCCCACGTCTGAGTTGATTCTTTTCTTCACAAACCACAAGCTGCTCTCCAGAGCGATTTGGATTGAAAAACAAGAATCATAGATATCGAATCCAAGAGTCATGTTGGGGAGGAGAGAAACGTTTTTATTGATCTCTTCAATTGTGAATATCATTGTCAGAGCCCATTGTAAACCTTGGGGATGTACTCTGGTAAAGAGAATATAACATTGTGAAAATACAATCAGAAAAAGTAAAATCAAAAAGATCATAACTTACATCTTAAACATCATGATTGTGCAATTATAAGACTCCTCTGGTGGACGCAAATACTGTTTTGACTTGAGGGTTATAAATACAGCTCAAAATGACTTTCAACCATTTGCACCATTGCAGAGTTTGTTCATAATTTTCATCTGTGAATATTAAAGTGATGGGTGAGCAATCTATTCCCCTAAAATCATTCATATTATCAATTTCTACATTATTATCTTGCCAAAACCAAGTTTTTGCAAGATATGTTAGTCAGCTTGTATGTTTTTTATTTATTTATTTATTTATTTTGTTTGTCTGTAATCATGTATCGATCACTCTGCAGAGCACAGTTATCATTGGAAATTTTTGTAACTTCGCATATCAGAGGCCTATAGAGGTCCCTTTCAGCGCATAAAATTTTCAAGGTCAAGGTCAAAGGTCAAGGTCACTTTGTCGTAAATCAGGGGAGTCGACGAAACCCTTATTTTTTGAGTAATTTTGATCGGATCGTCTTCAAACTTCATGGGAATATAGTTCATGGTCTGGCGCTCAGCTGATTAATTTTTGGTTGCGATCGGCCTTGACCTTCGTGGTTAGCGCTGGAGGTCGAAAGTTTTTGACCCCAAGGTCAAATTTAGAAATCTTAGATACCATATCGATTAATAGCTCATATGAAAGCGCTTGATAATTGCTTTCCAGATCTGTCAAAAGTTTGACGCGATGACGTCATTTGATGACGTCATGACGAAAAAACGGATTTTTCATGAAAATTTTATTTCCTCAGTTCTCATCAAAATCTCTTGATATTTCATGCAGAACGGTCCTGGAGAGATACCATTAACCCTACTAAAATATAAAGATCAAGGTCAAAGGTCAAGGTCACAAAAAAGTCAAGCATCAAGGTCGACGAAATCCTTATTTTTTGAGTAACTTTAATCGAATAAATAAGTCACTCATGTTCACATATTGGCAAGATACTGGTCACCCTGGGGGTGACATTGGTTTTTTATTTGTATTATTATTTTGTATACAGCCTGTGGTTGCTGGTTGCATCATTGCTGTGTGAGTGGTTGTGTGGCTGATGCAGTGCCCCCTGTTTCCAGTCAGTTGGTACTTTTTGCCGAACTCAGAGGGATGATAGGCTGAGTCAACCCACCTGGTGTTATTTATCGTACTGACAGGGGCTCGAGCTCAAGACCCTGATATTACGCCGGCCAACTTAACCGTTAAGTCAACACCAGGCTTTTCGTTTCTCCATCGTTTTGGTTCCACATAAAAATGTACCACGTCTTTCACTTTATTTTTGCTCTCAATGTAACACAATTGCTGTTTTGGAAATTTCAATGTGGAAAACAGTTTTAAAACTGAGATGAAAAGAATATGATTTTGAGTTTGAAGAACTTATGGTTGTAAAAAGTGTGAATTCCTTGGTGCATTTCAAAGGTAAAAGATTTAACATCACTTTTGGTGTCCCATATCCATCCTTGCCCTCCTCATTACCGTATTCCCA
>NC_140961.1:118114395-118129395 GCF_056783735.1 Eptatretus burgeri | reverse complement strand
CATCCATATACCCTGCAGAGCTATTCTCTGAAAAGAGACAATATCATCTATAAGTTTGTGCAGTTGTTGTTGCAACAAGGTAGCTTCTCCACATTTCTGATGTGTCACAGTTTAGCATATTTGTCAATCACAAAAAGGTTCTAACTTCTCCGAACCAGCAGAGTTCCTGCAGAGAACTGTAAATATTTATTTGCCATGCTTGCCATCATGGAACAATTTCCACTTTACAACTAATGTTTTGTCTGGGAGCACATTGTAAAAAAGAAGGAAAAAAAAAAAAGCCCAGCCTCTTCTGCTTTTAACCTATCATTGAGACCATACCCTGCTGGCAAAATGTCTAGCGTCTATTTTCAGTCTTTTTGAACATTACAATCCGCAGCTCCTTCCTCACCTGCCATTTTCAGTGTTGATAGAATTCATCATCCCTTGAACCTTTGTCGATTTCTTTTTTTTCCTGACACATCACATAAAACCATTGGATGCCTGAATAAAGTCCATACCCATTTTTAGTGCTTCCTAACATGCCTGTTGTTGCAGTAATGGCCTTGACACTGGTATATTTGCTGCTCTTGCTTGAGTGAGAAAACCAAATATTTAATTTTCCACTTCTTCATATTTACATGTTCAGGATCTTTCCTGTTTCGGCTTCTGTGTGCTGCAGATTATATCTCTGCTTGATCAGTGAATTGTTTGAAAGTGTGAAGTTGGCATTGCTAATTCTTCAGCAACGTAGTTTTTTTTTTTTTACTTCCCTGATCCACTGCAGTTATATGGTATCTGCAATTTTGTCTCTTCTTTGATTTGCCATTGCTTATTTTTTAACTGGAATCTGCCATTATCCCTTAAAAAAAATTAACAATTCAGTTATAAAATAGAGTAAAGCTGCAAAATAATCTCCTTTATTCATATTTGCAAAGACTGTATCCATTTTAGTTTTTACAATTCTCAAAAGATTTATGAAGAAATACCATGCTGTACAGAAAAGTATGGTGTATCATTTTTGGCCTGATCACTCAGTGGTGAAGAATCACTTAAATTATAGCATACGGATCAGATCTGAATCTTCAACAAAATGGAATCGATTTCGTTATTGTCACACACCCAACCTGTCCAACAAGTTTCTTCCAAATCCATCCCCTACACTGCCTTAAAATAGTAAATGTAAACTGGAAGGGCACTCGGTGGAGCACATACCTCCTCCACGTAATGCCTGATACACGAGAACATATCGGGCCCACTACATTTTTGAAACATGCTATACAGTATTATATCGTTTTTGGGCCTATCTCTCATTGATGAAGAATCACTTAAAAAATTAAGTAATTCTCGTATCCAGATCCGGATTCGGTTCTTCATCAAAATCGAATCATTTCGTCCTCAGCACAAACCCAACCTGCTCACCAAGTTTCGTCCGAATCCATCTTCAACCTTTTGAATGTTGACATCATAAACAATTGGCTGGTTGAATTCATTGACCTGAAATATACATCCTCTTCAAATTTCAAGTCAATCGGATAAAAATTGAGGATTTTAGAAATCTCATGTGAGTTGTTGACCTTTGGCCTATGTTGACCTTTTGACCTTAAAAAACAATAGGCTTCTTCCTTTTGACAAACTCTACCATTTGGTGAAGTTCGGTTTAAAATTGCGACCTGTCGGCAACAAACAGACAAACAAACAGGCAGAAAGAAGAACAAAACCGACTAACCAATATACTTGAAAAATCTTCGATTTTGCAAGTAACAAACAAACAGACATACAGGAGTGAAAACATAACCTCCTTCACCTTCGGTGGTGGAGGTAATGAGCTCAGGTGTAACCAATCACCTTCAAAATCACACACCAAGTTAATTGGCCTACACTTGTGTCAAATTGCATTGATTCTGATTATTTCAGAATAAAATCAGCTGTTCCTGTAGGTTTCCTCTGCTGGGTAGTGCACTTCACAGCAAAGATGAAGCCATGAGCACCAATAAGCTTTCAAAAGACCTCCAGGATAAAGTTGTGAAAAGGTACAGATCAGGATATGGGTATAAAAAAAATTTCAAAGGCTTTGAATATCCCTTGGAACCAATCATTAAGAACTGGATAGCCTATTATGCCACGAAGACCCTGCCAAGATCAGGCTGTCCCTCTAAACTGGATGACCAAGCAAGGAGGCGACTGATCTGAGAGGCCACCAAGAGGCCAATGGCAACTTTGAAAGAGCGACATGCTTTTGTGGCAGAAGATGAGTCACTGTGTGCACGTGACAAAAATATCACAAGCACTCCACAAGTCTGGCCTCGATTGCAGGGTGGCAAGAAAGAAGCCATTACTCAAAAAAGCCCACCTTTAGTTTAATCCTGTTTGAGGTTGCAAAAAAACCACTTTGGAGATTCTGAAGCCATGTGGCAAAAAGTTTTGTGGTCTGTCAAAATCCAGATGGAATTTTTTGACCTAAATGCAAAATGTCACGTTTGACACAAACCCAAAGAACACCATCCCAACTGTGAAGCAGTGTGGTGGCAGCATCATGTTATGGGGATATTTCTCATCAGTGGGGCACTTGTCAGGACAGAAGGGAAAATGGATGGGGCAAAATACAGAAAAAATCCAAGAGGAAAACCAGCTGCCCTCTGCAAGAAAGCTGAAACTGCGACGGAAGTTCACCTTTCAGCATGACAACGACCCGAAGCACACAGCCAAAGCAACACTGGAGTGGCTAAGGAACAAAAAGATAAATGTCTTTGAGTGGCCCAATCAGAGCCCCGACCTGAATCCAATTGAAAATCTGTGGCATGACTTGAAGATTGTTGTCCATCAACGCTCCCCACGTAACTTGACTGAGCTTGAACAATTTTGTGCAGAAGAATGGGCAAATATTGCTCAATCAAGGTATGAAAAGTTGGTAGAGACCTATCCCAGCAGACTTACAGCTGTAATTGATGTCAAACGTGCTTCCACCAAGTATTAACTCATGGGGGTGGACACTTATCCAACCAAGATATTCTCGTTTTGTATTTTTAATTAATTTTCCGAAATTTGTAGAATTTGTTTTTCACTTGGAAATTCTGGGATATGATGTGTAAATAAAGTGGAAAAAGTCTGCTTTCATGCAACTGGAAGATATCCGTCTACGACGGGTATGGGGGTTAGGACGGATCACAATACTCGGTTACGGTAGTTTCTTTGGATGTTTTGCGCCGCATTCATCAGCTCAGTTCATATTGGTGGCGTGTCTGGGTGCCCATGGTAGCATTTGAGACCGGTCGCTTTAGATTGTTGGCCTTGACACATAGTGCCGGATGAATAACACGAACGATTTGACATATTCATCGTTTCTATATTACCTCCATCAACAGAGTAACAACATGGAGGGATAAAAGTCGTAAATGCTGAGTTGAACAAACGTCGTGAACTCATGGACTCAGTTAAGTAAAGCACGTCATCTGGGACCCGGCCGTCGGTTTTCCACTAAACGCTGCTGATTGTGACGTCATGGATTCCCTGTTTGAAAATTATATTGGTTCACGAGCACTAGCCAGAGTGACCACTCTATTCGTTATGTCTGTGTGTCTGTCTGTCCAGAGCATAACTCCGTGGACTTTGATCCGATCTTGAAGAATCTTGGTTATGGATTCGATATCAATGTCCAGTTGTGTTTTCCTGGGTGAGGGCGTGGCTACGCCCATTGTGGGCAGAGCCACGCCCCAAAAATAGCCATTTTTAGGGGGTAGTCGGATTAAAAATCAATCTTCTCCGAGGGAATTTACTGAATGGAATGGGTTCTTCGGTATTTGAATAGCAAAATGAATTATCTAAAACTTGTCATTGTCAGATTTTTCATTTTCATCCCAAGGTCAAGGTCACAAGGTCACAAGGTCAAAAACTTAGAAAATTGTGAATTTTGACATAAAAATCCTCTGACCACACAAACTTTGAGAGCTAGGATGACAATATTTTTTATGCATAATCTTGAGGTCATTCCCCACCTAAAGTCTTGAAACCATTTTGCTCTATCTCGAACACCTTGCCCGTGGCGCCCCCTTCAATTTTGTTTTTACGCTGATTTCATAAAAGTATGGATAATCCGAGGAGTGCGAAATGCCATATAGCCAAGATGACGTTATATTGTTCCTGGAATGTTCCAGAGGACGTTTTGCACCAAAGGTCATAATCTTTGACCTTTAAAGGCCACAAAGGTCAAATTTTCAAAGTTGTGGGAATCGAACCGGGTCTTTGACCTTCTTCGACGAACTAACTCCAATAAGCTATAGCACGTATCCTGTTTCCTTATTTTAATGTCCACAACATTGTTTTGTGACCTTTAAAGGTTATGCAAAGGTCAAATTTTGAAAGTTGTTGAACGAAACCAGGTTTTCGACATTTTGAAGCTAATAACCTGTCACTCGTACCACATCATGTTGATCATATTTATAACTTGGTCAAAAAATATCACATTGTCTCATCCTTGACTTCTGAAACAATCTCCATCGTCAAATACCGCTCGTGAACCATTGTCGTCTTCAGACTTGTCTATATTAGATTTATTTGAATCCACTATCACCTGCATACATTCATGGTACACATAATGTGAACATTTCAGAAGTATGAACAGAATATGTTTGGAGAAAAGTGTGTTAGATGTTCCAGGCTTACACCCCTTATATTATGATTAAAGTCCAGTTTATAAGGCACCAAATGGGGAAAATTTTGAAAGGGATTGTGGACTTTTTATAGGCACTGTATATGTTTTTTGGCCCAATCTATCAATGGTGAAGAATCACTTATAAAAATTCTCATAACTGGATCTTCACCAAAATCGAATAATTTAGTCCTTCTCACGCAGCCAAACTGTTCACCAGGTTTTGTCCAAATTCACCCATACTTTTGGAGATATCTTGCTCACAGACAGATAGACAGACAAACGGGTGAAAACAATCTCCATCCACCTTCGGTGGTGTAGGTAATAAAATAGCAATGCTGCAAGTACCGAATATTGCACTGTTATAACATCAGCAGTTATTGTTCAGATATTTTTTCTGGTGATTGGGCAGTAAACATGGAGGCTGGCAAAATGGCTTAGAGGAAAGTACATTCACCTCTAAGCTGTCTCACCTGGGTTTGAATCGACTCAGCTCCAAACTGTCATCCGGTCTTTCACAGACAGGGTCAATGTGTCATCAATATGCCCCTCAGATGCATGTTAAACAGGCATCCCAACTGCTGACATTAGTTTGTGGACGTTACAGATCCCACGGTGTCCTTTCTGAAGAGTATGTGAGTTCTTGTCAGCGCTATGGCCAAATTCCATATTTCTGCCCTAATCTGTCGAACGTCAGGCCGGTTGGTAAAAGACTTGGGGCAAGTTTACCCCGGCCAACCCCACAATCATGCCGGAATAATTCAGGTTGTTAAAGAAGAAGAATATATAATTAAGCATGAAACTGGACTTTGTTGTGTTGTTGATTTAATCTGAAGCATGCAGTCATTTGATCTGAGAACAGTATAGCACAATTACATCGACAGGGATATTCTAGGTGTTTGATACAAAGGGGTTTTGCTTTTTGAGAAACTTCAGTTATCCAGAAGTAGAAAGTATATACAAATATACATCTGGCCAGGACCAGCATAATACTTCAAGAAAGGGAGTTTTCCATGTCGGAGGGGTTAGGCAGAGGATCAACTGCATTGGCAAATCAAGCTGTCCTATTCTGCAAACAACCTTTGGAAGATGTTCATTCCAAATAAAAGTTCCTGGGCCTCACCAAGCCTTTCCTGAGCACCCTCCAATGAAAGATGCAGAATGGACAATCTTTTCAGTACCAATTCTTTCAATCAGGTCAGGTATGGGAGCATGTGCCAGAACAGCTCGTCGCTGCGTCCACTTTCCGCCGGTACTCCAGGGGCCTCCGTCTGGCCATCCCCCAGGCAGATGCCAGGCCCATCCCCATCTCCTTGAGATGATGGTCAACCTGTTGCAACCATGAGGCACGTGGTCGGCCCACTGGCCTCCTCCACTCATGAGACTCCCTCGCTGAGAGAATCTGGTGAGCAGGATCAGCGTCAGGAAAACGAGCCACATGTCCATACAGCCGCAACTGACGCTCACGGACCATGCAGGTAACAAATCTCATCCGAGTCTCTCTCAGCAACCGCTCGTTGGACACAAAATCCGACCAGCGATAGCCAAGGATTCTCCGAAGAGACCTGGTACCAAAGAAATTAAGTCTCCGTCTCAGATCCTTGGTCAGAGTCCAAGTCTCGCACCCATAGAGCAAGACTGGAAGTACCAAGGACCTGAAGACTCGGACTTTCGTCCTCCCGCACAGGTACCGGCAGCGCCACACCCCATGATCCAGTGAATCCATGACTCCCCAGGCCCGACCCAGACGTCTATTGACCTCTGACTCGCAGCCAGCAGAGACATGAATATCACTGCCAAGGTAAGTGAATGTCTCCACGACCTCAACATCCTCACCACAAACAGACACAGACAGGACAGCAGCATCCACTATGTCACCGAAAGCCTGGATCTTAGTTTTGACCCAAGAAACCCGTAATCCCAACGGCTCAGACTCCTCATTCAGCACCTCGAGGGCCCCCAAGAGGATGTCTAAAGTCTCCGCAAAGATGACTGCATCATCGAAAAATCAAGGTCCGAGATCTTGACATTTCCAAACGATGCACCGCAACTTGATCTCTCTGACATCCTCCCTAAAATCCAGTCCATACAAGTGCTGAAAAGTGTGGTGGCAAGTACACATCCCTGACGAACTCCAGTAACAACTGGAAATAAGTCAGAGATGGTACCACCACACTTCACAACACTCTCAGTACCAGAGTCGAGTTCAGACATCAGATCGATCAGTTTTGGTGGCACCCCATGAAGACCAAGAATTCTCCAGAGGACATCCCGATTCACTGAATCGAACGCTTTACAGAGATCAACATAGGCTGCAAGCAGCCCCTGCCGAAACTCTGGTCTGCGTTCGGTGAGGACACGAAGTGCAAGGATACGGTCAATCATTGACCTCTTTGGTGTAAAGCCTGACTGCTCTGGACGCTGGTGCTCAAGCAGATGGTGGCGAACCGCATCAAGAATTATCCGAGCAAAGACCTTGCCCGGCACTGACAGCAGTGTCACCCCTCGGTAGTTGTTGCAGTCTTGGCGATCACCCTTCCCTTTCCAGAGAGGGACAACAAGGCCCCTCTTCCAGTCAGTTGGGATGATGCCTGTGTTCCAGGCAGAGCACAAAACTGCATGCAACCACACGAGTGCAGCATTTCCACCAGCCTTGAGAAGTTCGGCATGGATGCCACAGATCCCTGGAGCTTTGCCCCGTTTCAACTGGTTCACCGCAGCCCGTGTTTCCACAAGCGAAGGTGGACCACAGTTGATTCGAGGGTCAGCAACAGGGATTGTAACACCCTTGACGTCCAACTCGACAGCTGGGGGATCAGCCCGGTACAACCGCTCAAAGTAAAAGGCCCAGCGGGCCTTCACTTCAGACTCCTCTGTCAAGAGCCTACCACTCTCTGCTCGAACTGCAGTGCTCCGAGTGATGGGCTTGGATGAACGTAATGCGCGAATTCCCCTGTAAGCGGGACGAGAATCACCTGTCCACAGGTGATGCTCTACCCCCTCACAGATTCCTCGTACATAGGCCTCCTTGTCCACCCTCAGTGCACGTACAGTTTTACGCCTCAGCTCCCTGAACAGCTCAGCTCTGCCATTCAGCCTGGCCCTGCGACTTTGGTCAATGGTGTCCAGTGTCCCTTGAGAGACAAAATTCTTCTTTGCCCTGCGGTGAGCTCCAAGGCATCCACCGGCAACATCAAGGACGGTGGTCTTGAAGGCGCTCGACAACTCTTCAGGACCCCCCAAAGCACCCAGACCCCCCAAGTGTCCACTCAGCCTGTTTGCAAACTCCTCAGCTACTCTCTCATCCCTGAGCTTGGCAACATCCAGCCTAGGCTGGGATGGTACCATTCTCCAGGATTTAAGGTGCAGCTTTAGAGTTGCTACAACAAGCCTGTGGTCAGTATTGAGGAACTGAGCACTCTGGTAGACCCTGCAGTTCTGGATCATCCTCCAACGACCGTCAATGAGGACATGGTCAATCTCCTTTGCCACACCGCCAGCGTTGGAATACCAAGTCCAGCGATGAGCTTGTGGGCGCTGAAACCATGAACCAGCCACCCTAAGTCCATGACTTCTTGCAAAGTCAAGGAACTTAGTGCTATTCTGGTTCATAGTTCCTGACCCATGGGGACCAACACACACCTCATAACCATCCCTATCAGTTCCAGTCGATGCATTGAAATCCCCCAAGACTAGAAGTGTATCTCGTCTGGGGCACTGATCAACCACAGACTCGAGTGTGGCGTAGAATGCATCCATCACGGTGAGATCACTCGCCTCAGTCGGAGCATAAACAGAGACCAGGGAAATGACACCTAAGGAGTGACGAATCCTTAATCTCATAATACGCTCGTTGACCGGTGTTACCTCAATTATCATTGGGGTCAGCTTATTGGACACAGCTACAGCAACTCCTTGGGTATGGTAACCATCAGAGCGACCAGACCAATAGTAGGTGTAACCACCCACCATTATCTCGCCGCAATCCGGTCTCTGAACCTCAGAGAGAGCTGCAATCCCGATGTCCAAACGCTTGAGCTCAGATGATAACAGAGACAGGTGATCATCCTCTCTTAGGGATAGGACATTCCAGGCACCCACCCGAAGGGACCGCCGCAGGTTAACCCAAGGAGACCGCCGTCTGGTGGATGACACCTCAGCACCACTCCGACACACTCTCCCGCAATCTGACCCAGGGATGTTACCCCGTGGTTTCCCTCCTATCATCAAAGATTGGGGGTCCCGAAGGCTTTGCCCCAATCCCGTCATCCGGTGAGCTGCCCTGCGAAGGGAAGCTGCACAGGAGATACTCCCACGGAGTGGGTTTTCAGATTTTTTTGCGTTTTTCGGAATGAAGGGTTTTACGGTGGCCGGAGTGCAAATCTGCCACCAACCTCCTAATAAGAAGTGACCCAACTGCAGGAGGACGTCCGCAGACACAGTTGGGCACTAGATATGGATGGCCGTTGGCTCACAAGGAGCTCCTCCGCCCTTTGACTCCATTCTTTCAATGGCTCCCACAAACCCTTTACAGATCGAATGTGAGAGGAAAATGGGTTGTTGGCCTCTATTGTAAAGTTGTTCCTCTGCATCCTACCTCTCACTCTCAAATACTTTGGTTACCTTCACCCAGGTCAATGACAGTACAGCTCTAAGTTTTCCCAGGAGGTAAGTGATAGGATGACAGCCTGTCAATATTACACTGCTTATTATTGACATTCACTGTGAAACCCATTCATGAATTTTACCTGTGAAACTTTGTACACATTTGCCAAATTATTCTCTTCCCTCAGTTGCTTCAAAAATGGCACTTCACTGCTACCATCATCCTTTCTCCCAGTCCCAGAAATTATCGAATCTACAATCATTATTGCCCATCCTACAACAATGTGCTTCATTAATTCTGGTCCTCCACCACATCCCATGTTCACACATCCCATGTCCCAATTAAAAATTGAATCATACTTCTCCACAACATGCACTTCTTCTCTCCAACAAGCCACAGTTTTTCAATGAAAATAGAGAGAGAGAAAAAAAGCTTTTTTCCGACTTTCAATTTGAAAACACAATCTTTCCAAGATATTTAACTTGTCATTTCACTGAAATCAAAACAATGGTGTAAGTTTCTCATTATCGTATTCCAAATCGAAATAGCAGCATCCTTTGAATTTTGGCAAAACAATATGAACCACAAGACAATCATGCAGTCTCTTATTCCCCATTTCAAATTTGGGTTGGCCTGTTTTGTGTTCCCTTCTGAAGCAAATGCCCACGATGCTCAGAATCCAGGTTCAAACATGCTATATATTATGTATTAATATATGTCTGTTCAGGTCATAATTAACAATCAAGTAAAATGATTTCTAATTCTTTGTCATGGACATAACCTGCATAAAAACTCCACTATTAGCCACTACAAGTGAAATAAATATACCCTTTTTTAAAGCATATGTTATAGTTACCCTGACAACAACATTATTTTACTTCTGTCTCATTTTGCTGTAACATATCAGGTTCTCATCTTTCTTTCAAACTATCTTGACATAGAAACTTCATAAAATTGTGCTGCTTTAAGAATATTCTCCACCATAAATAAATGATTAATTTATTTTGTGAAGTTGCAACACTATCTGGACAAGGGGGTTTAGATATATGACAATTTGTGTTGTGTAGAACCACATGTAAACCAAAGATGTGAAATATGCACTTATTTAACAAACATCGTGTTTGTATACTTAATAGACAGACACATTGTCTGCAGATAGTGCCGTTTTGCAAAGCATCATGCTTCCCTGTGTGTGTCCAGTGCGTTCTTGTGCTCCATAGCGCACAGCGATGAGAGCTGAAGCAAGGCACACTTGACAGGGTGTTGAGCTTCCTCCAGGCAACTGCATCAGTACGGTGGCAACAGCAGCCAATCCATCACCTGTGGGCTCCAGAGACAGCCAACCAGGTCGAAATCTATTCCTGCTTCCATCAGAGTTCTTAATTGTGACAGGGGTTAGAAGCTTTCGGTTCCAAGGAGCAACGTCGGGTACATGGGGGTGTGAATAAATGCGTGGAAAATGGCTGTCAGCCCTTTTCCATGTGGGAACTGCTGTGAGTTGAGTGTGAAAGTCCATGCAAACAGTTATCTTTGCAAAAGGGCGGCTTGCCATTTTGCTCATTTCAATAATCTGCTGTTGCCTTTCACGATGCATTTGCAAGTAATGCTTGAGCTTCCACAAGAGAGCACATGCAGAGAGAAAGAGAAAGAAACACGAGAAGAATACACTGAAAAACACAAATAGATCAATATGAACTTGATCCTGTCTGAAAAATAAAAATCCTTGCGAATGTGAATGGCCTTCAGCTCCAAAGGCAATCATGTAAAATGTTTGTGTTCGGAGAGAGTGTACTTCATGAGGAAACGTCACCACAGCACGGTTTTGCACATTCTGTATGATAACAATTGTGTCCTGATGTTTCACCTTAACAAAGGTGATTAAACCTTTTGCTTGTTCAAGTTGAAGCAATTTTGGAGCCCAAATATTATTTGGAGGTGCAGCATCTCCTACGGTGTGATTGTTGGCATCCCTTTGTCTTCTCGAAAACAATTGTTTTGTTCGTGATGTAGATGTGAAAACAGCTTCTATGTTAATCTCGTGTTTTCCATCCCTTCTGTTTCCATGAACAGTAAATGTAGAATAAGAATTTGATATGTACAGGTCAACAGTTCCAAAGGTAATATCAATAGTGATTCTAATATCTACATTGGTGAACTTTGGCTGAATTGCAAAGAAGAGAGCCTGGCCAGCTCGCAGGTTTCTGATTTGTTCATTATAGCAGTTATTCTGAGTGTAAGGATCAAAACAATGTTCCTGGCCAACAGCAATTTTTCGATAGCAATGTCGACCTTCTGTTGGAATTCCAAGAAAAGCTTCCTTGCAGAGTGTGCACTGCAAAAAAAACCCACAAAAAAACCACACACACACATGAAAAAACAGAAAACAAATCATTTAACACAATTACATTATTGTTTTATTATATAATAAGATGATAATACGAGTTTGCAATGATGCGGGATGCGGGAATAAGAATAATACACAGGAGTTCTTTGACAAGGAACTTCAACACAGGAGGAGGTCATCAGGCCCATCAAAGCCTGCACTATTATTACCAACTTATGGTTGTTTGTCCGTCCTCTTTCCTTTTAAATGCTGAGTTGATTGTCAAGCAAGGAATCCAACCAATCCATTTTTAAAGTCTTTGATAAGACTCATGCCTGATATTAGCTTAATGATTAGGGTGGTGGGGTTTGGATCCTATGATGCTGAGTTCAAATCCCACTTGGCTGTTGAATTAATACCAGGTGGGATTGACTGCCTGTCATCCTTCTGAGGTCAGCAAAATGAGTGCCATCTGGTATCCTGTGTCAGAGTGGTGACCCAGCCAGGATTGTACCCAATAGCCAAGGAGACTGCTTTGGCAGCACCAACGCTCTGCACAGAGTATGGACCCAATGGTGAATGGATGGTATGACTCGGCTGGAATTTGATATAATCAATGACCTCTTAAACTCAGAACAGACATTAATCATGGCACCACCAATGCTGGTTAATTTTATTAGGCCCCATTGGACTTGGGCCGAAACAGGAGCTTATGGATTTGGTCGCAATTTTTGAGTCCGTCTGTGTGTCCGGTGTGTGTGTGTGTGTGTGTGTGTGTGTGTGTGTGTGTGTGTGTGTGTGTGTGTGTGTGTGTGTGTGTGTGTGTGTGTGTGTGTGTGTGTGTGTGTGTGTGTCCGCAACCATCTTTCAGACACATATGGACCGATTTTATTCATACTTGGCAACAAAGACAGTACATGATGGTACACATATGCACATCATTTTGTTTCGTGATGTGATCAAAGATGGTCGACTGGCGGCCATTTTAGTTGTTAAAAAAAAACCCGTCGAACACGTCCACAACAATTTTCAAGACATGCATTTACAGATCTTGTTCAAACATGACACACAGGTAATGAATGACGGCTTACATATTTGCACGTAATTTTTTTTTTCGAGATCAGATCCAAGAAGGCCGACTGGTGGCCATTTTCTTTTTACTTACGTGTGTCCCCAACCATTTCTCAGACATGCATGGTCCAATTTTGTTCAAACTTGGCACAAGCACTGTACATGAAGGCATATGCGTGCACCTCACTGCATTTTGCGATCTGATTAAAGATGGCCGACTGGTAAACTGGTGGCCATTTTAGTTGTAAAAAAACAACCCGGTATCGAACATGTCCAAAACCATTTCTCAGACATGCATTTACCGATGTTGTTCAAACTTGGCACACAGATAATGGATAATGGCTTACATATGCAACTCATTCTTTTTCAAGATCAGATCCAACATGACCAACTGTCGGCCAATATAGTTGTGTCGTGACTCACTAATTTTCTCAATAATGAATTAGGTTTTCAAACATGTGAACGAATAAAGCAAACACATGAACTCTGATTGCCAATCAGTTGCACCTTTCCGGAGAGGCAATTGATGCATGGGATGTTAAAAAGGCCGAGGGCTCACGGGAGTTTTTTGGTGATGTATGGTGGCTTACAGAGTCAAACTTGGCGCACAGATAAAGAATAATGGCTTAGATATTCACCGCATTCCTTTTCGACATCAGACCCAAGATTGCTGCCTGGTGGCCATTTTAGTTGTAAAAATAAAACCAACCCTGGTATTGCACATGTCCAAAACCATTCCTCAGACATGCATCTACCTATGTTGTCCAAACTTGGCACACAGATAATAGACAATGGCTTACATATGCAACTCATTCTTTTTCAAGATCAGATCCAACATGACCAACTGGCAATGAGGCAATCAATGCATGGGATGTTAAAAATGAGAGCTCATTTGGAGTTTTTTGGTGATGACATGTTGGAAGCTTGCACGCCTTCACTTACAAGCCTTTCTCATCCCTATTCATGAGTCACTCAACTCGTCATTATTTTTCATAGTGACTTTTGGTTCGACTTTATCAAAACCATTGAGCGAAGTGGATTTCGTTTGTTTGGTTGAACAACCACGACTGCAAGAAACGAGTTTTCCTCTTCTGCTTGCCATTTTTTCGCACCATTCTGAAACCGCAACGGCTCAGTGCCATCAAATCTTTCCTTCTTCACCAACCGCTGGGGAAACGACAAAGGAGTAATCATCATCCGGACTTCATCTACATCATGTCATTGCATTGTTAATGTGAGTGAGATTTCTCTTGTTCTGGTTTAAGCATCATTTTAACCAGCATACTGAGAGGGAATAATCACCACAATTGGTGACCCAACGTGATTCGACATGATCAAGAACTGGCAAACGACGTGATTTGACGTGCATTTTTCATTTCATATTCCGTCATGTCAAAGGAAAGTCCTCCTTTCGTCACACCTTCTGTCGCAGCTTTCAGCTACCTCCGTTTTGGGCAAATGACCCCACCATATGGTTTGCACAAGTTCATGCACACTTTCTAACCCAAGAAATCACAGCACAGGAAAAAAAATTGCACATGTAGTGGCTTCACTTCAGCCAGAGACAGCACAAGTGGTGCGGAGCATTCTCATCGAGCCACCCACTGAAAGGCCGTATGACTCCTCAAGGCAGAGCTCATTCACTGCACATCCGCATCATTGCAAAAACAATTGCATAAACTTCTTTATTCAGAAGAGCTGGAGGATCATAAGCCATCTCAATTGCTACGAAGAATGCGGCAATTGTTACGTGAGAAAAACCTGGAGGATAACATACTCAAGCAGCTTTTTCTCCAACGATTGACAATGTTCAGCATATCCTTGTTTCAATCAGCGATTCAGTGAGTATTGAGCAACTCATTGATATTGCTGATGAAATCCTTGAAGTCGATACCCCATCTATTTCCTCCATCGGTGTGGTCACATCCCAGTTAGCCTGTGACATATCTGCACCAGCTATATCTGGCATGCAACGGCTTAAAACCCAAATCGACCAGCTTACTGCTCAAGTGTAGGCTCTTGCATGTCATCTTAAGGAGGAGCATGGTAGTAGATTGACCCACAGCAAAATGCAGGAGCCCGACGCACAACAATGTCATCATCTTGGTGCACAGAAACATGCAGGGGGCACATGTTGGTATCATTGGCAGTTTGGGGAGAATTTCGCACAAGTGTGTTCAGCCTTGCAGTTTCACAGTTGAAAAATGTCACAACCACCGATTAGCAACAAGTCAGTCTGGCGACCATCAAACAAGTTGCTTATTTTTCATTCGTGACAAGAACATGGGCACACAATTTTTAATTGACATTGGAGATAAGGTCAGCGTTTTAGCCCAGGGGTTAGGGACAAACTAAAACCATCTGCATTTACTC
>NC_140961.1:118076895-118109395 GCF_056783735.1 Eptatretus burgeri | reverse complement strand
ATAAACCATTGCATTTATTTATTAGCAAAGTTAAACTTTATTCATTCTCTTTCCTGCAGAGCAAGACAGCCTTTTTGACTTTCAACATATATATTTGAATTTTAGTTTTTAAAACATAAAGCATCCAGAAAATACTCCTTAATCTATAATCCATTTATTGGGCAGAAAATGTTTCATCAACTTCTTTTCCTTTCCTTGTTGCAATAATCTTTTCAAAATATTTGTTATTTAACTTTTCTAATTGTAAAGGTTTTTTTGTCTTTATGTCGAAATCACTCATTTTAATCATCATATCTTTCTTTACAAACTCATCTGTTTTCTCTAACTTCTCTTTGATATCTTTTTCATTCAATACTTTATTCATTTATAATGTAAAAAATAGTGCATTACACCTCTTCCTGCCAAATTACCAGAGTTGCCACATATATAACCTCTTTCACATCCTTTTTCATATTCTTGTCGGTTTCCATCTCTGAATCCATCTTTATAATATTCCTCAGCAATTCTAATATGAAGAGTTTGGAATAACAATAATAATATATAATTTATGACATCACTAAAACACTGATTTTTAAGATTAAGCATCTCAATTTGTTAGATCGAATCATTGATTAGGTAGAAAACCTTTCATCCTGAATCTCATTAAACTTTTGAAGACCATTTTTGCCTCGCTCCCCACAAATGTATCCTTATTATCTTTCTCTTTTTCTCTTTCTCTTTTTCGCTCTCTCTTTCTCTCTCTATATATATGTATATGTTTATATATATATATATATATATATATATATATATATATATATATATATATATATATATATATATATATATATATATATATATCCTTTTTCTCCCTCTTTTTTCTCAATCTGTCTCAGCTATTCTTCTTCTTCCTTATTTTCCTCTTTAAATTCCATAGTTTCTGCCACAGTCCTTGAACCATCACTTGATAGAATATCAAACATACATTCATCTGGATTTCTAGATATTGTTGTATCCAAAATTATTTGCTTACAACAGGAAACCAATAAACTTTGATCTGGATTTCTAAAAGAGTTTGCTATTTCATCACCGTTAGTGCCTTTTCATTATTTAAAATTTGAGTTAAATCCAAATTGTGTTGGTTTATCAACATCAGTATAAAGCCAATCTTTTATTGAGAAACCTCAATTTTTAAATTGTGGAACAAATTTATGAAAATACTGAATACCCTTTTCTTGTTGGTATGCTTGAACACAGAAATTATAGTTCCTTGAAGCCTTCTTGCTGTCATTTATTTATCAAAATTTTATGTTTCAAAAACATACGAGATTAATACGACAGGTAATACCTCCCCATCTTCCTATTGTTCAAACAGTTTGTCTTCCCTTACTTACTATGTAAATTCCCGTTAAAATAAGATAAAAGGTTTCGGGTTTTCACCATGTATGAGCTCTTAAACAAGCTATTTACATTCTTTCTATATATTAAAAAGAAAATAACTCCAAAGCAAAAAGAAAGTAGGCCTAAACATTTCGGACAGCATTCTCTACCCATTGACAGGAGGAAGTAACTGGAATGAATGAATACAGCTTTTATATCAACTCCTCACCCCACGTGGGCTGATTATTGTGGGTTTGCTGATTGTCTAATTATTGAGATGTTTATTGGCTGCTGAATCCATGTTACTCCCTTCTCATTGCCACCCCTTCTACTCCCCTCTTACTGCCACCCCTTCACCTCCACTCTTGCTGCCACCCCTTCCCCTCCGCTCTTGCTGCCACCCCTTCCCTCCCCTCTCGCTGCCACCCCTTCCCTCCCCTCTCACTGACACACATTCCCTCCCCTCTTGCTGTCACCACTTCCCCTCCCCTCTCGCTGCCACCACTTTCCCTCCCTCCCCTCTTGCTGCCACCCCTTCCCCTCCCCTCTTGATCATACTGATTGGATGTGGCATTCTACATATGCAACGAGGGCACCTATGATGTCATAAAAAAATCACACTCATTCCCCATTAGAAATACTTGTGTTGTGCCAAGTTTCAATTTTTCCTTGTTGCAGTTTCAGAGATACAGAGGTCCAAAGTTTTTCTGTTTTTCCAATATGGCTGCCACACCACATGACCTCTGACATCATAATTATCATTACAATATTCTACATGAGTAGCTGCATCAACGTTGAAAAATTTGTCTCAATCCAACAAGTGGTTGTGGAGAAAAACATGAAAGTTCTGTGTGGACAGACAGACAAACAGACAAACAAAAAGACAAACAGACAAATAAACGGACCCAAATGCAATACTCTTCGAATCCTTCGGCGAGGCTATTTGCAAAATTTAAGCTCCAGAATCAAACTTATAGGTAGTTCCGACTCCTAAATAAGTGTTTATTCGTCCAATTCGGACATATTTGACATTTCGGGCGTGTCCAGAAGGTGTATGTTTAACAAGACGGTTCGGTGATTGCTCATCATGTGCCAAGCGAGCCATTTCTTATCAACCATCTTGTTGGAGTGCTTAAGCCACTTGGCGAGCGCTCTATAATATTCACACCGTCACTGAATCCTGTATGTTGATCGACTTGAACAAAGTTCAGGGGCCACTTGTGCGTATTGTTGGCCGCGTGTTCTGCATTACAACAGGCAGCGGCTGACTCACTGAACATGTTACAACATACTGGTTTTAGAATCTGGAATGGAGTCCTCCCAGGTTGTCCTCAAAGTATCCACCATAATTTTGGTAAGAGGTCACAATTCATGGACCAAGCCGTGAAGTTTTTTGTTCGCAAAGTTTTGTGCCGAGGGCTCTCTTCAGGATCGTCACTGAGCCCCGGACAGCTTCCAAATGTAGTTTATTTGTAGTAATATTCCCAGGGATGGTTTTTAATATATCTTTGAGGTGCTTAGTCATCATTCCCATAGCTCCAACTATCACTGGTACAACTTTGGCATGCTTCCCCTTTCAGAATCTTTTCACTTCATTCTTGAGGTCTTGGTATTTAGTCATTTTCTATATTTCTGTTTTCTTGATTTTGTTTAGTCCAAAATCACTGGAATTAACACCTCAATCAGCAATGCCTTCTTTGATTATTTTTGTACCGAAGTATGATATCTGGTCACAAAGCTTTGTTTTCGATGTTCACGCTCGATGGGATCATTAGGTCGTACGTGAGCGGTACTTCCATGTTTTCACTGATTGCTTTTGGCTAATGTTCCCACAAATTTTCTTAAATTGGATATTAATTTTTTTACAGATGTGCCAGTGGTTAACATTACAAACTCTGCTGTGTTGTTGGGTGTACAGCTGTTCTGACATGACTGTGTGTGTGTGTGTGTGTGTGTGTGTGTGTGTGTGTGTGTGTGTGTGTGTGTGTGTGTGTGTGTGTGTGTGTGTGTGTGTGTGTGTGTGTGTGTGTGTGTGTGTGTGTGTGTGTGTGTGTGTGTGTGTGTGTTCAGTCATTAAGCATAACATATTGTTGTGGTTACCAAATTCGCAAACCACCATTCAGGTCCCTTAGGTGAGGTATCTCGGTAAGTACATGTGTAGTTAGGCCCAAACCCGTTGTCTAGTGGGAATACATGTCATTTATGCGTGCTGCGACTCTTCAGGGTAGCCGTTTTTCTTTTACTATCTTTAATTTGGACCAACCGCCATTGTTACCACCACCAGTCACAACATCAACCACCAACCACAACGCCGCTTCACCACAACCGCCACGACCTTCACGTCACACCTCGCAGCCGTCGCATCGCCACCGTTCTTGCGCCGCCTGTGGGTACCGGTGTTGGACTCGTGCAGGGCGCACGCCGAACAGCGTGTACAAAATCACGGATTTTGTGCTTCAAAAACGGATCAAAAACGACACACGCCCACTTTTTGCCGTCCAATCGGTGAGCGAGGGGCGAATTGGCCCCGCCCCCAGGGCATTGGAGGGCGATCGATATATGCAAATTTATGGATCAAAAAGCATTCACGCCCACTTTTTCTCGGGCCAATGGGGAGCGAGGTGAAAGGTCGAAGGGAGGGGGTCAAAGATGAGAGGGCGAAGCCACGGGGCTGATATAAGCGACCGTGTTCGTCAGTCCAGTGAGTAGGAGAGTCGAGAGGGAACAGAGAGTCAAGACTTCGCGGGCGGTGGAGTTGGCAAGAAGGAGCTGGTCGTCGTGTGCGTTGGAGTCGGAACGGAGGGGACGGAGCTGTGGAGAGGCGGCGAGGGCAGACGAGGGGGTGCTCGCGTCGTGCAGGGAGCTGCACCCCAGGGAGGCCGACAGCGCGACCTGGCCGAGGTGGAGACGCTCGTCGCGGGACAATAAAAATCCTCTATACCCCGAGCATCAGCAACCCCCTCCTGTTTCCCCCCGCGCTGAGATAGTGCGACCAAGGGGGCCCCTTTCCCACCCCCTACCAGACACTGCCCGCGAGGCCCGCGGAGTTGAGGCACCATCGCCGCTCCGTGTCTCATCACCAGACGGGTAGGCCCGACCCGGTCTCGGCCTCAGGCCCGCCTCATCCTTGAGGGTATTCTTTCCTTGGTTTTGGGTATGTGTTGTCGGCGCCGTCTGTGAAGTAAAATTGTATAAGTGTTGCCGTGTGCTCGGTAGTCGGATAGCTCTGCATTGTGTTTCTCTTTTATATTTGCTTTTTGTGTAAATTGCATTGTGTTTCTTCTCCTTTTACATGTGCTTTTGGTGTAATTGAATATGTGTGCTTTCCGTTCAGCGCGAATAAATGTGCTTTGTGTTGAACTGTTTCCCGCTTCGCTTCGTCTTTTCCTCTATTGAATCCCCATCTTGCTTCACGTAAAGGGTTGGTAGTGGGCTGAATACGCCCGATAATTAATCGAACCGTCGAGGTCGACGATAACACCGCTCGGTTATCCCGATAGTACGGAACGGGTCGCTTAAGTGGCCCGTGTCCAAAGTCGACCTGCGGCGAGGTGCGATCGCCCGGTCTACCCTCCGCGTGGGTACTTAGGTAGGTCGAATTTGGCGAGCAACCCTATCCCACGCGGGGGCTGATTGGCTCGATCGCGGTGAGACCGAAAGGTCCACCCGTGACTGGTTCCCGGCGTTAGTCTGAGAGGGTCACGACTGGATTGTCCGTCCGGTGGGCGACGTGCCGCGATTCGAGTTACGTGGCCGTCAGCACGCCGGCGGGCGCGAAACCGTAACACTGGTGTCAGGTCGTGCGATACAAATTCATCGCCCTCCTCGCGGCACTGGTATCGGAGAACAGGAAAACGGGCTCTCCTGTCTCCGGCTAAATTCACGGGAATCGGTCCAGGGGTGAGAGAAGCGACCCCCGATTCCCTCCAAATTACGAGAGAGCTAAATTAACCCTTCACGAGAAGCAAGATGGCGTCTCAAGGCGACCGGGAGCCGGGGGTATTAGAAATGGATGTAGAATGTGTAGAATCCATGGTCCAGGATGGAATCCCCGTGCAGGAAATGTTGATTGTGCAGGAACACGAACTCGCCCAACTGAACCCAGAGCCCGAAATGGGTGCGGCAGCGGCCGCGGTGTATGACACCTCCCCCCCCCCCTCTCCACCAAAGTGCATCCATCATGGCCCAGCTATGCGCCATGCTGGCGGCAATGACAGCAAGGATGGATGCAAATACAAACGAAATGAAAGGCATGAACAAAAAGATGAATGCGGAAATGATCGAAAAGATGGATGCAAACGCAAATGAAATTATAAACGAAATGAAAAGCATGAACGAAAAGATCGATGCGAGTACACAGCAAATGAAGGAAGAAACGAAAAAGCTGCGGGGTGAGACGCAGAACATGGGCCGATGCCTGCAGGCGGGCATGAAGGCCGTGACCAGGGAGCTGGGAATGGCGACTCCACGTGTGGGAGCAAACGAGCTGGAAGGGGGTGCAACGGCTGACAGGCCCGCGGTGGAGGCGGGTGAAAAAATAATTCAGGGGGCGTGTTGGGCGAGGGTCGTGACAGAGGAATCGACGGTGACCAAGAGGGAAAAATTAAATGGGGAGACCAAAACGTGTGAGACGAGACACGAGGTGACGACGACAGAAACTTATAAATGTATAGAGACACGGGAGACAGAAAAAATAGAGGAGAGACAACATGGTGAGGACGGGGTAAGTGACGCACACACACACACACAGAGGTAGTGGAGGATAATGGGGGTGAGCTGGCGGACTGGGTAGAGACCCAGTGCGAGCACCTGGATGGCCTCCTCCAGGAACGAGGGGAGGGAGTATGCCCCCTTGAGGCGAGTCACGACCAGGTGAGTTCGGTCGTGCTTTGCGAGGTTGAGGGGACGAGTGCTGTGGACGGGTGCTTGGAGAGCTTGGGGGGTATAGAGGCCCCGAAGACCCTTGTGGGGACACGAACCCCCAGTGTGGTTGTCCCTGTGTGTGTGGTGCAAGGTGTGAGTGCGTCACCGTGTGTGGAAGCGACCCCGTGTGTGAGTGGTGAGGTGGCGATTGTGCCAGAGTACGTGCTTCCCAGCACGCCGTGTGTGGATGAGGCACCGTGTGTGGAAGAGGCCGTGTGTGTGGATGAAACGGCCAGTATGAGTGAGGAACCGCAGGTGAGTGCCCCCGCGTGTGTGGATGAGGCACGGAGTGTGAGTGAGGCACCGCGGGTGAGTGCCCCCGCACGCGTGAGTGAACGGCCGTGTGCAAGGTCGCTGTGTGCAAGGGAGACCGTGTGTGTGAGAGAGCGGTATGAGAGGGAGATGTCGGTTGGCATGCGGGAGCACGCAGCCGCATCTCCCGGTGTGAATGTGATGGAGTGGACTGTGTGCGTCGTAACACGCAGGTATGCGTGTGTGGAATGGAGACGGAGACGGCGACAGAGGAAAGAAAGCCGAGTAGCGGCTGTAGTTGTTTCGGGGACCGTGCCGGGTTCACCCAGCAGTGAGCACGCGGTCCGTGCTGTGCAACGCACGAGGCCACCACGTGCTCGCTTGCGAGAGTGAAGTCCCGGTCCGGAAACGCACGCGGTGGACGTGCCGCGATTCGAGTTACGTGGCCGTCAGCACGCCGGCGGGTGCGAATCCGTAACAATATCATTCTCTTTGCTAACTCCACCACCACCACCTCACCTTTTTCTCTCAACCCTTCCTCACACCACTCCTTCCCGCACTATATAGCAACGTTTGATGAGGTATTACTCTCCCCACCTCCCTGCTTCCCCTCCCTCCTCCCTCCATCCTCTCCTCTCCCCTCCCCCCTTAATATCCCTGACAGCAAAGTGATGGGTTGTATTTGCTAGTTAGTAATACAATTGCTGCATGTGGTACTGCAAATGCCTCAGTCAGAATTCTTCACCCAAAACCAAAGATCATTAAATGTTCATGATTTACCATAACAATTATATCATAGTGATATTTCATTACCTGGTGCTTCCAGCAAGCCTCGACTTTTTGTGCTTCACTACTGAGACAACTTGTTTCAGTGTTGTTTTGACAAAGACAGCTTGTGCCATCATTTCTGTCACAAATGTCAGAATGGCCATTACATTGACACCTAGGATAGATTGGAAGGAGAGATGCAGAAAAGAAAGGTAATGCTTTGAAGAAAGCTAATCAACACTCTGTTATATAATTATATTTCCTCATCAGTCCACAGCTTACAAGGCTTCCTTTTGTTTTATGAAATATTTTTTGAAAAGAGTCATCAGACTGTCAACCATTTACCCAAAACTTTCCAAATCAGGTCAGCCCCACAGAGTCGCAGAAGGACTCTGCTGCATTGCCATTGCTAGTTGTTGCAGAGCTAACACCTCGTCAGCTGGCATGGTGACAGTTGAAATTGCCATAGATTATAGACAGAGTTGATCCATATTAGAGGAAATAGAGGTGTCTATGGAGTCATCGTCATTGGGTAGACAGTAAGCCAAACAGACAGACAAACATTAGGTGGTTAGGTGGAGACAGTATACCAAAGTTATTGTAGACAGTATACCAAACAGACAAACATTAGGTGGTTAGGGAGAAGTATATGCAGTCAGAGGTACTCCAAAGGGATTGGAGGAGTTCGTGCAGGCAATGGACAATGGGCAATGAATAAATAATAGTTCTTGAGGTGCCTGGGAACACCACCTTAAGAGTTGAATCAGAAGCCAGTCAAACAGAACAGGGGATATCCAAGGTAAACTCCAATAACAAGATAAATCTGTCCTAATCTCAAAAATGAGTCTTTGTATGTCATGTTGCTTTGCAAAAGCATGTTTTACTCTTTAAGTTGTTGTTCCCAAGTGCTGGATGAGAATTAAAACCAAAAATGAAAATAAATCATCATCATCATCATTCATAATAATATGAATAATAATCATTGCATTTAAGAAATGCAAACACATCAAAGGTATGACTACTTATTTTATGATGAGGCAACAATGAATCAATCATCTTCACTATTTTGTTCTTCTCTTCTCCTGCTTGTGAGATGTCCCTTCGCAGTCTATCGAATGCCACTCTTCTTTCAAGGGCTTCAAATTCACAGTATACCAATAAGTCAGGTCATTCTCCCTGCCCACCTGTGATCTTTACTATCCTCATTAACCCTTCGCTTCCCCTTCCCATTTACTTCCAGGCTTCTTCTCTGTCACTGTGTTCCCTTTTACCTACTCTAAGCTCGATCTTCCCAGAGCAAAGACATTTTATATAAAAATATAATCAGTTGACAATGTCATTTTGGAGTGAAGTAAAGAGACATGCAAACGTATATAAATAAAAGACAAATGATCTTACTTGGTGCAGATTCCGTTAAGGAGGAAATAACCATGAGCACAGCCTTCACACATGTCTCCTTGGCTGTTGTTCTGACAATTAACACAAACTGCATTCTCCTTTAATGGACCTTCATGAACCCATTTCGTTATCTGCAGAACAAGTCATTATCATGATTATTACCCAATGGTGGGATCTTTCATTTATCAACACCTCAGCAAGATGAAAATTGAACTAAAATAAATATTTAAAACCTTAAAATACCTCCATTGCACATACATTTTGTGTGAAACTTTTTTTTTTGCAGAAGAGACAAATGTCCTGTGAATGACATTTCATAATGTAACTTACCAATGGGAGAGCAGTGCGATTGATTTTTCCATGACATACCTTGTTTTTGCCCAAAGAAAATCCTCTTGGATCTTGAAGAGCTTGGTCATATTGTTTATGGCTTATGCAAATCTCACTATTTCCATGGCAAAATGTGAAACAAGGCTCACATGCTTCTCCGTTCAGGGCTGAGCCCACGTGCATTGATTTGCACAATTCACATTGTTGCCCCTAGAAGATTGTTTAAAAACAAATGTGTTAAAACATTAGCAATATTTTCACGATTATCATCTATACTAAAAGAGAGCCGTTTGTCTGTGTGTCGCCATTTTTCTCAGAAATGGCTGATGGGATCTTTGTTAAACTTTAAATAGTTAATCAGTGAGTGCCAGGGAGGGTTTTAGGCAAAAATATTTTTTTGAAAATACTGTAATGAAAAAATTTGTTGGATTTTTTTTTAAATTGCTCTATAGTGCTTAAGCCTTTGCAGCTATGTGAAAGGTAATATTAAATGATCTCTGACCCCGTTCCTTTGAGGGTCTAGGGAACTGTTTGAGGCCCCCACAAAGGAATCGGAAAAAAATTGATTTCTCAGAAATGCCAACAGGAATAGAGCAGCAATGGACAATTTGGGGTACCCCTACCAGTTAGCAAATCAATTTTGCAAGATGTTAGGCAATATGAGGAATGCTGAATATTTGGCTGCAGAAGAACAAGCTCAAAGTGGATTATTTTATTGATGTCATGATGGTTGGGATGAGTGAGGTAGCGCACTTGAATTGGCTTTGGATCTTTCTTTTTCACCATAATACTCCTCCTTGAGAAGGCTAATGTTGGTCTAAGCAGACAAGAGACCCAATAGGGTCTAACTACTAAAAGCTGCTAAGAGTATGAGAGGTGTGGCTAACCCACCAAGGGAAACGATGTGGAGCTAACATTTCAAGCATTATCTCTTTGTCAGATAAAATAATTATTTCCATCTGTGGTGAACATATTCTTCTCAAGATTTAGTTGATAAAATCCATTGCTCTTTTGTCATCTCACTGCAAAGGGCTCAAAGTGTATACTATTCTAACTTAACTATCTAACTTAACCCTCCTCCTATCCCATTGATCCCAACCACAAACCTTGTTCTTTGATTGCGCAAGGGACTCCCATGGAGAGGAGGAGGAGGAGATTGGGACCATACTCTGTGCAGAGCGTTGTTGCTGCTTAAGCAGTGTCCTTGACTATTGGGTACAATCCTGGATGGGTCGCCATTCCGACACAGTATACCAGCATGCTGGCACTCATTTTGCTGACCTCGGAAGGATGACAGGTCAAGTTAACCCAACCTGGTATTAATTCAACAGCTGAGTGGGATTGGAACTCAGGAACCGAGGATCCAAAGCCCACCACCCTGACAAGTAAGCCAACACCAGTCTCTCCCATGGAGAGCTAAACAAAAAAATTCACTTTTTTGCATAATCAGTGTTGGATGCTCCCCTGTTTCCAGTTTTATTATGTTCATCATATACATGCCTTCCCATAAGGTTTCCTTCAATTTAAATGGTTTAAGTCATAAATGTCAAAATATTAAACTATTATCAAGGCAAAATAATTAATTGTCTACAAACAAACATTATTGACACATAAATGTAGCAGATGACTTTTACAAAACGAAATAATTTAATAGCTTGATCACTGCAATGATCAAACCCACAACTGCCAAACACACCCACTGATCACATGTTTGTGATATTAAAAAGTTTAAGTCAAGCCTTTTTGTGGAGCTTGCAACTCAATAACCTGGACGATACAGATATATTAAGAAGACACAGATATATTGGTAAGACATCAGTGAATATTTCCATGAATTACAAGGGCATATGGGAATACGACACCATGTTTGCCAAGTTGATGTGTTTTGTGCAATCAACTTTTGTTGTCCTTTGTGGAATGTATGTATGATGCTTTGTTTAACAAATCAAAACATGGAGTGATATTAAAAGCAAAATAAACGAGTTCAAAGATGAAATTGTGGAAGATGGAAAAGTTGTTTAACCAATCTGCAATTATTTAACGAAACAAAAGATTTGTCTTTTCAATAGCTTCTCATGGAACATTAAATACAATGGAATACAAATAATCACTAAGCTTAAAATAAGTCCACAATGACAAAACTGCAAATACTGGCACATTTTTTTTGACTTTCTGACCGTTTTTTAGATTGTTGCTTTCACTATGTTATTTGGAATACTCTTCATCAACATAAAGTCCATGGCATGATTGCACATTCCATCAAATGTGTGGCTAACAACCATTTCTTGGAATGGCAACTCAGGTGGCCTCCACTCAGTACAAGAGCAGGACTTGGAACACAGTGAGAAAAGGCCAGTGAGTTTCTCACAAACATGTCCAGGCAACTAAAATTGTCAGCAGATAAGGAGAACCTGCAGACTATTCTAATACATAGATAATGTCCTCACACAAAAATATGAATGCAATATTTAGACCTTTTACACACTAGTTGATGCTCATGGAAGAACTGAACAATGTGGGGTCGATGGTCAAAAGACTGGCAAAGGGGCAGACGAACAGCCAGTCAAGAACATACAGATGCCCCAAAGTAAGGAAAGGGGAGTACCAGAAAGGATAAAGGGGGAATAAATCAGTGAGTGTTGAAAAACTCAGCAATAGACATGGGCGAAACAATGGGGCAGCAATGAGCTATGCTCTTTAAGAATGGGAATAAAGAAAAGGACACATGTGAGAACAGCAACATCACATGGGTGGACAATAATATTGGCCAAAGAACATAGGTATGTGGAAGGGGTGCACAGAGAGATCCATAACTAGACTGTGGTAGGTGTAGTATGGTCCATGTGTTTTGAGTTGGTTAATTGCCATGTAACAGTGACCTGTCAAAGCAAGTCGTTTTATTACAAGTGATGCTGAGGAGGCAGCGTATGTAATTTATAGACAGGGTAGTCAGAGTAATATTATATGTGTAAACACCTCTTCTTTGTGGGCAGGGCCAGGTGAGGACTGTCACGAAAAGCATGTCACAAGGGTGCAAAATCCATCACGACCCCTCTGGCCAAAGTGTGCCAACCATGGCGGCACCGTGTGCTGTGGAGCCGGAAGTGTCAATGGAGTTATTTATATTTGTGACACCCCGTGGGTTTTGACGGGTCAGTGGAGGACTCCGCCCAAGAGGAAGAGGAGGAGTAAAAGCTGAGCACGGAGGAGTCGTGAGACAGAATATTATGCTTTTCTCTGAAAAAGTTTGGGATTGACCCAAGCATGGACCACCCTGTTTTTGAAAAGAACAAGTGACCTTAGAGAGACAGGAGAACTCCACATGCACGGAGTGCAAAAATGTGCTTTGCAGTGGAACAAGAAGGGTTTGAAGCGAGAACGGAGGGGAGATCAGGAGGACTCATGTGTATAAAGGATAGAGAGGTTACAGGGGTTGTTTGAGTGGCTGATAGTTACGAGCACTCCTCATGGCTGGCTGGTCTCATCTCTGGCTTACTCCATCTTTGGACTCACTTCATTACTGGCTCTCATCGTCTCACTTATGGCGATCAATAGCAGGCTGTATTGAGTCCTGCATCTGCACATCATAGACAAAGGAAAGTCCCCACCTGGAAAACTTAATGTTTGTAGAAGTGTGATCTGTGGCACCTAAAGTAGGTTAGGTTTCGCTCTGTTTCTCATAATTGTATATAAATTTGTGTATCCCCATTCTCTTCTGTGTGTCTTTTGATTTGCTTGGTTTGTTCCAAACTGCTTGCCTCGTGCACCTTTTTTCCTCATAATCAATACAAAATAAACCCTTTCAAAGGTAAGAAAATGTGTTCCAGCCATCTGCTTCCCATGTGTGTGCACATCATTTTCAGCTCATATGAATGATCCTTAGGAAACGGTAATTGTAAGAAAAAAATGACTGAATGCAGTGCAGTAATAGACCATTTGGGCATTTCCCTGGACAAAATGTCCCAGCGCTGAGGCATACTGTGTTAATGAAGCCTCAGAGGTGATATCACTTTATGTGCTATCTGACTGTCATTTTCCCTTTTCTATAGATTCAGAAATTTAGGCTCATGGAGGGGTGAAGCGAGAGGGCAGCCAGTTCACAAAATGACAGAGGATCAAAAGGGAATTGGGGAGACAGACATCACATGCGTGGCAGAAAGGAAAGGGTTGCGAGGAGAGGGTATCATTGAGAGTAGAAGGGTTCTTCACAACAGTTTGTATAACAATGAGACTGAAGGAATGGACTCAACCTGTCAAATCTCAGAGATTACTCATCATAATGGATGGTTAAATGTTGCTTACAGCTGGGTATAATATTGCTTACAGCTGGGTATAATACCTTTGTGTTGTTTAAACATTCTGTGCACACAGTTAGAGAAGTTTCATTTGGACAGTTGCTATGTTTGTTACACAAACACTCCATTGAACAGTTGTGCCCTGTGTATCCAAAATGGCAGTGGCACACATCCGGGTGGATACAAACTCCATACCCACAGCCATGTTTGCAAACAGGCTTGCACTTTCCAATGATGCTACAAAACAGATATGCATTAGACAGGAAAAATAGCACTGCAGAAATGCAACAACTTAAATAAGAGATTATTAAAATAATACATCTGTCCACCCTCTTACTCTAATTGTTTCACTTGAGATATGAACTGTGAAACACATTTCCTATATTGAGCAGCGAATAGAGAAGACAAATGTAGATTCGAATAAGACCTGAAGCCAAAACCATTGTGAGTTGAAGTTCTTAAAACTGAAACATTTGCCTCAGACAAAAGCCATAAAAAGTTGACTTGCTCACTGTCCCCTTTGGTATGTTGTTGTTATTGTTGTTCTTCTGAATTATTAGGAGTTATCTTTTGCATCACATGGACATTAATAAAGTCTAATTTTAGTCCACGATTTACAGCTTTTGTATGAAAGACAAATGTTTTTACTCTTTGTTTTTCATTCTTCACTTAAAAGGCAAAATATTTTGCAGATTAATTTCCATATCTCTTCATGTAAATTATCTGAGTAGCTTCTTGCGGTAGTGGATGGATAAGAGGCCATCATTTGATTTTGGATTGTGAAAGCTTTGTTCGAGGTCTGTTCATGAATAAAGCTGAAAACGTCATTTCATAGAGCGTTGAAGGAAAATGTCAGAATAACATTTAATGCAGATCAAAATTCATGAAAGAACGCCTTATACACACAAAACTTACCCGTCAAATACATAACCTGCTTTGCAAATGCATTGAAAGCCCTGAATTAAATCAACACAATTTTCAGTATCATCACAGTCATGGTGTCGACTTTGACATTCATTTTCAGGAGGACAGGACTTATAGGCCCAAAGACTAATAGCTTCACCAATGAGCCCATGGTCCGCTGCAAAAATAAAAAGTCACATTCAGAAGAGTTGAAAAAATATGCTATAATAATAATAATAATAATAATAATAATAATAATAATAATAATAATAAATAATCCTCAATCACAGATGCATGGGTAAGATCAGATCATTTAATTTTGAACAAATTCCTCTTACCAAACATGTTCTGATATGCATGCAACGGCATCTGATCAATGCTGCACGGCTCATCGTGGGGGCCATTTAGGTTTCCTCGTTTGCACTTTCCAGCTCCATTCAAGCCAACAATCGCACACCAGCCACAGGCAGATTGTTTCAAGCAAGCAGAGCACTGCATAATGGCTGAACAGGCCACTGGGCAGTTGTCAGATGAGTCGGTAAACAGCTCGCCGCAAGATCCTCCAATGCAGCGAATCCCTGAGTAGCTGGAACTCAAACACTGCAGAGGTTGTGGAGATATAACAAGGGAAATGCTTGCAAAACGATTACAATGATTTTGTGCTCAATTTGTCTTTGAAATAGAAGTATTTTTAGGCTTAATATTGCATGCTCATGTTTAAATGTTCTTCATTGAATAACAATTTTTTTTTTTAATTCAGGATAAGGCTGGTGTTGGCTTAACAGATAAGGTGGGAAGCTTAAGATCTCAGGGTCTTGAGTTTGAGCTACTATTGTGCCATTGAAATAATACCAGGTGGGTTGACTCAGCCTGTCATCCTTCTGAGGTTGGCAAAATGAGTATGAGCTTACTGGAAACAGGGGCACTGCATCAGCAGCACAGCTGTGCTTCCAGAAATGATGCAACGACAACATTTATTCAGGATCACAATGCATTTCTAGACTTGGTGGTAGAATGGTTAGAGCATCTGCTCTGAGTCGTTTCAAAGAGTTGTTTTTTGACGCTCAACATTTCATAAGGATAGAGCAGAGACTGACAGTCATAGGTTGGCAACCGTTGTGCAAGGTTGATGGGCCAAATGGCCTCCTCCTGTGTTGGAGTTCCTTGTTCGGGAACTCATATTATTATTATTATTATTATTATTATTATTATTATTATCATTATTATTATCATATTTTGGAAATTTTTCAAATTGATGCGATCCATTATCCCACTGACACAATGTGATTCTTTTGGAATAGGTTTCAGCTGTAATGTGGTATTTTGAATTGCACTACAAAGCCAAAAGTATGTGGACACCTGCTTGTCCAACATCTCATTCAAAAATTATGGGCATTAATATGGAGTTGGTCCCTCCTTTGATGCTATAACTGCCTCTACTCTTCTGGGAAGGCTTTCCACTAGATGTTAGAACATTGTTGTGGGGATTTGCTTCCATTCAGCCACAAGAGCATTGGTGAGGATAGGCACTGATGTTGGGTGATTAGGTCTGGCTCACAGTCGGCGTTCCAATTCATCCCAAAGGTGTTCGATGGGGTTGAGGTCAGGGTTCTGTGCAGGCCAATCAAGTTCTTCCACACTGATTTCGACAAACCTCGCTTTGTGCATGAGGGCATTGTCATGCTGAAACAGAAAGGGGCATTCCCCAAACTGTTGCACAAAGTTGGAAGCACAGAATCATCTCGAATGTCATTGTATGCTGTTGCATTAAGATTTCCCTTCGTTGGAACTTGGGGGCCAAGCCCGAACCATGAAAAACAGCCCCAGACCATTATTCCTCCAACACCAAATGTACAATTGGCACTATGCATTCTGGCAGGTAGTGTTCTCCTGGCATCCGATAAACCCAGATTAATCTGTCGGACTGCGAGATGGTGAAGCATGATTCCTCACTCCAGAGAACATGTTTCCACAGCTCCAGAGTCCAATGGTAGTAAGCTTTACACCACTCCAGCCAACGCTTGGCATTGCACATTGTGATCTTAGGCTTGTGTGCGGCTGCTCGGTCAAGGAAACCCATTTCATGAAGCTCTCGACGAACAGTGCTTGTGCTGACGTTGCTTCCAGTCAGCTTGGAACTCAGTAGTGAGTGTTGTATCTGACAACAGACGATTTTTCCATGCTACGCACTTCAGCACTCGGCGTTCCGGTTCTCAGAGCTTGTGTGGCCCACCACTTCACGGCTGAGCTGGTGTTGCTCTGAGACGTTTCCACTTCACAATTACAGCACTTACAGTTGACCGGGGCAGCTATAGCAGGACAGAAATTTGATGAAATGACTTGTTGGAAAGGTGGCATCCAATATCGGTGCCACATTGAAAGTCACTGAGCTCTTCAGTATGGCCCATTCTACTGCCAATGTTTGTCGATGGAGATTGCATGGCTGTGTGCTTGATTTTATACACCTGTCAGCAATGGGTTTGGCTGAAATAGCCGAATCCACTAATTAGAAGGGGTGTCCACACACTTTTGGCCATGCAGTGTATCTCACACCTGAGAGAGGGATTCCCATACATTTTAAACTAACATAAACACAGCATTCTTATGATACTTAAACGACTAACCTTCAACATCTCTTCCTTTGCTATTTTTCCAACCCACCACTCCCTCCATTCCCTGTCAACCCTGCCTTCAACTCATCACCGCCTTTATTGATTCCACCATATAAAATCTATCAACAATCTGGCTTCATACAATACCAGCTGCAAGGCAGAGCTCCAGCTACAATGGCCTTCTCGTGTTTCCTGACCAGTTGAATCCAGACATGTTGTACAGGTAGAAAAGCTGTGACATAGTTGCGGACAGGTCAATGATGTGGTGGGTTTGATTGAATGATCAAAGGTCAGATGTCTCGTACACTTCCAAACATGTTCCGGTTGAACACTCATTACCATTTCTCCTCCTGCATGAATGATAAGTTATATATGTTGTGCTCACAAATTGGTTTGCAATTTAACTTGGTAAACAACAATCAAATTTGTAGTATAACACTTCATTATAATCCATGCTGAGTTGCAGAGTTAAGGAGCAATTTGGGGAATAAGATACAATGTATTGTTTATTATTGCCTCCACTGATGTAGTCAGCTCGAGAATTGGCAACGATACCAGCAAATGATAAGCTGCTGGTTCAAAAAGGCCGAAAGTGATATTGTAAAAACAAAGGGGGCAACCAGATGAGACAGCCCATTTAATGCCACTCCAAAGAACAAGTAGCTCCATGATGGAAAGCCATCTGAAAACATCTTGTAAAATTGCACTATGTTTGGGGTTTCCTCCAAATCGTGATTCAAATGGGAATTTCCCATCATGGAGAGGCAAATCAGAGTGAGTAATGACTGATATCCTTGTCGCCGACATCAAAACAAAATGAAGTTTCATGTTTTAAGTAATCAAAATATTTATCTTGTTAAAGTGGTGGGTGCTTTGAAAAAGTGGTCAGAGATAGGCAATACAATGATTAGTGCTCAGAGAGTGTAAAGTAAAAATAGGACTCCAGTGCAAGGTCGATGTTTGTGTTTTTCCCTTGTGCTTCGATTTGCTTTGGTGGTGAATCTGCCAAGTATGAAATCCTGAATCAGCTTTGGTTTTTGGAAAAAAAATGTTGTACCTGTTGACAGATGTCGAGTCCATACACAGTCCGTTTTGGCAATACATGTGGCACAATCAAATGCCTCACAGTGAGGTTCAGGACACAAACTGCCATTTTCAACTTCATGCCTTTTCAATGGACAATCATTATCCATGGAACATTCATTTTCACTTGATGTACAATATTCCAATGCACAATTGGCACACCATTTGCAAACCTGAAAGTGAATGATAAAACAATAGAACAGTCATGTGTTGAATAAATAAACGTCTTTGGCGAATCCATATCAAATTGAGATCTGGAGTTGGTAAGAATATGCACTGCCAACGTAACTCAGAATGTAGAACATTGAAGCTCCTCTTCAAGACATTTTGACTGAACTAAAGGCCCGGTCACACCTTGACGTTTTAGCCAACGTATGCCGATTTTTGAATTTTTTTTCTAAAACGCTGGCACACGTTGAATACGTTATGGGTAAGTTTTGATAACATTGAGAGCACGCTGGCATACGTCGTAGTACGTTGGCTTTAAACGTTGTACTTTTCGGTTGTCCTCAAATTTTTTCATGCTTGAAATTTCACGACGTATGCCGGCGTATGACTCACACGTTCCGCTACGCTGGCCACAAGTTGTATGCACGGTCTGCGATCGTTGACAGACGTCAACACATGCTACTTGTAAGTTAATCATAAGTTGAGACACGCCGAGGTAATGTTTAGCGTACCCGAAACTTATTTCTCACCTATGATTAACGTGTTGTTGGCACGTTACGCGATCGTTGCCACACGTCGACAGACGTTACTTTTAAGTTACTCATAGGCTGAAAGACGTCGGTATAATGGATCGTCCTTGCGTCAGCGTCCACGGCCACGGCCAGGACACTTATTTGCAGCATTCTTCAAACTTTTCTTCGGCATGACGAGGATGTTCACACTTCGATGTCAAGCTTGGCTATGATTCCAATTGTCCATCGGCAGCGTCTATTTAAAATAGTCGAGTTTGAGCGTTTTAACACGTTCAGAAGAAACGCTTCAAATTTCCAAACCCCAGCGTCAAAAAAAAAAAACAAAAAAAAAAAACAAAGGCGAGTGACTGCAATTTAAATCGTTCATTGTAAACAATGAAACTAGCTGAGTGGTACCGTTTAAAAGTCGTTGAGTGTAAAAAAATTCAAATTGTTGAGCACAAGCGTCTACTTTCAATAGTGGAGATGCAGCCATTTAAATCGTAGAGTGGCAGCCTATGAACCTACCCTTGGACACGCGGACGCAAGGACGATCCATCATAACCCACACCCTCCCCCTCACACCCACCTACTACTGCCAACATGAACAAACTACTACTAATACTAATACTAATACTAATACTGATACTGATACTGATACTGCTGACATGGACATCGACTCAAAAAGGAACTCGAAAACACTGTTGGGTTCCCCTTTTATGAACAGCATTTTTATATACCAATTCCCAAAACCGCTGGGAACACGTCTTTATATGGCAGTTGTAAGCTAGAAACACATTCATTTTTTTTTTTTGTCGACCGGAAGACGTCATTGGAATACGTCTACATACGTCGATGTGTGTTGGGACTACGTAAAGAATTGGTTCAAAGCACGTCAAACATAAGTTAGAAATAAGTTTCGCGTAAAAAAGACATTACCGCGACGTGTTTCGACTTATGAGTAGCTTATAAGTAGCCTTTGTGGACGTGTGTAAGCGTCCACATATCGTGTGTAAAACTTATCCTCATCGCATGCGAACGTGTGTCATACGCCGAGTACGTCGTAAAATTTTGAACATGTTCAAAATTTCTTGACGTACTCTACTTACTACGACTTATGATAGCGTATTTAGCGTTCTACTCGCGCATACCAAACTTACCCATACCGTATTCGACGTGCCCCAACGTTTTAGACACACTTTTTGTTACGTCGGCATACGCTGGCAAGATTGCCAAGGTGTGACCGCGATTTTGACCCTTCCATTTCTACGGCAGTTATGATTTGAATCGTTGTGCGTCAGCCTTTTAATAGGCTACGCCACGACATCGTCGGCGATGCGTGCAACGCGCTATGCCTGAGTTAGACTATCGTTGGGCATCGGTTGTGTAGGCCGACAACAGGTTCAGCATTCGTTGGTATAAGTTATCTATAACACAACGAAACGTTCTGTGTAGTTACCAATGCGTTATACATAAGACCAAGTCGCTATGAATACGTCCGAATCTTTAAAAAAAACCATCAAAAGTTCAACGTAAGCCAGCGTTTTACATAAATTTTAACACGTTGCCATCGCTGGCTAAAACGTCAAGGTGTGACCGGGCCTTGAACTACGTTCTATTAAAAGTACAACAAAATTTAAATATGCATTTCAATAAAATCGACATTATCAAAACTTTTCATCTTGCAATCCTCAGGATAAAAACCACAAGCAGATGAAGAAGAAGCAGTAAACTCTCACTTATAAAGTTACATTGTAATGTTCTCAACATTGATTGGTGTAACCCTAAAGCATCATGAATAATGATTCGGCAGAAATGAACCATCATGAATAATGATTTTCTGCCTACTCATTATTCATGATGCTCTATGGTTCCACCAATTAGATAATCCTCCCGTCCTTTCTTTCTCTCAATCAATCAATGTTGAGGACATTACATTGTAACTTTGTATGTGAGAGTTTGGTGCTTCTTCATCTGCTTGCGGTTATATCCTAAGGAGTGCAAGTCGAAAAACTTTGATGATGTCTATTTCATTGAAATACATGTCTTAAAAGTGTAGAGATTTGTCTGTGTATAATATGTTTTGTAAAGATTATAGGACTGAAATCTATATCAGTGAAGACCAATTTGGTTTCAGAGAAGGATGCAGCACAAGAGAAGCAATTGCAGTGATGAGGGTTTTGAGTGAGTGAATCTTACATCATGGAAACGAGGTAATTGTTTGTCCTGTAGATTTTAAGAAAGCTCATTATTGTTTCAATTGGGCTGAGCTGATGGAAGTGCTGCAGAAAATTGGTGTCGATAGGAAAGATAGAAGGCTGATGAGCAGCATGTACATTTGTCATTCAGTAATGATCAAAGATGATGGAGTCAGAACACCAGTTTGCATTTGCCAAGTGGTGTGTCATGGCTCTTCATTGTCACACATATTCTTTAACTTGTCAGCAGAAGCACTTGAAAAATAGGCTTGGAAGATCTTGACAATGGAATAAATGTTGGAAGTAAGATGATAACTAGCATAACCCGTGCTCTGCGCGAAAGTTGGGGTGGGTGTGTTTGAGAAAGGAACTGATGGAGGGTATCAGCAGTAATTTTACTTTAATGCATTAAGTGGAATACGATTTCACTGTTTCAGAACCATTTTATTTACTTTTTTTTGTACCATGCACCTCATATGGTCTTTGAGATAATGTAAGCCGAATATCACGTTACTCGAGCGCAGAACAAAGTCGAAGATAGCGCGACACAAAACCACAAACTCGGGAATAATATATAAGATGGCAGTCAGATTTTCAGACGATAAAGTCATTACAGCAAAAACAAGCTCTAAGGAGCTAAGATCCTCGTCCTCTTAATGATGGCGTCATAAAAACGAATATGATGTCATTGTGATGTATCAGGTTTGCGATAAATTATCTGCGCTAATGCCGGCTTGATTCCCGCAAACAAAATTCAAAAAGCTTGCCTAGTTTCGGAGATAATGGTATCGGCGATTTCCATTAGTGGCGATATTATGACGTCAACTTTTTTTCTAGGAAGAATTTCCAAAATTGATGATGGTTACTGCCTGCGCGTGGGGTTTCTGCATATACATGGCAAGTTTCACGAAGATCCGATGAAAACTCTGGGTTGTGAAACAAAAAATGTCAAAAAATAGGAATGACGTCATAAAATTGATATGACGTCATAGTGATGTATCATATGTGCGCTAATTCATCTCTGCTAATGCCCTGTTCGATTCCCGCAAACAGAATTCAAAAAGCTTGCCTAGTTTCGGAGATAATTTTTTAGGCGATTTCCATTAGCGAAGATATTTTGACGTCATAACTTTTTTTATAGGAGTAATTTTCAAAATCGGAGATGGTTACTGTCTGCACAGGGTATTTTTACATATATACGGCAAGGTTCAGGAAGTTTAAATGAAAACTGTAGGCTGTGAAACAAAAAAGTCCACAAGAACAACAACGTGAGTAAGACTTAGAGATCCTCCATGAGGATCTAATAAAAAGATTATAACATTGCAAAGATGATGGACCTAATGTATCTGACAATGTCAGTCGGGTCCCTTCTTGGATATACAAAAGCTAGTATATCTGTGGAATGGAAAATTTGCAAAGCGAACAGAAATTAATTGTTTCATAGTTTGGTTTTCATTATTTTCATTGAAAACATGGCCTATTTAGTATTTACATCTAAACTCATGGCGAATGGAGTGTGTAATCCAGGTTCAAAAACTTTAAACTGTGTAGTTGTCCATCATCCAGTAATGTCTTTGTAATTAAAGTAAAAGTACACTGAGATCACTGGCCTGCACATGGATTACGCAAAAACTCCACAATGAACCAATGTTAACTAAAATAAATAAATAAAACCTACATGTATTATTTTATTTGAAGGTACAGCCACTCAAATAGCCATCAATATACCTTATTGCTGCAATGACTATTCAGGAATAACGTAGACACTACAGTGCAGAGTGTGGAGGAATGACAGCTTACCCGTAAGCCATTATTGAGCAAGGGCTGAACAGTCAAACAATCATTGCAGGACTTGAGGGAATAGCAATGTTCAGGACTTGACGAACTTGGTCTCTGGCTGCAGTTAATGCTCCTAAAACATGAACTAGAAATAAACAAACAAAAACAATTATCATGAACAGCTTTTCTATCATGACACCTTCTCACAAAAGGATACTTGCAGAAAAAATACCCAATAAACTTACACATAAATTATTTTTGCCTTTTTATTGAGATATTATTGGATTAATGTGGACAGCTGCCATGAACATCTCAAGATATAGAAAGGCCAGATTAAAAAATGGATAATACAAGGAAAGTCAAGAAAATTAGAGGTACGAGGGCAATTATCCCATAACGCCTGTTACTATAATAACTCTATTCACACAATTTATCAATTTACTTGTCTTTTACATAAGGTAGCCTCTCATTAACAGATATGGAGACATATTTTGATGAAATCATAGCAATAAAACTAGCTTTGTAAATAAATATTTTCTTTATTTAGTTTTTGCCACTCTTAATAAACAGTACCTAAACAAAGTCATCCCCTTTCAAAATTTTCACCTTTTGTTGCCTTATAGCCTGGATTTAAATTGCATTAAACCAGACTTTTCCACCTTTATTTATACACCGTAACCCACAACTTCCAAGTGAAAAACAAATTCTACAAATTTCAGAAAATTAATTAAAAATACAAAACAAGAATATCTCGGTTCCTTGTATAAAAGCAAATATAAAACCAGAAAAAGAGCAATCAGAGATTGCAGACCCTCGCCAGGACTTCTTTTGAGTGGTGTATTTTTTATAGGTTTGAGGATAAATCCAATATGGCTGCCAATCCATGTGACCTATGACATCATGTGTGCAATCCTTTTGTTGCTCATGGACAGGCGGTTATAGGTGTAAAATTTTGCCTCAATTTGTTCAGCCACTTCAGAGAAGAAGATTTTTTAAAGTTTTTCTTTTTGAAAAAAACAATATTGCTGCCGAATCACATGACCGATGATGTCATGAATCTTTTTTTTCTTTGGATCATCTTATCCAGAGTTGACCCTCAAAATTTTTCATGCTGATCTGATGTGGCGTTTTACATATGCAATGATGTCATAATAAATCACACTAATTTCCCGTGAGGAGTACTTGCTATGTCCCAAGTTTCAATTTTTTTCCTTCATGTGGTTTTGAAGATAGAGGTAAAAAAGTTTTTCCGTTTTTTCAATATGGCTGCCACATCACGTGACATATGACATCTAAATCGTCATTATAACATTCTACATTAGTCGTCGCACCAATGGTGAAAAGTTCATCTCAATCTGACAAGCGGTTGCAGAGAAAAACATGAAAGTTCTGTGCGGACAAACAGACAAACAGCAGTCAGACAGAGACAAACAAACAAACGGACCCAAATGCAAAACCCTCTCCTCTGGTGTGGGTAACTAGAATACCAGTTCCTTGTATATATCCTTGTATGGTTTGATATGGAACAAATTGTTGAGACTAAGTAAACTATTTAGGTGACATCAAGTGAAATCTTTGACGGGGTATTATATAAGACTCTGAAATGTTTGCTGACAGTAAATATGTGACAAGTTTTAATATTGAATCTGGACTTTACAGGTTGTAGAAAGATCACAAGTGTTCAGGGAAGTTCTGTCTGTTTCCAGAAATGGAACTGTCTCAAAGTAACGAGTGGTTTCTGGCTCTGCATTGTTATACAAGCATGTCATATTTATAAGTAATTTATAGTGTGAAGAGTTTTCCAGAATGTTGGTAAGCTGAGTATACAAATGGCAAAGAAGAGCCAGAATGCAACGAGCAGAGAAGAGACAGTCACAATTTGCTTTGCTCATGCACGTGACAGATAAAAGGATATGCATATGAGGTACTTGCAGCTTTGCTCATACTATTCTAGGTTTTCCAAATTGTTGAGACAATTTTCATCAAATCAACCATGACTATTAATGATTTCAACAGAAACATGAAAATAAGTAATGCGTTTACACAAAAATCTACACAAATTAAATCCACATGTCAATTATTTCCAAAGGAATTCAAAGTCATAACTTGAATTAATCTATAAACAGTCAGTGACATTTGATCCAGAATAAAGAATAAACCAAACCACAGTGCTATGTTTTAGCATTTCAGGCATTGCAAATAAATAATTATAATTATAATAACAACTACAAGGGTACTTGGTGGAGCACATCTGATCCACGAGAACATATTGGGCCCAATCAATACATTTTTGAAACATCATGCCATGTATTGTTTTTGGCCCAATCTCTCAATGGTGAAGAATCACTTTATAAATTAAATAATTCTCACATCCAGATCCGGATCCAGATCTTCATGAAAATCGCATCATTTCGTCCTTGCGACAAACCCAAACTGTCCACCACGTTTCGTCCGAATCTGTCTCCAACTTTTTGAGATATTGTGCTATATATCGTTTTAGCTCGATCTCTCAATGGTGAAGAATTACTTTTAAAATTCTTGTTGTCTGTTCGGAATCTTCACCAAAATCTAATCAGTTCGTCCTTGTCATACTTCGAACCTGTCCACAAAATTTCATCCAGATCCGTCCACAACTTTTTGAGATATCCGGTACACAAACAGACAGACAGACAGACAAACTGAAAGGGGTGAAAACATAACCTCCTTCACCTTCATTGGTGGAGGTAATAACATAAAAATGATAACAATAATACTCGCACATAAAAGTTGCAAATTTTAAATATTGAAAATAATTGAATACAGCATTTTTCTTCAGGACCCAATCAAAATATAACTATCATAGAAGCAACCGAATACCTTTGGATTTCATTCTTCGATGTTTCGTCAAAAGAACAACCAAACTGTCTGCACGTTTGATCATCAGTGATCATAGTGCAAGGATCTATGGGAAAGTGTAGTTGAGCAATCACCGTTACATCTAATGCCTTCAAAGTTCCGGCAATTATCAAATCACCACCAGAGGCGGTCACCAAAACAGGAGTTATGATCTCGAAGAAGCTGTACAGTGCAGGAGAATCTGTGGAAGCGGAAATGTCATGACAGAATTTTAAAAGAATAATTTTTTTATGTCAGACTGGGTGACCCAATCACTGCTGAGACAAGCTTTGTCTCCACTTAAATGAGCTGTAATCACCAAGGAAACAAGTACTGTCAACCCTTTTTATGCTGACTCATGAAGATTAGAAAGGTAGTATTGCAGCAGATATTGAATATATATATATATATATATATATATATATATATATATATATATATATATATATATATATACACACATATATATATAAAAAGCACAGTCCGTGAAGCCGTGAGTCAGTCCATGAAGCCATCCGGGAAGCCAGGAAGCTGTCGAGTAAACTTTGAAGCCGTTCGTCAGACCATGAAGACTACATGCCCATTAATCACGTCCTGTTTGAAAGTTCATTGTAGACTACACGAACATCTATAAATTACATACTATTGTAATGATTCTCTGACAGTGAAGCTTTGTGATGATACGTCTATTAATCATGTACTGTTTGAATGTCAGTTGCACCCTGACTTCGCACACATAGTCTTTTAATTACGTACTATTGGAATGTACATTTCAATGCTTTAGACTGCAGAGACCCCTTCAATCGTTGAAGAGTCTTTAAGACCACATAGACCCTTCAGACCAATAAAGATCGAAAAGACCCAAAAAGATCCTGATGATCCAGATGATCCAAAACATGCAATGACCCAAAATACCATGAAGACCCAAAAGTCCCTGAGGACCCAAAAGATCCCAATGATTGAGATGATCCCAAAGACCCCAATGACCCAAAAGCCACCAAGACTTCCTTTAGACCCCTTAGACTTCAAAACCATTTAGACCCTTTACACCCTTCAGACAGATGAGACAGCTCAAACCCTTGACCATTTAGACCACTTTGACCTTTTTATACCACCAATAAATCTCAAATAATAATATAATATCACCAATCTTACAAATAAATTTGTGGAAAAGAAATGTTTGCATTGTGATTGGTATAAATCATGACAACACAGCAAATCTGTGACATCAATCTCTGGAATAACGTGTGGAGAGGTGAGCGTAGCGAGCCCATCCATACTCGTCTATAAATACAGATGACCCAAATGCACAAGGTTAGTTTATTACCAAAAACAAATAACCCAGCAGTTCCTGAATAAATATGGTTTCAAATTAACAGGATGTTGAAATAGAAATTAAAGTTTATAATGAAAACAAGATAATTGATTAATCAAATTTACTTTTGAAAAAATATATGTAACTGACAGCGATAACATTGTCCTTTAACATCTATAGTATAAAAGAAGCCGTGTCTGTCTATTTGTTTGTTGTGTTATAACTTGAGAACGGATTTACGGATTTTAATAAATTGAACTTCGGTGGATTCAGGGAACTCCCTGGAAGTTTTGTGATGATTTTTTATTTTTATTTTTTATTTTTTATGGGTACATGGGCACATGTGGCAAAACTGCAAACACCAACTTGCAAAGCTGGTTATCCCCACACTCCCAGGAATCATTTTTCTTCTTGCCCTATTGATTAGCCATCACAGCAAACATTGCTATTTCTGTCAGCGAAGTGATGGGTCTTATGTTGTAGTACAAAATAAAAACAATGTTAAGATTGATGGAAATTGAAATGTTTAAAGGAACCATTTCAACCATTATTTGCTTCCTTACTCAGAGCACTTGTGTTCACCCAAGCATTGCAGGGAATATTGTAAATAAAGAAGCCTTTTCCAAACGTTTCTTTGTTTCTTCCACCAAACAATACCATGGTGTCCTGAACAATGGCTGCTGAGTGAAAGTATCGTGGTATCAACTGAAAAGCAATGAAACAATTGTGCCATTAAAAAACTCAATTTCAACTCAATAAAACAGTATAATAATCATACTTCACATAATTCTCTGCTCCCAATGAGTAAAAGTATCAATGAAGTTTGAGCTTTGAACAAACTGGCAGTAAAGGTTAAAAAGGAGAATTAAACAAATAAGATTTTTAAGGGGTCATGTGTAATTTAATGAATTTGAGGAACCAACCACAACTTCCAAAGGAAAACAAAAACAACAAATGGACACAAGTGCAACACCCTCTCCTTCGGCAAGGGTAAACATAAAACTACACTTTAGTTATTACCCCCGAAAAAGTATCGCCAACACGTCCTTTTCATGATTATAGCAATGCTCTGAGTGTCTTTCCTATCCTTTGATGTTTCAATGTTTATCTCTCAACATGCCTGGGTTTGAATATTGGCCTGGTCTTTCACATACAGAACAAACAATGCATCAATGTGTGTGCCATCATCGGATGTATGTTAAACTGAGCATCCTGTCTGTGAGCATTCGTGTGTGGATGTCAACGATCCCACTTTTAACTTCGTGAAGAGTCGGTAAATTATCGCTGGCACCCTCAAAAAAAAATTACAAATAGATGCGTAGACAAGTGAGTAGCAAAGAGATTTGGTCTTCTTGGAGGTTCTTTGACATCAGGTCAAATGTGCAGATTTGCAGAAACAAATGTGCAGAAATCAGGTTGCATTTCAATTATTTTGGAGTATGGTTGCTGTCGAGGCAGCAGCTTCTGCTCTATAAACAAATTGACCAGGTCATTTGCATGTTGCATGTGAACATCCTGCCTCAGATATGAACAAAAACGACATCAACGTCTCAACACATGCAGTTCTCTTCAGGCTGTTAAAATAACAAATAAACAAAGTTTTGCCTTCACTTTCTGTAACCAAACTCTACATTACAGATCGCAACATGTTTTCCTTCTGTTTTATTTGCTTTATAATATGATGAGATCATCTTGCCAGAAAATACTCAATTAGGAACATCTTGGTATATTTACAGCAGCGTTCAATGCGTGTGTGTGTGTGTGTGTGTGTGTGTGTGTGTGTGTGTGTGTGTGTGTGTGTGTGTGTGTGTGTGTGTGTGTGTGTGTGTGTGTGTGTGTGTGTGTGTGTGTGTGTGTGTGTGTGTGTGTGTGTTAATTATATGCAAGAACCATTTCAAATTTCCATGAAAATAAAAGTAATTTTACCATGTTCTTTCACAAAAAAAAATTTTCATTGAACTATCACCATGTATGTTTTGGTTTTGTTTTACCTTCTCAAATTTCCTGCCAAGAACAAAACTCATAAACCCTCAGAAAAACATCACAGTTAGTTCACCAATTATTTCTTATTATGAAACAAAATATTCTGCATTATACAAAATAACAAGTTGTAAAAACAAACCTTTGAATCCTGCGAAGGCGGCATCACAGTCCAGGTGGATGAAGGATAATGGAGTATGTAAAGTGATTGAATTGCCAAATAATCACTATTACGTCTTTGGCCTCCAAATACATAAAATGTATTTGTTTCTGTGTGATAGACTGTGGTGTGTCCATACAAACCTGTAATAAAATAATGTGTTGAAGTATTTACTAATTAGATTGCGTTTAAATTGCTATAATCATAGAGTAGAAACAACACATATACAGATGTGATGAGTATAGTGAAGTCCATCAGTATTTATCATTAAAATGATAATAATATATTGGATTCAAATAAATTCTAACAAAGACATAAATAAATGAATAACCACTCAAAATAACCTCAGGTGGATACTTCTGACTATCAAGAACAGGGTTGTTGGCTGGTGGTGAAAAGTACCACATTACTGCTGGAAATACAGTTGACAGCTGGAAAGACTGTTGGCTACAAGGAAATAGCCAGGTTCATTTTGTGACACGTTGGCTACCTAAAGATCTACTGCTGTATATTAACTGCTGAAAGTCCGAAAAAGAATAATACTCCTGAGTCCATGCGAGAGCAAGGGCAAAAGATTTGACTAAATGGACGAACTCTATAACAAAGACCTCTGAAAATTGACAACCGATAGAGGATTTGTTCATTGGTAATAAAAGATGTCAGCACAGCCGCTCCAATATGTGGAATATCAGGCTTAAAGATTGTCAATCTCCATCAGGCAAAATCTAAGTGTGGAATAAGCTCATCATAGTCAAGTTTTTTGAAAGAAAGCGAGCATACTGCATGAATCTCAAAGTCAAAGACTATATTAAAGGACATGAACCACCCAATAATAAAATCCAGAAAGCTTTGGATGAACAATTACATTATGAACTGCTGATAGAAATTTATGGATCTCATACTGAACAACTAATTACACCATGAAAAAGCATGTCTACAAAAGATTGAGATAGATTTGGAGTGAAGCCAACAATATTAAAGGATGAAGAAAAGAAACCTAAATACTCAAGAAAACAAAGAAAACTAGAAAGCATCTCAAAATGCAAAGCCCATCTGCATTTTCTTTGTACTCGAACTAAATTTGACAAAAACGACAGTTAAAAAAAATTGTACATTTTATTCATTTGTATTCTCCACAATCTGATAATAAAGATTTTTGAAGATTTGATGAAAAAAGCTCAATTGGCAAAAATGTAAGAGCCTGGACATTCACACTGAATTAATCTCAATGGTAAACAAGGATTTTGATTAAAACATTTATGGCTGATCTACCACTTCACCAATGATGTTATCCTTAAAATCCCCGATTTCCCATTGGGATTACTGTAGAATGAGAAGTACTCAGTTTCAAATTTTTCTGATCAGTGGTTTCAGAAAGTTTGTTTTAATTTTTTGCATTTAATCCAAGATGGCTGCCATACCATGTGATCTATGACATCACTTTGAAACTCGACACAAAACCCTGAAAAAATTGTGTCAATTGGATAAGTAATTGCTAAGAAAAAAAAAGTTTTTTTAAATAAGGGCAAAAAAGACCAAAACAGGGTCAAAGAATGACAACAATATTTATAATAATAATAATTATTATTATTATTAGTTAAACAAAAGTATTAATTTGTCTTCTCCATATTCTCATCATAAACCTTTGGTGAAAATTTGATGACAAAAGCTCAAATGGTAAAAAAAATTCCGGCCCAGAAACACACACACACACACACACACACACACACACACACACACACACACACACACACACACACACACACACACACACACACACACACACACAATTTCAAACCCACATCTTCCACTGTGTGAGGGATGGGCTAATCATAACAGCACTCAGAAGAGCACATACCTGCACCAGGTTGAACAGTTTATGTTTTGTATTCCACTGATCGGCCATCCTGAAGGGTGCTTTGGGGTGAAGGGTGAAGAGTTGTGGAGTGCCTTCAAGACCACCGTCCTTGATGTTGCCGGTGGATGTCTTGGAACTCACCACAGGGCAAAGAAGAATTTTGTCTCTCAAGGGACACTGGATACCTTTGACCAGAGTCGCAGCGCCAGGCTGAATGGCAGAGCTGAGCTGTTCAGGGAGCTGAGGCGTAAAACTGTACGAGCACTAAGGGTGGACAAGCAGGCCTATGTGCGAGGAATCTGTGAGGGGGAAGAGCATCACCTGTGGACAGGTGATTCTCGTCCCGCTTTAAAGGGAATTCGCGCATTGCGTTCATCCAAGCCCATCCCTCAGAGCAATGCAGTTAGAGCAGAGAGTGGTAGGCTCTTGACAGAGGAGTCTGAAGTGAAGGCCCGCTGGGCTGGTTACTTTGAGCGGTTGTACCAGGCTGATCCGCCAGCTGTCGAGTTGGATATCAGAGGTGTTACAATCCCTGTTGCTGACCCTCCAATCAACTGTGGTCCACCTTCGCTTGTGGAAACATGGGCTGCGGTGAACCGGTTGAAACGGGGTAAAGCTCCAGGGATCTGTGGCATCCATGCTGAACTACTCAAGGCTGGTGGAAATGCTGCACTCATGTCATTGCATGCAGTTTTGTGCTCTGCCTGGAACACAGGCATCATCCCAACTGATTGGAAGAGGGGCCTTGTTGTCCCTCTCTGGAAAGGGAAGGGTGATCGCCAAGACTGCAACAACTACCGAGGGGTGATGCTGCTCTCAGTGTCGGGCAAGGTCTTTGCTCGGATAATTATTGATAGGGTTCTCCACCATCTGCTTGAGCACCGCGTCCAGAGCATTCAGGCTTTCCACCAAAGAGGTCAACGATTGACCGTATCCTTACTCTTCATGTCCTCACCGAACGCAGGTGAGAGTTTCGGCAGGGGCTGCTTGCAGCCTATGTTGATATCTGTCAAGTGTTCGATTCAGTGAATCGGGATGCCATCTGGAGGATTCTTGGTATTCGTGCAGTGCCACCAAAACTGATCAATTTGATGTCTGAACTCTACTCTGGTACTGAGAGTGCTGTGAAGTGTGGTCGTACCATCTCTGACATATTTCTAGTTGTTACTGGAGTTCATAAGGGTTGTGTACTGGCCCCCACACTTTTCAGCACTGGTATGGACTGGATTTTAGGGAGGAGGTCAGAAAGATCAAGCTGAGGTGCATCGTTGGGAATGTCAAGATCTCGGACCTTGATTTCGCAGATGATGCAGTCATCTTTGCGGAGACTTTAGATATTCTTTTGGGGGCCCTTGAGGTGCTGAATGAGGAGTCGGAGCCACTGGGATTATGGGTTTCTTGGGTCAAAACTAAGATCCAGGCTTTCAATGACATCTTGGATGCTGCTGTCCTGTCTGAGTCTGTTTGTGGTGAGGATGTTGAGGTCGTGGAGAGATTCACTTCCCTTGGCAGTGATATTCATGTCTCTGCTGGCTGTGTCAGAGGTCAATAGACATCTGGGTCTGGCCTGGGGAGTCATGGATTCACTGGATGATGGGGTGTGGTGCTGCCGGTACCTGTGCGGGAGGACAAAAGTCCGAGTCTTCAGGTCCTTGGTGCTTCCAGTCTTGATCTATGGATGCAAGACTTGGACTCTGACCAAGGATCTGAGATGGAGACTTAATTCCTTTGGT
>NC_140961.1:118069395-118074395 GCF_056783735.1 Eptatretus burgeri | reverse complement strand
ATCTCGGTGCCCCCCAGATGTCGACTGGCGTTCAATTCAAGTGGGAAATTAGCAAACTTCATCAGGTCCAACACAGGCAGAAATGTACGTCTGTTTAATCCATGTTCCCCTGAGAGCACGGATACTTTTCCCGAAACGAACAACCAAGTGGCTTAGGCACTCCAGCAAGCACTCCAACGAAACGGTTGTTAAGAAACGTTTAGTTTGGCACACAATTCGAGAACGTTAAACATACACCTCCCGGAAACACCCAAAATGTCAAGTCATGAACGCTGAAGTTTCTGGATGTTTATTATCATTGCAATGCACCCAGCGATTCACAGCTATGAACATGCATTCAATAATGAGTGAGGAAGCACTAAAATGAAACGGTTGTTAAGAAACGGCTAGTTTGGCACGCAATTAGCAAACACATTAAACATACACCTCCCAGAGATGCCCGAAATGTCAAGCCACGAACGCTGACATCTCTGGATGTTTAAGGCCCAGTCACACCTTGACGTTTTAACCAGCAATGGCAACGTATCAAAATGTATGTAAAACGCTGGCTTACGCTGAACTTTTGATGTTTTTTTTTAAGATTCGGACGTATTCATAACGAGTTGGTCGTATGCATAACATATTAGTAACGGACACAGAACGTTTCGTTGTCTTATAGAGAACTTATACCAACGAATGCTTAGCCTGGTGTCGGCATTCACAACCTATGCCCAACCATAGTCTAACTTATGCATAGCGTGCTGCACGTATCGCCGACGATCACGTGGCGTATCCTATTTAAAGGCTGCCGCACAACGATTCAAATCATAACCGCCAGAGAAATGGAAGTGTCAACATCGCAGTCACACCTTGGCGATCTTGCCAGCGTATGCTGACCTCTGAAAAATGCATCTAAAATGCTGGCGCACGTCGAATACGTTATGGGTAAGTTTGGTATACGTGAATAGAATGCTAAAGTACGCTATCATACGTAGTCGTAAGTGGAGTACGTCTTGAAATTTTAAACGTGTTAAAAATGTTACGACGTACATGCCGTATGCCTCACACGTTCCGCATGCGATGGGAATAAGTTGTATGCACGATATGCGATCATTGGCACACGTCGACAAAAGTTACTTGTAAGGTACTCATAAGTCGAAACAAGTCGAGGTAATGGTTAGCGTCAGTGTTCCAGACTCCCTGGTTTTTTTTTTTTCTTCGGTATGATGGTGATGTTGACACTTCGATTTCTAGTGCAGTTATAATACAACATAATATAACTAATAGGCTGCCGCTCAACGATTTAAATCATAACAGCACTAGAAATTGAAGTGTCAACATCACCGTCATACCGAAGAAAAAAAATAAAATGAAAAAGAAAATAAAACCAGGGAGTCTGGAGCACTGACGCTAACCATTACCTCAATGTGTTTCGACTTATGAGTAACGTACAAGTAACGTGTGTCGACGTGTGTCAACGATCACGTAGCGTGCCGACAACTTATGCCAGCATATACCAGCATATGCGGAACGTGTGTCATACGTCGAGTACATCGAGAAATTTTCAACATGCTGAAAATTTATCGACGTATTCGGCATATGACGACATATGCCAGCGTACTACAACGTATGCCAGCGTGCTCTTAACGTATACAAAACTTACCCATAACGTATTCGACGTGTGCCAGCTTGGTTCGGCAAATTTTTCATACGTCGGCATACGCTGGCTAAAACTTCAAGGCGTGACAGCGGCTTCACACTTCGATGTCTAGTGCGGTTATGATTTGAATCGTCGAGCCACAGCCTATGAATAGCCTACGCCACGTGATCGTCGGTGATACGCTGCCGCATGCTATGCATAAGTTGGACTATCGTTCGGCATAGGTTGTGAACACCGACAACACGCTCAGCATTTGTTGGTATAAGTTATCTATATGTGATTAAAACGTTCTGTGTACATTACTAATACGTTATGCATACATCAAACACGTTATTATACGCCCAAAACTTAAAAAAACATCAACAGTTCAGCGAACGTCAGCGTTTTACATACATTTTGAGACCTTTCCATACGCTGGCTAAAACGTCAAGGTGTGACAGCCCCTGAAGGCATAGGTTAAATATGATCTGTTTTGTACACTTGGTCTGCTTCGTGGGCCCGTCCCAGATTTAAAAGTTATTTTAAATACACATCCTTGTTGATTCACTTTCTCTACTGGTCTTTGTGCATGACCCATGGTGATCACATCCTCCTTAAGATGGATAATTGGCTCAGCATTTATTGCTAACTGTATTGAGAGCATGCACGGCCAGAGTCCCACTCGGCACAGATGAGGTTCGGTCTGCAGTGCTAACGTACGACGACTGGGTGGCTCAGAAATTCCTAAAGAATCTAACGAGGCATTTTTGGCCCGAGATCATTCTCAGGGTTTATGATCCGTTTGGCCGGCACACCCATGATTTAGTGACCCATGGGATTTGGTCATCAAAGACTGGGTCGCATGGCATTAAAATAGCCTTTGTGGTGGGACTCAAACCTCTGTGCGAGCTCGAGTCCAACGGCTATTCAGCCATAAGACCGAGAAACACCAGCTCCCACAGGGAGCGGTCGTGCCCGTGCAAGATCATGTGGTCCTATTGTATTGGGTCGCGTGTCCCACCATGAGTGGGGCTGGGCAACACGGGCCGACTTTTATTGCAGGATATTTCCATTTATGGACATTTTGCAATGGTTTTGTGATTTCTCCTGGAATAATGGTTTTGAGTTCCATCAGTATATCAACTTTCAGCTTTCAAGTCCACCTAGAAAATGCTAAGCATTTATCTTTGAGAGTCAAAGAGTAAGTGATTCGAAATAGCTTTATATCTTCGAAGTATTATGTATCTTGGATATATTGTTGTATTTGTTGGGTAGATGGAAGAATTTCATAGCAAAGGTAGGATTGTATAGGGTAGCATGGTCCATGGATGGGTAGGAGACATTTCAATGTAACTTAATTGAGGAAACTGTCAGCTTAAGTGTTATGTGTGACCACATTGGGGGGGGGGGGGGGAGTGGTGCTGTGTTAATTAGGTAGGGATTAAGGCTGAATTTCTCTCAGTAAGTGATTGCCCCCTGTGACCTTTTCCTATGTTTTTGCATTTCAAGACAGGTGATAAAAAAGGAATCATGTCCTTAGAACAACAACAAAGCTGGACATTTCCAAACAGGCGAAACCTCCGCCTCCAGGAATGGAGGATAGCGAGACCACACTGCTGGATTGGATGATGTATGGGGTGAGGTCAGAGAGGTTTGAGAGAGAGAGAAGAAGTAGAATTGAGTGTGGATCAGTGTCAGTCGGGACAAACAGGAGCATGAAAACAGTGTTTGTGAAGTACGCACTTGGAGACAGAGGTCTTGTTTTTCTGGCTTCCCATCGACATGATGAGAAGGCTGCACTATTCTCGTGTTCATGCTGAGGCGAATTTGTACACGCGATGGAGGAAGACATTTGCCATTGATTGTTCGGCTGGGTCATGCGAGACTACACCATGAAGCCTCATGTTGTGCCCTCGTGGAAGAAGGTGGCAACATTTTTGCAGAGGAGTGGCGTCGGCAAGTGCGATCATAAAAAGAAGCTGCGCGGCGGTTTCTGAGTTGTGGTATTGAATATCACCACCTGAACTACCTCCCATACGTTTACCACCGAGAGAGCGCCTGGGCGCCATTTTGTGAGCTCGCGCAGGACGACACGGGTTCACTCACCCAAGCTCAGAAGAAGACCACTTCTGGATATGAAGCCAAGTGCCAAAATAAAAGGAGGGATTTTTCTGTTATTTATTGTGTCCCCTTATCTGTATTAAAGTCTGTGTGGAGGCGCCTCAAAATTAGGTTTAGTTTACCTCACGTTTCATTATTACCCCGTTTTGATTAATTTATATTATAAATATCTGATTTATGTCATTAAACCCTTATTTATTAAGATTGTTTGAGTCTGTCTATTTGTTGTGGTTTCGAGTATCAGCCCTTGTTCTCCGTTTGGATGAACGTATCTGGTATTATATGTGCTTTGCCGCGCTCTGTCCCGCACGTGCCAAATCTCCCGAGAATCTCAGCTGTAAGCCTCCAAAGGAGAAAAACATTTGGCGATCCATTCAGGCTGATGTTAACCGCCCCGTCCATGACAATTGGGTCGGGGTAATTAATTTAACCGGTGTGGACATGACAACATGTATGTGTGTTTGTATCAGATGCTAGCAATTAGGAGCATAACTTCAATTATATCAATAGAAAAGCCTATTGGGAGAACATTGTGGTTTCTCGAGTAACTCATTGTTGCCTAAACCTGAACACAGAATTTCTTGTTGGCATTTCGACCATTCATGTTTTAGTTGGGGCTGTTTTGATGAGAGTTTGGAGCAAATACATTTGTTGCATTTGAATGCAAATTCACATGTCGAAAGCAAGGTGTTGTGACATGTGTGTCATATATACAACTGGAAAAAAGGAGATTTTGTCAGGAATACTCTACATATGCCCCTTGTGTCCAAGGTATCAGAGGTGTAAAGAGTGCAAAAAATTGACTAAGCATGCACACACATTAGATCAATGCTATTTGGCCAAAAGAGCAAATAAATCTTTCAAAAGCCAAATATCTGTCATTTTAAAGGAAACTTTGCAACTGTGTGTATTTAAAGAAATGCATCTCAACTGATTAAACTTGCAATCATACAAAATGAAATTTCAGCATAAATCTGATACTTCCCACCTGATGGACGAGCACCAAAGCAGTCTAGAACACACCATCTTCCATCGTGCATTTTGTATTCAAAAACCTTGTCATTATATCCATCTTCTGGAGAGTACCCTCCAATTAAAAGCAAAAGTTCTTTGCCTTCAGTCAGTGTATGTCCTGCAATTCTGGGCAGAAAACCTACCTGCAGTGCAACAAATCCAGATAGAAAAAATGCATCATGGCCATCATGATAAAGATATACACTTCCAAGATAAATCATAAAAAATAGGACCACTGGACCTTCAG
>NC_140961.1:118046895-118064395 GCF_056783735.1 Eptatretus burgeri | reverse complement strand
ATGCAGAATTCACAATCTTGTGAAATTCCATCATCTCACGATATGTGACAGGCAGACAGACAGACAGAATGATAAGCGTATTGTTATATAGATTATCTTATTATTCTCATCATCAGGACCTTGACCAAATTCCAAATTCCTGCTCAAATATATAGTAGCCCTGCATAAAGCGACAATGATGCAACCGGCAGGTCTGATTCATGAAAAAAAAATCCTGGTTCAGTATGCTTTCGCAATAATGACTTGTAATTAACAACAAGCAATCTAAATTCAAAAGGAAAAGAAACAATTTTTTAAAATCACTGTTTCAGGCTGTATGTACCAATATAAACTGCTGTCAGTTTTCTGGAAGAGAGTAGAACCTCCAAACACCCACAAAGAGTTGTTTGAACCCTTTGTAAATGACTGTCCAAATCCAGAAAGAAAACCTCCATTTTCCTTTAAAAAAAAAAACAAGAGCAAAAGCAATCAAACAAAGGTCACAAACAAAAACAATAGCAAAAACAACAAGAAAAAGCAATATGACCAAAATAACTTCATGACAAACTTCTTGAAACGAAAAATATTTATTTCACCTTTATGGATTAACCTCATGAATATTAGCCATAATGATAATCAAACACAAAAGGCACTGAATAATTAAATCGGCAAATAAAGCTTTTCAAAGCTTCAGTGACAACAGGTGCCTAAAGAAATTAAGTCACATCCAAACTAGCAGGGCACTCTTCAACATCACTACGTCGCCAGATATGCCTCCACCCACATTATTATATCATTATACAACCTTCAACCAAGCTTGATTTAAATCCCTGAACCCAGATTCAAAATAATAAATAATTCTGGCTGCCAGACCATGCATCCGATCAGGATGAAATTTAAAACTCATATTCCCCATGACGACGAGATCATAATTGTGACGTTTCACGTCGAATGATGAAGCGGTTCAAGATAAATAATTTTAAAGATTTTCGTTCAATCCAATACGACTGTCAGACCATTCGACCTATTAATTATTCGTGAACAGCCTGGTATCCCCAAGGCTTGGAGTACATGTGTGTGAAGTTTTCCCTTCATCTGTCCAGCTGTTCTGAGCAAGATGATTTTTTTTAAGGTTTTTGGGTAAATTCAATATGACGACCAAAACATGTGACATATGATATCATAGATGGACAGCTTTTTGTTGCTCATGGATAGGCGATCATACCTCTAAAGTTTGCCCTCAATCTGTTCAGCCATTTCGGAGAAGATTTTTTAAAGGTTTTTATGTTGAAAATAAACAAACATATGGCTGCCAGACGACATTACAGATGACGTCATCAATGTTTTTTTCCCTCCATATAATTTACACCAAGATGACTCTCAAAAATTTTCATACTGATCGGAGTTTTTTATTTTCATACTGATCGGTTCATCATTATGATCGGTTCATCATCATCATATGCAATTATGATGTCATAATGAAGCTACGTATGACATAAAAAAATCACACTTGTTTCCCACGGGGAGTACTTCAATGTGCCAGTTCCAATTTTTTTCCACTAGAAGCACCCGCTCCCTACGGGAGCCGTCAAGGGGGTCATGTTATTTTACTTATGCCTATTTTACTCCAAGGGGTCCCAGGATTGCATACACAAAAAATGGTTGCGATCGGTTCAGCCGTTTTTGCAGTACCTTTGAACATACAGACAGAGATTAAATTATAGTAAGATGGAGTGGTTTTGGAGATACAGAGGTCCAATGTTTTCCTTTTTTTCCAACATGGCTGCCATACCATATTGCCTATGACATCATAATTATCATTTGAACATTCTAAATGAGTAGTCGCATGTGTGGTGAAAATTTTTTGTCACTCAGATAAGTGGTTGTAGAGAAAACAGAGAAAATTGGCATGGACGGATGGATGGATGGACAGATGGAAGGACAGACAACCCAAAAACAATGCCTCCGGCAACTTCATCAACGGAGGCATAAGAAAGTGGGGGGGGGAGACTGTAATGAGCAATGATGATCTTAGAAATATCAAAGTACCAGTTTAAAAACTGGTGTGTTCAGTTACCAAGTTTCTTGTGGAGTGATCACGAAAAGGCTTAATACTTAAGCAAGAATTCCATTCAAAACCATTGATAACAAATGGCTGGCTTGACAAGCACTAGCTAGCTGCTTGGTAACTGAAGACACCCCTGGTATACCCATACTCATTACCTAGGTACAAGGTATCCTCATGCCAATCATTGTAGTAAAATAAAATTAAAAACACAGTTTTCTTTTCCCTCAAAACAATTACAGACAGGACAAGCAAGCCTAATGTACCCCCAACCCCCATAAAAAAACAACCCCATGATGAAATGTGTATCCCTGCAGCATGGAACATGTGCTACAATTTGGGAAAAATGCACGTGATGCAACACACACGACACAAGGATGCATTGGTAAAATATTGACAGGTTGAATGCAGTAGCAACTCTTTCGTGATCAATTTTGAAAGTCACACCTGCACATTTTGAAACTCCATGAAAAAGTCCCACATCACATCGCTGCTGTTTTGTTTCAGATTGCAAATGATTCCAAAATATCCTTTTTCACATTCACACAACATCGATTCCTGTGAAGCGCACATACAGATGATTTACAAACTGCACACAAATATCCTTGACAATATGTTGCAGTGAATCACCAACGCAATAACTTTCACACACACACACACACACACACACACACACACACACACACACACACACACACACACACACACACACACACACACACACACACACACACACACACACACACACACACACACACACACACACACACACACACACACACACACACACACACACACAAATGATTACAACTCACTCTGTTGCACCACCCTAATCCATATCTTTCAGTGCAATGATTCGAGCAAGGAAGCTTTTCACATTCCGTCCCAGCAAATCCAAATGGACAGGTACAGCTGCTATTAGAACAGATCTGAGAGCCCGAACATTTGGGAGAACATGTGTGGACAGAGTATGAAGCATTGAAATTTCCAGGTCTTTCATCTTGCATAATGCTACCTTCCACATACACTGCCATGATGCCTGCAAGGAAAATATATTGGAGAAACGATGAACCACAATTCTTCAGGTATATCCATGTCATAGAATCATTGAACTATCATTGAGCTGCGGTTCATTCAAAAACTAAACACAATTCCCTGCATACAATAACTAATCAGCCCTCGATAGAGCACATACCTCTGCCAGGCTGAACAGTATCCTTTTTGTATCCCACTGATAGGCTGGATCTGCATCGGGACTTCAGCCAAAACCTAATCTGCTTGTTCTCATCACTTACCCAAATCGTCCACCAAGTTTTGTCATAACCCATCCAAAACGTTTTGAAATATCGTGCAAAATCGTTTTTTGTGGTATCTCTCAATTGTGAGAAATCACTTCAAAAATTGTAGTATCCGGATTCCGATCCTCATCAAAATTTAATAACTTTGTCCTTGTCACACACCAAACCAGTCCACCAAGTTTTGAAATGAATCTGTCCAGAACTTTCTGAAATATCATGCAATATATCATTTTGGCCCTATCTCTGAATGGTGAAGAATCACTTAAAATTTAAAATATATATATATATATATATATATATATATATATATATATATATATATATATATATATATATATATATATATATATATTGTTGTGGTTACCAAATTCGCAAACCACCATTCAGGTCCCTTAGGTGAGGTATCTCGGTAAGTACATGTGTAGTTAGGCCCAAACCCGTTGTCTAGTGGGAATACATGTCATTTATGCGTGCTGCGACTCTTCAGGATAGCCGTTTTTCTTTTGCTATCTTTATTTTGGACCAACCGCCATGATTACCACCACAACCACAACATCAACCACCAACCACAACGCCGCTTCACCACAACCGCCACGACCTTCACGTCACACCTCGCAACCGTCGCATCGCCACCGTTCTTGCGCCGCTTGTGGGTACCGGTGTTGGACTCGTGCAGGGCGCGCGCCCACAGCGTGTACAAAATCACGGATTTTGTGCTTCAAAAACGGATCAAAAACGACACACGCCCACTTTTGTTCCGTCCAATCGGTGAGCGAGGGGCGATTTGGCCCCGCCCCCAGGGCGTTGGAGGGCGATCGATATATGCAAATTTATGGATCAAAAAGCATTCACGCCCACTTTTTCTCGGGCCAATGGGGAGCGAGGTGAAAGGTCGAAGGGAGGGGGTCAAAGATGAGAGGGCGAAGCCACGGGGCTGATATAAGCGACCGTGTTCGTCAGTCCAGTGAGTAGTAGAGTCGAGACGGAGAACAGAGAGTTAAGACTTCGCGGGCGGTGGAGTTGGCAAGAAGGAGCTGGTCGTCGTGTGCGTTGGAGTCGGAGCGGAGGGGACGGAGCTGTGGAGAGGCGGCGAGGGCAGACGAGGGGGTGCTCGCGTCGTGCAGGGAGCTGCACCCCAGGGAGGCCGACAGCGCGACCTGGCCGAGGTGGAGACGCTCGTCGCGGGACAATAAAAAAATCCTCTATACCCCGAGCATCAGCAACCCCCTCCTGTTTCCCCCCGCGCTGAGATAGTGCGACCAAGGGGGCCCCTTTCCCACCCCCTACCAGACACTGCCCGCGAGGCCCGCGGAGTTGAGGCACCATCGCCGCTCCGCGTCTCATCACCAGACGGGTCGGCCCGACCCGGTCTCGGCCTCAGGCCCGCCTCATCCTTGAGGGTATTCTTTCCTTGGTTTTGGGTATGTGTTGTCGGCGCCGTCTGTGAAGTAGAATTGTATAAGTGTTGCCGTGTGCTCGGTAGTCAGTATTAGCTCTGCATTGTGTTTTCGCTTTTACATTTGCTTTTTGTGTAAATTGCATTGTGTTTTTCTTTTCTGTGTGCTTTTGGTGGAATTGAATATGTGTGCTTTCCGTTCGTCGCGAATAAATGTGCTTTGTGTTGAACTATTCTCCCGCTTCGCTTCGTCTTTTCCTCTATTGAATCCCCATCTTGCTTCACGTAAAGGGTTGGTAGTGGGCTGAATACGCCCGATAATTAATCGAACCGTCGAGGTCGACGATAACACCGCTCGGTTATCCCGATAGTACGGAACGGGTCACTTAAGTGGCCCGTGTCCGAAGTCGACCTGCGGCGAGGTGCGATCGCCCGGTCTACCCTCCGCGTGGGTACTTAGGTAGGTCGAATTTGGCGAGCAACCCTATCCCACGCGGGGGCTGATTGGCTCGATCGCGGTGAGACCGAAAGGTCCACCCGTGACTGGTTCCCGGCGTTAGTCCGAGAGGGTCACGACTGGATTGTCCGTCCGGTGGGCGACGTGCCGCGATTCGAGTTACGTGGCCGTCAGCACGCCGGCGGGCGCGAATCCGCAACAATATATATATATATATATATATATATATATATATATATATATATATATATATATATATATTTTTTTTTTTTTTTTTCTTGTATGTGGATCTGGATCTTAACCAAAATCGAATCATTTCATTATTGTCACACACACGCACAACCTGCACACCAAGTATTGCCCAAATCTCTCCATGACCTTTTGAGATATCCTGCTCACAGACAAACAAACAGCCAAACAGAGGTGTAAAACATAACCTCCATCCACCTTCAGTGGTATAGAGGAGAGAACAGAAATATAAATTAAAATGTTTGAAAGATTGAGAATGACCAAAATACGAGAAAGTTACACACCAGATTTTGGGCTGATTGTAAGTGTCTGTGATGAGGCTTGACAGAATAAATCAACCAAAGAGTTGTCTCTCCATAATGTATTTGTGCTCAAAGTTCCGCCAACAAACTCTGGAATATCATCAAAAATGTACAAATAGTTTTTCTGGAGGAAAGAAGATAATAATATTAATAACAATCAGAAAAAAACCAACTGATAACAACACTTCATAGATTTTCTTTCAGAAAACAATAACTGCATACGAAACGTAGCATATGATAGATAATGTATAGAAGATAAGAAGTATAAGTCAGTGCCACGGCATCATATTTGTCTCTCCTGAATTCCCTCTCATCAAAAACTCTCAAAAATTATTGTAATCACCTACTGATGGAGTCAAAAGGTCACATTGCAGGTAGGCTGCAGGCCTCCATCTATTTTTAGCAACTCTCCTCTGGTGTCACATGCCCTGTAATCTCAATCACCTGATCCTTTCCAGATTTTCAAAGATGTATGGTATGCATTACTTCAAATGACCCACTCCCAAAATTAAACCACCAAAACTCAGGCTTGCTGCAAACCTCAACACTTTTGTACCTCTTCTCTCCCATCCGTGTAACTGCCATCCAGCAGCGATTCAATCCAACTCTTCCTGACAAGGCTTCAATCAAGCAGGCCTTGCACTACCATCTCATTTCATCCCCCATCCCAACCCAAATATTCTTTACCCCCATTAACATGACCAAAGCTTACCCAACCCTCTTCCTCGCTGGTTAATGTGTTTCCTCTTCTACTCTCTTCTTTTCATGTTAATCAATTTCCTTCCTTGTCATGTCCAACTATTGCTCACTCTCAGTTTTTGGCTTTATACACTGTGTCTCCATATTCTTCCATGAGCTTTGATCTTGAATATAGAAAAATGCAAAGTGATACCTGTTCACCACCATCTCATATTATCCTCCATCCAAAACCATGATCTTTTCAACCCCATTTAACATACCACCCCCACCCCAAGCCCACCTCCTCCCAAATTTCCAGTTTTTCCTTCCTGAGAGTAATTTCTTTATCCATCTTGTTCCCCACGTGCATCCTCCTCTCCCTCTCATTCTTCCCCACATCCATTTTCTGTCCAAGTCTCTTTTTTGTCCCTCAATCCTGGTGTTGGTGTCCCCCCCCCCCCACTCTTTCTTCTGTTCAGTTTTATCTGTGGTGTCCTGATATGCTCAATGTTCTATCACTTCCATGAACCTTGACTTTGAATACAAAAAAAAAAATGGCAAACACAAATTGGAAAAACATGAAATAAGTACCAGCACAAACTAAGATCAAGTGGATTTAGTCAGAGAATGAGCGTGTGCTTGTAAGATAACATGCTTTCAAGTCACACATTACCTCGCATTGCAGGTTAACATCGATCTTCAATTCAATCGTGACCGAATACGAGTGCAGCAAAGACGGTTCGTCAAACACTGACAATACCCATAGGCAGAACATCCGGCCATTGTGGGGAGATTCAGGCCCCCGTGGGAAGCCAAAAGCAGCAGGTTGAGTGCTGTTGGTAAAAATTCGACCGACACATTCCCTGTAGCATTGTCCACCATTTCTACACAAAGGGAATGAATGAAGATCGATATCAACAGATAGAAAGAGATAAACAGTTATGGAAATATCCTTGATACAGTGGTTTCAAATCCAAATTAAGGCATTTGTATGAAGGATTTTGGATTGCAGTCTTTATGAAATTAAAGTACTCTCTCAAAAAAAAATAACACTTCACTTTTTGATTCTCATTAAAACCCAACTGGCTCATTAATGACATTCATATTGGGATAATGTGCCTATCCCATCTTGTCTGGCTTACATGTGATAATCCAATTATTATAGTTGACTTTTATTGCCTTCCCTTGTTGCAGGCCATTGTGAATGAGCATGGGTCCTTCCCTTCTCCAATAATTACCAGTTGAAAAAAATTAATCTTCCACAGATTAATTATTGACACCAGGATAAAAATAATCATTTAATCTGCACCATGTATCATGCTTCTTGTTTATTCAAATAAATTAAAATAAAACCCACCTTTGAGTTGTGATAGGAATTAAACAAGTAGAAGCCAAAGCGTACTTATAAAAACTTGTTTTATAATATACGTGGTATCATCATGCTGTCCATATTAAACATTTTCTCATTTCTCTCATAGCAATGCACAACCATAACTGCAGGATGGTTGTTCAAAAGGTTCCATAATCGAGATACACATAGTTCATATTATGTTTTTGTCAGAGTTCCAAAGATGCCAACTTTGATTTTCAATCTGGACGTATATACAAGGTGGGGCAGAGAAACGGGAGATTTTTAAAACTCAGTCATAAAATTAACATTTTGTATTTGCCAAATTACAAATATGTCATCATAAAGCACATTGCATGCCATTTATTTATTGAACATCACATCCACGCGGTGACCTCAGTCTCTGCACATGAATGCCTCGAGTCATCCACGCATGTTTTGCATGATGCAGCAGAGCATCTCCAAAGAAATTTCGGCAGTTTTTTGATGGTATGATGTAAATGGTATGATGTAATTAGGAAGATGTCGGGTAACGTAACAAGGTGATGTAACAGGGTGATGTAGTAGGGTAACATGTAGTTTTCCCACTACACCAGTATCCAGAAAATTGGTTTTTTAATCTCTCTCTGCCCCACCCTGAATATAATAAGTGTGTGTGTGTGTGTGTGTGTGTGTGTGTGTGTGTATGTGTGTGTGTGTGTGTGTGTGTGTGTGTGTGTGTGTGTCAGTGGGAGTGTCTCCTCATTAACTCCAAAACCATGAAACATAGCAGCCTGAATCTTTTCATGCACACTGATGGAACTCGATGGAAGTGTCCGAGTGAAAATTGAGTGTTTGAGTGAAATAAAACAACACTTTTGAAGATAATTAACGGCCCTATTTAATTGTGTCCTTTATCAGGCGCATCCCTCAGCCGTCCCCATTGAATGGGTCTTAAGGCGCATCCGAGATTACCTCGCTGGTGTCTTAATTCGCCATTTTTTGGATTGCTCAATCATGCCTTGACTTGTAACAGGTCACAATGATTTCTTAAAAATAAAGTTCATTTTTTTTCACTTTCCTCACTCATATCATCAAATGCCTGTTCATCATACCTACGAATCAATGGACACATTGCAATGCTTGTAAAACCCAGAGACGCCAGCGTTCGTGGCTTTATTTAATTTTTGCACATGCCATAACCTCGAGAATCTGTTAACCGAAGCCAAATTACAAAATTTAAGCTCCAGAATTGAACTTAGCAGCAGTTCCCACTGCTAATCTTAAAGGACATAGCATGCCATATGTGGGTTTAATATGACGGTTTGGCAATCGCAAATCGCTTGCCAGGCGAGCCATTTCTTATCAACTGCTTCATTTGAATGCTTAAGCCACTTGGTGAGCACTCCACAATATTCACACTGTCACTGAATACTGTATATTGATTGAGTTGAACAATTTTCAGGGCCCACTCACCTGCAATGACCCTGAGATGTTCTGCAGTCACTTCGGCAAAGTTAAATACAAATGAAATAACAAAATGAAATGTTTTGTAAACATCATGGCAGGAGAGACAAGAGGTACGCATGCATGCTCCAAGCTGTTGAGTCTGGGTTTGAATCCCAACACAGCTATAAACTCTCATCCCGGTGTTTCACAGGTAGGGCGATTAACCAATGTGTGTGCCGTTAAACTGTATGTCACATCTGCTGGAATCCCCTCACTCTCCACCCCCCCCCCCCACTCCCACTCCTCTCCCTCTCCTCCCACCTATATATATATATATCTCTATCTCTATCTCTATCTCTATCTCTATCTCTATCTCTATCTCTATCTCTATCTCTCTCTCTCTCTCTCTCTCTATCTCTCTCTCTCTCTCTCTCTCTCTCTCTCTCTCTCTCTCTCTCTCTCTCTGTCTCTCTCTCTCTCTCTCTCACGATTGAAAATTTGAGTGTCGAAGAGAAATTTATGAGATTGTACAAATAGCATTGTTAGATATGATAAAATAATATAGTTAATTAAACTCTAGTTTGTGAAAATGTAGACCTTTTCAAGTCCACGACAAACATTTGTCCAAGGGGATGGATTGTTAGGTTTTGACTTGGTGTAACTTTATAAAATAGCATTCACTTTCAAGAATATTTTCTATTTTATTCACTTGTGATAAATTTTTCTTTTTCACAAAAAAAAAAAAACCTGATGAAGTACCATTGTATCTGATGTTGCTTTCTTACTTTGGTACATACCGAGGATCTCCATAAAATCCCGCCTCACAGTGGTCACAGTGTATTCCATCAGTATGTCCGGCACAATAACACGTCCCTGACACCATGTCACAGAAGCCCTTCGAGGCATCCTCATGCCCATTGCAAGTACATGGTTTGCATTCAGCTGGAGAAGTTGCATTGCCATAACTCCCAGGCTTGCAAAACTCACAAAACGGTCCCGTTGTCCAATCTGCATACATTAAAAGAAATGAGCTTAAAGGCAGCACTGGAATTATTTCACTCTGCATCTCGTAAATAAATTATATTTTCCACATCTCCATCCCCTTCTCCCGAACAATTACCTTTACATTCAATGCAGTGTTTGAGGCCAACTGGACAAAAGCTGTGCAGAAAGCATCCGCAATCAACGTCACAACCCACCCCAGTGTCATTTGCAAGTGACTGGTTGGTTGTCCATCCTAAGTCGCAGACACACTTGTATTCTGGTGCATAACTGCAGTATCCGTGCTTGCACTCAATATAGCAGCTGAAAGAAACATTCAGTTTTTAGAAACGCATCTTGTTTGATAAACAGGACTCTCATAGAAAAAATCCACACATTATTTGAAGTGATTGCAAAAAAAAAAAAAAAGGTTTGTTGAATCTGTACCTCTCAAATATATTATACGTAATATAATGTTACGTGGAAGGAGATGAAATCCTTCGATAGATCGTGTTCAGGAGAGTATGGACCATGTGACAATATAGGTTATATTCCTCTTACAACAGCTCTTTATCACGAGGAAAGTTGCATTGTAAAATGTGCACCGAAGCAGCAGTGAGTGTTAATTTTAAGACAGTATAGAGTACGATTGCATTGTGTAAAACCTCCTGTAAAAGGTGAGGCCAGGTGAGGACTTGTGCATTTCAAAGGCACCGAAAAGCACTACGCGCTTCAAAGAATACCATCACAAACTGTCTGGTCAGTGAACCACAAGCCATGATGGCGAAATGGACTGGAGTGCCCTGGAGGAAAGCAGAACACTTTTGTTCAGGGCCATCCCACAGTGCAGGGTGACCTGGAAGATACAAGCAGTGGTTGGCAAATAAAAGGGGCTTGTCATGCTTGAGGGCAGTTCCAGAGTTGACGAGGATCATAATTGCACCTGTGCATGACAGCTGGAGTTGCACCACTTGGAGGAAGACATCTCTCTCTCTACTTCTTAGTTTTTCAAACCCGGGGGCGCGACCCCGAGTGGGGTCGCCGAGCAAATTTCGAGGGTCGCGGACGTCCGCTTGCAGCGAAAAAAATGGTCTATTTTCGATCGGTGTTCACTTTTACGGGTTGTAATATAAACGGTTCATTCAAAGTATGGGAACCGGCACAACATGACGCTTGGAATGGGATCCAGCCGATGCGTGGGCTCGCTGAAGGGCGGTTCACTTTGGCGGGAAATTAGTGGTTTGATCCACGGCCTCTCAGACTCTGACTCTATCATTAACGTCTATTCACATCTCCACGTACGACTCGAGACCTTGTTTGTGATGGCAGCACCGGCCACCAGCAAATCTCGAGAACGTTCTTACCAGAGTAAATTTCTGGACCTTGGATTTTACGACGTGGTGGATAAAAGTGGGGCACAGAGGCGTTAGTGTGTGATTTGTTTTGAAGTGCTTTCTACGGAGTCTATGAAACAAAATAAGTTGCAGAGGCATTTGACTACAAAACATGCGCCTTATATAAGGAGAGAGCGTTCTTCAAGAGGAAACTTCTTGCACTCAAGAATACGCATCTTGACAGAGAGGGTACATGCCATCAGACCAATTCTCGGGCATTATAGGCCTCGTATCGAGTGTCGCTCCATGTTGGCAAGACTAAAAAGCCCCACTCCATTGCGGAAGAACTCGTGCTGCCATGTGCAAAGGACATGGTATCTCTCATGGTTGGGGAGGAAGCGGCAAAGAAACTGGCAGTTATAATCCTCTCTGACACAACACCATCCAACGCAGAATTGAAGATATGAGTCTGGACATAACGGCTCAGGTCGTAGAGAAGATCAAGGAATCGCCATGGCACGCCATACAGTTGGACGAGTCCACTAATATCACATCGTACGCGTAACTCATCGTCTGGGTCCGCTTCATCAAGGCTGATAACTTTGTCGATGAGCCTCTGCTCATCAAACCATTGGAGGCCACCACCAAAGGCGAGGACATTTTTGGGAAAGTAGAGCAGTTTTATCGTGACCATGATCTGGACTTAGGAAAGTTGCTCAGTTCTACAACAGACGGCGCGCCAGCAATGTTAGGAGTGCGTTCTTGATTCAAGGCTAAATTGCTTGAGGTGGCTCCTCAGACCTCCATGGTACACTGCATGATTCACCGAGAAGCGCTCGCCTCTCTTACTTTGCAAGAAACCTTGCAGAGCGTGTTCTCAGAAGTCGTAAAAATGGAGAATCACATCGAATCGAGCGCCCTCAACACTAGGTTATTCAGGCTATTCTGCCAGGAGATGGACGCCGACCATAAGAATTTACTATTCTACACTTAAGTCAGATGGTTATCTCGAGGAAACCTTCTTCTGCGCATTTACGAGCTCAAAGATGAACTGAAGGAGTTCCTACGCACATAACGGAAAATGGCATGGGTAGCGTTGCTTGAGTCGGACTCTTGGCTGTCAGAACTGTGCTATCTCGTTGACATCTTTGAACGTCTCAATGTCCTCAACTGCTCCCTTCAAGGCAAAGACGCCAACCTCATGATTTTTCACGACAAAATGAGCGGATTTCTGGCGACCCTAAAATTACTGGCAGACAAAACAGATGATAAGCGCTTCACCCTTTTCCCCCGTCTGGTGGAGCATCTAACGACCTGCCAGTACGATGAAACTGAGCTCGACAGTCTTTCTGGGGAGATAGCATGTCACCTTCGGTCGCTCATTGAACAGTTCGAGCACAATTTCCCTGAGCTGGATGTGCAGTCCTTTTCTGTTGTTCGGGAACCTTTCACGGCTCTGCTGGACTCGTTTTCTGATGAACATGATACAGCACAGGAAGAGCTTGTACAGCTCCAGCAGGATTCAGGAGCGCAGGCTCTTGCGCGGACGAATTCGTTGTTGACATTCTGGTGCAAAATGCTGCCGTCGTACCCGACCCTGTCACGGCGCGCCATTAAGGTTCTCATGCCATATCCTTCATCATACCTTTGTGAGCAGTCGTTATCCACCATGGTGGTGATTAAAATAAAGTACAGAAATCGCCTAGAAATGGAGCATGGTATCATCCTGGCATTGTCATCTACTTCTCCACGAATAGAGAAGTTGGTTTCTGACAAACAGGCTCATCCTTCTCACTGATATATCGAAATGTCATTCGGACTAAACTTCTGAAACATTCAACTGTACTATTTGGATACTGTCAGCTATTCTCCGTTTACTCGTCTATGAAAACATGACGAAGGTGAATAAAGTAAACAGTAAATGTTCTTGTGTCATAAAATCTTATCTTATACATTATGAATTGGGTTTTGAATCTTTTGGGTCACGCGATGTAGAGAGGTTCTGAAATTGGGTCGCCACGAAAAAAAGTTTGAAAACCACTGCTCTACTTCATAGCCATTAACTCACATCCACCTCATCATTCCTCATTGCCCTGTGCACTGAGACCCTGCAAGGTGCCAGCTTTGAACTACCTCAAGCCTGGCCCATTGTTTTGTGTGCAAGTCCTGGTATTTGTCAGTGCGATTATGGGGTAATACTTATGCATCTCTTGCACTGAATATTGCATGTTCCTTTCATACCGAGCTGTCTCTCTCAACCGCAAGATCTGTGCTATTATTTATTAATTGTCTTTTCTATCATTATCCCCGTATTTTATTGCAATAAAAAAATTATTTGGGAAGGAACGTCTTCCCACTGATCTGCCTGCCACTTATTAAAATGCCCACTTCATCTTCATTTGGGTCAACCTTGGAGGGTAGTAATTGCAACATCGAATGCAGTGCATTTAATCAATGCCCCAGTCATTCGCAGTGGTCTCCAACCCCGCGTGCACTGTGTTAAAGTAATCATCTGATGTGATTATACCAACATATGTATACATAATACATATATATATATATATATATATATATATATATATATATATATATATATATATACACATACATACATATAAATCTACATACACATGCTTTCATGATATAATGTCTCCGAAATATGTACATATATGTATACATCTCAAGCCTACCACCCTAAGCATTAAGCCAACACCAAGCATGCATATATATATATATATATATATATATATATATATATATATATATATATATATATATATATGTTTGTATGTGTGTATATATATATATATATATATATATATATATATATATATATATATATGTTTGTATGTGTGTCTATATATATATATATGTTTGTATGTGTGTATATATATATATATATATGCACACACACACACACACACACACACACACACACACACACACACACACACACACACACACACACACACACACACACACACACACACACACACACACACACACACTACCGGTCAAAAGTTTTAGAACACCCCCATTTTTCCACTTTTTCCTGAAATTTAAGCAGTTTAATGTAACAGTGTACTCTGAAATTAAAGCATAAAACAAATAAACAATTGCAGATAAAAAAGAAATCATGGAATCGTTTTGTTGAATAAAATTGAATCTAAGTTTTTGACTCATCAAAGTAGCCACCTTTTGCAGATATAACAGCCGAACATACTCGTGGCATTCATTCTCCAATGGAAATCAAATATTGTACGGAAAGTTCTTCCCAACACTGTTGCAGAAGTTCCCACAAATGTGTTTCACTTGTAGGTTGCTTTGCTTTCACCCTTCTATCCAGTTCATCCCAAATCAGCTCGATGGGTATAAGTCTGGAGACTGTGCTGGCCATTCCATGATTTAAAGCCTTCAGTCTCGTTCTTTTCTTCGAAGGTAATTCTGACATAGCCTCGAGGTATGTTTTGGGTCGTTATCTTGCTGCAGGATGAACCCCTGGCCAACTATGCATAGACGAGATGGTATTGCCTTGTGCTGCTGAATGCTGTGGTAGCCCTTTTGGTTCAGGGTGCCAGTAACTCTGTGCAAGTCGCCAACTCTGGATCCAGAAAAAGAGCCCCAGATCATCACGCTTCCTCCTCCATGTTTGACAGTTGGTGTCACACACTGAGGAATCATCCTTTCGCCGACTCGATGGCGTACAAAAACCCTGCGTGATGAACCGAAGATTTCAAATTTTGATTAATCGGTCATAAGACCTTCTTCCAGTTTTTTGCTGTCCACAGGCAGTGCTTCATGGCCCAGGCAAGCCTCTTTTTCTTATTTTGCCATCTCAGCAATGGCTTTCTTTTGATTAATCGGTCATAAGACCTTCTTCCAGTTTTCTGCTGTCCACAGGCAGTGCTTCATGGCCCAGGCAAGCCTCTTTTTCTTATTTTGCCATCTTAGCAATGGCTTTCTTACTGCCACTCGACCTGTCAAACCTGCAGCTCAACATCTTCTCTTCACAGTTAAAACTGAGACTTCCTTACTTCGACCAGTGTTAAGCTGTGCTTGAAGCTGCTGTCCTGTGAGCCACCTATCACACAAGCTGTTGATTCTCAGAAACTTGTCTTCTGATTGTGTTATGGCTTTGGGTCTGCCAGACCTCTTCATGTCAGAGTTTCCTCCAGTTTCCAAGTGCCTTTTGATGGTGTAGGAAACTGTACTCACTGACACCTTGCCTTCTATGCAATTTCTCCAAAGGAAAGACCTACACTTTTAAGGGTGAAAATGGTTTTAAGGGTTTAAGGGTTATAAAAGACTGGTGTTGGCGCAGTGGTTAGAGCAGCAGCTTGGGTTCCAAATGGTCCTGAGTTCAAGCCCCGTTGGGCCACTGAATTAATACACCAGGGGGTTGACTCAGCCTGTCATCCTTCCGAGGTCAGCAAAATGAGTACCAGTGTACTGGGCCCGGTGTATGCCCTGGTTATAATAGGTGTACCATATCCCTGTGTGTCGTATGAGGCGACCAGGGTTGCGTCAGGAAGGACAACCGGCGTAAAACCTATGCCAAATCATTATGCAGACAATAAAACGAATTTCCATACCGGATCGGTCGAGGCCCGGGTTACCAAGGACCGCCACCGTTACTGTTGGTCAGCGGGGTACTGGTGGAAATTGGTTACTGCTGGGCGAAGGAGGAGAAGGAGACGGGGAAGGCGTGTCCAGAGGCAGTGGGAGAGGGGGAAGGGTAGAAGTGTGGAGGTGAGAGTTGGAACTCTGAATGTTGGGACTATGACTGGCAAAGAGCGAGAGTTGGCTAATATGATGGAGAGAAGAAAGGTGAACATACTGTGTGTACAAGAGACCAAGTGGATGGGGAGTAAGGCTAGGAGCATTGGAGGTGGTTTCAAACTGTTCTACCATGGTGTGGATGGGAGGAGAAATGGTGTCGGGGTAATCCTGAAGGAGGATTAAGTCAAGAGGGTATTGGAGGTGAGGAGAGTATCAGACCGATTGATGAGTGTGAAGTTGGAAATTGAAGGGGTGATGATGCATGTCATCAGTGCATATGCCCCACATATGGGGTGTGAGATGGAGTATAAAGAAGATTTCTGGAGTGAGTTAGATGAAGTGGTGGAGAGTGTATCCAAGGATGAAAGAGTGCTGATTGGAGCAGATTTCAATGGGAATGTTGGGGAAGGGAATAAAGAGGATGAGGAGGTGATGGGTAGATACGGTGTCAACGAGAGGAATGTGGAAGGGCAAATGGTGGTAGATTTTGCAAAAAGAATGGAAATGGCGGTGGTAAATACGTATTTCAAGAAGAAGGAGGAACACAGGGTGATGTACAAGAGTGGAGGAAAGTGCACACAGGTGGATTACATCTTAAGCAGGAGATGCAACCTGAAAGAGATTTGAGACTGTAAGGTAGTGGCAGGGGAGAGTGTAGCTCGACAGCATCGATTGGTGGTCTGTAGGATGATTTTGGAGGTGAGGTTTTGGAAGAGAGTGAGGGCTGAACCAAGGACCAGATGGTGGAAGCTGAAGGAGGAAGACTGTTGCTTGAAATTTGGGGAGGAGGTGAGACAGGTGTTGGATGGTGGTAAAGAAGTGTGGGATGATTGGGCAACTACAGCAGAAGTGGTGAGGGAGATAGCTGGGAAGGTACTTGGTGTGACATCTGGACAGAGGAAGGAAGATAAGGAGACTTGGTGGTGGAATGAGGAAGTAGAGGAAAGTATAAGAAAGAAGGGGTTGGCGAAAAAGAAGTGGGATAGCCAGAGAGATGAAGAAAGTAGACAGGAGTACAAGGAGTGGTGGCGCAAGGTGAAGAGAGGTGGCAAAGGCCAAGGAAAAGGCATATGGTGAGCTGTATGAGAAGTTGGATACAAAGGAAGGGAAAAAGGATTTGTACCGATTGGCCAGACAGAGGGACCAAGCTGGGAAGGATGTGCTGCAGGTCAGGTTGATAAAGGACACAAATGGGAATGTACTGAA
>NC_140961.1:117934395-118036895 GCF_056783735.1 Eptatretus burgeri | reverse complement strand
CAAATTCGGATGGGAACTGAAGTCCTGAAGCTGTGGTATGTGATGGGTGACATGGTTATTGATGGGTGACGCTTGCTATGTGATGTTTTCTCTGATTTCATTAGTGGGTAGTTGGACCAGGGTGCACTGGTGAGTCCACATCCCACATATGTAAATCTGTGTATTAAATGGTCCTGAAGACCCCCAAGATCAAAATAGAAAGAAAGCCAATAATTTTGTGCAATAATAATGCACAAGGTATCTAGTTTTTTTGTATTTTTTTTTTTTTTGTATACCTTGGTCGAGGCTCGTATGAGAGCAAACACACAACTCACAGCAAGGAGGCATGAGACAAGAGGGGCGGGAGTGGAAGGGACAAAACAGTGGGGAACAGACACATTAGGTGAACTGTGGAAGGGAGAGGGATGGGGATGGGACAGGGAACATGGCGAAGAGAAGATAGACATTTCAGGGACTTTCAGGAAGGAAAGCAGGAGAAATGAAGGAAGTGGGCTTGGGTGGATTATCGGGGGTAGAAAAGATCGAGGATTTGGATGGGGGAAGATAAGAGGTGGTGGTGAACAGCTGTTTTGAAAGCCTGGAGGGAAGAATGGGAAAGAATAGAGTGAGGAAGTTTATTCCAAAGGCGGGAAAAAAGAGGAATGAAAGAGTGAAGATGAGCAGTGATTCGTGATTTTGGTAGTTTTACCAGAAGAGGGTTGTTGGCGGACCTTGAGCGCCCTGTGGAAATGTGGTGGGGACAAATCGCAGAGAGAGCAGGGGGAGCAAGGCTGGAGAGGAGTCGGTGGAAGACAGAAAGACCACCGACCAACCTGCGGTGATTGAGTGAGAGGCCCAAAGACTCAGCTTCATTGCGGGAGATGCCGATGATCTTAAATGCCCTGGTTTCGACAGCGTGAAGCCGAGAAAGGCGGGAGGCAGGAGCACCAGCCCAGAGGGGAGAGCAGTACTCCATCAGGCTACGGACAAAAGCTTTGTAAGTGGTCAGGAGCTCAAGAGGGCCGAGGAAGGACTTAGCACGACGGAGGATTCCCAGTAGGCGACTGGCTTTTGAGGCGAGGTTGGAAATGTGACTTTCCCAGGAAAGGTCATGGCAGATAGTGAGACCTAGAAGCTTGAAAGAAAAGACTTCTTCCAGAGGATTGTTGAGAAAGTGGATGGGGGGGTTTTGCAAACGGTCCTTTCGAAGAGACATAGTGAGAGTGTGAGATTTGTCTGGATTGAAAGACATGTTCCACGTGTTGGACCAGTTTGTGATTTTATCCAGATCTGCACTGAGCGAAGAAGCTGCTGCTTGCCGGTCTGAGGGATGACAGATGGTACGGCAGAGGGTGGAGTTGTCGGCAAAGAGAAATAGAGGATTTTCCAGAGAGTCTGAGAGATCTTTGATGAAAACCAGAAAAAGAACAGGGCCCAGAACGCTACCTTGAGGAACTCCAGCCTGCACAGGAAGAGGGGATGAAAGAACTCCATTTAGGGCCACACGTTGACTGCGACAGGAGAGGAAGTCTGCGAGCCATGAGTGGAGATGGCCTTGAATACCATGGGAAGAGAGTTTGGTGAGTAGGGCAGGATGCCAGACTGTGTCAAAAGCACGTGATATGTCCAGGGATACGGCTCGGATTTCCTGTCTGGCATTGAGGACCTCCATCCATTGATGGGAGAGCAGAAGCAGCATATCCAGGGTAGAGTGACCTGGTCTGAAACCAAATTGATGATTGGAAATCAAGCCATTGGAGAAGAGGAAGGATTTCATGTCTGAAGCGATGATGGATTCCATCACCTTGCTGATGATTGGGAGAAGGCTGATTGGTCTGTAGTTACAGGGATCTGTTTTTGCACCTTTTTATGCAGGGCAGTGATGTTAGCAGATTTCCAAGCAGATGGCAGATGACCTTGGGCAAATGAGAGGGTGAAGAGAACAGAGAGAGGGCAAGCAAGAGCAGAAGAGCAGGCTTTGAGGACATGTGGGCTGATGCCGTCTGGACCGGTTGCAGAATCTGACTCGAGGTTTGAAAGCAAGCTCTCCACCTTGTTAGGAGAAAAGGACACAGAGTCCAGGGACAGTTGGGTGCGACTGGGTAAAGTGGGTTGAGATAGTGATGGGTTTAGGACACAAGATTTAGCTGCAAACACCGAGTTTAGACATTCAGCTTTATCACGTGTGGAATCAGCAGTGCGGCCATTTGAGGTAAGGGAGGGGATGGAGGGGGAACATACACCAGAAACAGATTTGATTAAACGCCACCAGGATTTTGAGGAGGGAGAGAGGTTTGAGAGTTCAGACTTGAGATGAGAAAGATGTTGTTTTCTGGCTCTCCTGAGGGTAGATACACACTTGTTCCGAGCTTTGTGGAAAGAACTGAGATTGCCCTCAGTTGGGTTTGCTTTCCATGAGGCAAAGGCAAGTTGTTTCAGGACAACTGCCTCGCCACAAGCTTCAGTAAACCAAGGGCGGGAGGAAGGGTAAGACAACTGAACACGAGAGGGGATAAATCTGTGCATGAGGGAGAGCAAGTTTCTTTGAAAGAATTCCCAGGATGAGTTGATGTTTGAGAAAGTAGTGATAGGAGACCAGTCTGTAAGTTAGATGGCTGCTCGGAGACCCTGCCAGTCGGCTTGAGTGAAATGCCAGACTCGACGGCGGTGAGGTGGTTCTCTGATAACAGCCAGAGAGATGTCCACTTTGACAAGAACGTGGTCAGAAAAACCAATTGGAGCGAAGGAAGAGCAGCAGATATTGTCAGGGAAATTTGTCAAAATCAGATCCAGAAGAGATGGAGTACCATTGGTTGAGATCCGGGTCGGGAAGTTGACCGATTGAGTCAGTCCCAATGAGTCGCAGAAAGCTTTTGCTGAGGTGCCATGGCAGGTGAGAGAGGTACCCACACCTAGCCAACTGGCGTGATGACAATTGAAGTCACCACATAAGAGGAAGAGAGAGTTTGGATGAGAAGATAGAAGATGGTCCATGTTTTCGGATAGTGAAGTGTAGATGGAGTCATCACTGTTTGGTGGACGGTACAGTACACATATAAACATGAGGTGGGAGTGGAGGGGAAGCCGAAGCCAGAGGTATTCCTGGGGGTGTGGGGGAGTGAGAGCAGTGCATGGAGAGTGAGGAATAGAGTCTTTGATGAAGAGAGCAACACCTCCACCAGGACGAGGCTCAGGTCTGTCATACCGTAAGAGGGAGTAACCAGGGAGAGATATTTGGGAGTCAGACACGTCTTGGGAGAGGAAAGTTTCTGTTAGGCAGATAATGTCTGGTTTTTCAGTGGCAACCTGTATGGAAAGATCTGAAAGGTTTGAGCGAAGGCCCCGGATATTTGAGGTCCACACTTTTAATGAAGAGGAAGGGGAGGAGGCTTTGGGTGCAGGAGGTGGAGGGGGAGGGGGAGGGTAGGACAAGGGACGAGGGGGGCAGGTAAGGAGGGTTGCTGAAGGAGTGTGGGGTATTGCAGAATAGCGAGGGGAGGGGGCCGAATGAGGAGGAGAAAAGGCTCTGTGGTGGGGGGGGAGAGGGGGGACAAGAGACAAGGAAGAAGGCAGTTGAGGATTTGAGGAGGTGGAGTGAAGAGATGGAGGTGAGAGGGCAGTGGAGGGAGGCAGGTTGGTGGATGAGAGGGGGGCAACTTTGAGAAGGAAGAGTGAGGGGGATGAAAGGTGGGAGAAAGGTGAGGGGGGAATTTTTGAGAGAGGTGAGAGAGGGAGGCTTGGAGGGAGAAGAGTGGGATGGTTGCTTTGAGAGTGAGAGTGAGGGGTGAGGGGGGTGAGTTGGCACTGAAGTTGGAAAAAAAGAATGGTTGATGTAAAGCGAGCATCCATGGCAAACTTTGGTTTTTAAAAGTTTTAGGTCAGAGATGCGATTTAACACAATTCTTGATGGATGCAATGAAGGCGAATTCAGAGCATGGAGAGAAGAAGCGCTGTAATAGTTGGATTTTTTAGGCAAGGAATGAAGGAGAGGTCAAAATGAGAGCAGTCTGTTAAAATAGCAGAAGAGTAGTGCATTGTGAAACAGTAAAGAGTACCACATGTGTGAGAGAGGAAGATGAAGCATTATAAGATCGTTTTTGTTGTTAAAAATAATGTATGAGAGAGTTCAACAGATTAGGTCATGGAAGTGTCAAAAAAAAAAAAATCGAGGAAGAAGACGATGAGGAAGTTAAGAGGAAGAAGAAGAAGCAGAATCGGGAGAAGGTGAGCGTGTTGTTGTTGTTGTTGGGTATATATATATATATATATATATATATATATATATATATATATATATATATTTATTTATTTTTTTTTGTTGTTGTTGTTGTTGTTAATATTAATGTATGAGAGAGTTCAACAGATTAGGTCATGGAAGTGTAAAAAAAAAAAAATCGAGGAAGAAGACGAGGAGGAAATTAAGAGGAAGAAGAAGAAGCAGAATCGGGAGAAGGTGAGCGTGTTGTTGTTGTTGTTGGGTTTTTTTTTTTTTTTTTTGAGATAAGAAAGAGATTAGTTGGGAGAATGGGGGATGTTTGGAAAGTGGGGAGGATCAAAATTGAAGGTAATGGGGAGAAAAAACAAACAAACAAACAAAAAAAAACGATCGAACACCGAGTGGAACCGGTAGGCCTCAAGCCTGGGCCTAGGCCTCAAGCACCAGGTAAGAACGTCGACAAAAATACTCACAAAATAGCACGATTTTTGAAACAAAACCGAACTAGCAACAATCAGTAACATGTAGGTGAGAAAATTAAACAGTTAAAACGGGACAAATAACAACCGGAAACTTGGCTTTGAGAACGTCAGCAGGGAGCCCCGAAGGAGACCTCTCGCTGCTCCAAAACCGGAACCGGAAGGGAGTATTTCACCATATATTTATTACATATTTGTTGAGAACTGTGGATTGTATTTTTAATAGGCTGAGTGAATGTGTATGTGATTTGTCAGATATATGACCCATGTCATATTTGTTTGAGGGTAGAAAACTGACAAGTCTGGTACATGACTCATGTCATTTTTTTTTTGTGGGAGGGGGCGGGAAAAAACTGGTTTGTTGGCGTTGGCTGCATGACTTGTCAGCTATTTTGAAAAAAGAATAATAATAAATTAATGAAAGAGGGCCTCCTCCTTCCTTTAAAAAAAAAATCTGGAAGATCAACTGGTATTTTTTTATATTTGGCCTTACTGAACACCTTTGACTTGGAGGACACAAAGCCAGTCTTTTTTTCATTTTTACACCAGCACTGAATCTAAGCTGCCTTGTTTGATTGCCAGAACTTAAAATAAATCACTCTTAATGTGTCATCTAGATTCTAGGAGAAAGGATCTGCAGAAGAGGCAAGGGGAGAGAGCGAGAGGGAGAGTGACTAAGTGAGTAAGTGAGTGAGCAAGAGAGAGAGAGAGAGAGAGAGAGAGAGAGAGAGAGAGAGAGAGAGAGAGAGAGAGAGAGAGAGAGAGAGAGAGAGAGAGAGAGAGAAAGAAAATAAGTGTTGACAGTGTGTTCAATGAGCTTGTACTATCAATCACTGCACCATGTACGATCAGCACAACTGAAAATCACAGTTTGATTGATACCACATACAAAAACAGTCTGACCATAATGCGTATGCAAATCACAGTCTAAATGCACTCAATGCAAATGAGTTCCGATAAACACAGGCAATTTTACTCTTACAAGTTGAACATGTTCAAACTTGCAGACAATACGAAAAAGGAAATAAAGATGCAAATGCACCTCCAAATTTTGTCCCCAGGTTAAATACTGATGTGTGCATGCCATATCATAAGTGATGACAAAATAAGAACAAGCACATATTTACGTTTTGTTGCAGTAATTGACCCCATCTCCCTCATATCCTCGTCTGCACTGGCATACGTAAGATTCTGCTGTGTTGATGCAGATTGCATTGTGGTGGCAGTTGTGCATCTGCAGCAAGCATTCATCCACATCTGGACATGATGTGTATGACCACTGCACAACGGCCTTCTCTGAGCCACCAGGCGAGAACAAGCAGTCTCCGAGACCAACAGCTTGACCAGAGTAATCACCCAGTAGGCATCTGGTAAACAGAAGTGTCTGTTAGCATCCTACATTCTGTTTTTGATCAAAATGCATTTTGGGATGGTTGATTAAACCAAATAAATGGATCCAATGTGATATTTTCAAGTCTGCAGTAGAAATTTTTTTCTCACTTTGATCAATACGGGACTTTAAAAATGATGTATGAACACAAATAATAAGGTCTTTCATGCATGAGCTGTGTATCTTCAGTGATTCACTTCCTCTAATCAGAGCACTTTTGGTGCAAAATCTGTGAGTCAAATAGTCTTTTAAACATCATTTTCAGCATCGAAATGAAAGACTGGCAATTTCAAAATGGTTACTCATAATCGTTGTGTTCCTGGATGCAAATCGGACTCATGAAAATATAGGAAATACGAGAAATATCTTATGAATCAAATGAAAATTGTGGATGAATGAAACAGAAAAATAACAATTATTTTTTTGTCTTCAGGGTCAAGGGCTCATGGAGGATCTGCAGTACAAATCACATGTGCACGCACGCACGCGCGCACGCACGCACGCACGCACGCACGCACACACACACACACACACACACACACACACACACACACACACACACACACACACACACACACACACACACACACACACACACACACGCGCGCGCACGCACACACACACACACACACACACACACACACCTTAGATAACGTGATGTTACTACCAAGAGCACTCTGGTTAGAGGCTACACCATAATTGTGACTTCGCTTTTTGCTTTATACTCAGTGGGCAATTTGAGGAGAAATTTCCACCTCCACTTGGGATGCCAACCAATGGGATTTGTCTGTGGTTTATGGTCTAAAATTTAAATTCTGAGTGTCAACTGAGGAAGCTGCATGTACCATTTTTAGTTCGCCTGTTCGAAGAACAGAGAGCTATAGCGATACCCCCGATGTGAGCGTGAAAATGTTAAATTTTTTGGTGCAAGTTATTTTTTCCTTTCTAATGTTTTTATCTCCCAACATATTTTTTATACGCCATATATATATATATATATATATATATATATATATATATATATATATATATATATATATATATATATATATATATATATATATATATATATATATATATATATATATATATCGGGGAGTATTATGTGACGTCCGTCCGTCCGTTCCTGTCCACACTCTAACTCCCAAAGTTTTAAACTTTCACATTTCATATTTGGAACATAGGTACAGACTGTGGAGACGGTGTGTTGCGACATACGGTCGTTGTCTAAAGTGGTGGCCATGGCAACCAGAATGCTGTTTTCCATCCGTTCTGTTCCGCACTCTAACGCCCAAAGTTTTCAACTTTCACGTTTCATATTTGGTACATAGGTACAGACTGTGGAGACGGTGTGTTGCGACATACATTCGTTGTCTAAAGTGGTGGCCATGGCAACCAGAATGCTGTTTTCCATCCGTTCTGTTCCGCACTCTAACGCCCAAAGTTTTCAACTTTCACGTTTCATATTTGGTACATAGGTACAGACTGTGGAGACGGTGTGTCGTGACATACGTTCGTCATCTAAAGTGGTTGCCATGGCAACCAGGATGCTGTTTTCCACGTAGTAGCAAAATTCTGTATATACCTTCTTGTTCGGGCGTATATTGTGCTCACTTGCGCTCTCGTTACTGATTACAATATACAAATACATATATTGCTTTAAAATTATTTGGATCAGACTTCACTGCAATGCTTTATAAAAAATATATTAATTATTAGACGAGTCTTAAAAACGATAAAGGTATAAATAGGTGAGCATTGGGTGGCTTTGACACCAACTCTGGTTAAAGTGTCTAGTATGACTTGGCCAGGGATGGAACCGAACCGCCGACCTTCCAAACTCAGAGTGGATGCTCTTACCCTTTATGCCATCAAGCCTGGTGATCAAAGTCTTATTGTTTCGAAAGTGGACAAAGGTCTGAAAAGGTGTAAAAGCTGAAAGGTGTAAGGGTGTAAAGGTCAAAAGGTGTAAAGATGAAAACGTGGCAAGATGAAAAGGTCGAAAGGTTGAAAGGTGAAAAGGTCAAAAAGGGTAAAGGTCAAAATGGGTAAAGGCCGACAGCTCTGAAAAGTGGTTCTCTCAGGGGTCTCTGCCGACTTTCTCAAAGTTAAGTTTCTGGCCGTTATTTGTCAATTTTTGTTTGTTTATTTTCTTACCTACATGTGTACTGTGTGTTCCTAGTTAAGTTTTGTTTCAAAATTGTGCTATTTTCTGAGTTTTTGTCGATGTTGTCTTATCAGGTTTCTTTGAGGCCTATCCGTCTTTTCCAACGAGGTGTACGATCGCTTTATTTGTATTTTCTACAAGTTAACATCAGTTCATATTTTCTCCACTTTTCCTACGACCACCCCTCAATCCTTCCCAACTACACCCTCTGTTTCTTGTCTTAACATTTCAAAAATATAACAACGAAAACCAAAAACCCTTTCTCCCTCCATACCCATGAGTACCGACCCCTCTTCTTCATCTTCTTCTTCTTCTTCTTCCTCTTGCCATCACACCATCTTGCTTCAATTTGAACTGACCCACTCTCACCATTGCCTTCATGATTTCTTCCTCAACCTTACATTCCCGAATCTTACCTAATCTTCAAAAATCCATCCAAAAAAAAAAATTCCTCATATCCTTTCTACCTATACACCTCCCGAAACAATGTTTCTCTACCCGCCTCTTCCTGCTACTTTTCATCGACCCATCAGTTTCCCTCTGTGTTTACCGATCCAAATTCACCATACACCTCACGATTTTTCTTCAACCTTTCCATTACCACATCTCATGTAATCTTTATCAAAAAAAATAACAATAATAATAATCATCATAATAACGATCTCTTATAATGCTTCAACGTCCTCTTTCAAAGTGTGGTTCTCATTACTGTATCATAATTCACGACTCTTTTTCTATTTCAACAGACTGCTTTCTATTCAACCATTCCTTCATCCCTTGTCAAAAAATTCCAACTGTTACAATGTTTCTTCTCTCCATTCTCTTAATTCGCCTTCATTGCATCCCTCAAGTAATGTCTTTAGTCACATCTCTGACCTAAAAATAAAAAAAGAAATCCAGTTTGCAATGCAGGTTCGCTTTCCATCAATCGTCCTTTTTCCCTCCAACTTCAGTGCCAATTCACCCCTCCCTCTCAAAGCAACAGCCACATTCTTCCCCCTCCAAGCTTCCCTCTCACCTTTCTCAAAAACTCCCACCTCACCTTTCTCCCTCAACTCTACCCAACTCACCCTTCTCCCTCCAATCACCCCCCTCACTCCCCCTTCTCAAAGTTGCCCCCACTATCACATCTCCAAAATTGCCTCCTTCCCCTGCCCTCTCTCTTCCATCTCATCACTCCACCTCCTAAAATCCTCAACTGCCTTCTGCCTCCTCTCTTATTACTCCCCACTGTACCTCAACTCAGCACCACAGAGCCTTTTCTCCTCCAAATCCGGCCCTCTCCCCAACTTCTTCTGCAATCCCCCACACTCTTTCAACAACTCTCCTTACCTCCCCCCCAATCCTTCCTCGTCCTGCGCTCCCCATCCCCTCCCCTCTCCTGCACCCAAAGCCTCCTCCCCTCCCTCTTCCTTAACAGTGTGGACCTCAAACGTCCCAGGCCTTCACTGAAACCTGACAGATCTTTCCATACCGATTGTCACTGACAAACCAGACATAATCTGACGAAAATAAACTTTCTTCCATCAAGACATCTATGACTCCCCAGTATCTCTCCCTGGTTACTCCCTCCTCCAGTATGACAAACCTGAGTCTCGCCCTGGTGGAAAAGTTGCTCTCTTCATCAAATACTCCATTCCTCACTCTCCATACACTGCCCTCACTCCCCCACACCCCCAGGAATACCTCTTGCTACGGCTTCCCTTCCACTCCCACCTCATGTTTATATGTGTGCTGTACCGTCCACCAAACAGTGATGACTCCTTTTACACCTCACTATTCGAAAGCATGGACCAACTTCTATCATCTCATCCAAACTCTCTCTTCCTCATATGTAGTGACTTCAATTGTCATCACGCCAGGTGGCTGGGTGTGAGTACCTCTCTCACCTGCCATGGCACTTCAGCAAAAGACTTCTGCGACTCATTGGGACTGACTCAATTGGTCAACTTCCCAACCCAGATCTCAACCATCAGTACTCCATCTCGACTAGATGTGATTTTGACAAATTTTCCTGAAAATATCTGTTCTTCCTCCGTGCCAATCAATTCACCTGACCACATGCTTGTTGAAGTAGACATCTCACTGGCTGTTATTAAAGAACCTCCTCAGCACAGTTACATCTGGCATTTCACGCAGGCTGACTGGCAGGGTCCTCAAGCAGCCATCAAACTTCTCAACTGGTCTCCCATCGCTACTTTCTCAAACAGCAACTCATGCTGGGAATTATTTCAAAGAAACTTGCTCTCTCTCATGCACAGATTTATTCCCTCTTGTCTTCAGTTGTGCTACCCTTCCTCCAGCCTATGGTGCATGGAAGCTTCTGGTGAGGCAGTTGTGCTGCAACAACTTGCCTTTGCCTCATGGAAAGCAAATACAACTAAGGGTAATCGCAGTTCCATCCATAAATCTTGGATTAAGTGTGTGTCTCCCCTCAAGACAGCCAGAAAACAACAACTTCCTAATCTCAAGTCTGAACTTTAAAACCTCTCTCCCTCCTCCAAATCCTGAATCAATCCTGGTGGCATAAAATCAAATCTGTTTCTGGTGTATGTTCTCCCCTCCATCCCCTCCCTTACCTCAAATGACCACACTGCTGACATCACATGTGAAAAGGCTGAATTCATAAACTCTGTGTTTGCATCTAAATATTGTATCCGAAACCCATTGCTTTCTGTACCCACCTCACCCAGTCGCACCCAGCTGTCCCTGGACTCTGTGTCCTTTTCTCCTGACAAAGTGGAGAGCTTGCTGTGAAACCTCGACTCAGATTCTGCAACCGGTCCAGACGGCATCAGGCCACGTGTCCTAAAAACCTGCTCCTCTGCTCCTGCTCACCCTCTCTCTGTTCTATTCACCCTCTAATTTGCTCAATATCATCTTCCATCTGCTTGGAAATCAGCAAACATTACCACTCTGCACAAAAACAGATCCCTGCAACTACAGACCAATCAGCCTTCTCCCAATCATCAGTAAAGGTATGGAATCCATTATTGCTTCAGACATTAAATCCTTCCTCTTCTCCAATGGCTTGATTTCTGATCATCAATTTGGTTTCAGACCAGGTCACTCTTCCCTGGATATGCTGCCTCTGCTCTCCCAACAATGGCTGGAGGTCCTCAATGCCAGACATAAAATCAGAGCCATCTCCCCAGACATATCTCATGCTTCAACATGGTCTGGAACCCTGCCATCCCCACCAAACTCTCTTCCTATGCTATCCAAGACGATTTCCACTCATGGCTCATAGACTTCCTCTCCTGTCGCAGCCAAAGTGTCCCTCTCAATGGAGTTCTCTCATCCCCTCTTCCTGTCCAGGCTGGAGATCCTCAAGTCAGCATTCTGGGCAATTCTTTTTCTGGTTTTCATCAATAATCTCTCCAACCCTCTGTAAAATCCTCTTTATCACTTTGCTGATGACTCCACCCTCTGCTGTACCATCTGTCATGTCTCAGACTGGCAAACAGCAGCTTCTTCGCTCTCTGCAGATTGGGATAAAATCATAAACTGGTCCAACACATGGAACATGTCTTTCAAGCCTGACAAATCTCACAATCTCACTCTGTCTCTCTGAAAGGACCATTTGGAAAAAAACCCAATCTACTTTCTCAACAATCCTCGAGAAGAAGTCCTTTCATTCAAGCTTCTCGGTCTCACAACCTGCCATGATCTTTCATGGGAAAGCCACATTTCCATCCTTGCCTCCAATGTCAGTTGCCGACTGCACATCCTCCGTCGTTGAAAATCATTCCACAGCCCACCCAAGCTCCTGACCACATACAAAGCGTTCGTCCAAAACCTCATGGAGTACAGCTCTCCCCTCGGGGCTGGTGCTCCTGCCTCGCACCTTTTTTGGATTCACGCTGTGGAAACAAAGGCATATAGGATCATTGGTATCTCCTGCAGTGAGGCGGAGTCTTTGGGTCTCTCACTTTCTCACTGCAGGCAGGTCGGTGGTGTTTCTGTCTTCTCCCGTTCCCCTCTGGTCTCATGCCCCCCCCTGCGATATGTCCCTCTCTTCAGACCTTGTCTGCGATATGTCCCGTCCCACCACCATATTTCCGCAGGGCGCTCAAGGTCCGCCAGCAACCCCTTTCTCATAAAACTACCAAAATCACGAATCACTGCTCACCTTCACTCTTCACTCCTCTTTTTCCCTGCCTTTGGAATAAACGCCCACACTCTCTTCAATCCCATTCTTTCCTCCAGGTCTTCAAACCAGCAGTTCACCACCACCTCTTATCTTCCCCCATCCAAAACCACGACCTTTTCCCCCCCCTTTAATCCACCCCAAACCCACCTCCTTAAAATTCCATGCCTTCCTTCCTGAAATTTCCCTGTCGGGTAAGGTCCTGAAAGTCCCTGTGGTGTCCATCTTGTTTACCCTGTGTTCCCTGCCCCATCCCTCTCCCTTCCACAGATCTCCTAATATCTCTGTTCCCCACTGTTTTGTCCTTCCCTCTCCCACCCCTCTTGTCTCCTACCCCCCTCCCCCACCCCTTGTTGTGCATTATGTGTTAGCTCTCATACGAGCCTCGACAATGTGTACAAAAAAATACAAAATAATTTTAAAAGGTCGAGAGAGGTGGAGAGGGTTGAACGTGTCTAAATGGGCTTAAAAGGTCAAGGGGTTCTAAAGGCTGTGATTTCAGGTCTAAAGGAGCGGAATTGTCTCGTTGGTCTTTAAATGTATAAAAAGTCTAAAGGTCAAAGGGGTCAATATTGTCTCAAGGGTATTAAAAGCTCTGAAAGGTGTGAAGGTGTGAAAGCAATGAAGGTCTGAAGGTCTTTAAAAGGTCTATAAGCGTAGAAATGGGTCTAAATGGTCTAAAGAGTCTTAGGGGTCTATCAGGGTTTAAAGTGTCAAAAGGATCTTAAAAAGTCTGAAAAGTGTCATAGGTCTGAGGGGTATAGAATATGCCTGATATTGGCTTAATTGTTACGGTGGTCGGCTTAGGATCCAAGAGTCGCGAGTTAAAATCCTGCTCAGCAGTTGAATCAATAACAGGTGGGGTTGACTCAGCCTGTCATCCTTCCAAGGTTGGCAAAATGAGTACCAACCTGCTGGGATGATCAAGCCAATTGAGTATCCTGCGTCGGAGTGACGACCCTTCCACGATGGTGCCCAATAACCCAGTAGATTGCTTCGGCAACATTGATGCTCTGTAGAGAGTATGGGGCTAATGGATGGATGGGTATAGAATGGTTGAATGGGTCTTGTCATCCAAAAGGTATGTTCTAATAATATGTAATTAATGGACATAACTAAAAGATGGAGTCAAGGTCCAATAAAACGTAATTAATAGATGTACTCAGTCCAACTCATGTTCAAACGGAATGTAATTTATAGATTTACTCACATTTCAATAGCACATAATTAATAAACATATTCACGTTCCGAGGAATCATAATTAATAGATGTAGTACTCATATTTCATTGGTATGTTGTGGACAATTTCACATTGCATTATTACATAATTACTGCACATACTCACCTTCCAATAGTACGCAATTAACAGACAGTCTCATGTCCCAATGAAACATAATTAATATACGTGGTATGTACATTTCATGAGTCTGTAATTAATCGACATATTCATCCAGCATTCATTTGTAATTAATGGAATATTCATGTTCCAATTGTACATAATTAATAGACGTATTGTACTCACATACCAATGGCATATAATTAATTGAGGTACTCACATACCGCTATTACCATGTACCATTATCATTTTCAATATCGTCAATATTATCATTATCAGTATTGTTAATAATCATAACTTACCCCATCCTCATTATATACCATTATCATTATCATTATTATTATCATTATAATAATAATGATTAGAGCACTGGTACGGTTCAATAGTGGAGCTAAGTTCGATATCTGGTCTGCGTGTGTATTTTTCGTACATAAATACATATTATATTATCATTATGTACTATTATCAGTCATTATGTATTATTATTATTGTCATCGTAATCATCGTGATGTACCATTATCATTACAGTTATGTATCATTATCATTGCCATTGCCATTATCATTATCATTATCATAATATACCATTATCATTTTTGATATGTACCATTATAATTTTCACGATCATCATGTACCATTATCTTTGTCATTATCATTTTAATCGTATGTAATTAAATAGGCATGCACACGTACTGTGCGGACAAACAAACAAACAAACAATAAAGATGTCATGCATAGCACGAAACTTGTGAAATCCAAATACACAATAATTGCCATGGAAACATCAATTTGGCAATTTGGAAAATTGGACCCATCATGTTTTTACATGATGGAATGCATAACAAATGGCTGATACATTTTTAATTGTCACCTAAATGTAGGTGTTTTACATGTTCTGGATAGCATTAATCTTGACCTTTGACTAATTTTGACCAGATTGTATAAACATAAACAACACATTTGCACAAATAAGTTGTGTTAGTTTCAAATTAATATATTGCATAAAACTTTTGTACAGAAATGCATCATTTATGCTAAAAGTAAACAATAGTTTGTGTCATCCTTTCCCCTTTCAGCGGGGGGTATCTGTCAGGGTTGTCCACTGTCAGGCATGTTTTACGCACCTTCCATTGAACCCCTACTGGCTGTCCTTCGTACCTCCTTATCTGAGTTGTCCTTGTCAAACATTCCCAACATTGTTACTTCAGCTTATGCGGATAACATGTGTGTTGTGGTTAAAAACCAGAAAGATGTTTTTGAGCTCTCCCATTGTCTTGCCAAATATGAACTTGCCTCATCAGCAAGAGTAAATTGGAAGAAGAGTGTAGCTCGTTAGCTGTACCCAGATACCCTCTCCTCATCACAGTCTTCACGTGCACTTCTTCCAACTCTTCCAGGAGGAATGTTACAGAAAATGGAAGGGTTTAAATACTTAGTGATCCATTTGGGAACTACAAGCTATATGCCAAAGAACTGGGATGGGTTCCTCTATTTTACTGGGCTGGACGGCACCCTTAAGAAACCACTGGAAAGAGACTTTACCTGCAGGAGCTTTCCTCACTCCATATTGGAAGGTGATGAATAGTTCTCCGAATGTTGATCGCATGGGAGACCTAAATTGGAAATTGGTCCATTAGGCCCTGGCCAAACAGGTGTTACGACAGAAGTGTAACCCTTCTGTGTCGAATTTGTGTCCCTTTTGTAAGAACATGGAAAATTTGTATCATGCTTTTATTGAGTGCAAGAGATTGTCATCTCTATTTCTGTATCAGAGTCGTATTTTTTGTATATTTAAAATTGTCTTTTATTTTCCAATCTTTGTTTGTGGCCTCACTTTCAACACTAAAAACAAATCTGTGGTTTTGCTTTTGAATTTACTTGGAATTGCTGAGCTTGCAATTTATAAGACCAGAAAAGCCAGATTGGTGAATAAGAAAAATTAAAATGCACTTTTTTGTTTCAAAGGGATGGTTTCTGCTCGTATAAAACTGGAACATGCATATCATGTAAACATGGGTAGTCTTCCTGTGTTTGAAGACTTATGGTGCAATGGTGGTGTGTTATGTAAATGCATTTAAATTGAAGTTTACATTTGTATGTGAAGTTGCAACAATACCAAGGATCTTTGATCCTTAATTGTTCATCAGACACAGCATGAGCACCTGGGCTTAAGAAATGACAAACTTCATTTTCACATTTTTGATGTTTTTCATGAACCTCATGCAAATCATGCTGAAAGAATTGTTCATTTTGTTCAAATCTGCTTTGTAAAATGTTTTTTATACTTCTATAATTAAAGCACATAAAAGTCAAAGTCTCTCTCCTCTCTCTCCTCTCTATCCCCTCTCTCTCTCTCTCCTCTCTCTCTCTCCCCCTCCCTTCCTTCCACCCCTCTCCCCATGCTCTGTCTGAACAAACAAAACAAACAGACAAACATTCAGACCCAAATGCAATACCCGCTCCTCTAACGAGGGTAAAATAAAAAGAACTGGAAGAATCAAATTCAATAAAAAATGAAAAATCAAATGTGCTAACTGCAATGTACGTACGTACCTTCCTATTATGGGGTTTTCCACATTCCCACACCACCCACATTGAAAGCTCCCAATGCACTGTCTGCACGTATCCAACTTGTGACAGTCAGGGCAGCCATCTTCGGAAGTAATACTGTGGAGTACACACTGGTTACTTGTTAATAGTAGGGTTACCTGTTAATACATTAATAAAAACAACAATACAAAAACGATTTGATGTTCCTCATTGAAATTTCGAGCAATAAGGTTCCTGACCTATCCTGCCAATTCCTGCATTCACCATGAGGATATTTGGCCAAATATATGGAGAAAGGAAAGCAACTATTTGTGGATAAACACCAGGCACATTCACTGCGCTCAGACAGGCATTCTATACAAGTTCCTCTCCTGAAAGTGCACACACAAAAAAAAAAGCATTAAAACAATTTATAATTCCTTCAATAATTGAGCAACAAATAAATAGCAGCACATTGTGTACAAAATCCAAAATGAGTTCACGGAGTAAAATGCATACAAGTAACAAGGGGGCAGACAATTGCTGTGGTGCTTAATGGCATCAGGAAACCTTCCTCTTCGTGTGCACGTCAACTCACTCTTCAGCCACTCGCAGGTGCCTTCCTGCAATGGATACCCAAGTGCATGATTGAAATCCATCGGATTAAACATTCCCACAATTCTATGGCCTTTATATTTCTTACAGAAATTGTTGTTAACAGTAACAACCCCACCCCAAATCCTCCCTCTTCCAAATTTCCAGTTTTCCCTCCTGAGAGTTTCTCATTGAAATAAGAAACTCTCAGGAGGGAAAATTTAATAGACATACACCCTTCGTTCCTCCTGAAACCCTTTGTTTGTCAAAGTCTGGCTCTATCTTGGCCTTCAATTCTGCTGTTGGTGTTTCCCCCCTCTCTCAATTGTTCCTTTAATCCTGTTGTGTCCTGATCTGTTCAGTATACCAATACTAACTGTTCCACAAGTCTCGACGATGTTTACAAAATGGAACAGAGAAGAATGGCATCCAGGGGATGATGGAGAGGTTGGGAAGGAACAAAGAGTCAAGGACTTTCAAAAGTTTCAAAACAGATAGAATTTATTTTTTGTAAAGGCATAAAAATGCTCCCCACCATTATTCTGTGCATTTTGAAGGTATGACTGCAGAAGGTTTGGCAATCCTCCAAGTATCCAAATCCAAAATCCAAATCCATTGGGACCATACTCTGGACAGAGCGTTGGTGCTGCCAAAGCAGTCTCCTCGGCAATTGGGCATGATCCTGGACAGGTCGCCACTTCGACGCAGGATACTCGAATGGCTCAATCATCCCAGAAAACTAGTACTCATTTTGCCGACCTCGGAAGGATGACAGGCTGAGTAAACACCACCTGGTATTAATTTGACGAAGACTTACAAAAGTTTCAAAACAGAATTTTTTTTGTAAAGGCAAAATAGTGCTCTCCACCAGTTTTCTGGATTTGAACTCAGGACGCTAGGAACCCAAGCCCACCACCCTAACCATTAAGCCAGCACCAGGTGCAGGCCCAAGCCTCAAAGAAGAGCAAACACTTGCTCCACTCTTCAAAAGGATTTTCAAGCTACTCACTTACAGTGAGTGGGCAGATACCATTTTTGTATCTTGTCAGTGTTTTGGGTTGGGGGTGGGGGGGTAGTATACAGAGCCAAGGCTTGTAGAAGAGTTAGAACACAACATGGATCAGGATGCAACAGAACAAAAATAACCACAGAAAGAGAAGGGGGAAATGCCAACAGCAGGGCTGTGGGACAATATAGAAGGAGATGAGCAACAAGAGATGTGGGTAAGGATGAAGGGTATGGGAGAATGCAGGGGTGCATAAGATGGATACAGAAGTAAACTATCAGGATGGAAAAAACTGGAAGTTTGTGGTGAGAGGAGCAGGGTTTAACTGCAATAAGATCATGGTATTGGCTGGGGGGGGGGGTGATTTGAGATGGTGGCAAACAGCTGCCTTGAAGATCTGGAGGGAGAGATGAGATTGAAGAGGATATGAAAGTTGGTTCCACAGGTGGGGAAAAAAGATGAATTAATGAATGGAGACCTTGTGCACCCTGCAAAAAACTGGGGAGGACAAAGCAAAGTGCGAGTCTCATAGACTCAGCTTCATCAAAGAAAGTTCCATTGATCTTGAAGGCCTTAGTTTCCAAGGCATCAAGCTGAGGAAAAAGTGAAGCAGCAGTATCAGCCCAGAGATGAGAGCAGAACTCCACCAAGCTAAGGATGAAGGCCTTTTAGGTGGAATGGAGTTCAAGTGTGTCAAGGAAGGACTTTGAATGATGGATGATACCCAGTTGGCAACTGGCTTTATTGGCCAATTTTGAAATGTGGTTTGCCAAAGAAAGATCATGGCTAAGAGTGAGACCCATGAGTTTGAGTGACTGAACTTCTTTGAGAGGATTGTTCAGAAAGTATATGTGTGAATTTGTCATATGATGCTTTCAGAGAAAGAGAAAGAAGGAGAAAGAGAAAGAGAAAGAGAAAGAGGCTTCTCATGATTGAAAGACATTCCTATTGTTTGACCAGCTTGTGATTTTGTCAAGGTCTTAAGAGAGGGAAGTGACTGCTGCCTGTCTACCTGAAAGATAAGGAATGTCACAGCAGAGGGTGGAATCATCAGCAAACAGACAAATAGGGTTTTTCAGAGTTAAAGAGATTGTTGATGAAGATTAGGAAGAGGACAATATCACCACATTGGAGCACTCCAGCCTTGACAGGGAGAGTATATGAAAGAATTCCTGTGAGAGCCATATGTTGATGATGAGAGTGGATGAAGTCCCCCTCCTTCCAAATTTACAGTTTTCCCTCCGGACAGTTTTTTTTCTGTATCCACCTTGTCCACACATGCATTCTCTCCTGCCCCCCACCACCATTGTTTGGCCTAGTCTGCCCCTATTTTGGCCTTCATCTCTGCTGTTGGTGTTTCTGTTTCTGTTTCTGTTTCTCTGTCTGTTTCTGTTTCTGTTTCTGTTTCTGTTTCTCTGTCTGTTTCTCTGTCTGTTTCTGTTTCTGTTTCTCTGTCTGTTTCTGTTTCTGTTTCTCTGTCTGTTTCTGTTTCTGTTTCTCTGTCTGTTTCTGTTTCTGTTTCTCTGTCTGTTTCTGTTTCTGTTTCTCTGTCTGTTTCTCTGTCTGTTTCTGTTTCTGCTTCTCTGTCTGTTTCTCTGTCTGTTTCTGTTTCTGCTTCTCTGTCTGTTTCTCTGTCTGTTTCTGTTTCTGTTTCTCTGTCTGTTTCTCTGTCTGTTTCTGTTTCTGTTTCTCTGTCTGTTTCTCTGTCTGTTTCTGTTTCTGTTTCTCTGTCTGTTTCTCTGTCTGTTTCTCTGTCTGTTTCTCTGTCTGTTTCTCTGTCTGTTTCTGTTTCTCTGTCTGTTTCTGTTTCTCTGTCTGTTTCTCTGTCTGTTTCTGTTTCTCTGTCTGTTTCTCTGTCTGTTTCTGTTTCTCTGTCTGTTTCTCTGTCTGTTTCTGTTTCTCTGTCTGTTTCTGTTTCTCTGTCTGTTTCTGTTTCTCTGTCTGTTTCTCTGTCTGTTTCTGTTTCTCTGTCTGTTTCTCTGTCTGTTTCTGTTTCTCTGTCTGTTTCTCTGTCTTCTGTCTGTTTCTGTTTCTCTGTCTTCTGTCTGTTTCTGTTTCTCTGTCCTCTGTCTTCTGTCTTCTGTCCTCTGTCCTCTGTCTTCTGTCTTCTGTCTGTTTCTCTGTCTTCTGTCTGTTTCTCTGTCTTCTGTCTGTTTCTCTGTCTTCTGTCTGTTTCTCTGTCTTCTGTCTTCTGTTTCTCTGTCTTCTGTCTTCTGTTTCTCTATCTTCTGTTTCTCTGTCTTCTGTCTTCTGTTTCTCTGTCTTCTGTCTTCTGTTTCTCTGTCTTCTGTCTTCTGTTTCTCTGTCTTCTGTCTTCTGTCTTCTGTTTCTCTGTCTTCTGTCTTCTGTCTTCTGTTTCTCTGTCTTCTGTCTTCTGTCTTCTGTTTCTCTGTCTTCTGTCTTCTGTTTCTCTGTCTTCTGTTTCTCTGTCTTCTGTCTTCTGTTTCTCTGTCTTCTGTCTTCTGTTTCTCTGTCTTCTGTCTTCTGTTTCTCTGTCTTCTGTCTTCTGTTTCTCTGTCTTCTGTCTTCTGTCTTCTGTTTCTCTGTCTTCTGTCTTCTGTCTTCTGTTTCTCTGTCTTCTGTCTTCTGTCTTCTGTCTTCTGTTTCTCTGTCTTCTGTCTTCTGTTTCTCTGTCTTCTCCGTCTTCCGTCTTCCGTCTTCCGTCTTCCGTCTTCCGTCTTCCGTCTCTGTTTGTTTCTCTGTTTCTGTTTCTGTTTCTGTTTCTCTGTTTCTGTTTCTGTTTCTGTTTCTCTGTCTCTGTTTCTCTTTCTGTTTCTGTTTCTGTTTCTGTTTCTCTTTTTATTTCTCTGTCTGTTTCTGTTTCTCTGTCTGTTTCTGTTTCTCTGTCTGTTTCTGTTTCTCTGTCTGTTTCTGTTTCTCTGTCTGTTTCTGTTTCTGTTTCTCTGTCTGTTTCTGTTTCTCTGTCTGTTTCTGTTTCTCTGTCTCTGTTTCTGTTTCTCTGTCTCTGTCTCTGTCTCTGTCTCTGTCTCTGTCTCTGTCTCTGTCTCTGTCTCTGTCTCTGTCTCTGTCTCTGTCTCTGTCTCTGTCTCTGTCTCTGTCTCTGTCTCTGTCTCTGTCTCTGGCTCTGTCTCTGGCTCTGTCTCTGGCTCTGTCTCTGGCTCTGTCTCTGGCTCTGTTTCTGGCTCTGTTTCTGGCTCTGTTTCTGGCTCTGTTTCTGGCTCTGTTTCTGGCTCTGTTTCTGGCTCTGTCTCTGTTTCTGTGTCTCTGTGTCTGTGTCTCTGTGTCTGTGTCTCTGTCTGTCTCTCCCCTGTTACTTTGTCTTATTACATCCTGATCCGTTCAGTGTACTAGTACTAGCTCCTCCACAAGCCTCGACTATGCATACAAAAAAGGCAGCAATCCAAGATTCCGTAGCCTTGGATTCCATTGGATTCCATGGATGGAGTTGGCCTTGGATTCCATAGCCAGAGAGTTTGAGAACAAGGCAGGGTGCCAGACTGTATTTAAAGTTCGAGATATGTCTAGAGAGAGGGCTATTATCTCATGCCTGACATTCAAAGCCGCTATCCATTGTTGGGAGGAGAAACACCATGTCCAAGGTAGAGTGACCTTGTCTGAATCCAAATTGATGATCTGAGATGAGGTCATTGGAGAAAAGGAATGATTTGATGTCAAATGCGATGATAAATTCCAGGACCTTGCTGATTTGAAGTAAGGTCTGTATTTAAGAGGATTGGTTTATGCACCTTTTAATGTCATGCAGTTATGTTTTCTGACTTCCAATCAGATGGAATATGATAGGGTGAAAAGGGCAAGAGCAGCAAAGCAGGATTTTAAGACACATGAGCTGATGCCACCCAATCCAGTTGCTGAATCAGAGTTGAGGGTTGCCAGAAACTTATCCAGCTTCTCAAGCACAAAAGACACAAAGCCCAAGAAAGTTGTGTATGACTGGGTAGGGTGGGTACAGAGAGAGGTGTTGGGGACAAGATTTGGAAGCAAACAAAATTGAGGAATTTGACATTTTCACGAGTGGAGTCAGCGGAGGTACCATTTGAAGTGAGGGAATGGATGGAGCGGGAGCATCCTCAAGAGACAAACAACAAAACAGCACCAGGTTTTGATAAGGGAGACAAGTTTGAAAGTTCAATCTTGAGTTTGGACAGATGTTGTTTTCTGGCTCTTCTGAGAGTAGACACATACTTGTTACGGGCTTTGTGGAATGACGTGAGGTTACCTTCGGTCCCATTTCCCTTTCAGGAGGAGAATGCAAGTTTTTGCAAGGCAACTGCCTCACCACAGGATTCAGTGTGCCATGGACAGGAGGATGGGTATGATAACTGAAGATGAGGCTGTGCTTAAAGCCTATATCTCACTGGGCTGCGACAGCTCGCGACAAAATGCTAACGGGATTCTCCAAAATGTCTGGAAACGTTCGCGGTGATTCTCAATTTCCTCGCGTGAGTCGCAGGACGTCGCTCTGGTGTCGCTTGAATTTTGAACATGTTCAAAAAATTAGTGCGACAAATTTTCTCTCAAAATAGTCACAGAGTCGTCCCGGTTGTCTCGAACGCTTCTCAATTTAGTTTCCGTGAGTCAGAAGGTGCGACAAATGTGAGACAACTTTGTGAGGGATTGGCGAACATGAAACTAAATTGTGACTGATTGGAGAAAAAAATGATAATCTGTCCTGGGACCCCTGAGAGCGTGACAAAACTGCGTGGCCACCTGCTTATTTTTGTGATACTGTATGAAAACTTGTATGTATTTGTAACTTGACAGTGTATGCATTGTTTGCACTTGAAAATTTTCATGTGATACTTCCATATTTTCATGTGACAATTTCATTTATTAAAGTCTTTTGCTTCAATATGTTGTTCTGTTATTTCAAAAGAAATTAATCAGAAATTTGCACAATGTATTGTAAACTCAATTTAATATATACATAGAAATCCACATGTTATCCATGCAATGTAATGTAGATAGATTCACAATAGTTCAATCCAGATATGACTAAAAAATAAAAATAAAAATAAAAAAACTCAGAGTCCAAATTGGAAAACCAGCATTGTCTGTCCTCTTTCTCTCCGATTCTGAGTAAAAGCACTACTACTACTACTACTACTACTACTACTACTACTACTACTACTACTACTACTACTACTACTACCACTACAACTCTACCAGCCTCTCATACATGCCATACTTGTGTCTCTTCAAGAGCCATTCTTGAATGATTGCTGCAAGGGAGAGGTCTCATATATATATATATATATATATATATATATATATATATATATATATATATAGATATATATATATATATATATATATATATATATATATATATATATATACATGTTCCCGATTTCTCAATTGTCACGCACAGCTGTCGTGCGACTGTTGCACAACATTTGCGTGATGGTCGCACGACCGTCGTGTGACCGTCGCGCGACAGTTGCATGTGCCAAAAAATTCTCAGTTTTGTCACCTGAACATCGCGCGAATGTTGTGCGACATGTATGCGAACTCCAGGCAAAGTTCATCCCAAATTTTGCCGGGAGTTCGTGGGACATTCGTGCGACATACGCAACTGTGTTTTAGTATAAATTCAGTGCGATTCCAAGTGAAAATTATCTCTGTTTTATCGCAATTTTGTGTCTCCAACTAGTCGCGAGCTGTCGCAGCCCAGTAAGATACAGGCTTAAAGGAAGAGCAGGTTTCTGTGGAAGAATTCCAAGTCTGAGTTAATATCAGGGGTGGTAGACATCAGAGACCAGAACTGATGTGCAATATCTGCGTGCAGTCCCTGCCAATTTGCTTGAGTGAACTGCCAGACTCGCCGACATCAAGGCTGTTCTCTGAGAATGCCCAAAGAGATGTTAGCCTTCACAAGCACATGATTAGATTAACATTGTGGAGCAGAGGAAGAGCATGATCCATCAGCGGGGAAGTTGGTCAAAACAAATCCAGAAGGGAGGATTTGACATTGGGAGAAAACTTGGTGGGGAAGTTTACAGATTGAAGATTAATTGCTTGCATTAATCTGTCCATGTGCTATTCTACATCTTAAAATTTCCCAATACTTGAGCAACCTCATTCCCAGCGACCATTCAATGCCAAAGAGCAGTTTGATAATATAAACTGTCAGCCAAACTGCTCCTCCATCTCCTTCGATAAAGATATTGTTACGGCTGTGGAAATTCGCATTACACCATAAAGGGCCCTCAGGTGAGATATCTCCATAGGTACATGTGTAGTTAGCCCAAACCCGTTGTATAGAGGGAATTTATGTGATCAATTCGGGCTGCGATCCTCCAGTTAGTCGTTTTTCTTTCCCTATCTTTGATTTCAAACGAACAAAAACCAACAAGGATGCTGGTGGGTTTTTCCCGCCATTCTTCCCCGTGCTTTCTGTGAGGGAAGGGGGAGGGGCAGCTCGCCGCCGATTGGTGTATGGACAGCGTGAGGCAGTCGGGGTTGGAGAACGCCCCTTTTTCGAGAACCCTCTCGAAGGAGGATGGAGCCGAAAACGGGGTGGAGTGAAGGGCAGAGCCCCGCACTATAAAAGTCGGACACGGGTGGGGCGCGCTTCCTCTTCCTCCTCTTCCTCTTCGTCCTGGAGCTGGTCTCGTCGTTCGTCTTGGCTGGTGGTCTGGTCTGGTCTTCTGTCGGTGCGGTCCCGAGACCCCGCTTCCGCGTGGACGACACGAGCTACGCACGGCACGAGCTCGGTGCACCCACCGGAGAGAGCTCGCAGACCGCGAGAGAGGTCGGGCCCAGGCGCGACCACGCTGACGGTCGTGGGAGAGGGACTCACCAGCCACAAAAGGGAAGTCGCGACTTCCTTTCTTTTCTTGTCTTTGGGTCTGTGTGAATGACTGTGGATGGTGCCTGTCCGACAAGTAGAACTGTTTCAGTGTTGCCGTGGATGCGCGTAGTCGGTTTTAACTCTTGCTTTCGCTTTGTATGTACATTGTGATTATTGTGACTGTAAATACGTGCCTTCTACGCTGTCTGTGTGTGGAATTAAACGTGCTTGTGTAATTGTTCCTGCTCTGCTTCGTCTCTTTTCCTTTTTTATTGACCCTCCATCTTGCATCACGTAAGGGGTTCGTAATGGGTTTAAAACGCCCGGTAATTAATCGGAACTGTCAAGGCCGATGATAACACTGCTTGGTTATCACTGTAGCACGGAACGGACTGCTTAAGTGGTTCGTGTCCGGAGTCGGCCTGTGGCGTGGTACGATCGCCCAGTCGACCATTCGCGCAGGTACTTAGGTAGATCGAATTTGGCGAGCAACCCTATCCTGCACGGGTGGGCAATTGGCACGATCATGGTGAGGTTAAACCCCCACCCGTGACTAGCTCCCGGCGTTGTTCCGAGAGGGTCACGACTGAATTGTCCGTTCCGCTGGGCGAGGCGGCCGCCATTCGAGTCGAGCGGCCGATCGCACGCCGGTGGGCGCGAATTCGCAACAATATTCTCTTTTTGTGCTTGATCTACGGATAAAGGCTGAGAACACATCATTGGTCTTCTGTGCTGTGAAGTGGCCAGGATTTAAATGTGCAATATTTGAATGTTTGTTTCACATTTAGACATTGCGATCTGGGACCAGAACATGAAGCAAGTTCTGTCACTGGCATATATTTCCATATCAAAGTGAATGTACATAGAGAATAATGTATAGTTCTAGTGTCATCATTGCCAGTAGTAAAACCAAATACAGCTATACACTTCTTTTTCACACCAGGAAATGTAGCTCAGAGTAGCCTTGCCATCAGTTTTAGGAAAAAATATTTCACAATATCTTCAAATTGATGGTGCTAAAATAAGCTGTCGTTGGTTGACAAAATCACTCATGAGACAGGTAAACAGCTGTTGTCCATGGACCATGAATCGTGGAAGTGTTAAAAGCATGCCTTGATATTTCTTTGGAAGTGATAGTCCAAAGGATATGCTTATAAGAGAGTGGACAGAAGGCAAAATTTGGTTTTCTCGAACATAAGTTACAGAATATAATCCATAAGGTAACATGGACCATGCACAAGCAGGTATAATCTATATATTACTAAAAGTCTCATCTTGTATGTATGTATGTATGTATGTATGTTCCCGAAATATAGCCAAAACGGTACACGATAGCACAAAAATTTAGGGCCGTTTTACTCACCATTCTCCTGCAGCGTGCAGTATCAAGTTTCGTTAAAATCGGGCAACAAATAAATTATGAGAAATTCAATTCCCGATTCAGTCAAGTACTCTTTGGGAGAATTTGATCAATGCAAACAAACTCAGCAGTATAGTTCGCTGGAGCTATCTTTTTTTTCATTGAAATTATTTATTTAAAAATCTCAAACATTTAGTTTCGACAAAGAACGGTTTATTTTTAAGCATAAAATAAACATCGCCATTTTGATCTCATGCTTCCATGTTCATTAATAAATAAAATTGTGTTTAGAAGATTACGCACAATAATTTCTTCGACTTTCTTCTCTCCGTTTTTTTTACTTTTTTCACATTGACACGCAATAATAAGTTTCGATCAAATAGGGCAACAAAAAATATTGTTTAAAAAATCAATTCCCAGTTCAATCAAGTACTCTTCGGGATTATTTGATCAACGCAAACAACCTCAGCAGTATCGTTCACTGGAGCTATATTTTCTTTTATGAAAATTTTTTTTTATCAACCTATGTCACAACGGGAACCCAACGGGTTAACAGGTCGTCTAGTTTATAATTAAAATTTATACGGACCTCTGGGACATTGTACATGTTGCTGCATTTGAGCCTGGGGAATAACTATTGAAATCTATCTATTCAGGTTCTTCGTTCTTCGACGCCAGCTCGATGCCTCCTCCCCCAGGGTTATTAGGCCCTGGCCCATTGTCTCCCCCCACCCCCACCAACCCTCTCCCCCTCCACCACACCCCAGTGCATTTCAAGCATTATCATGGTGCAGAAGCAGCAAACTGAAGCTCCAGACAACCAGAGTGGACGTCCATAGCAGTTTGGAACCGCAAAACCATCCATTGGTTCAAATGCAGCCCCCTGCGACACACGCCGACCCAGCACCCAGATCCAGTCCATTAGATATGCACCCCTGGAGTGACAGGCAAGACCATCCACCGGTAGCGGCATGGGACACGATACTCACTGATATTCTTTGTTCTTTGTTCCTTTGACACTTCTTTCTAATTTTTTTACAATTCTCTTTATTCATTCTCATTCTTGCTTTTTCTTCTCTTTCGCATATTTTACTCACTATTTCTCTCTTCGATCTGTCTGTTTAAGAAGAAGTGAATTATTGCAGAAAGTTTTCTGCAAAGGTCACTTGGCTGCTCCTGGATGGGTTTGAGGGTTTTGATGCTTGGATGGAGTATCAACTGAAACCCGAATCCTACCCAGGTTCCTCCTGATGACTCCATCTTTGCTCTTTACTTCTTTGGGTTCCTTCTTGGTCTTCGTTTCATTAAATTGCCTACGTATTTGAAAATATTCATAATGTGTTGCTCTATGGGTATACAAACTTTAATGCATTTGAACACTGATTGTGATCAAAATATCGACTCATGAAAGAGCGAGTTGACAAAACACCACAAACCACCGAGCAATGGGCAGCAACCCAGAAGCAGTAGTAACATAGAAGAGAGAGGTATGTGATGTGGACACATATTAATTCCTGTGGGGGGAGATCTGATCGTCCATTGGTTGACACGCCTGATAGATTATGATTTAAGGGTTGCTTAATTGGCTGGGGAAATGCCACACTACTGATAGTCCAATGACCTTGAGTCCGCCAGATGTCCACATATAGGTATGTCTCTAGCAGTCATGCGCATCTCGTATCCTCGCGCTGACCCCACAATCATGCTCGTTCGCCACACTGATTGGCTGTGAACTAAAGAAGAAATGCTATACAAGGGCAGATATTAACAATGGGAAAGGTTATAACAATAATGTAGGGAGAGTAATGGGGGAGGCAGGGAGTAAATTCACAGGCACTGGGGTAGTGGAGAAGAGGTCTTCCTAATCACGTGCTCAACAAGGTTATTATTTACAGGAATTACGCCACACGCATTCTAATATGTTATTAAATAACTGCTCTAATATATCCCCTATTTTACCCCAATACCAGATTTGTAACAATACTTTCTCTTCACCTTGTTTTGTACTTAATTAATCCTCTTCTACCCAGTGAAATATCTTGAGACAATATTGTTGTGAAAATTGCAAAACTAACTTATTTTTATGAATGCATGTTTGACCAGGATTAAATTAATTTGTTGTGCCTGTTACATCATTTCTAATTCAAAGGTGTGACATTGATGTAGTGCACTTCTCAGATATGGCAGTAATGTATAATTTTCTATCAGTAATTTCGAACTGGCACACAATGGACTACTCCTTTTGAAAGGCACAATGGGATCTTCAATATCACCAGCAAATGCTAGTGGCTGGCTTAATGTCCCAGCCAAAGGATGGCATATGCTGGGAAAGCACCAGGGTAAGGTCAAGTATCAAACACAAACCACAAAGCTCAAAAGTATGTACACTCCCACTAATCAATTGAGTCAACCCTTTAAATGACCATTTCAAACAATGTATGATTTAAAAAGAAAAGCAAAACCATGAAACACTGCAGGTGACACTTGAGCTGCATAATGATAGCCACCCAGAGAAATGTGTGAAAATCAGGATATGTATCATGTAAACATGGATTAAAGTGCAGGAATACAGCAAGCCAGGCAGTGCAGATCGATACCTGAGTGCAAGTGTGGCAGTCAGTGTGTGCAAGACAGAGTGTGCACTGATTTGGTCGCAGTAGCAGAGCATTGCGTTTGCCACGTTCCTGGCAGCTCCAGGAATTTACCAATCTACGTTGTCTGGGCATGCAGATGGCATTTGATAGGCACCAGCCGCAACCTTGGTCTGATAAGCATGCCAAGCAGGTGCTATGAGCCTGGCAATTGGTGGATTTAAATGGTTCAAGGAACAGTGGCAAAATCTCCTGTGGCAAAAGAAAGATGAATTGTTGACCTTGAATTCGATGGAAATTTTTCTGTGAACAGTAAATATCAGCTTACCTGATGAGGGAACTGTGGACCGCCATTCCATTTGAGCTCAACATTACTCTCCTGGTTCGAAATGTTGTCCTGCTGGGCTTCCATGATGAACAAGTAACGGTTTCCTCTCGCAAGATGGGGGAACAATTGTGGTGCATGTTCAGTCATGGTGGCAACGTCTTCTATAAATGGAGTTGATCTCTTAACGGAAATCAACTGCTGCAAATCCATAAAATAATGACTGTTAGGAATAAAACATTACATTAATTTATAAAATAAAAAATGACTGAATGAATAAAAAGACAAGGCACAGGTATAACGAACATGGAGAGCAAGCCATGTTTAATTACAATACAAATCATGATCGTTATTTGGATTATCTTAAAAACTCAACACTCCCGAGTGCATAATCAGCAAGACAGGTTCTTATATAAAGTGTCAAATTAAATAGAGCATGAGTTATTGTTGGTAAATTCATTCTCCACCCTCAATTTATTCTTTGTCACATAGTATTTTAAAAATAAAACAAACAGCCAAAAAGTTCCTTGGAAGGGCCCTCATATTTTACAACAAATTAATATACTGCTGTACGTTTTTAAATTGAAATGGTATGTGGTGACAAAACCCTATCACGCTTTTATTTATTTCTTCATCTTTGATCATTTGTTTATCATGAACCTGTTAGATCGACCATGTTATATACAATGAAACAGAAGACCAGGAAGGAACCCAGAAGTAAAGAGGAAAGATGGGGTCATCAGGAGGAACCTGGATAGGATTCAGGTTTCAGCCGCTACTTTACAACCCTCAAACACATCCAGGTGCAGCCAAGTGAGCCTCACAGAAAAATATTTGCAATAATTCACTTCTCCTGAGAGAGATAGACAATGAAAGAGAGCAACAGAGAGTCACAATGAAGAAAAAAAAAACATATAACCAACTGTGTTTGGGACTATTCAGCAAAATAAAAGCAAAAGCAATTTTCATTCACCGATATCTTTTGGAAACTGGAAACCAACAAGTGGTGCCAGGCACAACAAATCCTGCCCATTTAAGGCATAAAGTTATTTTGGGGATCAAATTTAAATTTGATACATCCTTAACCTGAATGTTGATTATAAGGAATAGAATAAGGAATATTTTAGTCTTAGTTTGAAGTCAATTAAACCATTTTTGACGAAGTTATGAGCGAAAAAGATTTTGACGTTTTCGTGACCTGACCTTGACCTTTGACCTAATTGGACCCAAAAGTTAATGGGGTCGTCCGAGGTTCATTACCCACCTCTGAATACAATTTGACAGTGTTTGAGCCAGCCGTTTTCCCGTAAAGTTGTATTTTCGTAACCATGTTTTCGTTTTTATGGAAAATTTGTAATTTTGACCAAAGACCATGACCCCCAAAACTTTGGACCCTACCGATCTTCACAAATATGCATTTTTCACCATAGGAATGGGTAGGATTATAAGTGACAAATACAATAAGGTTCACTATAGGCTTAGTTTGAAGTAAATCAGATCATTTTGACAAAGTTATGAGCGAAAACGATTTTGATCTTTTTCGTGACCTTGACCTTGACCTTTGATCCACTTGGACCCAAAAGTTAATGGGGTCATCCAAGGTTCATTGCCCACCTGTGGATTAAATTTGGTAGTGTTTGCTAAAGCCGTTTTGCCGTAAAGTTGCTGAAAGACAGACAAACAAACAGACAAACAAACCGGACGATTACAATATCTCGCTCCCTCCCTCCGGGGGGGGGGGGGGGGAAGGGGGGTGCGTGATAATAAAGACAACTTGGACAACAAAGCAGAAAACAAACCACTCCATCACCCAGAGCGAGTGGTTCGTTCTCAATCAACCCGAGTGAGTGCTTTGTGCTCAGTCATCCTGAACGAGTGTTTTGTGCTGCATCAACCTGAGCAAGTTGTTGTGAAAAAACACCCGATTTCCAAGCCATTTGCTGTATTAACGTGTTTTCTAAATTACCGAGCCAAAAAATTTTTTCACACCCATCACACGAAGATGTATATAAAGATTCATGCTTGTAAACATATCCCTGAAATGTCTGTATAAATGAAACGTTGTTTTTCAGTGAAAGCTACTCAAGGTCTTTGGGTTGTTGCCAACAATGTCAGGTTGTGTGTGTGTGTCTGTGTGTCTGTGTGTCTGTGTGTCTGTGTGTCTGTGTGTCTGTGTGTCTGTGTGTCTGTGTGTCTGTGTGTGTGTGTGTCTGTGTGTCTGTGTGTCTGTGTGTCTGTGTGTCTGTGTGTCTGTGTGTCTGTGTGTGTGTCTGTGTGTCTGTGTGTCTGTGTGTCTGTGTGTCTGTGTGTCTGTGTGTCTGTGTCTGTGTCTGTGTCTGTGTCTGTGTCTGTGTGTGTCTGTGTGTGTCTGTGTGTGTCTGTGTGTGTCTGTGTGTGTCTGTGTGTGTCTGTGTGTGTCTGTGTGTCTGTGTGTCTGTGTGTCTGTGTGTCTGTGTGTCTGTGTGTCTGTGTGTCTGTGTGTGTGTGTGTGTGTGTGTTCGTTCATAAGGCATCCCTCTTTCTGTCTGTCTCTGTCTCTGTCTCTGTCTCCACACCCCCCCTCTCCCCTCGTCCGTCCCTCCTTCCCAATAGAGTGCAGCACTCTCCACCCACAACTCTCACACTTTCCCCTCCCGTCTGTCTGTTTCTGTCTGCAGACGTATCCAGACTGTGGTGATGTCTGGACGTTGTTTGTCTCTGGGTGCCGTTTATCCCCAGATGAGTCCGGGCACCATTTGTCTCTGAACGCATCTGAGCAGTGTTTGTGTCCAGACAGTTTGACTCCGGATGTGTCTGGCGGGTTTTGGCTCCGGATGCGTCTGGCGAGTTTTGACTCCGCACTTGTCCAGGCGGTGTTTGTGTCTGGGTCATGCTTGTAGTATGACCGGTAGAAAATGGATTTCAGACCTTATTTTGTTTCCATCTTAACAGTTATTCGATGCAGAATCATTTTGATGAAACAGTTTGAATTGTAATTAATGCTCAACCGCACGTCTGCCTTCCCTTACTCTCTCCTCACACTGTCTTGCCTTCCCCTCCCCCTCCTCTCCTCTCCATCCCCTCTTCTCTCCCCCTCTTCTCTCCCCCCTCCCTTTCTTCTCTAATCCCTCCCTCTCTTCTCTCCCCCTCCCTCTCCCCCTCTTCTCTCCCCACTCCCCCTCCCCTCTTCTCTCCTCCTCCCCTCCCCCTCTTCTCTCCTCCTCCCCCTCTTCTCTCCCCGCACTCAATCCCCCACCCCTCTCTCCCTTTCTCCCCTCTTTTTCTTCGTATTCAAATCAGTGAATCGACAGGTGGTATTTGCTTGTCTATACTAATAAGTGTGTGTGTGTGTGTGTGTGTGTGTGTGTGTGTGTGTGTGTGTGAGTGTGTGTGTGTGTGTGTGTGTGTGTGTGTGTGTGTGTGAGTGTGTGTGTGTGTGTGTGTGTGTGTGTGTGTGTGTGTGTGTGTGTGTGTGTGTGTGTGTTATTCGTTATCTCCACATGCGGGTTGCAGAAGGTGGAACGGAGTCCTCCCAGGTTTCGAATTATCCACCTCCATTTCAGCAAGGACGGTCATGAATCATGGACCAAGGTGTGAAGTTTTGTTCCCAATGTTTTGCTCCGAGGGCTCTTTTGAGGATCGTCACTGAGCCCCGGACAGCTTCTAACTATAGTTTGTTTGTAGTAATATTCCAAGTGATGGTATTTAATAACTCTGTCAGGTTCCTCTTCATCATTCCCATTGCTTCAATGATCACTGGTACAATTTCGGATCTCTTCATTTTCCAGGGTCTTTTAACTTCATTTTTGAGATCGAGGTATTTGTTCATTTCCATGATTTCAACGTTGTTTCAGTCAAAATCGCTGGGGACTTAAATCTCAATTTGAGTGTGTGTGTGTGTGTGTGTGTGTGTGTGTGTGTGTGTGTGTGTGTGTGTGTGTGTGTGTGTGTGTGTGTGTGTGTGTGTGTGTGTGTGTGTGTGTGTGTGTGTGTGTGTGTGTGTGTGTGTGTGTGTGTGTGTGTGTGTGTTTTCAGTCATAATTAAGCATAACATATAATTCTCGTTGCTAACCCCACCCCCCCCCACCTACTGGGATGGATGTTAAACTGGGCATCTCATCTGCTGGAATCCCATTCCCCCTCCCCTCCCACCCCTCTGCCTCTTTCTGCCTCTTTCTCTCTTTCTGCCTCTTTCTCTCTTTCTGCCTCTGCTTCTTTGTGTGCCGGTTCTCGGAAGGACGCCCCCACACACACTCTTTCCCTCCCCTCATTCCCTCCCCTCATTCCCCCCCCCCATCCAATAAAATGCAGCACTCTCCTCCCACATCTCTGTCTTTCTCTCTCTCAAACCCCCTTCTCAAATCTCCTTCCTCACACTCATGATTCCCACAGTGTATAGCAACATTTGGTGAGGTGTCGCTTTCCCCACTTCCCTCCTTTCCTCACTCTTCTCCTCTTCCTAGCCCCCCCCCCATCTAGCTTCCCCTGCCTCCCCTCCTTCCACTCTCCTCCCTCTTCCCCATCATCCTCTCTCTCCCCTCTCTCCCTCCCCTCCCTCCTTCCCTCTTTCTCCCCCCACCTTTAATATCCTTATCAGTGAAGTAACAGGTTGTATTTGCTCATGTATAATATACGATATTTTCGAAGTTTAAAAAGGGCATAGCTCTGTGAAAAATTGACGAAATGCTGAAACTTGAACCATTTCTGTACCTTATCATAATAAATCCTAAAAGCCATGCACCAAGTTTCAGTTGAATATGTTGAAGGGTATGGGGGGGAAAAAAGCCAGCAAATCTACAGGTGTGACTGCTGGACGGACAACAAACCCATAGTCCCCTCGAATGAAAGCAGTAGGGGACAAATAACATAGCAACAAAATAGAAATAAAAACTGCATTCCATTACATGACTATAATTTTCCCATCATAGCAATTCTTTTTTTGAAAGGAAAACTACAAACTACAAAATAGTACCACGGAGTAGCCTTGTGCCCCAGCTAACGGAAACAAAACAAAATGTCCCATTTATCTAGCTTTGCATGTGTCCTTGACGATAATAGTAATACTCACGGCATCATATTCTAGGTTTGTACAAATGGTTGAGCTGATCTATCATAATCATGTGATCGCAGGTTCAAACCCTGACTCCATTGTGACATTTGCAAAAGGGGAAGTGCACCGGTGGTGTAGATATGCCATGTCCATGGTGATGCAACCTACACATTTGCCACTTTGTGCTTAATCAATTCACTGGGTACATCGAATAACAGAAATGGAGCTCAAGCCGCTGTCACACCTTGACGTTTTAGCCAGCGTATGGCAAGGTATCAAAATGTATGTAAAACGCTGGCGTACGCTGAACTATTGATGTTTTTTTTCCAGTTTTGGATGTATTCATAACGAGTTGGACGTATGCATAATGTATTAGTAATGTACACAGAACGTGTCGCCAAAATATAGATAACTTATATCAACGAATGCTGAGCGTGTTGTCGGCGTTCACAATCTATGCCCAACTATAGTCTAACTTATGCATAGCGCGGCAGCGTATCGCCGATGATCACATAGCATAGCCTATTAAAAGGCAGCGGCTCGACGATTCAAATCTTAACCGCACTGGACATCGAAGTGTCAAGCCACTGTCACACCTTGACGTTTTAGCCAGCGTATGCCGACTTATGAAAAATTTTCCGAATACGTTATGGGTAAGTTTTGTATACGTTGAGAGCACGCTGACGCATGCTGGCATACGTCGTAATACAGCATACATCATAGAAATATGTTTCGGGTATGCTAAACTTTCCTCGACGTGTTTCGACTTATGAGTAACTTACAAGTAACGTGTGTCAACGATAGCGTAACGTGCCTACAACTTATGGCCAGCGTATGTAGAATGTGTGAGTCATACGCTGGCATACGTCGATAAATTTCAAGCATGTTAAAATTTGTCGATGAGCTCGGCGTACCATGACGTATGCCAGCATACTACGACGTATGCCAGCGTGCTCTTAACGTATACAAAACTTACTCTTAGCGTAATCAACGTGTGCCAGCGTTTTAGACAAATTTTTCATACGTCGGCATACGCTGGCTAAATCTTCAAGGTGTGACAACCCCTTCAAATATGACAGTGGTTTTGAAAATTGTTATAAAAAGAGCAAGATTATAAACAATGACATCTTCACCAACATGAAATCAGCTGAATAGCAAGGAAATATTGTTCACTCAAGAGATTTGTCTATCAAAAGGACAAAGATTATCGTGATTGGTTGGAGATAATCGTTTACAGCCTATCAGGTAAATTTGGAGATTGGGTAATGTGAATAGGCCTTGGAGAGAAGACACCAAACGGGAAGGTAGGATGTGAGAATTACAGCCAGAGATGAGCAATTTAAGTTGAACCACATATGCATCATCATTAAAGCAAACCTGTGTGGAATGCTTAATGGGCCAATACCCAGTGTGCTCTCGTTTTATTTAATTACACTCATCATTGCATTAAACTTTCAACTGTGAGGTGAGCTTTTCATGTGGGTTGCAATTGCCAGTTCAAAGAACCATTTAGAAGAGCCAGTTAACAAGTGGTGTGAGCCAGATAATATCACATTCGTGTTATATTTAAAACAACTAAACAACCCCATGATTCTTAGAATTTGTTTAAAAACAAAGTTGGAAAGTGCTCAGTAACATTTATATACTGAGAATAACATACCAAAGTATCATCACGGGTGCTGTTGGGTGTTTGGCTGAGCCAGAGGCGTGCGTTAACCTTCCGAACCACCATGAACAGCTTTAGGCTTTCATCCAACCGAGTGCGCACAGAAAGTGGATGGATGAACCCTCTGAACAAAGCAGTCACATTTGTACTCAGCCGATTTGCCTGGACTCGTGTCATGAACACGGGAAAAATGGATGCACTTACTGTCCTCGAAATAGAAACCTGGATGCAGATTATAAACCGATTACAATTCATTCTGTAACTTTAGAATAAAACAAACATAGCTATAAACACAATCAAAGCACAACAAAGTCATGGCCAAGAAGGCAAGGTTTTCTGCATCACCGAGGCCAAGTCGGGCAGAAAATGGTTTTGCTTGCACCACCTGGAACAAGTCAAGCAGAAAATGATGCTTGAAAACACCTTGAAACGATAACTTTAAGAATATTAGAAGTACAATACCAGATCCACTCCTGCAGCATGGTAGTGTTGGCCATAATTACTCAAAAGTCACGAGTCTACGACTCCCTGAAGGACTGATGGAGGTTGTTTTAGCAGTCTGTTAATACCTTCTCTTAGTCGATTCAGTTTCGGTCATTTGCTCTTGGATCAATTTTCTAAACCCAATTTTCTTAAGCCTTAACCACTACTCAATACGTGTCAACTGCACAGGACATGCAGTGTCAGAGTAAATTATTTAAACGACAATATAATAATTATCACTCAGATGTGACTGTGTGTTTGTGCATCACCAACACCTATCTCAATATGCTGAGCCACAATCCCATCTGTGATGAAAGACTGTGTGAAAATCTACACATAAAGAACCATTGCAAACTATTTTACTTCCACACTAAAATTAGCAGAGAATACCACAACTTTATGTAAACCATGAGTCAAAATACCTCATCTGGCTGACTGTTGTTTCGTGGTTGAAAGTATTTCATCAAATGCACCCCTGGGGGGTAATCGAGCATCATGCAGTCTTCAAATGATGTCACAAAGGTGGCAGCATCACCCCACCAGCCAGTTATGTTTTGTTCTGGATTAACATAGCATTTATCTGCATCTACAACAAGGAACACATGTCATCAAAAGTGCTTCAGTAAAAAAGTATAAAGCTGTTATATAAATCAGTATAAAAAGTATAAATCAGTATAAAAAGAACACAAAAAAGTATAAAATCTGAAATCAACGGGCCAGTTGTACTTTCAAAGTTTAACAATCAAATTTGGGTTTCGTTGTCCACAAGAAAAAATACATTTTCAGCACGCGCCTTCTCAAGGTTTGGCTATATTATAGGGCTATTAAACCTTTATCCAACAATACATTTGAAATCTGATTGGGATAATGACATCTGAAATCATGGGATAATGTATTTCACAGTCAGAGACATGGTTGGAAATTAAAGTTGACATTAAAGACATGGTTGGACTGCCTCCTCCGAGACACAGCAAGGGCACTCACTCCAAAAGCGAGGGCACTTTTAATTATGTCTGAAGCCAAATGGTTTGAAGATCATTTCAGGTTCATAATGTTATGCTTATGCTGCGAACCCATGTCTTAATTGCCAGATGTGCTGACTTCTTCGTGAAAAATACAATTTTATACCTTTTTTATGACAGCAATGTAAATATTTTTGATTCAGAGATTTCTCAAAAATACAGCTGCATGTGCATGGGAGGTCTGACAAAAAAGGGATTTACTTGGTGGTCACTCACAATCATTAAAAAGGCATGTGGATTAAAATGTTACATTTATTGGAGACGATTTTGTCTCACAGTGGAGAAAAAAACTCCTCTGATTTAAATGGACCATAAATCATCCATCTTATTATCATCATTACCTGTCTTTTATCTATGGTATGTCAAAGGTTATAGAAGCTTGTTCTTTTCAGTAAACATTTGTCAGGGGAACATCTTTATTTTGGTGAAATGGTCAAAGTGTTACCCTAACCCAAATTTCGGCAAACTACATTTTTCACAGCATTTTTCACAGCACAAAATCTTTAGATTTCGTAAGTATATTGATGACTTCCGTCCTCTGTTTGTGTGTTTGTTTGTGTTTGTGCATTTGTGTGTTTGTTTGTAGCCACGATAACTTGAGAACGGAAGAAGCTACCAATGTCAAATTACACCACTTGATTCAGGAGGGGGGTGGCTAGCACTGATTAGATTTTGGTCAAAATCGGTCAAAGGTCAAGGTCACAGTGAGGTCAAACATAATTTCGTAAATTCATGTGGAGAAATGGAGTATTTTTGCTTCGGTCGACGTTACGAGTTCGTTTTAACGTCAATTTTAATTTTGTCTTCGGTTTTTTGTGATCGCTTAGGATGCATAACACTCGGTTGTGGAAATTCTGGTAAAAATCGGATTTTTTGGAGAGGTTTTAAGATTGTATAAAAAATATTTCACTCGCCACGTGGTGCAGTGCGCTCGAGCAGACGTGGCGTTGAGTCACGTAAAGGTTTTGCGTGTGCGCGCTGATGGTGTTTTCGATAAAGATTGTGTTTAAAAGTCATTTTTTTATCCCAATAAAGGTTATCGTCGCATGCCTGACTCGTTAAGCCATAGGATTATATAAAGATTGTTAGTGGATGACTGAATATTACGGTTTTGTGACTGATAAAATAATATTAAATAATTGCGTGGTGAAATGGAGATTTTTGCTTCGGTGGACGTTACGAATTCGTTTTAACTCGGATCGCAATTCTGTTTTCACTTTTGGTAACGGTTAAGTATGCTTAACACTCGATTGTCAAAATTCTGGTAAAAATGGGATGTTTTATGAGATTTATGTCGGGTGTCGTGTCTGAGGCTTAACTGAAGATGATGCTAATGAGGGGGATTGTAACACACGGCATTACACGCTCGTTTTAAAGTCAATTTCAATCCTGTTTTCACTTTTGGTAATGGCTAAGAATGCTTAATACTGGGTTGTCGAAATTCTGGTAAAAATCGGATCTTTTATGAGATTTATGTCGGGTGTCGTATGAGGCTTAACTGAAGATTATGCTAATGAGGGGGATTGTAACACACGGCATTACGCGCTCGTTTTAAAGTCAATTTCAATCTGTCTTCAATTTTGGGAACGGTTAAGTATGCTTAATACTCGGTTGTCGAAATTCTGGAAAAAAATCGGATGTTTATGAGAGGTTTGGTACAGAATCATCGTAGAAACTTCTGGTTTGCGTTGCGACCTTCTCCAGAGACAGCTTTTATTAGACAAGGTCAGAGGTCAAGTTGATGATTTTGTAAGTACCAGTCTATAACTGCTTGTTTTTTACTTATGAAATCTAAAGATTTCGTTAGTATATTGATGACTTCCGTCCTCTGTTTGTGTGTTTCTTTGTTTGTGTGTGTGTGTCTGTGTGTTTGTTTGTAGGCATGATAACTCGAGAACAGAAGAAGCTACCAATGCCAAATTACACCACGTGATTCAGGAGGGTGATGGCTCGCGCTGATTAGATTTTGATCAAAATCGGTCAAAGGTCAAGGTCACAGTGAGGTCAAACATTCGATTTTTGATGGTTTTGTGCAGAATCATCGTAGAAACTTCTGGTTTGCATCGCTACCTTCTCCAGAGACAGCTTTTATTAGACAATGTCAGAGGTCAAGTTGACGAGTTCGTAAGTACCAGTCTATGACTGCTTGTTAGTTACGAAATCTTAAGATTTCGTAAGTGTATTGATCACTTCCGTTTCTGTTTGTTTGTTTGTGTGTTTGTTTGTTTGTTTGTTTGTCGGCACGATAACTCGAGAACGGAAGCAGCTACCAATGTCAAATTACACCACCTGATTCAGGATGGTGATGGCTAGCACTGATTAGATTTTGGTCAAAATCAGTCAAAGGTCAAGGTCATCGTGAGGTCAAACATAATTCCGTAAATTCATGTGGAGAAATGGAGTATTTTTGCTTCGCTCGACGTTACGAGTTCGTTTTCACTTCGATTTTAATTTTGTCTTCGGTTTTGCGATCGCTTTGGACGCTTAAAACTCGGTTGTCGAAATTCTGGTAAAAATCGGATGTTTTGGAGACGTTTTAAGATTGTATAAAAAATATTTCACTCGACGCGTCACGGGTTGTCATGTGATGCAGTGCGCTCGAGCAGACGCGTTGTTGAGAACGTAAAGGTTTTCCGTGTGCGTGCTGATGGTGTTTTTGATAAAGATGGTGTTTAAAAGTCATTTTTTATCCCAATAAAGGTTATCGTCGCATGCCTGACTTGCTGAGCCGTCGGATTATGTAAAGATTGTTGGTGGATGGCCGAATATTACGGTTTTGTGACTTTAATAAAATAATATCAACTAATTGCGTGGAGAAATGGAGATTTTTGCTTCGCTCGACGTTACAAGTTCGTTTTAATTTCGATTTTAATTTTGTCTTCGGTTTTTGCGATCGCTTTGGACGCTAAAAACTCGGTTGTTGAAATTCTCGTAAAAATCGGATGTTTTGGAGACGTTTTAAGGTTGTATAAAAAATATTTCACTTGACATGTCAGAGTCGTCACGTGATGCAATGCGCTCGAGCAGACGCGTCGTTGAGTCATGTAAAGGTTTTCCGTGTGCGTGCTGACGGTGTTTTCGATAAAGATGGTGTTTAAAAGTCATTCTTTATCCCAATAAAGGTTATCGTCGCATGCCTGACTCGCTGAGCCGTTGGATTATGTAAAGATTGTTGGTGGATGGCCGAATATTACGGTTTTGTGACTTTGATAAAATAATATAAAATAATTGCGTGGAGAAATGGAGATTTTTGCTTCGGTCGACGTTACGATTTTTGATGGTTTGGTACAGAATCATCGTAGAAACTTCTGGTTTGCTTCGCTACCTTCTCTAGAGACAGCTTTTATTAGACAAGATCAGAGCTCAAGTTGACGATTTCGTAAGTACCAGTCTATGACTGCTTGTTTGATACTTACAAAATCTAAAGATTTTGTAAGTATATTGATGCCTTCCATTTCTGTTTGTTTGTTTGTTTATTTGTTTGTTTGTAGGCACGATAACTCGAGAACAGAAGAAGCTACCAATGTCAAATTACACCACGTGATTCAGGAGCGTGGTGGCTAGTGCTGATTAGATTTTGGTCAAAATCGGTCAAAGGTCAAGGTCACAGCAAGGTCAAATATTCGATTTTTGATGTTTTGGTACAGATAACTCGAGAAGGAAGAAGCTACCAATGTCAAATTACACCACGTGATTCAGGAGGGTGCTGGCGAGTGCTGATTAGATTTTGGTCAAAATCGCTCAAAGGTCAAGGTCACAGTGAGGTCAAACATCCAAAACATTTGATTTTTGATGGTTTGGTACAGAACCATCTAAGAAACTTCTGGTTTGCGTCGCTACCTTCTCTCGAGACAGCTTTTATTAGACAAGGTCAGTGGTTAAGTTGACGATTTCGAATGTACCAGTCTATGACTGCTTGTTTATTTTGTTTGTTTCTTTCCAGAGTCGAAGCTCTTGGAAGAGCTAGTACACTCAATGGATCAGGATGTAACAGAACAAAAGGAACAGTACAGAGAGGGGAACACCAACAGCAGAGTTGAAGGACAAGTCAATATAGAGGGAGACTTGGACAAATAATTGGTGTGGGGAGGAATGGGGGGCAGGAAAGAATGCATGGGGTGGACAAGATGAACACAGAAATAAACTATCAGGAGGAAAAAAAAAGAAGGAAATTTGTATGGAAGAGGGATTGGGGTGGGGTGGATGGGGAAGGTGGGGGGGTGTGTTCACGAGGGTAGAAATGTCATGGTTTTGGATTAGGGATGATCTGAGATTGTGGCGAACAGCTGTCTTGAAGACTTGGAGGGAAGAATGAGATTGAAAATTCTCTGAAAGCTGATTCTGGAAAAATAAGAGGAATTAATAAGATGAGGTGAGCAGTGATCTTGGATTTAAGTAGTTTCACCAGAAGGGGTTGATGTTGGACCATGCCCTGCAGAAACCTGGAGGGTGGGAAGGACAAAGCATGGAAAGAGCATGGGGTGCAAGACCAGAAAGGAGGCATCAGAAGACGGAGAGACCACCGACCTGTCTGTGATGGGAATGCGATAGGCCCACATACTCAATTTCAGCTTGGAATATTCCAATAATCTTGGAGGCCTTGGTTCCCACAGCATCAAGCAGAGCAAGGTGTGAAGCAGGGGAGCCAGCCCGGTAGGGAGGGCATTCAGAAATGAGTTAATGATGGTGAGATATAAACATGTACATCATTGTTTTTTTTGTGAAACATCTACTTGATGTTTAACATGAAGGAAAGTTTCGGACTGAATTGAGAATCAGTTGACATTATTGATGATGAATGACATTTCTTTCTTTTAATTTGAGGGTGTTTTGAGAAGGAAGAAAGGAAAAAAAAAGTGTTGAGGCAGAGTAGAAAGGGATGAGTTTAACGAAGGCAACATTGAGAATGATGTGAGTAAGGAGGCAGAACCTGTCAAACACGTGGTCAACAGAAAGAGAATAAGACAAATAAACATCAGGTAAAGAAAGTGTTTTGGAGTTATTAGGGTACCCTGTGAGTACAGGGTACCCTATTGTTTTTCTTATGTTTATTATTTATTAGGGTACCCTGTGAGTACAGGGTACCCTATTGTTTTTCTTATGTTTATTATTTATTATTATTATTATTTTTCCGCCGGCATTTTGCGCCCTGTTTTCACTTTAAAAATCATTTTCTCAGGAACGCAAAGTCCGATCGACACGAAATTTTCACCGTAGTATGTATCTTTTTTGATAGCACAATCACGTTATAATTATGACGTCATTGGTCACGTGGTGCGGGCGCCATCTTGAAAAAAACGATAAACTTTGGACCTCTGTATCTCTGAAATCTTCCAGGGTAAAATTTTTTTCGCTTCATACATTTTAACAAGCTCCCTCTCGGGAACACGTGTGATTTTTCGTGACGTCATCGGTGAAGAGGTATCCCGGTGAAAATTCGTCAAGTAGAACGCCACATGGGAAAAATTTGAAATTTCTTGAGCGTCATCTACACCAAAATTCATCGTAGAAAAAATTTTTTTTGACGTCATCGGTGACGTAATTCGGCCGCCATCTTGTTTTGAAAATTTTTTTTTTTTTAATCTTCTTCTCCAGAACGGCTGTGCAGATTGAGGCGAAACTTTACAGGTATATTCCCCCTGAGGTCCTCTTTCAAGTTTGTTAATTTGTTGTTGATACGTCACATGGTTTGGCGGCCATCTTGAAAAAACCTTAAAACCTTCAAACATCTTCTTCTCCAGAAGCGCTGGTCCAATGAAGGCGAGATTTCAGAATTATATTTGTGACATGGATGCGATGCAAGTTTGTTAATTTCGAAGTGATAGGTCACATGGTTTGGCCGCCATGTTGGATTTAAGAAAAATATTAAATAATGTTTTCTCTGGTATTTCATAAGCCATCGAAGCGAAAATTTGCAAGTGCCTTCCTCCCTCAAGTCTGCATACATGGTAAAAAAATTTTACCTCAGAAGTCACATAGTTTGGCAGCCATCTTGGATAGAAAAATCGACTTTATCCGATTTACACGAAACTTCACACACTTGTTCGGGTCGACGATGGAAAGCAGAATTTAAATTTATGATATCATAGGTCACAAGGTTCGGCAGCCATCTTGGATTGAAAATGAATAAATTTTAAAAATCTTCTTCTCCAGAAGGGCAAGACAGATGAAGACGAAACTTCACACATATATTCCCCATGAGGTCCTTTCTCAAGTTTGTTAATTTGTTCTTGATCGGTCACATGGTTCGGCGGCCATCTTGAAAAAACCCTAAAACCTTCAAACATCTTCTTCTCCAGAAGCGCTGGTCGGATGAAGGGGAGATTTCAGAACTATATTCGGGACACGTAGGCGATATAAGTTTGTTAATTTCGAATTGATACGTTAGACGGTTTGGCCGCTATCTTGATTTAAGAAAAATATTAAATAATGTTTTCTCTGGAACCGCTGAACCAAACGAATCGAAAATTTCTAATTATCATCTACCATCGTGTATGCACGCATGGTAAAAATTATGACATCACACGTCACATGGTTTGGCGGCCATCTTGGATAGAAAAACGCACCTTTACCGATTAACACGAAACTTTACAAACCTGTTCCAATACCCAGTTGGAAGCAGAATATAAATTTCTGATGTCATAGGTCACATGGTTCGTCAGCCATCTTGGATTGAAAATGAATAAATTTTAAAAATCTTCTTCTCCAGAAAGGCAAGACAGATTAAGCCGAAACTTCACACATATATTCCCCATGAGGTCCTTTCTCAAGTTTGTTAATTTGTTCTTGATTGGTCACATGGTTTGGCGGCCATCTTGAATTTACCTTAAAACCTTCAAACATCTTCTTCTCTAGAACACCTGATCTGATCAAGGGGAAACTTCACACCCCTATTGCACATGAGTAGGGAATACAAGTTTGTTAATTTCTAATTGATAGGTCACATGGTTTGGCAGCCATGTTGAATTTAAGAAAAATATTAAATAATGTTTTCTCTGGAACTGCTTTAACCTATCGAAGCGAAAATTTGCGTCTGTCATCCTCCATGATATCTGCATACATGGTAAAAATTATGAGGTCACAAGTCACATGGTTTGGCCGCCATCTTAGATTGAAGGATAAATATTAATTCATGTTTACTCTGGAACCTCTACTTCTATATATGCGAAACTTCATATTTATAATTTAGGCTACATGTGAAACAAAAGTTTAAAATTTCAACCTGATCGGTCGTGTGGTTTGGCAGCCAGAATTATTTAATTATTTGAATCTGGAAGCCAGTAATAACGAAATTGAACGCTTTGTGCTGCCCGGTTCGTAACTCGTCTGTTCCGCTCCCTCTCGAAGCAGGCCTGTTTGTATCACTATTAAATAATGTTTTCTCTGGCAACGCTTATCCGATAAATGCGAAACTTTGCGACTATGATTTAAGTCTCACGTTGTGTCAGTTGTGTCAAAGGCGGACGGACTGGGTACCCGGTCATCACTGCCAGCAGTTATAAAGTGGCAGTTCTAGTTATATTTTTCATTAAACAGAATGTATAAGGAAGTAATTAAAGTGAGGGTGGTGAATAATGGCATAAAGGGGATCGAGACACAGTGACTGGGTATTGAGAAATCATTGGAAAAAAAACAGATAGGCCCAAAACTGTCCAAGCCCAATATCAAAATAAATAGAACTAGAATGGCACTCTGTAGAGCACATCCCTCCACCAGGCTGAACAGTTTACGTTTTGTATCCCACTGATAGGCCGGATCTGCATCCGCACCTTAACCAAAATCGAATTGGCTTGTTTTGTCACCGACCCAACTCATTCACAAAGTTTGTCATAATCCATCGACAAAAGTTTGAAATATAGTGCTCACAAACAAACACACATACGAAAAATCACTCAGAGTTACACTTGGCAAAAAGGAACAGCACTCGATGGAGTGCATACTTCTGCCAGGCTGAACAGTTTACATTTTGTATCCTGATTGGTCGGATCTGAATCTAAACCTCAACCAAAAATCAAATCGGCTTGTTCTTATCACCTAACCAAAGCATCCACCTTGTTTTGTCACAACTCGTCCACAACTTTTTGAGATACCATGCGATATATAGTTTTTGGCCCCATCCCTCAATGGAAAAGAATCACTTAAAATAATATTGGATACGGATCCAGAGTTGGAACTTCACCAACAATGAATCAATTTGTCCTTGTCAGACACCCAACATGTCCACCAAGTTTCATCCAAATCCATCAACAACTTTTTGAGATATCATGCAATATCATTTTTAGCCTTCGACAATGAAGAATCATTTCTGTGAACCTTCTGCGAATCGACCTCCGGTGAAAAATAACTTCTGCAGGGCACATGGTCCATCATCAAGAATGGTGAAGAATCACTTAGAAATTAAAAAATTGTTGTATCCAGATTTGGATCTTCACCGAAATTGAATAGATTTGTCACACACATCCAACCTGTCCACCAAGTTGCATCCAAATCCATTCATAACCTTTTTAGCTATTGTGCTATATATTGTTTTTGGCCCAATCTCTCAGTGGTGAAGAATCACTTTAAAAATTCTAGTATCCGGATTCAGATCTTCACCAAAATCAAGCATTGCTGTCTTTGTCCAGTCACCTACATGCACAAAAAAATTCAGAATGATTGCTTGAAAACTGTGGCCAAAAATCGTGTGACAAACAGACACATAGACAGAAACTGACAAACGCTACAGACAAACAATAATTGGCGAAAAAATTTTTTGCCAAGAAGCAAACAGGGGTGAATACATAATCTCCGTTCACCTTCAGTGGTAGAGGTAATGAGCAAGAATAACTACAAAGGAGTTCCCACTCAATGTGAAGAAAATCGACACAAACCTTGAACAAAATATATGACAGTTTAGACTAATCCGTAACGATTACTTAGCCTTTTGGAAGCTCATTAGACAGAGGACCTAAAGAAGCAACTACGACCAGGAAAATGGAAACCAGAAGTCCAATTTGGTACTCAAAATTTGCAATAGCTAGTCGGCTGTACTGGGTGTAACACTCACCTTTGAACAGTAAGCATCTTCCCAGTTGAACGCACCATCCAAAAGGACCATGAGAGTTTACAGAATAGGACTGTCCAAATGCCAAGCAGGATTGACAGCTGTGTAACAAATGGTGCATTCCCTGGCAGCTGTGTTCTTGAATAATTTTCTGAGGCCCCTTTAGGCAACAATGTACACCATTAGTTCCATGCTTGCCTTGTCATACCGTGGGAGCAAATCATAAAACAGGATGCATGGAGAAAAATATTCATTTTCTATATACCAAGAATAAACAATTTCAAGGCCAGGTTTTTGTATCGTTGAGTACAGCATCTCTCAAAGGAGAAGTAAAGATAGCTGTTCTGTTTGCCATCGATTTGTTTATGGATCCGAAAAATCCCAAAGTATATTTTTTAAGTTTAGTACTATCACCATAACTAATTCCTCGATCATACATTGTTCAATACAGTCACAATTTTGCACACACATGCCTAAGCCACAATACATAATAATTGTTAGATTAACACAAGGACTCCAAGACTTACCATGGTTGCTATAAATTCTGGAATGTAAGCATTATCAATGACATCCACAAGTACTTTGTATGCCACAAGGTCCCCTTGCACAAAGCCATTGTAACCTCCAGCTACCAACATAACCTTTTCATTCATGACAGCTGCCACGTGTGAAAAACGTCCTCGAATGAGCTTGAAATGGCCATCTGAATTGAAAAAAAACACACACAAACATGAAATAGAGCATTTTATGACAAAGGATGAAATCAACAGGATGATGATTGAGGAATGTAAACCAATGTGGGAAGCAAGGAGAAGCTGACATTTTGGATGTTAACAAGAGCACACAATGCCTTCAGCAGAAAGAAGAGTTCATCAATGTACAGAATTTATGACCATGCATGCCACTGTCTGAATCATTTGCCCACGATGTTTAAGAAAAGTGTTCTGGGAAGTTGCTACACAAAGCCAAATGCAACTATCATTGTGGGTGATTTGCCTGTAAAGATATAAAAAGAAACACCAAAAGGAATCATTTAGTATTGTAAACAACAGCACTTTCCAATGTGATGTGCAGCTTGCATTATAGTCCATGAGCCAGACAAGATACCAGTGCCAGTTGAAGTGACAAATCCTAAATGGTACCAATTCATTGGTCGGGTCAATATAAGAACACTCATATGTGACAGCAATTTCAAATGAGCAGCTTAGTGATTTTTTTTTTTCATAATTTTGTGTTTTTGCATGGTATAGCAATGTAACGTACGTACATTGTATGACATTATATGTAAGTCATAGCATGTATGGCATTGGGTATATACTCATATTGAAGGTGATTTTCAGTGGAAAATGGCAACAAAACACACGTGGAAAGCTGATAGGCAATAACTCTTGATATAAAAGTGCAACCATTTTTTTTTTCTTTTCAGAGTTTGGGAGAAAATCATGTTTGTACTTTGGCTGAATATCCATTTATACAAATATTTCAGTCCTTCTGGTTGAGCTCTGAAATTTTGTCAGCAAAATAAATATATATAAATAAATAAATGAAAAAATTTTTAGTGCATAATAGGTTGCTTAATTTAAGTTCAGGCACATTAAATAGTTTTTCTGTTACCTCTGCCATAACATATTACTTGCCATTTCACAACTCTTGAGGGCACGATATACCATTTATCCAAAGGGAGGTGTCTCAACTCTACATAGCGAAGAAAATGTAATTTATCTTGCATATTAAAAAAAAACTCCTTGTTTAGTGCTGTTACTTTGTTTACTTAAACTCACATAACTTCTTCAACTATTAAAAGATACCATGACCACAATAACTTTCCAAAATTAGGATGATATTTATCTTTGAATGTATGAAAAATATGGTATTCAATTGTTTTTGGTTACCATTCATCGGCATAAATAAAGTTAACTCAAACGAATGGAGATGGTGGTGAGAATGGAATGAATACAATAGGATCCAGGAGTGTGTATTGCCTGCTGCAGCAGTCTTCAAATGTACCATACTCTATGATGTTACATGTAGCTGGGGGTAATCTGAGACCCAATATGACTGCATGACTCCCAATACAATGCATTTCCTGGATAATTAAACCTTTTGTACCGATAAAATATATTTAAATAACCGGAAAGTACTCTTAGGCATTAAACGGATAACAATACGAGCTAAATGTGTAAAAGCAGATTGATCTGATTGTGTTGGCAGGTACTAGGTACAGATATTTAACCTGAATGACTGTCTACAGAAACTGTCAATAGCAGAAGGCAATGTTGCGATACCCTCCAATATCCATCCTTGTGTGTTTACTACTCTAGCCTGGAACAATATTGATAGCCTTAAAGAGATTGTCAGTGGTGAGGGAACATCGCATAGAGTAAATGGCATTGCTCTCCAGGCTAAATCCATGGGACCTCTGGCTTTCAAGAATACAACACTTCAGTTTCCATAATAAAAAAGTAGTATTGATACTGAACCGTTCATGCTTCCCACCTTCAATGCTGGACAGTGAGTTGGTCCTCCAAAGACCAGAATTATAGAGGTTGATTCTGCGGCTGTGGTTCAAAATGCTAAATAAAAAATCTTGTCTGGATTCTTGCCCACATATCTCACCAAGAAGCACAACAAATAAGTATTGCTGCGGACCGGCGGGGTCGGGTGAGAAGACCACTAGGTGGGGGAAGCTACGACAATTCCCACCAGACTCCCCAGAATTGTAGGCCGTTGCTCACGGAAAATTCCGTGACGCGGCGGGTCGCTTAAGCAACCGTGGACGCCAATAACTCAACCGCGTGACCTCGGGTCCTCCCTTCTGGAATCGGGTTATCTAATTAACCACGTGGTTTAACCACCGGGGAACCACGCCCTCGGTATGCCTTGTCCGAACCGGATCACTCTACCGGATTGGATCACCTTTCCGGATCGGATGCAGCCGAGCGGCACTGCCAAGGATGTACCGGCTAAAGTAGGAATGGATCGTTGGGAATAAAGACCTGGCTTAACCTGGATTCGAACCATGCTGGACCAATGAGGGAAAAGACAAAGGTGAGCTGGGAACATTTCCACAACAATTATTTATTTCCACCAGCGAGGAAAAGCATGTGGCACAACAAAGATTTATTCGGTATGTAATGCAGGGAAAGAGGAGAGGGGTGTGGGGGGTGCGACAATTATGCAAGCAACTTACTAAAGCAGACACAGTGCAGACTTGATGCGAAATTATTCACAGTAACAACAATAAAAGATCTTCTACAGGCTTACTTAACAGACAGGTGCCAGCACACTCAGACACACACACACAGAAAAAGAAACCCCAATGAAAAAAGGACTTTTGCAGCCAGGTAGAGAGGGGGTTGAGGTTATAGTTCTCGGTACCTTGGTGTTTCAGGGGAGGGACGCTCTGCAGTGCAGCACCCAACAATAGCCACACTGTTCTGGCCACAGCCACACGTGTAGAGATCATGTTCCAAACCAGAGGAGCTTGAGCAGAGAAGGGAGGAGTCCAGAGGGCGAGGGTGGAGCAGTTGGCGGGATCAGGCAGGAGGCGATTCGTCAAGATCGTGTGGGTGGGGACGAGATGCAGGAACACAAACTTCTTCAATTATATAAACACACTTCACTCCTCCTTCAATTCCTCAATTCCTCAATTCCTTCTTTCCTCCATTCCTCCTTACACGGAGGATTTCTCGGTGCTTTATAGAGCCCGAGGTTCCGGGAGGGACCATGCTCAATCAGACGTCATCGTCCGAGTCGGGCATTCCGACTGGCTCTGACCCCTCACGTGGTCCGCTTTCCTGAGCCAGGCTTCGGGCAGACGCCGGTACACTCCGCCCACCTGGGTGCTAAGCGTACATGACTCACCGCCCACGTCTGTTTGGAGTAGACAGTGGAAGCTAGAAAAGCGCTTGTCCAGCCCAAAGTGCACGTCAGGATTTTGGCTCAGGAGTGATCATTGAGGAGGGTACCGTGGGTCGCCACACTATGATAAGCAAGACGAGGTGAGCAAGTGAGGCAGAAGGCACCGTGGGAAAGAAAAGGTGGGAATAAAATAAAAGGGGAAAATGATTTAATAACCGAACTATAACCCATTGCAACGCACTCCGTTGTCTCCCACTACACAAAAGGAAGGGGTCTTAGGCCTAAGTCACATTTGCTCTACGGCGAGGATACGGCGACCGTACGCCCTCTGAATTGACAGAAACGTGCGGTGGCCGCAGAGTTTCTGCGGTGGCCTCAGGGTGGCCCAACGCCATTTGGCTATATTTTACAGGTCGTAAGGTCGCCGTGGAATTATAACACGGAGTTATAACTTTTTTCATTTCTACGTTCGCCAAAGCAATTCGACAAGCCGAAAAAAAAAACTGGTAAAAAAAAAATATATGAACCCATTCGTTACCGTCCGTCTGGCCGCATGTTCGCCTTAGGGCCTCTGCGGTCACCTTTCAGGCACCTTGAGGCTACCTTGCGTCTGCCTTGAAAATTATATGGCCGCTGCAGGGCCCCCTTAAGGTCACCGTGCGACATCAAATCAAAGACCGTACGGCGACCCCACATTTTCGGTCTCCACAATTTCTAAGACCTAGGCCTAAGTCACATTTGCTCTACGGCGAGGATACGGCGGCCATACGCCCTCTGAATTGACAGAAATGTGCGGCGGCCGCAGAGTTTCTGGGGTGGCCTCAGGGAGGCCCTACGCCGTATGGCTATATTTTACAGGTCGCATGGTCGCCGTGGAATTATAACGCGGAGTTATAACTTTTTTCATTTCTACATTCACCGTAGCAATTCGACAAGCCGAAAAAAAAAACTGGTAAAAAAAAATTAAAAATTAACCCATTCGTTACCGTCCGTCTGGCCGCACATTCGTCTTAGGGCCCCCCTGCGGTCCCCCTGTGGTCGCCTTGCGGTCACCTTGCATCTGCCTTGAAAATTCTATGGCCGCCGCAGGAATGCCCTAAGGTCACCGTGCGACATCAAATCAAAGACCGTACGGCAACCCCACGTTTTTGGTCTCCACAATTTATAAATACGCCGTGCAGCTCCCCGAAAAATAAAAACATATGTGACTGCTACATTGTGTGACCGTGGAAAGACTGCGGCCACCGTATAATTGCTAGTGGCCGTAGATTTTGGAGACCCCACGGCCGCCGTGGCAAATGTGACCTAGGCCTAAATATGCCGTGCGGCTCCCCGAAAAATAAAAACATATGTGACTGCTACATTGTGTGACCGTGGAAATACTGCGGCCGCCATATAATTGCTAGTGGCCATAGATTTTGGAGACCCCACGGCCGCCGTGGCAAATGTGACCTAGGCCTTACTGCACGTACACTAATGGGATAACTATCTTGGGACACCTATCTGTTGTATGCTTGCGGTTCCGAGAACCGCAACAGTATTTAGACTGGCTTTAACATTCTCATCTGTGATAATGTCACAGTCGTTCAGTACAATGTTGGATACTTACCCACAATCAAAGTCCCCGCAACACAGATGTCAACCGTCAATGAACTGCTGAACGAGTCACTCAGCATTATGAATTCCTTGCAATTGACCAAGAGAGTGTGCATGTTCGACCAGGCACTTTCTGCCAAAGCAACTGAAATAGCATGGAAGCATTTAGACAAGTTCAAACAAATCATCCTCCGACTAGGAGTATTCCACACAATCTGTACACTGCTCTCAACCATTGGGAAGTGATTTCAAGATGCAGGGTTGAGGGATCTTTGCATAGAATCTGGTGTCACTGTAGGTTTGATTGCTGGAGTAATGGATGCCGCAGGTACAACTGCGCAGTTAGGCTCCACAAGCGAATATACAAGGCACTGGTGAGATTTTCATGGAAAAGTTTCCTCCAGTGGTTGGAAGGTAGACACAGCTCTGATGTGATCCACATTGATGAAACCCTGCATGTTGTTGGAAGCTTCAGCAATGATGTTTGTCATACCTCATTTAAGCAGGTCTTCGACCAAATCATGTGCACACATCATACAGCTATTTGGAGTCTACCTCAGCTTTCTCTGCTTTCTCAGAAATGGAAAAGGAAAACTGTCTTCATTCTGGATGTCCCCTTAGAACATGGTATATATCATTCTGGGACTGCCGTGGGCATCAAGAGATGGTGATTGGCTTCTACATCTGGTATCCATACAGGACATGATTCCATAGTGCTATGCCGATGATAAACTCACCTATGCGTGATACCTTCCCGACTGCCATGCACAAATATCCAGGCTGCAAACTGATGAGCCAGAGATGCACACCCATTTCATGGAGGGTAGTTTCTCTGTGCAGCTCGGACTCAAAAATCCATTTGAAAGGATTCCATAAGACAAACCATCGAAGAGACAATAGACAAAGACACACAAACACCTAGAGGAACCAAGGGGTTTGGTCTTAAACCAGCTGCAATTAGCAAGTACTATCGAACAGCTGAATACAGGAGTATATCTTTCAGGCAGCTGAGAGATAAGAGACGTCTTAATGACGCCAGGCTGAACCATCCACATCTACAAGCACTGATAATCCTTAAAGATGAATCTGATATCCAGTCATTGGTCGATCTGATGGAAACTTATAGTTGGATAAATCCACTAAGAACAGAACAAGATGACTTAGTCAGCATATCAACCAGTACCCTGGCTATATAAGATGATGCCAATGATCTCCTCAGGGCTCACTCAGTCAGAAAAAAAGTATACAAGAAATTCCAAACAGCTTGCCTGGAAAAATAACCTCGAACTGTTAAATTCCATGACAAAATGAAAAGGCAGAATTTGAAAACATTCTCAAACATAAATGGAAAGAAAGTCAGTTATAAATTTCAAGTGATGGAGGTTATACTCAAGGCAGATAGAAACCTGTTTGGGAATATGATAATAGATGCCCAGAGCAAACAGCTGAACATTGGTGATGGTCTAGCTCATCCGCAAGTGCCTCTACCGTGGGCACTCTCAAATGGTGATGGATCTCTTTGAAAGACAAACAAAATTACGCTTGCCAGAGAGCTTGAAAATAATGCGTCTCCAGCAGAAACCATCCCCGAACCATCAATATGCATAATTCAGAGATGCCAACTTTTGGAAATCAGAATTAGGGAGGATTTTCAACCGACACCAAATAATGTGCGCAAAGCGCACATCTCGAGCGCGGAGTGCTCGATCCTTGCGGCGGGGTCCAGGGCCCGCCTTAGGGCCCTGGAAGCTCTGGGGTTCTAGACGCTCTCTAGTGCCCTCTGAGCCCTATTTTGGAGCATTTAACATGTTAAGAATTCCCACTTTTTGAACAAAAAAAGGGGAAAATTGTGCACTTTTTAATGTTACATGTATGTTAATATTAGTAAGTTAGGGGACAATCAAAGATTAACAAAAAGCACAAAAGAAGCAATATTTTTCTTACCTTACTGGCTGGTACTACTGCTGCTTGCTTTTTCCATGGCAGCTTTGCTGAGTGACAGCTGTGTGGCTCTTTTAGCCCTTCTGATTATGTCTTTGCTGTATTCTCTCTGGTAGCAAGGGGTGCTATGAGCTAGTTTTTCAATTAAGAGAGCTTCCAGGGTTTTGACACTCAAATTGGGACGAAATTCAGTATGATTCTTCCGTACAAGACTGAGTGCCCGCTCACATGATGCGTTCGAATGAGGAATGACCAAGATTCCCTTCATCACTTTGCTCAAATTAGGATACTTCTTGGCACCAGTGCAGGGATCTGTGAGCTGTGAAATCCGATGCCACTGCTCATCCACTCTCACTGTCTCAGTAGCAATTGTAGCTATGGAGGCGTCTGCCTGGTAGTGAGCGAATTCACTCTCAAGACTGTCTATGTCACTATCACCGCCACTAAACAGACAGGGGAATTTCTTGATGAAAAACTCCACACAGTCAAACCCCACTTCTTGGTGTAGCTTAACATCCAGCACCTGAGCATGCTTGGCTAATTCATCATCTAGCGGCCAGGTTTTGAAGATGTAATTGCAGGCTTTCACATAATATGAGCGAACTGCACTGAAGAAACCTTGGATGTCTGACTCACTCAGAGTGAAGGTGGATTTCTTGAGACTCCTTTGTTCCCTTATATACAGTTTGGCATCGTTCCCAATCATGAGGTCCTCATCATTCTTCTGATGATTTCTGTCAGAGAAGGGTACATTTACCAGAGCAACCGATGACACCGATGGTTTCAAAAACCGTACGAAGATATCTTTCAGAAGACCATTCAATTCTCCGTGCAGGAGATGAATACAGGGTTCGTCTCTTTGGAGCAGAAGATTCCCCTTCTCAAAAAGCTTGTTAGCATATCGAAGGAAGAAACAATAGAGTTTTGTTTGTGGAGACAAGAACATCCTGTTGACACGTTTTTCTCTAGATTCCTGCACAGTGTTTGAGGAAGATGCGCTTTTAGTTGTAGAACTCGTAGTACACTTAGCCGCAGGGCGATCACACTTGCGTTTACTGCCAGCAGAAGAGGTCAGACTCGTAGTACCAGATCCAATTTTACGTTTGAGGAGAGAGCTTGAGGTAGGTGCAGCCAAGGAAGAAGACCTCTGATTCGAAGGTTTTGCTGAGCTTCTATCAAGTGATTTGGCAAAAGCAGAACTTAACTTGGGTCCTTCTTTGCCTGTAGATGGGACTATCACAGTCTTTCTCGACTCTGAAGGGATCTGCTTTGTAGATGAACGTGATGAAGGGCCGGTGATGCTACCTGCTCTCAGCATTGGTTTTGGTGCTGTCCCTGCTGTCTTCTTCGCAGCAGATACTGCAGTGGTAGTGGTGAATGCTGCTCCACTAGTGCTTGATCCTGCAGTGCCAGTACTGGCAGTAGATACAGTGCCGTCCTTCTTGCTCGTTGTTAGAGTCTTGGCTACAGTTGGTTGCATTTTTCTTCGTACTTCTTCTTTGAAGAAGAGGCGAAGTGGCTCCCACTGTTCAATCAGCCTGTCTAGGCACTGACCAAGGGACAGCCACCTTGTTGCGACATGCTTCAGAATCTTGTGTGTCAGGGCATCACAGAGTTCTTGCAGTGCTTTCACTCCTTTGACGCGTTTACTACTTTTGTCCAAGTAGTAGTAAATATCGATGAGAAAGTCATCTAATTCAATGGGTAAGGCCTGAGCCGCCTTCTTGGCCGTATTGTGCATCATATGGCAAGGGCATCCCATGATGTAGCACTCTGGATTTTGTTTGTGGATATAAGCAGCGACTCCTTTGTGCTTGCCCACCATGACAGAGGCATTATCAGCACAAAAGGAAACACAATTTCCCCACGGAATTTTCCTGTCACTGAACTCATGATCAAGCAGTTTGAAAATGTTTTCTCCAGTGGAATCTTGTTTGCACGCAGGCAAACTTAGCAAACCTTGCTTCACAATCCCAGCACTGTTGTCATAGTACGAAATCAGGACAGGATATAGCTGGGCCTCACCACTGTCATTGCTACCGTCTGGAGCTAGGCTAAATGGAGCGAGTCTAGCAATATCGCCAATAGATGAAGCAGTAACATTTGACAACTCACCAATTACACTGGTCAACAACAAATTTGTTGTCTGCATTTTTTAAGCTGATTTAGGACGAATCTGATGCGCTGAATCCAAAACTCACATTAGTTTTGTTCAATCAGGTCAAGTTTTTGAGATATGGCCACATGTCGTTTTTTACATTTTTGTTCACATGTACGCATGTGTGGAGCATTTTAGAAGAAGTTGGTGGGGGTAAAATATCATGTCAAATAATTGTTTTAATTGGAAATAATATGACAAGAAGTATTCAGGTACGATAGTTCTGGGTGATTATGTCGAAAAGGGATCAGTTTGAAGTCATAAAACCTCAAAATCTTCCAAAAATTGGTGAGGCAAAGCATAAAGTTCGTGGATCAAAACTAAAGTTAATGGGGCAGATTTTGTAATAATGTGATACAAAAAAGTTGTATTTCTTGAAATAACGAACTCTGAAGAATGTACAATACCTACATGCGCCAATTTATGACATGCGCTTCTGCTCAAGCTTGGAGTGCCACAGTACGAACCCAAAGATTGGAGACTGTTCATTGACAGCAGCAAGCGATCACTGAAATGTGTTCTGCTACACATCGGCAACCATTTTGCCTCTGTACCCATCGCTCACTCGACTACACTGAAGGAGAAGTATGAAGCGGTGAAGTACGTGCTGGAGAAAATTGGTTATGATCAGCATAAGTGGTTTATTTGTGTTGACCTGAAGATGGTGAACTTTTTGTTGGGACAACAGTCTGGCTTCACCAAGTACCCATGTTTTCTGTGCATGTGGGATAGTAGGGACCGTGCTCAGCATTACACGAAGAAGGACTGGCCTGTGCGGGAGGAATTGGTGCCATGCAAAGAAAGGAACGTCATCAACGACCCTCTGGTGGACAGAGACAGAATACTCTTCCCACCGCTGCACATCAAGCTCGGCTTAATCAAGCAGTTCACCAAGGCTCTGGACAAAGATGGTGACTGCTTCACTTACTTGTGCCAGGCTTTTCCAGGATTGACCATGGAGAAGTTGAAAGTTGGCATCTTTGATGGTTCTCAGATCCGTCAGCTCATCAGAGATCCAGAGTTCAAAAACTCAATGAACGAAGTGGAACTGGAAGTGTGGAAGACATTTGTTTTGGTAGTGAAGAACTTTCTTGGCAACAATAAGGCCAGAAACTACGCAGAACTTGTCAACAACATGCTGACTGCTTTCAGAAACCTGGGCTGCAACATGAGCATCAAGATGCACTACCTATTTTCACATATGAACCGGTTTCCTGAGAACCTGGGTTCAATGAGTGACGAGCAGGGGGAGAGATTCCATCAGGACATGAAGGAGATGGAGACCAGGTATCAGGGTCGCTGGGACGCAGTCATGATGGCTGACTACTGTTGGAATCTGAAGAGAGACCTCCCTGCCGCTGAACATTCCAGGAGTTCGAAGAAACGGAAGTTCAAGCCCTGAAGTTTGAACAGTGGTGACGCAACATGCAATTTACTTGTACTTACCTTTATCAATGCCCACCATTCAGATGACAGTAATCGATGTTTCTATCATGTAATCAATAAATGTTGTTGGCAAAACATTTTTTTTCTTAAAAACATGTTTAGGATGATATGTGTTGACAAAAATCAGCTGATAATGCCACAAAAATGTAATTGATTTTGTCACAAGATCTGATTTTTTCAAATAAACTTAGCACAAAAACCTGACCTGATGGAGAGAAACGGATGCCATTTCCTGATTCAGCAGTGCCAGAATACCCTAATTCACTTGTAGAAATCTAGACAACATTCAGAAAGTAAAAAATTGTTGACCAGTGTTCTTTTTTTCTTCTTTGTTCTTGTTCTTTTTTTTTTTCTTTTTTTTTTCTTGCTTTTTGTTCTTGTTTTTTTATTTTTTTTATTTTTATTTTTTGTTCTTGCACATCTTGCACATCTTGCAAGTTTTTGTTCTTGCACATCCATACTTTGAAGCAACTTTTGAATCTGGAAACATCTTTTGAAATAGAGGTCCAGCATGATCTGAGACTGATATGGGCAAGTTATGTTCCACAATAAATCCACTAAAGAGAAGTTCCGCTCGGGTAACATCCTCTTCCTCGCTTGTCCCTTGTTTGGTGAAATAATTCAGAAGTGTACCGGTACTCGTGCTCGAAGATCTCTCCTTTGCAATGTCTGTGTGCCGTTTGCTTCCAACGTGCTTCCGAATATCATCGCGACCTCCGTGCTCAACTGAAATATCAACGCTGCATACTGTACAATACGCATGATGAATTCCTCTTTCAGACTTTCGAATACACGGGTATTGGAGACTGTATTCGGTCTTGTACTTCTGAGACCATTTCTTGGTCTTCGTAAGCTTCTTTTCTGCCATTTCGTAATCAACATCGAGGGCTTGAAGCATCGGTAACTTCGAAGTCGATGTTCCACAGCTGCAGCGCGACTCGTAGAACTCTAGCGGCTGTTAAATTAAACACCGCACGGTGGTCGCGACCGCCGGGCTGGTACGGGGCCCAGCTGCATGCAGTGAGCGTATCGCATGCATATACACTGTGCATACATACTGCATGCACTGTATTGCACACATACCGCATGCACTGTATTGCACACATACCGCATGCACTAAATCTCAGTGCATGATCGCATAAGCGAGATCCAGACCCAATGTTTCGCTGCTCCTCATTTGAATTTGCAATTTTTTACGTACAATTTGGTAGCAGCGAACGTTATGGAGTTACCACATGCTATACGTAGCAGACGATGCTTTTCATTCAATTCTCATACTAGTACATTCTGATTAGTGAACAGTGCAAAAATATCAAAATTTCGGGAGGATAAGGATAGTGATCGTAAGGGCGGGAGTTTGGGTGAATTTTCGGAAGCCTCCCGATGAAATCGGGAGGGTTGGCATTGCTGATAATTACTTGATAGTATGAACCCTGTCCAGAAGAAGAACAGCACAGAAAAGTATTTTGCGGAGTTGGATTAATCTACTTTGTCACTGTACTGGTAGTGCAAGAGGGAACAAAAAGTCACAGAATTGATGTTGTATGATGTGCATTTAAATAAATCCATTAAAAATACTGAGCAATGTAATTGAGGGTCCAGATCTGGCATTGAATTCAAGAACATAGCACCAGCCCACAAAATCCAACAATTAAGGAAATATCTGTGCAGTCCTTTCAACAAAATAAGCCTCATAAAATTATTGGTTTAAGAGTAGAAGTTGCCCAAATCCAGAGAGAAGCTCTTCGACAAATAACCGTTTGTCACCTAGGAGGAGTCTTGCTACAAGATTTCCTTTGATAATTTGGAGGAAGTAAAACAACTGAAGTATTCCCAAGAGGAAGCTGACAACTGCATGGATCTGAGCTTGGACACAAGGCCATCATAATTTCTTCTGAAGATACAGATATCCTCATATTATGTCTTGGCTTCAAAAAAAAAAAAAAGACATCTTCCCCTTTGTATCAGAAGTGTGCAACACTGAACCAAACAAGGTTCATTGACATTGGCAAACTGGCATCATCAATCAGAGAAAGTGTATCTCGTGCTCTGTTTGGGCTTCATGCAATGACAAGTTGTGATATTGTCAGTGCCTTTGCAGGCCGTGGAAAGATGAATACATTGAAGCGAATTAAATAAAGACTATGCCCATCAAGCGGCCTTTGGTCAGCTTGGACAATCATTGAAAGTATCAGCAGAATTGTTTGAGGAGATGCAGTGGTTTATTTGTGAGATGTATATACCTTCCAGTCATATTTTTCAGGTAAATCAATTGCGAGCGGAACTCTTCCGTACTAAACGAGGAGAGTTGGAATTAAGTCAACTGCTGCCATGTGACCACTTTCTCTTCATCCATGTCCTCCGAGCCAATTGTCAAGTGGAGATTTTGAAGCGCTGCCTTCTGTGTCAACCTTCTTTACTAAACCCAGAGGGGAGTGGATGGACCACAGGTGATGATGGTAATCTGACCATTGAGTGGATGTGTGGGCCTCTGGCACAAAATGCTATGTTGGAACTGATGTTTTGCAAATGCAAACGTTCTTACAAGCGACCAAACTGGACATGTCGTGCCAATGAACTGGATTGCACGGAAATGTGTAAACTCCAGACGTGTTCAAACCAGAAGATAGTGGAGGAGGAATCAGATATTCAAGTTGAACTGGAAGAATCTGATAACGATGAATGCGATGATACATAAGGTGAATGGACAGACAACCAAGCTGCATGGCTGTTGCCAAAAACAACCCGACTATAAATAGTTTGATATTATATATATTTTTTAAACAAGACAATGTACTTGTGAACAGATGTAATTATTTGTCTTTCTAAGTTCTCAACGTAGAATGTCATGACAATGATGTCTACAATCAGCAACAGGTGGACCAAATAACAATTGGGGCAAAGCACACAATTTGACAGCTTCAATTTACTGCACAATGTGTATTTCCATTGAAAAAAAAAATTAAAATACAAACTCTGATGATGTACATTTATTGGAACTTGGAAGTTATAAATATTTTCCCTTAGACCATACACTTTTTGCAAGTTAAACACTCTGAAAATGTTGTAAGTTTTGGGGAGGTGGGGTGCGGGAGTGGGGGGTGATACGCTCACACCTTTCGGGATTTCCTTCCCTTTGGTATACGTATGTTGTTTGTGGTGCCAAACCCAGCACGTTCTCCAATGACGGCAATCCAGGGTCATGAACATATGCACAGGTCAGCGAACACTCGAATAGATCTTTGTAACTTGGTGTCTGAGCCTTCCGAGTGACATTACAATGACCACATCAACAGCATAACATTTTTGAAACTTGTATTTCAAATCAACAGATACAAAGTCAAATGAGGAAGTTCACCATTACAAGCAATGTCCAATTCCAATTCCCATGTTGGGTTGTTTCCACCACCCATTGTCCCAGTCCCATTGGCACAACTTATGCGTGTTCACCTCATCCACCATGGTTGTTGAACGATTGTCTTATCACATTGTTCTCTATCATATGCTGGCCCATCCAAGATTATTTCAAGAGCTCAAAGGAATTCCTTCCAGAAACAATCTTAATGAGTTTTCATCAACCTGGTTATAATTGGCTCCACACCTTAACAACTGCTCTGGACATTAACACCTCATTCACTCATCGGAGTTAAATCAAGCACGGCACGATCAAAACGCACTTCTCGTCACATGTAACCCGCCTCTCTACACCTCCCTCTCACGGTTTTATATAGTATCACAGAACAACCCTGTGCCTTTCAGCAAATGCTGAAATGCATCCAGATGCATCCGCTGAGTAGTAGTAGTCAGCAAATGCAATTCTAGTCCATCCTGGAAGTTTAATCTGAGAACGTTCCAGCATCTACACGAATCTCAGCAAACAGTTTACAATGCACTACTGTCATCTTCAGTCAAAATTAGCTCATTACATCAAGCAGTTTATATCACAATTTACCAATCCATGCTAAACAAAACTTATAACATGTAACCGTCAATTTTAATTGTTCATTTACAGGCATTTACTCATGCTTACAACATCTTGCTTTGAACTGATAAAAGTTCATCCAAGTGAAATGAACTATTTAGACAGTTTGTATGGAAATAAGTTACATTACCAATTGAACTAAAGTGTGGTTAATTGATTTTTCAAATATTATTTTTGTCAGTGAAAGCATACTCAATATATAAACCTTGCAGGTTTATAAATTATGCACTATTGTAAATACAGATGGAGCAATTATGTCATTCAGGCAGTAGTTATATAAAAAAAATTCAATATTTTGTCCTTCAAATACTTATAATGTGTTGACTAACAGTTTCTAGCAACAAATTTATATTTTTTTTGCAATAATTGGTCACATAAAAGAACACTAAAGTACAAACGATGTTCAATTATTGTGTAAATCTCCAAAAATATATGTATATTACATTGGGTGAGGTATAGCACGTTCTATCAGTAGTCTTCGTGAAAAAATTTCAAAAACTTATAAAGAAATATTTTTCATGACAAATTTCATTGTTGTACAACAAACCATGCAAGAGTAATCGATACATTTTACAACCCCTTCCAACCCCCTGTGCTAAGGACAGCTGATAAAGCTCAATCAGACTACACCTGGAAAATGGGCATTTACTACCACCAAGCTGCCACTCAAAGATTGCTATCACATCAATTTATCAGCGACAGACATCTACCTTTCAAAAAAAAACATCATGATAATGTTCCACCTCAGGTGGGACCAATAAGTAAAATTTGGGCTCCTGTCCCATGGACTATTACTGGCAAAAGTGTCTTCCAGTTACGTCCTCAGTGATTTCTCAACACAACTCTGGATATTTGATTTGAATCATATGGCTATAATTTATGTGCATTTTCAAAATTTAAATACTTGCGTCGAGTGGTGTTACAGTTTTCCACCCAGTAATGGCATCTGAGGTTATAAAAGTAAACTTGATCATCATAGCATTTTTCTTCTCCACTGTGTGTGTGAACATTGCCACCTGAAATGAAATAAAGTACAAAATAGGAGCTGACAGGCTCAATGAATGGTTGATTTCAATGTTATTTTATAATGAAACATTCATTGCATCATATCGTCCTTAAGCAATTACAAACAGAAATTTGCTTTGAGCAAGGATACTCAAGTATGTGCATACCATATACCACCATGTAGTCCCCCATGTGCAGTGCAGTGTGAAAAGCACGTCCTTCTGGTACACAAGGACCTTTTTGGCTCTCAAGAACCTCCCAGTACTGCAGGTCCAAGTGATAAACAACCATATTTGCAGCACGACTGCTGAACCTGCAGAGGTACAAAGATATTACATGAATACGTGCACGCACACACATACACACATACACAGACACACACTGTTGAGTCTGTGCAGCTGCACTGAGCAGCCAGAATGCACACAGTAAAGAATAAAGTCTGCACCTACTCTTGTGAGAAAGAAGACCATATAACAGGGAGACAGGGACCTGCATCAAGTCGAGACACTGAAGAGGTGCTACCTGTCTCTGTAAAACCTACAATAAAGCTTCACAAGATAAACCTAAAGAACAAAAGTAGAAGCATAGAGATGAAAGAGATCATCCTCTTCTGCAAAGTGTATTAATTCCATATGCAGTGTGGAATGCACGGCAGGGGGGCAATATTCACAGACCAGTTAAAGAACATGAAATTGGCCACCAGAATAGACACGGTACCATATCACGAATTTAAAAAGTTGCATCAACAACTCATAGATTCCTGATTAAAAGTAAAATAAAAGAAGTAACAGTTTAGGCATAAAGACAAGTGGCAGAAGATACAAAGAGTATGGGAGCCAAGGGCTCACCTAGAGGTGGACAGAAGGATGGTGGGGACATGAACACAGTGACATGGGGAGGGGCTATGCAGTGAAGGTGGGGCTTGGAACATGGTGCGACACTGGGGACCCAGTAGCGGAGAGGAGCTGTGGTGGGGCAAGGGGGCAAGATGTCTCCCTCTAGGAGGGAGAGCAGATCCAACCCACTGACATGGACCAGGCATCACTTACGCCGGTAGAGAGGATGGAAACGGGATCGGTGAATAATGATCAGCAGAAAGAGGTGGGAAAATATCAGAATGGAGGAGAAGAGGATGATGTGATATAGAGCAATTTAGATTGGAAGAAAAGCTGACCAATAAAGTAGAAGATACAAGACCGATACCACTCAGAGAATGCTGGCAACTCTATCGAATAGAAAACAACAAATGGAGGAAAATGCTAATCAGGAGAATCAACCAATCAATTGGTAAAATTATACCAAATCATCCCCCTTGAAGAAAATCAATACTGTGTGCTTTGCAGGGCACTGCTCCTTTCAAGAAAGGGCAAGAGACAAACTGCCACAATAAGAATAAACCAGGCCCCACCAACAGATAGAAACATGGAAAGGAAGACGAGATATATATATATATATATATATATATATATATATATATATATATATATATATATATATATATATATATATATATATATATATATATATATATATATATATATATATATATATATAGAGAGAGAGCAAATGAGAAAAGAAACAGGACAAATAAAACAATACAAAAGAGGAAAGCGAAGCTCAAAGCTAAAGAAGAGAATCCCAAAAAATAAAAATAAAATATAAAATCGAAGATAAAGACCAAGAGATAATGGGTGTTGAAAACATGTTCAAAACAAAAATATCAAGGAAGATATTTTTTAAAAAACAATGAAGAATTCAACAACAGGAGAAAACAAAAACAGATGTTTGAAAATAACCCAAAAATATTCTCCTGTGAAATAGGAAAACTAAAGCAAAATGTTTCACGTCCCCCAGAGAAAGATAAACTTGAAGATATCTGGAAAGGTATTTATGAAAACACAAAACAACATGAATTGGATCCAAAACTTGGAAAAGAAAAATCTCACCGAAAGGAAATGCCCCTTGTGCTATTTGATGAAGAAATAATAACTTTTAAAGAAATTGCAACTAGATGGTATTCATAGAATACATACCCCACGCAAAATTGAGAAGGACTTGGTGTGAGCCAACTCTTTTGTTTTATAAGGTGTATTTTTTTTTTTAAACTTTGATCCAATATGGCTGCCAGATCACATGACCGATGAGATCATGTTTATCAAACCATATTTTCCATGGGTAGTTTATCAATGAAGTGCTGTTTAAAAGTTTCCATGATGGAATGATAATAAGTTGAAAGGTTTAGGGTTTTCACCATGTTTGAGCTATTAAATGAGCTCTTTCCATTCATTATCCTGAAAAAAGACAATAACTCAAAAGCAAAAAAATATATATAAAAAGTAGGCCTCCATTTCGGGCAGCGTGCTTAGCCCCTTGGCTGCAGGAAGTAACTGGACTGAATGAATACAGCTTTTATAACAACTCCTCACCCCCCACCATTGGCTGATTGGCTACTAATTTTTGTGAGGAGCTGATTGGCTGGTGAATGCATGTTACTGATTGGTTGGTACATTTTGCTCATCATAGTGCAATGCCCTCAGTATATTGCAAGCTGGAGCTAAAGGTGACGATTTGTTGACAAGGGAGAGCCAGATATCGCAAATGGGTATCCCGTTTTCTTGAGCGACGGTTTGATGTAAATATATCTCCATATCGTCTCTGATTCTCCTTATGTGCCAATGACTGATGGATGTGATAAGTTTGCTATCTGACCATAGTATGCGAAGATTATTGGTCTGTGCATGATTGACAATTGCTGATTTTTTCCCCTTCCCCTCTTCTATGATGTGCCTGATGTTCTTTTCCATTTCGTGGTGAGCGTCCTGCCAGTTTCACCAATGTAAACATTGCTGCATTCACACGGGATGCGATAAACACCAGAATGATGGTTACGAAGCCTTCTGTCCTTATCGGTGTGAAGAATACATTCAAACGTATGTGTCGAGCAATGGTGTGCTGTTATATTAGCAGTCTTGAGAATCCATTGTGTATGGTGTGACGTACGTCCAATGAAGGGAATTGAGTAACATGTGCTCTAGCTTACGGTGTTGGATCACGGGCTCTTGGTGGTTTAGTGATGATCTTGTGTGTGGGATAACCATTTATTGTTTAGAGAGGAGGGCTGAGCATTCAAATTCCTCCATAAAGAGGTTTGCTCCGATTGGTGAGATTGGAGAACCCATAGCAGTGCTTTCCTTTTGTTGGTAGAATGAATCTCACCTTTTGAATGACATAGGATTGAGACACATAAGAAGGAGTTCATGAATTTGTTCTGGTGACAAACTGGTACTTTCCTTAAGGGTGGTGTCTTCTTGTAGATGATGTTTGATGATAGAGCAGGACTCTGGAACAGGGATGCTGGTAAAAAGTGTTTCTTCATCAAAACTAATGAGACTGGCAGAGTGAAGAATTCATGCAACACTCAAGTCACACCGTGAAGAAAACATACTCATGGGAGGCAGCAATGCTCTCGTCATGGAATGCATTAACTACACACGACATCAATTATACATACTAAAGTAGCATGTTATATTATCACAAGTAGTTCTTCATCACAAGCTTCAGCACCAAGACTGGAGGAAAATAAAAAATTTAAACTCGATTTCAGTGAAGAAAGCATTCAACATGGCTCATAATATACAGATGAAGAAATTCAAGAAACTTCTACCCCAATCCATGGTTAAATCTCATATGACACACAGGCCTTCTCATCTTGGGAAAACTGTCATCAATCATAGTCAATGACATCTGACCAATGATGAACAATCAGTCTTAGCTTTGAGTTTAAACTTTTCAGTGGCACCAAAGGTTATTCCTATCAAAGATATCATCCAACAGTTTGAAACCAGTCTTAGAACACTCAACAAAAAGTTTTGCTGACCAAATCCATTTTGAGGTCACTCAAGTCCTCTCCAAAGCTGAGATTCCTGAAATAAATATCAGCCTCTCTCTATTGAGTGCAGCCTGTGGCTGCTGGTTTCATCATTGGTTAGGACACGGCTTTGCCGCTGATGCAGTGTCCCTCTTACCAGTACACTGGTACTCATTTTGCCGACCTTGGAAGGATGACAGGCTGAGTCAACCTCCTGGTGTGTATTAATTCAGCAGCCAACGGGGCTTCAACTCAAGACCCTAGGATCCCAAGCCGCCACCCTAACCACTAAGCCAACACCAGGCTTAATATGAGCCAAACAGAGAAGAAAGCTGCAGCCAGATTAAAGCATGACACTTCATGACAAAATAGATTTCAATACGTTTGTCAGTACCTTAACAATCAGCATTGTGACATCAAGTACACCATGGAAGTCAAGCAACAGAGAGAAGAATTAATGCAAGCTTCAATCTTTCCATCGAGCAAGCATTCTCTCCAAGTGGTTATATTTTAAACTTCACACATCATCTTCAGTCTGTCCAAATATTTTATGGACAACCAAATATTCACAAACCAGATGTTCCACTTCGGCCCATCGTTTCAGCACGGGGCTCACCAACTTGTAATCTCGCAAAGCACATCGCTCTGATCCTTCAACCACTTGTTGGAAAAACCCAACACAACATTAAAAACTCAGAACATTGCATTCAACACATTCAGCAGTTTGACATTCTTCACTCTGACATTCTCATTAGTTTTGACATAAAATCACTTTTTACCAACCTCCCTGTTCCAGAGGCTTGCTCTATCATCAAACATCTACAAGAAGACACCACCCTTAAGGAACTGCACCAGTTTATCACCAGAACAAATTCATGAACTCCTTCTTATGTGTCTCAATTCTACGTCTTTCAAATGGCGCGATTCATTCTACCAACAAAAGGAAGGTACTACGGGTTCTCCACTCTCCCACAGTAGCAAACCTCTTTATGGAAGAATTTGAATGCTCAGCCCACCTCTAAGCACCATTTCAACCTAAGCTCTGGCTCGGTTATGTCGATGACATCTTTGTTATCTGGCAATATGACAAAATAGATTTCAATACGTTTCATCAATACCTTAACAATCAGCATTGTGACATCAAGTTCACCATGGAAGTCAAGCAACAACAGTCAATTTCTTTTCTTGATATCCTTATTACCAAGGCTCCGAATGGCAGCCTTCTCACAAAGTATACAGGAAACCAACGCGTATGGATCCCTACCTCAACTACCACTCTTCATCATTCCTCAACTCTCCAATCTGTGAGCAGCACTCTTGATCATTGTGCCAACACCATCAACGACAAATGCACCCTGCATCGCGAACTATGCCACATCATGAATGTCCTTAAATTCAACGGTAATCCCACTCACAAGATCATCACAAAACCAAGAAAAACTCGTGCACTAACACCGGAAGCTAGAGCACATGTTACTCTTCCCTTAATTGGACGTACATCACACCATATACAACGGATCCTCAAGACTACCAAAATAACAGTATGCCATCGCTCGACACGTATGCTTGAATCGATTCTTCACACCCATAAGGACATAAGGCTTCCTTACCATCACCCAGGTGTTTACCTCATCCCTTGTGAATGCGGCAAAGTTTACATTGGTGAAACTGGCAAGACAATTGTCAATCATGCACATCCCAATAATCATTGCATATTATGGTCAGATAGCAAACTTAACACATCCAGTCACTGGCACACAAGTAGAATTAGAGAAGCTATGGAAATATATTTACATTGCACGGCCCCTCAAGAATACGGAATAACCATAAGCGATATCTCGCTCTCAGTTATCAACAAATCGACACCTATAACTACAGCTTGCAAAATACTGAGGGCATTTGATATAATGAACAAAATGTACCGACCAATCAGTAACATGCATTCAGTGGCCAATCAGCACCACACAATAATCAGCCAATCAACACCCCACAATAATCAGCCAATCAGCACCCCACAATAATCAGCCAATAGGGGAGGTGAGGAGTTGTTATAAAAGCTGTATTCATTCATTCCAATTATTTCCTTCTGTCGATGGGCGGAGTATGCTGCCTGAAACGTTAAGGCCTACTTTCTTTTTTGCTTTGGAGTTGTTTTCTTTTTCAAGTATAAGGAATGTAAATAGCTGATTTAAGAGCTCATATATGATGAAAGCTCCGACTGGGCGTAGTGGCATGCGCCTGTAATCCGGCTACTCGGAGGGTTGGGTTGGAGGATCGCTTGAGGACGGGGGCTCTACGCTGGGCCGTGCTATGAGAGGGTGTAGGGCAGCCCAGAATCATGGCGAAACCCAATCCTTATCCCTGTGTCGTAAGAGGCGACCAGGGTTGCGTCAGGAAGGGCATCCGGCGTAAAATCTATACCAAATCAGTATGCGGATCATAACGGATGATCCGCTGTGGCGACCCCTAACAGGAGCAGCCGAAAGAAGAACAACAACATATGATGAAAGCCCAAAACCTTTTAACTTATTATACTTGATCAATTAGTTAAATTTTGCATTGATCGGTTAAGAGGTTGTTGCCATGAAGATTTTCAAAGATTTTCACTTTCATCCAATATGGCTGCCATACCATGTGACACATGGTGGTCATTTTTACGAAAATCCTGTTCAAATTTCAAGTCACTCGGATGAAAATTGAGGATTTCAGAAATTTGGCCGATGTTGACCTTTTGGCTTATGTTGACATCAAAAATAGTTGGTGGTTGAATTTAGTTACCTGATATGCAAATTCTCTTCAAATTTCAAGTCGATCGGATGAAAAATGACAATTTTAGAAATTCGGCCCACGTTGACCTTTGGGCCAATGTTGACCTCAACATAGTTGGTGCTGAATTCGGTGACTTGATATGCAAATCCTCTTCAAATTTCTCGTCAATCAGAAGAAAATTGAAGATTTTAGAAAATTGCCCCAAGTTGACCTTTGAACTATGTTCACCTTAAAAGAGTGAATGCTTTCTCACATGGTGAGGTAACATGTGGTAAAGTTTCAATTTCCTCCACGAAACAGTTTTCGATGTTACACGCTTCACAGAATGCAGACATATACGACATACGACAAATGCTACTAATCGCTTAACCCTACCTTTCGCTTTGTGAGCACAGGATAAAAATGCCAAACTTTAAAAGTCCAGGACTGGATGGAATTCCAAACTTCTGGCTAAAGCAACTGGATGCTCTCCACAATCACTACGTTCGACCATTCGATGAACTTATCGAAGGAAGGGAGGTAAGGAATGAGTGGCTCAAAGAAGATAATGCATTCCTCTTCCCAAAATCTGAAGAAACTCAACTCCCTCACAAGTATTGACCAACATGTCTACCAACAACATACAAACTTCTCACAGAAATGATGAACCTCCACCTAACACAAGGAGGAATATAGAAGAGATGAAGAGATGTGACACAGCTGAAGAGATGTAAGAGAGGATGTGACGGAACAACAGACAACCGACTCCAAAACGACGCCACACTAAAAAACTGTAAAACGAGAATAACCAAACAGACCACAGCCTGGATCGATTACAAAAAAACTTTTGGTAATGACCCACATTCATGGATGATTAAAAAAACATGCAGATATATAAGATCAATCCCCAAGTAATCAAACTTATTGAGAAAGCAATGGAACACTAGAATACCACATTTATATGACAGCACTCAGAAGGAAAGAATGAAATACCAGGAGTGAAGATACAACACGTAATCTTTCAGGGTGACAGTCTATCACCACTCCTATTTTACCTGGCCCTGGACACACTGAGCAACCCCATCAATGAGCAAGGACATGGTACACACTAACATGCAATAAAACAAGTAAAAAGTACCTAAAATGTCATAGCCCTTGCTGTTTTTGTAATTTTCTGTATGGAGTGAAAGGGCTAGCCCATATTGAATTTCAACTAAAATGGCCACCAGTCTCCCAGTTGGTCATCTTTAATCAGATCACAAAATAACTTTAGGTGTAGTTGTATGCCATTATGCACTGTGCTTGTGCCGGGATTGAACAAAATCGGACCATGCATGTCTGAGAAATGGTTGGGGACAAGTTTAAGTAACAAAATGGTGGCAATTTGGCCATCTTGGATCTGATTTCGAAAAACAAAACGACTGCCATATGTAGGCGATCATTCGTTATCGTTTAACAAGCTTGAACAAGATCGGTAAATTAATGTCCGAGAAATAGTTGAGGACATCTTCGATACCAATTTTTTTTTTACAACTAAAATGTCTGCCAGTCTACCAGTCAGCCATCTTTGATTAGATCATAAAACAAAATGAGGTGCATGTCTATGCCATCTTATACTGTGATTGTGTCAAGATTGAACAACATTGGTAAATGAATGTCCGAGAAAAGCATTAGGACAAGTTCAACATCGGGTTTTTTTATAAATAAAATGGCTGCCAGTTAGCCATTTTGGATCCGATCTCAAAAAAAAAATGGCGTGCATATGTAAGCCATCATTCGTTATCTGGTACCAAGTGTGGACAACATCGGTAAATGCATGTCTAAGAAATGGTTGACGATGTGTTCAACCTCCAGTTTTATACAAGTAAAATGGCAGCCAGTTGACCATCTTGAATCTGATTTCGAAAAAAAATGACATGTATATATATATATATATAATCCATCATTCCTGATCAGTGTGCCAAGATTGAACAACATCAGAAAATGAATGTCTGAGAAATGGATGAGGACATGTTCAACATTGGGTTGTATATAAATAAAATGGCCACTAGTTGGCAATTGTGGATCTGATCTCAAAAAAAAAATGGCATGCATTTGTAAGCCATCATTCTTCATCTGTGTTCAAAGTGTGAACAACATTGGCAAATGCATGTCCGAGAAAAGGTTGAGGATGTGTTCAACATGCAGGTTTTTACAACTAAAATGGCAGCCAGTCGGCCATCTTGGATCTGATCTCGAAACAAAATGAAATGCATAAGTAAGCCTTCATTCTTTATCTGTGTGCCAGGTATGAACAACATCGGTCAATGCATGTCCGAGAAATGGCTGAGGACGTGTTCAACATTGGGGTTTTTTTCAACTAAAATATGTACACCATCACATGTCCTTTTGTTAAGTATGAATAAAATTGTTTCATACATGTCCAAGATATGGTTATGAACACACACCGACACGAAAATTGAGACCAAATTGATAAGCCCCTGTTTCAGACCAAGCCCAATGGAGGTTAATAATGTCCAAAGAGACAGGAACGGTGACAGACTTACAGTACATGGATAATTTAAGCTCATCATATCGAACGATGAAAAATTGGCAGAACTACTAAAATTAGTCAAATGGAACTCTGACAACATTCAAATGGAATTTGACCTCAAATGCACAGAGTACATCTTCTGACAAGTAAACCAACAAAAATATAAACAATAAAAAAATCAACTTAAATAAGACAATACAGGAGCTAGACAATGAAGCATCATACAAATACCTCAGAATAGAAGAGGGCCATCAAATATGTCACAAAGGGTTTGCTTTCCATGAGGCAAAGGCAAGTTGTTTCAGGACAACTGCCTCGCCACAAGCTTCAATGAACCATGGTGGGCAGGAGGAAGGGTAGGACAACTGAAGACGAAAAATAAATCTGTGCATGTGGAAGAGCAAGTTTCTTTGAAAGAATTCCCAGGATGAGTTGACATTGGAGAAAGTATCGATGGGAGGCCAGTCTAGAAGTTTGATGGCTGCTCGGAGACCCTGCCAGTCGGCTTGAGAGAAATGCCAGACTCGAGGGCGTTGAGGTGGTTTTCTGATAACAGCCAGAGAGATGTCCACTTTGACAAGGATGTGGTCAAAAGAACCGATTGGAGCAGAGGAAGAGCAGCAGATATTTTCAGGGAGATTTGTCAAAATCAGATCCAGAAGCGATGGAGTACCATTAGTTGAGATCCGGGTCGGGAAATTGACCACTTGAGTCAGTCCCAATGAGTCGCAGAAAGCTTTTGCTGAGGTGCCATGACAGGTGAGAGAGGTACCCACACCTAGCCAACTGGCATGATGACAATTGAAGTCACCACATGTGAGGAAGAGAGAGTTTGGATGAGATGATAGAAGTTGGTCAATGTTTTAAGATAGGGAGGTGTAAATGGAGTCATCACTGTTTGGTGGACGGTACAGTACACATCTAAACATGAGGTGGGAGTGGAGTGGAAGCCAGAGCGAACATTCGAACATTTAATGGAAAGCGAACATTCATAGCAAACTGGGTTTTTTTAATTTCTCGGTCAGAAATGTGATTAAAGGCATTTTTTGATGGATTAAATAAAGGCGAATTAAGAGAATGGAGAGAAGAAACGTTGTAACAGTTGGATTTTTTAGGTAAGGTATGACGGAAAGGTCGAATTCAGAGCAGTCTGTTGAAATAGAAAAAGAGTAGTGCATTATGATACAGTAATGAGTCCCACACATGTGAAAGAGGAAGATAAAGCATTATAAGAGAACGTTTTTATTATTTTTTTGAGAGAGTTTTCACCACATTAGGTATTGGAGAGGTTGCAGAAAAAATTGTGAGGTGAATGGTGAATTTGGATCGTTAAACGCATGGGGTGGAAACAGATCACATGGTTATGGGAGAAGCACAAGGCTATGGGAGGAGTATCGTCAAAAATGAATTTGTTTATTTATTTATTTATTTATGTTAAATAAGGATTGCATAACATTCGGAAAAGGGAAGGTTGAAGGAAAATCGTGGAGGTATTTGGTGAATTTGGAACTGTAAACACAGAGTGAAGCTGCTGGGTAAATGAAATTTACCAGGAAGGGGGTGGGGAGAGACACCTGGTTACAGGAGGTGTATAGAATGCAAGGAAAAATTATTATTTTTTGATGGATTTTTGAAGATTATGTAAGATTCGGGAATGGAATGTTGTACGAAAAAATTGTGAAGTTAATGGTAAGAGAGGGTTAGCGCAAGTAGAAGAAAGATGGTGTGGTGGCAGAAAGAAGAAGAAGAAGAAGAAGAAGAAGAGAGAAGAAGAGAGAAGAAGAGAGAAGAAGAGAGAAGAAGAGAGAAGAAGAGAGAAGAAGAGAGAAGAAGAGAGAAGAATCACAGAACTTGAAGGTATGGTAGTTTTTTTGGTTTGTTTTTTGAAATTTTAAATTTAAGACAAGAAAAAGAGTGTCAAGTTGGGATGGAATAGATGGGAGACATTGGGAAAGTGGTGAAATAGGAATTGGAGGTAATAAGGAGAAAATACAAACAGAAACGATTGTACACCTAGATGGGGAAGGATGGGTTGGCCTCAAGGAACTCGTTCAGACAAGTTTGACAAAAACTCAGAAAATAGCGCAATTTTTGAAACAAAAGCAAGCTAGGAAAACACAGAAACATGTACATATGAAAATAAACAGTTAAAACGTCACATATGACAACCAGAAACTTAACTTTGAGAAAGTCGGCAGAGACCCCTGAGAGAACCTGCCGTTGCGGCAAACCCAAAACCGGAAGTCAAATTTGGATGCAAACATGAAGGGAGCAAGCCAGAAAAGGTATCCCTAACCCACCTTGCTGAAATTATTTCAAGACATGTGCGAATGGAAGATGCTACACATGAAATGTAAATATCAACAAATACAGCCCCGATGATAAAAAAGACAAAAATATGGACATAAAATGAAGTATCAAAAAATATACACCAACAACTGGGAGAATTAAAAAACAGCAGAAAGCGGTAAAAAAAAAAACAGTTGGAGAGATTTGGCATAAACAAACAAGGCTCATTTGAATGGTTAAGAGGTGGTGAGCTCAACCTTGATGGAGAACGAATATTAATAAATGCCCACGATGAAGGATACTATACCAATGGCTTTCAAAAACTATTGGGATGGAAGAAAAAAAATAAGTCAGAACCACTGTACACGCAAAATCACAACAAAGTATGTCATCATCCACTGGTACATCCATAAAAATTTCAATATCCCAGTTTCAGAAAATTCATGGAAACATAAACCAAAACAATAATTGAAAACAATGAAGTAATTTTCATATTCATGCACGACCTGATGATCCATCGAGTGGGAACACAGAAAACAGCATTGCAATTGGATATAGTACTTCAATACAAAAAATAAAAGGAGGTATTGCAAATTAAAGAGTCAGTACACAGTAACTTTTGGCTTAAATAACACAGAAATCAGGAAATATGACGAAATGCCAAGATCTCAAAAATGAATTCAAAATATTCTGGAAGCTGAAGAGTGTCGAAATTGTACCAGTGATAATTGGAGCAATGAGAATTTAATAGAAGAACTGTATGGGAATCTTAAAAACCATTCCTGGGAATATTACTACAAACAAACTATAGTTGTAACCTGTCCGGGTTAGGTGACTATCCTGAAAAGAGCCCTCGGAACAAAACTTTGAGAACAAGAAGATTTCACAGCTTGGTCCATGAATCATGATACCCTGAATAATACTTCGTTATAAGTTAATAACTTTGAGCCCCAGGAGGACTCCGTTCGACATTCTGAAACCCACATATGGAGATAACCAATGAAAACAAGCACGCGCGCACACACACACACACACACACACACACACACACACACACACACACACACACACACACACACACACACACACACACACACACACACACACACACTGGTTTGACTTCCAGAGGTTTATGCAATGCAAATCCTTAATCCTGCTGCCTTCACTTGGATTTGAACGAGCAACATAATATCTTCCCCACCTGGCTACCAACATATTTCACCGACCTTTCTTCTTCCAATGAAACCTCAAGAATTGCTCTTGGATAGTGAATAATTACCAGAACAAAAACAAGGGGGAAAAATAATAATAAAAAATAAACATAAAACAATATAAAATAATAATAATAATTAAAAAATAATAAATTGCTGAACAACTTGTTCTATTAATTGAGTGTATAATTGCATTCTGGCACACAAGATCATATTGCGGATTTGAAGACGAAAATGGCAATAAAACATTTTTCTTGGAAATAAACACTTTGATGGTACCTTGAGCATAAAATAACTTCTCAACTCATGACATACATACATATATATATACACTATGTTAACACAATGCATGCAGGTATGTAATCTCATACATGTGCATGCAAAGTTATGTTTGTTGCTCATGGTGAGTAATATTAGCAACCTGTATTTTCAATCACAATCCAAAAGCACGTTTGAGAGCATGCCTGGTGCTGATGGGGTGGTGTCCACCATAAACAAGAAGCAGGCGATCATCTGGACAAAATATCATGGAATGTCCAAGGACTGCTTTTCTTCGTCCACCCAAAGGAACAATGTGCTCCCACAGAGCAGTGGTGAAATTGAACTTGTACAATTCTGATGAAAATCGCTCTTTTGATGTCCTTCCTGCAAGCAAACCACAAACCAAATGAAGGACAGAACATCTCTACGTGTCAAATAAAAACCTAACTCTGCCTTGCTGAGAAACAAAATATGAATAGTCACAATCTACAATATAAAAGAAGCTCGGTCTCGGTGTGCCTGCCTGCGTGCATCCGTCAGCAATTGTCCTATAGATAGGGGATACCAGTGCAACATAGCAATACACGCATATACACATATACGTACATGCAGCATATAACGCACTGCACATACACATGAGGAGAGTTTGTTTCCTGGCAAGGCCCATGCCTCATACTAACCCAGTCAGTTTGATGAAAAGAAGGAAGAGAGTTGGAGTGGAGGGTGGGGTGGTGGTGGAGAGAGAGATTTTTCTTTATTTATTTTGAACTTCCTCTTCGTGTGTTGTATATTATTCGGAATTCAGCACATCTAAAAAGGCTGTGATGAATATCCCATTAATACTCTATACCTCCTTTCTCCCCAAGTGTATAGCGAGGATGGTACTTATACACCTCCTAATTTAATTTTTCCATTAACAACAACAGTTATTTTTTAGCAATTATGCAAAGCCCTAAACAGGAGACTGATTCCTCCCCCTCCCATACAAACAAATGTAAAATTGACACTGTTTCAAGGAGCATAAGGTCAAAATAGGAGACTGATTTTCTCCCCTCCCATACAAGCTAATGTTAAATTGAGACTGATTCCCTTCCCTCCCATACAAGCAAATGTAAAATTGAGATTGATTTCTTCCCCATTGAGCAAATGTTAAATTGAGACTGATTCCTCCCCCTCCCATACAAACAAATGTAAAATTGAGACTGTCTCAAGGCCCATAAGGTCAAAATAGGAGACTGATTTTCTCCCCTTCCATACAAGCAAATGTAAAATTGAGACTGATTTCTTCCCCATTGAGCAAATGTTAAACTGAGACTTACTGATAAAAGCACTTCTTTCCTTTCATATTTTTCATTCCATTCAAAGAGTCGAGTTTATTCACTTAATCAGAGAGACATAAAGAGAGACATCCCCATAGACATCACCATTTTTTGATCACCATCGAGTATATTCACTTTATCTCTTCAAGCATGAAAGAAAAAAGCTATTCCCCATTCGGTTTCTTAAAATGCAGAAGTGTTTTTTTCAGAGCACAGTCATGCTGCAAAAATGAGTCAGGATGCCCCACCCGAACCCCAAAGGATGTTTCTTCCAAAAGCACCAAATGGATAATATTCTTCCTTAAGAGACTGATTTAATTGTTCCAGGTCTTCTCAGTCAATTTTAAATGACCAATTATACCCTAAATCATTCATATCATACCCCCATTGTTCTATTCTCATACAAACGATACGCCCTTCTTGATAAAATATTATTTGAATTGGAACTGTGAATTCTCTATGACCTGGAGATAAAATCAACACTTCTGTATCTTTGGAATACACAGCCGTTTTATTAAAGGATATATATTGTGATAAATCGCTTAATCTGACCAAGTCATTTGAGTGAGTTGGGCTTGGATAATTTATTAATTTCTAAGCATTATTCATATTAATATTTTTTGTTACACTATATTTCCGTCATTCAGCCTGTGCCTTTGTGTAATAACTTGATAAATCAATATCCAGTTATTGGGATACACCAAAGATAGAACCAACTTTACCAACATGTCATTGATATTAGATTAAAAATAATGTCATAAAAAATTTCGTTTTGTTGAGTTGAAATAACACATATAGACATAATTGACCACAACACTTGGCATTTAATAATTGGACTTGAAATGTTTGATAAACACCATTCTGGAAGAATTTTATTACTTCAAAAGTTGGTGGAAGACCAAAACTATCAAAATAATATTTATCTTGGCTATTAATAATACAAACCAATGAGAACCATTCCCATTATTATCTTCGAATTTCATAATAGTATTATATATATGTTCACACACGTTTGTTAATTCATCTCTCATACAAATAACCAAATTATGAATTTTTTATTTCTTACAATATTTGACAAGTTCTAAATTTGATGTTGTATTCTTTCCAAATTCTTTAAACCACTCATCAATGCTCATTTATTTCTTAGAAAGATATAATCCATTACCCCTTATAGTTAATTTTACACCTGCTTGTGAGATAGAAGAAAGCGTATCTCCAAGTTACAATCTCACTTTAACAGGCAGACTTTCAAGTTTTTCAGCGAAATCTACAATTACACCACTTCCACTAATTTGTTTCTCTAACTCTTTGTTATGTCTTTCCAATTATTTTTGAGCCCGGAGTTGAGCCTTCCTTTCGTTGACAGTTTTCACCGCTGCTGAAATACCACCCGTCAATGCTCCAGCCACACTTACACCAGCAAGTAAAGGAATTAGAAATGGGAGAAATCCTCCACTCGTCTCTCTTGTTGAATATTTATTCAACATTGGTTTTGACATTTTAATTTTAAGTGAGCCAGTATCGTTCAGGATTTTAACCTGTTCTCTTGTGAGCAAAACATCAATTCGTACTGCTCCCTTTCTCTGAATTGTATTAACGTTAATCTTTCAAGGCTTTTGATTTTGAACACAACATGATAGTTTATGAAGATTGATTTGATTAACATACCCCAGTTGGTACTTTATCACTCATTTATTTAACAAAAAAATTATGTGAGATTTATAACACCATTATCTGTCTTAATCCGTAATTCTGTTTCTTCCAAAAGCAAATTATATGTATCAACTTCTTCACTCTCTCCTCTTTCAATGCATAGGGAAGTATCCACTTGATTGGACTTTATCGTTTCCTTTTGAGTACTCAGGTCAATCGCATAGATTGTATGCAAACTTTTAAATGCTGTCATATCCAAAATAGGTTCATTATTTCCATTCCTTTCACACACCTTTTGGCAAGACTTGTATGCTTCAGCATAATCATTTTTTCCCCAATTAATTTCCAATCTATCTCGTGGATAAAATGTTCCATCTGGAGAAACGCGAGGTTGTTTCACCTTAGCATTATCAGTCACTGCATTATTCTTATCAGTAGCAGTATCACCATCTGGTTTTTGTTAAATGAGCCACTGATATCATGGCTTTACTTCCAGAACACCCAAATTCCACGTGCAAGTCGTTTGGTTCTGTTTAACGTGTTGGCATCTTCTTTCAAGGTATGATACATTGAGTGGTTTCTTTGAGTTAAGTCTTCTATTCAACATCTCTTCTGTTTTTTGATTTGGAGTATATTCACTAATACAACAACTCATTTCCTCAATTAGAAATTTATTCTGATCAGCAAAAGCGTAAGCCACACCAAAAAGCAATGTACAGTCATGCACTGCTTAACAACGTTCCGGGCAACGACGGATCGCATATACGACGGATCTGCCAGCTCTGAACAAAAAAAAATGAAAAAAAAATGTAGCTGAAAAATTCCTATCGTCGAGTGATGTAGCCGACGTAGCGCTGCCAGTCGTATAAAAATAGCACGTACAATTATGTACGCTGTTCAGTACATAATACTTCATAATGATAATAAACGACAGTGTGGCCCTGTTATAATGCGATCGTTGAGGTCCATAAAATGTCATCGCGAAAAAAGCAGGGTCGTGCAAAATCGGGATTCAAGGAAATCGGCTTTCAAACTGAACAAATGTTTGCACGTTTACCTTCCAGCAAGTAAATTACCTTTGAATTGAAGAATTCCGCGAATAAATCGTTGTTACAGTCGAAATTAAAACGCAAACTTCTTTTTGGTGAAGCTTTTCATGTTGTTAAAACAATCGCACTGTTCAGAAAATATATATCACAATTGACAGGAGCTCGTTTCTTCATTTATAAATTATAACATCGATGCAATGATTATGTATTTATAAAATCCAAATGCTATTTATTCATCTTTCTATAATCGATGCGAGAGGAGATTGTAAGCTGCTGCGAACAACACCGATGGCCGTCATGAACAGCACAAAGGTAAAACTAACGTGTCTTCCGTCTTCTTGGATGCGTGTTACAATTGCCGACAGTATTCAGTACAGTAGCATGCTGTAGAGGTTTGCATCCGAGGAGCAATAGGCTATACCATATAGCCGAGGTGTGTAGTTTTGTGTAAGTACGATGTTCGAAAACGAAAAAAAAAAGATGTTCACACAATGACGACGTCGCTTAACGACGCGTTTCTCAGAACGTAACCCTGTCGTTAAGTGTCGCATGACTATTTTCATTATCATTCCTTTGCAGTTGAAATCTAATTTTAAGACCATTCAGAACTTTATCATGATAACAAAATCCAAATATACCTTTAAGAGGAACTGCCGCAGTAAATCTATTACCTGTTTTTGTATCATCATTATACATTCCATTCCTTTGACTATATCCAGGGTCTGTGTTTGTTCCCGTTGACATATCAGGAATAAAACCTTTGACAGCCCCATTTCCCATTCGATCACAAAATCATTATAGTGTAAATTTCATCATTTCAGATGCAGCAGAGACATAATCAAAGACTTCAACTTCTTGTGTTCCAATGTACAAACGAACACGATCAAACATTTTCCAGAAGAAATCATTTCCGAGTGTAGTGTTTGTGTTATTCGCAGCCTTAGTGAATATAAATTTACACAACAAGAAACTTTCGGAAAGATTCAAATAAGTTTGTTGATTCTTTATTTCAAAACATTTTGTTCCATTTGCATTCCAGTCTGTTCTGGTTATTACATTTATCTTGAAGGAGTCTTCATTCTTTAGTGGAGTTTGAGATGACAATGGTATCATCCAAATCATAGATACTATCAATTGCTTTCATACTTGTATGTATTTAGGAAAAAAGATGTTAAAACTTTGGAAACCCTGACCCAAGTATGTGAATTATTTTCTGTCGTTCTTGGGGAGACAACTAAGTTTTGCCTTTCTTAATTTCTTTTATTGCTTGCAATTTATGAGATTCCTTTTGGGCATCTTTTATACTCTTTATAGCACCCACGACATTTCCCACAGCAGAAACAGTTGAACCAATTTGCTCTTCAAGTTTAAGAATAGTTGAACCTATACCCATTGGAGTATCAATTATCCCATCTCCTCTAAATTGATGTCTGACACCGCTTTGTCTCTTAGGTTTATAGTCTCCTCAAACAAGAAACATACATTCACCCTTGTAGTATGGGGAAAGGAACATCCCATCCCCTGTAATTATTTTATATTTTCCCAACTCGTGTTTCCTCACAATAACCATCGTATTTATTTATTGGAAAACTTCACGTAGGTGAATTCTGATGGATATAATTTCTCCATTAAAAGAAATCATGCAATTATCTTGGTCGGTTATCCTAAAATTTACTCTCTATATGGTTTTTCCTGACACAGGTGGATAAACCAGATTTTTGGGTTCCATATTGAATTTATAACCAATTGGGGTTGAGTATGCGCTGAATGAAAATATTGTATTTGTTCTTATTCCATCATTATAAGCACCATCAATCAAATCACAGTGAAATAATACCGAATTTATGCCTGAGGATATTTCAATGACATTATCACTGTAAAATGTCCCATTAGTTTCAATCTTTTTTGAGGAGAAACACAATAACTCTCTAAATGAATTATCAATTGTGAAATTAACCTTGTAGTTATTTTTAAGTTTAATCGTTGATTTTGAAGTATGTTTTTGAATGTCGACAACAATATTTTTTGGTTCATCACCCTGTTCTTTCATAAGGTGAGCAATTTCAGAAGATATTTGAGAAATCTCATGTGCTCCGGGTGAAACTGTTATCGTTTTGTATCCACTTCCCGGATTATGACTAAACTTCTCGGTGATATTAAACAAGGTATTATACGTTTCCACAAACAATAAAGATGCCTCATATTATTTTGTTGCATCAAGTTGTCGAGGATATGGGAATGAAGATGTTTGGTTGCTTGTTGTGAAATTAAAACGAAGGATTGTGCTTCTCATGTTATTTAATATGGGATACAATGTCATTTTATTGATATTTATTACTTATTTTCATGTTCATCAAATTGTCGAAAATGGTTGATTCTTCATGAAAACAATTCTTATTTCCATCCTCATTACCACCTAACAGCAATAACAGTAGAGTAACCAATTATGATGAGTCATTTGGAAGAAAAGTATCAGCTGTACCAAGCCTAGTTTAAGCCTGAAAAATCTGTTTCTCCTTCACATTCTTCCTACTTTTACCAGATGTATTGACCCTATAATTAAGAGTCCAGCAAATCAACAGAAACTCTATCATCCTTATTTTTCATATTCAATGGTTTATCAAAATACTTTGATTCATCCCTCACAGTTGAATCTTGTCTCCCATCTTTTGTTCGAAGAACCATTAATCTCAGAGTTCGTTTAACAGGGGGTTGAGCAGAACTCAAGAACCTTCATTGATTATTCAATATCAATCCCTTTTCTTGAACAAGATGGATATTGGTGGTTGTTCTGTTGGAATGAGTCCTGCTTTGGTTTTTGAATCCACTGAATATTCATTATTTTGAAGAGCCTTCACAATATAATCAGGGGGTTGATTAATCTCTTCCAGTTGTTTAAATAATCCTTCATCATCATATGCTAATTCTCCTATATGCTCAAATTCTTCCTCCATCATTTGACTGAAATCTTGTAACATTTGAAGTTTTTTAGGAGTATATTCTATTGTGGGAACTGTGGAAGCATCTATAATTTTTTTCTTGGGAAGTTTTTAAAAGTCGTTTCAAAAATTTATCTTGTTTTCTTTCAAATGCTTCTTCACCCGTTAGTTTCTGTCTGTGTTTCTTCTTTATGTCTTCCTTTTGTTTTACACTTTTGAAACCAACTCTTGATGCTCCTTCTATCTTCTTGCTCTTTATTTCGCATCCATTTATTTATTGGAAAATATCATTCATGAATTATAAAGGTCAACAGCGAAATTTCCTTTTCTTCATCATTAAAGTAGATGTGTTCAAATAAATCCTTTTCTTCAAATATTTCATCAAATTCTTCATTAACATTAATACGAGTTGTAATTTCTTCTTCAGTAATAATTGTATCTCTGCTTTTCATATGTTTGCGTTGAGTTTCTTCATCAACATCAAAACCGAATGCTAAAATCTTCACCCCATTACCACTTAGATGTTTAATCATTTGTGTCATTCCGTCTGTATTAGTTTGTAATATCCCAAGACCACCAGATTTTAGTTTCTTTAACTCACTTTACAATGTGAATATTTTGCTGTACCAAGACAAACCTCCTCAAATATTTGGCCTTCATTCCTCAATCGCATATGTTCTTCGACTGAAATATAGTAATAATCTTCACCTTCTACTTCTCCTGGCCACATTGCTCTGGTTGTTGTGGATACAATACGAATCACATGGTGGTTTTTTAGAAAATTTACAATATTTTCATTTGTACTATTCAAGAACCTTGATTTATGAAAGTTTTTTCCAGAAGCAGATTTACCCACAAGATTTATAATAACAGTTTTCATTTATATATGTAATTCTATTTAAAATAAAAAATATATCCCTTAATATCTCATCTTCTTTAACAACGATATATTTAGATTTTTCAGTCGTATGCTTCATATAATCCCAAAATTCCTTTTTACTACTGGTGGGGCAGCATAGCTAACCTAATGTGCATTTAGTGATAAAAGCACCAAATTTGGCAGACTTGTAGAAAGACATACTATGAAGCGATTTGGATATTTGGCCACCACGGATTTAGCCTCTGAGGGCTGTGGCAGCCATTTTACAAAATGGCGGCAAGGTGACATTAAAATGGCGACCAGAGGAATTAAAATGGCTAGGGCTTCTACATTTGTGGAACGATTTCATCGTTTATGGGGTCTGTGGATGCGCCTCACCGAGTACTACAAACGTACAGGAGCAGATTTTCGAAATTCGAAATTGTGAAGGGGGGGTAGGGGTGGGGGGGGGAAACCTTTTTTGGGGAAATAATTAAAATTTTGTATAATATGCTCATATAGTCGTAACATGGACTCTAATATATTTATTTGTCATTGCAGATTGGTGATTGTGGTTGTCGCTTAATAGCAGCCATGTCCAAGAGCTTCAAGTTGGTCGACCCAGAGCGACCTGTCTCAACGTCGTCACATCCACCAACAACGAACTGGAACCTGTGTATCATCTGTCAAGACGACACGAAAGAGACACTGACTCGTCCCTCACAGTCAAAGCGAACAGATGACGGGAGCAGCTACAGTTCCCTGGCCGAAAATCTGATCAGATTCAATGAACTGAAGGAGCTTCCACGTACGCTTCAGCTACAGCGGCTTGACGAAGGTCACGGAATTGAAGCAGCTATGGTTGCGAACAGTGCTGGTTATCACGAAACCTGTCGACTGAAATATAACGGGACAAAAGTAAAGAGAGCCGAAAAGCAAATGCGTGTAACTGCTGATGACAGCCATAATACTGATGCATGCAAGCGCACCAGGTCCCTCTCATCGAGCACAGATAAGTCAAGGCCCCCCTCCTGTTTCTTCTGTGAACAACCTGCAGGCTCAGAACGGCTTCATGAGGCAGAGACCTTCACAATTGACAGGCACGTGAGGGACTGTGCGACCCTCCTTGAAGACAGTGCCCTACTTGGCAAACTCAGTGCTGGGGACATGGTGGCCCTGGAAGCTAAGTACCATGCCAAATGCTTGTCAGGGTTATATAATCGTGCCAGAGCGGCCCGATCTTCTGAAGCGCCAGGAGAAACTGAACCAGAGAATGAGCTGTCAAGAGTAGCTTTTGCTGAACTTGTGCTCTTTATTGAAGAGACCAGACAGGATGAGGAGACGGCGCCAGTGTTCAAGTTAGCAGAACTGGCTCAACTATACCAGTCAAGAATTGAACAGCCAGGCGTCAGGAGCAACACAAGGGTAACATTCCACACGTCTCAAGCAGAGACTCCTTGCCCAGTTCCCTGACATGCAATCACACAGCAAGGGAAGAGACATCCTGTTGGCATTTCGAGAAGATGTTGGCGATGCTATTGCTAAAGCTGAAATGGACAGCGACAATGATGCTATCCATCTTTCACATGCTGCAAAAGTCGTGCGCCGCCACATGTTTGGAGAAGCCAAGCCTTTCATTGGGTTCCCTGAAGGATGCCAGAAAGAGTCTGTGCCACAAATGCTGCTTGGACTGGTCAGCATGGTCTTAGACGGAACAGCATCAAGGACCAGATGACAGACACAAGCAATGCAGCATTTACCATTGCTCAAATTGTGAAGTTCAACAGTGTAAAACGCAAGCATATGCAAATCACGTCACCATCCTCCACTGTTCGGCACAGCCCTGTGCAAGAAACGCCTCTTCCAATATATGTGGGGATGATGTTATACGCCCACACCCGCAAGAAGGAACTGGTGGATAGGCTGGCACACGTTGGCATGAGCATCTCATATGATCGTGTCCTCCGCCTCACAGCGCAGATGGGGAACTGTGTCTGCGAGCAGTTTCACTTGGAGCAAGTTGTCTGCCCGCCCAAGATGCGTGGAAAAGTTTTTACTACTGCTGCAGTAGACAATATAGATCACAATCCGAGTTCAACAACAGCGAAGTCCTCCTTCCATGGCACAGCTAACTTACTGATCCAACATCCCAGTTTCATGGGAGAAGGTGTGGATCGAACCAAAGTCGTAACTGGAGGATCTGGGGTTGCAAGCACGTTCATGAACTTGCCATGAACTGCTGTCATGTAGATGTAAGAAGGGTTGTGTGAATCGTTGCAAGTGCAAAAAGGCTGCACTTGAATGTACTGCTCTGTGTCAGTGTGAGGGGGAGTGCACCCAGAACTAGACATCTCTACTTTTAATTTTGAGTTTTTCATCATATCACTGTAACATCATGTGTCATTGAAATGTATTATGTGGAATTTTGTATTTCTTGAGTAAATTATTTTGTATTTCTTGAGTAAATTATTTTGTATTTCTTTTGGAAATACAGCATGCATTTAACTTTTAATAATTTAATAGAAGCTTCGGGGTGGGTGGATGTTTGGTCATTTTTACATCATATTTTAGTCAGTTGTTGTTGATGATATATTTCCAGGAATGTTTATTCTTACACGCTTTTTCATTGTCATTTATTTTACGCTTGTTATGTAATTATGTCACCCGCAGGGCTATACGTTGGACTATAGGTTAGGGTTAGGTTAGGTTAGCTAGTTTAGTCCAACCGATAGTTGGGGGAGAAGCGCCCCCCCCCCGGCAGCTTAGCTATAGTTCGGCCTTCCTGCTGCCATGTGGGGGACCAACCAGTTGGGTGACCCTTTATGTGGTGGTGCGGACTTTCTTTAAAAAAAGCATAAATGTAGTAGGGCCCAGAGCGATTTTTCTATTTTTCTCCCCCCCCCCTCCCCCCCTTAAAAAACGCGAAAATCGTTAACTGCTCTTTTGTAGAGCCTCATTAGACACATATATAGGCACAGTGATAGTTGTCACCGAAGTATAAACGTAGAAGCCACAGTGATTTGAAAATTTTCCCAAAAAAAGGGTTTTCCCCCCTTCAAAATTTCGAATTTTGAAAATCTTCTCCCATACATTTGTAGTACTCGGTGAGGCGCATCCATAGACCCCATAAACGATGAAATTGTCACAAATGTAGAAGCCCAAGCCATTTTAATTCCTCTGGTAGCCATTTTAATGTCACCTGGCCACCAGTTTGTAAAATGGCTGCCACGGCCCTCAGAGGCTAAATCTGTGGTGGCCAAAAATCCAAGTAGCTTCATTATATGTCTTTCTACAAGTGTGCCAAATTTGGTGCTTTTATCACTGAGTGCACAATTCTTTTGAATATTTGAGCTGTGCGGCGCCACAATACATAATGTAGAACAAATGTCTCTTCAAAAATCGTTTGTATCTATTGAATTTAACGTGAATAAAATGAAAGTATTAGCATTGTTTCTTATTGAGCGACGAGGGAGTTAAAAGTATGATTGACTAAGATAAATACAATTACAAGAAGAATGTATCCCTCTTGTGTTGTAGCTTTCCATTACCGTTGGTTTCTCTCATTAACACAATAATCAAAGATAAGGTTCTTTTTTGATTTATCCAAATCTTGGGGAGAAGGTATATCATCTGTATTATCACTAAAAAACAAGTTATCGGCTTAGATTTCTTTTTATATCTTTGTGTATCACAAAATAGTTGTATTATATATTCATTTAGTTTGTTTTGAAGTTTAAATAAACCGATTATATCTTCTTTTTGAAGACCAGCATTAAAACCTTGTGAGAGTCATTGATAATTGGGTTGAAAACTTGACTTTGTGAAAATTATTAAATTATCATAATCCAAAAAGTTGGGAGTAAGGAGCATCTTTAAAAGTAAGCAGGTTTTTACACACTCGCTTGAACCAACTTTGAGACATCTCAAAGAATTTGGAAGATTTTTATGGTTGTTAAATTTTATCTTATTTTCCCAAATGGGTAAAAAAATCATTCATTTATATATTTGGAAAAAAGGTTAAGTTTTTTTGACTTTTTTAGAAACTCTGTTTTATCCAAAGTTCAGTTTTAATTTTAAGATAATCCATTATTTTATTTATTCAATATCTTGTGTTAATCTTTCCCTGAAAATGACAATCGTTAATCATATAAATCATCAATGCATGAAACATGGTCGTAATTTGTTCAATTTCTTCTCTTGTAAGAAAAGGTGTATTCTCACCCTCATACTTTACATTCATTTCTCGAATCAATCTTGAAAAGTAATTCATTTTTGGTGTAAATCTCAAAGAATTATATTCATTTTTATATTTTTTTATTATCATTAATTAGAAGATAATCACAGAATATACATTGTTTATAGGCTTTTCACTCTGTGTTTAATCCCCATCTTTCACACGCAGGACAATTCAAAAATTTGTAATGTTTAGAATGAGAAAATTCAAGAGGCTCAAAATCTTGTCAGCTATTAATATTTATAAAGTAAAACTTAAATTCAAATTATATTCATCTTCGGTATCATCTTTGCAACTTTCATTGGTGCTTTCATAACTATCGCTTAAACACAAACTCTCGCTATCATAACTGTCTTCTGCATCATAATAGAGATACTATCATCACTCTCATAATCTTCAAAATCTTCAGTTGAATAATGACTCATATTTAGTGAGTAGAATAAACATTACCATCTATATCAATATACTTTTTTCATTATTAGATTCAACGACCACATTTTTTTATATTAAAGGTTATTTTAAAATTGTTCTTAACTTCTATTGAACGAAATGTAATTTCACCTGATATATTAACATCTTTTATTTCATCAGAATTTACATCTTTAGGGTTGTTGAAAAAAATACTAATTTCTCCTTGCATATTACAGATGGTCTTATCTTTTCTTTCTAAAGCTTCATCCATAAGGTTTTTCTTTTTTGATACTTTTTCTTGTTTCATTGCTCTTTCTAGTTTTGAATATATTGACAGAAGGAGATAAGAGGAGAAACTTTTGTTAGAGCTACTTTACAAGAACAAATGACAATAAACAAATGACAAAACAAATGAGAAACTTTTGTTAGAGCTACTTTACAAAAACAAATGACAATAAACACCTTCAATCACACAAGCACAAGAACAATGAAGAAAGGGAAGGTGCCACTAAATTTTCCATTGAAAACACTGATGGGGCATTTGAAGGACATATAAATATAAGATTGTTTTGCTTTCAAGACCCTGGACCATCTTCAATCATTGAAGCTGTTGACATGGTTCAACACAGTATTGAAACTATAATTAAAAACACATTAAGTGAAATGAAAACTTTTAAGTTTTATATGGGAGGAAAATTGAATATGGGAAGAGAAGGCAATGAAACCACTCCCTATATGAGGACAAACCCTCAATTTAACTAATTTCAAGATTTTGTAAGATGTGATGTTTACGATGAACTCCAGAGACAAGAAAAATATGTTGATAACACTGTAGTAGGGAGTGGATTTGCTATTACAAAAATAATCATTTTAGATATAAACATCTTAAAATCAGATCATCTTCAAGCTTCTTCTTATATTGATTTACCAAAAGAGAAAAAACTTAAATGGTTGTAAACATTCAAAACAAATCAATTTACCAAAAGAATGTTCAAATGTCATTCAAAGATTTTAACAAATCTATAAAACACCCGTTTGTGATATTTGCTGATTTGGAAAATATCCTTGAAAAGATAGATACTGTTTCTCCAAATCCAAATAAATCATACACAAATAAATATCAAAAACATACTCCTTGTGGTTTCTGTTATTATATTAAATCATCTGTTGGTGATGAATACAAGTTCGAACTTTTTCAAGGAAAAGATGCTTCAGAGGACTTTTGTCTCCTGACATATCAAGCTGCCATATCCCATGTCACAGCTTTAATCAAGCCAGCCAGCTATCAGGAAGGGCACACTGATTCGTCAATTCCATCTGATCATATAAATACTTTGTCTTCTCAATTAACATTGGTCCTGAGATTGGCACTCCCTCCAAATGCTCAAGAGCAAACAATTCATTCAGAACTTTATCTAACTGCTCAATCTTTGGCTTGTGTAGAGTATGTTGCTTGTCAGCAGCTTTGTCGGTTTCTGACTTGGTGTAAAATTGCAATAGCTTTTCCTTCTGAGCCTTGATGTCAAAGATGGTTGATGATCTGATGTTGGACTCATGCACCAACACATTTCTATTGTCTCCCTTCTCCAGTCTCCAACATGTCATTCATCTCATTCATTGTGAAAACAATCCTCTTACACTTCCCACCAGTACTCCTCTATGGAGTATCATAAGCTGTGCTGCTTTGGAAGGCGAACTTCTTCGTCTTCCCCTGAGTTTTCGCTGACATGTTTGACCAAAGGTTTGGGATCATATGATTGGTCGTTGGGTGGAGAGAGCCAGATGCATCATGGCGATGATTAAGACAAATTTGTTCTCGGATTTTTTGTTACAATTAACCTTGAATAAGGAAACATCACCGAAGGGTTTTCAAAAGCAAGGAAGTAAATTCCTGATGTTTTGAGAAGCCAAAATATTCTTTGTGGCACCTCAGAGGGTGTCAATTTATGACAGATGGACGCGGTTCTTGAACCATGAGGCTGCAACAGAAGACTATCGAGAGAAAAGACTCGTTTTCACAGCTGAGGCTGGGTAGACTCTGTATAGGAAGTTTTTTTTTTCAGTTTTACATAATCAGTGGATCAACTGTGTGATCATGTGTAAACAACTTAATTGAGATCACTCACATCCGGGTTGGAATAATGTGTCAGTTTGTAAAGTTTGGGATAACACAGCTTTTACTGTCCATACATAAATCAGAAAATAGGTAATCAATAAGCATTTTGTCTTCACAATATGATTTGGCATTTCTCCAAAAAATACAAAATACACCTGAGCCTATATTGTCATATCAGAGGTCCAGATGATGCAGACTCTCTGAGCCAAAACTTGAAAGACATCTGAGAATTACCGAATGGTTTCTGAATTCTCACTGCATTCAATAGATTGTACCAATTTTTCCTGCATTCATTAAATCGTGATACTTCCCCCAAGGTCACTCAATACAAACCAAAACTGGCAGTTGTTTGTGTGTGAGAAGGCAGAAAGCGGGAACACGTTCCTTATAAATAAAATGATTTATAATAACAATAATAACGGGGATAAGGAAGGATATGACTATAAATAAATGGAACATATCTGGCACAGATAGGGAAGAAAGGGGAAGCACACAAAATTAAATGCAAAACCCCGCTATCACACCAAAATAGCAGATTCAAACAATTACCAAAGGGGCAGGCAGGAACCTGAGTAGGCACGAGCTGGCTTTGACGACAAGACAATGATGTTGTGCAGGTTGGTGTGGCACAGTACGAAAGTATGGCATGGTGTGGGAGACTAGAAGCAGAAGCTCCTACAAATTTCAATAAGCTTTGTGCTAATCAACACTTCCATTGTTGAGCTAAAATTGAAAGAATTTTACTTTCAAGCTATGTATTACATTATCATAGCTTGACAATAGTCGTTGTTTTTCAACAACCACTTCAAAACAAAAAAAATAACTTAACAACCAACAAAATTGTCTATAATTCAGTGCCCAAACAAGTGGTGCCACTACAAAGTGGTGGAGCCGCCACACACATCTCACATATGTTGACATACAGATGAATACACGAGACATAACACAGGACTGTTAGAAAAGACAAAAACAGCCACTGAGCTTGGAGAAAGTGTCGTCACAAAGAAGTGTAAAGTAAACAAACAAACAAATTCAGTGAAAGTAATAGATCATATTGCAGTGCGTGGAACTAACTTTTTAAAAAACATTCTTGTAAATGAATGGAAAATGGTGCCATGCTCTTTACATTAAAAGAGCACTCTGGGTACAAGTGACACCATAACAAAGGCCATGCCTTTCTCACCACACTCAGCAAGGCATTTCTGAAAGAGGAATTTATTCCTCCCAATGGATGCCAAACTATGGCGAATACCTATGCCACGTGTGATATGTTTGATTAAGTCATAGGTTGCTTTGTTTTTATGACATCATAATTGCATATGTCAAATGCTTTATCCGATCAATATGAAAATTATTGAGGGTCATCTAGGCCTAAATTTTAATTGGGAAGAAAAACTGAAGATGTCATCGATCATGTTGTTCGGCAGCCATATTGTTTTTAACATAAAACCTTCAAAAATATTATTCTCTAAAACGGCTGAACAGATCAAGGTGAAAATTTACACATATGATCGCCGATCCATGAGAAACAAAAGTTCTCCACCTCGGATGCCAAAGGTTACACTGTTACATGGTTTGGCAGCCATATTAGATTTACCCTCAAACCGTTAAAAAAATCTTCTTCTCCAAAATGACTTAACAGATTGAGGGGAAACTTTACTCACATGCTCCCCAAGCCTTGGGATGCCAGTGTTCATGAATAGTTAATAGGTCACATGGTCTGGCAGCCATATTGGATTGAACTTTGAAAAAAAAAATTCTCTTAAACCACTTCATCAATCGACATGAAACATCAAAGTTATGATCCAGTGGTCATTGGGAATATATATTTCAAATTTCAACCCGATCGGATGCATGGTCTAGCAGCCAGAATTATTTAATATTTTGAATCTTGGGTCAGGGATTTAAATCAAATTTAGTACAAGTATATAATATAATGATGTAATAATATGGACGGAGGCATATCTGGCGACATCGTGACGTTGAAGAGTGCCCTTCTAGTTTATATATTAGATAATGTTTGATCAGAGGCATATACAATACTTATTTTTGAGAATTTCTAAAATTCTCATTTTAGTATACGAAGATAATATTTTTTCATGCAGAGATTTAAAAGTTAGTTTTGTTTTGAGGTTGTTTAATTATTTACATTCAATAAAAATCACATCAAGGGAAGAGTTAAATGACAGGAAATGGAAGGTTCAAGTATAACCAAAGCAGTGTGAAGTAAACAGACAGACAAACAAATTCAGTGAGAGTAATACATCATATTGTAGTGAGTGTAACTCAATGGCATGGAATACAGATGAGAAAGCACTCTGAAGATCGGAAAGGATGAGAAATATTGGATAGACATATTCAGAGTATGTATGTCAAAAGTGCACAAGTGGATGATAAAATGGAGAAAAGGAGTGAAGGAAAATGGAAAGCTCAGAATGTCTGACATCTTGTCTGACAAAGGTTATTTTTGCACTTTACTTATTGTACATCATTTTCTGTGACACTCCTCTTTCAAATACTTATTATAATTGTTTGAATACATTGAGAAAGAAAACTTCCTTAAGGGGCTGTCACACCTTGACGTTTTAGCCAGCGTATGGCAAGGTCTCAAAATGTATGTGAAATGCTGGCGTCCGCTGAACTACTATTTTTAAAGTTTTGGGCGTATAATAACGAGTTGGATGTATGCATAAAGTATTTGTAACGTACACAGAACGTTTTAATCACATATAGATAACTTATACCAACGAATGCTGAGTGTGTTGTCGGCGTTAACAACCTATGCCCAACGATAGTCTAACTTATGCATAGCGCAGCAGCGTATCGCCGACGATAACATGGTGTAGGCTATTCATAGGCTGTGGCTCGACGATTCAAATCATAACCGCACGAGACATCGAAGTGTGAAGTCGCTGTCACACCTTGAAGTTTTAGCCAGTGCATGCCAACATAAGAAAAATTTGCCAAACCAAGCTGGCACACGTCGAATACGTTATGGGTAACTTTTGTATATGTTAAGAGCACACTGGCATACGTTGTAGTTTTCTGGCATACATCGTTATATGCCGAGTACGTCGAGAAATTTTCAGTATGATGAAAATTTCTCAACATACTCGACGTATGACACACGTTCCGCATACGCTGGCATAAGTTATAGGCACACTACGCGATCGTTGACACGTTACTTGTATGTTACTCAAAAGTCGAAACACGTCGAGGTAATGGTTAGCGTCAGTGTTCCAGACTCCCTGGTTTTTTTTTTTTTTGGGGGGTTATTTTTTTTTTTTTTGGTTTTTTTTTTTCCTTCGGTATGACGGTGATGTTGACACTTCGATTTCTCGCGGGGTTATGATTTAAATCGTTGAGCAGCAGCCTATTAATTATATTATATTATAACCGCACTAGAAATCGAAGTGTCAACATCACCGTCGTACCGAAGGAAAAAAAACAAAAAAACAGGGAGTCTGGAACACTGATACTAACCATTACCTCAATGTGTTTCGACTTATGAGTAACTTACAAGTAACTTGTGTCGACGTGTGTCAACGATCGTGTAACGTGCCTACAACACGTTACTCATAGGTTAGAAATAAGTTTCGGGTACGCTAACCATTACCTTGATGCGTTTCGACTTATGAGTAACTTACAAGTAATGTGTGTCAACGATCGCATAACGTGCCGTCAACTTATGGCCAGCGTATGCGGAACGTGTGAGTCATACGCTGGCATACGTCAAAAAATTTCAAGCATTGAAAATTTGTCCAACACCTCGGCGTACTACGGCGTATGCCAGCGTACAAAGACGAATGCCAGCGTATTACGAAAAAAAGCCAGCATACTATGACGTATGCCAGCATGCTCTTAACGTATACAAACTTACCCATAACGTATTCGACGTGTGTCAGCGTTTTAGCCAAATTTTGCATACGTCAGGCATACGCTGGCTAAATCGTCAAGGTGTGACAGGGCCTTTAGTTTCACTTTAAGAAAACCTATAAATGAATGGAAATGCTAATTTAGAGTATTTGAAACTTCAACACACTATATTTCTCCCCTTCAGTGAAATATAAGCAGTGTCCATGAATTTTACTGCATACTTCACAAATAAAGAACACCAAACAAATCAAATGACAAACCTCCAAAAATATAAATCGAATCATTCACAACAGCAGCAGCATGGCTTGCCAGGCGTGGTGGTGAATCTTGGGAACCTGCCCACAGCTGAGACCAATTTCCAGACTCGAGGCTATAAAGCCACAAGTCACTCAGCAAGACACCGTCTGCCCGGGTCCCTCCAAACAGCACAAAGCCCTCAAGGTATGCTGACAGGCTGTGTTGGTACCGCGCTTCCTATTAAACAAACCAAAGATACATTTAGTGTGGATTGTTAGACAATATAACTAATGGATATTACATGGACATATGTGGTGTAAAAATAGGCATCATTGTGGAGAGTAGATTGCCTCACAGGTGAGATTGGTGGTGTGTAATTTTCCCACTGGTTGCTGGTGAAGTTAAACTTCACGAGATCCCCAAGCACCTCATTCAGTGTAAATCCTGTGAATGTTCAATAAAACAGAAATATTTATCAAGATGACTTCTCTTCAGATGGAAAGGAAATAGGCAAGCCACAAAATACCACAAAATTATAGTTAGAATATCTGTCTGTGTTTTAAAACACAAACATAATGTCACAAGAAATGCATTCGGGAGAGTGCAAACCTCTGCCATGTAATGCTTGATTCCTGAGAACATATCAGGCCCAATACATTTTTGAAATATCATGCTATGCAATCATTTTTGGCCCTATCTCTCAATGGTGAAGAATCAATTGAAAAATTAAATAATTCTCATATCCAAATCCAGATTCGCATCTTCAGCAAAATTGAATCCATTTGTTGAGGTCACACACCCAACCTGTCCACCAAGTTTCATCCAAATATGTCCATAACTTTTTGAGATATCGTGCTATATTTGAGTTTAGCCACATCTCACAATGGCGAAGAATCACTTAAAAAATTCTCATATTCGGATCCGGATCCGGATCTTCAACAAAATCTAATCAGTTCATCCTTGTCACACACACAACCTGCTCACCAAATTTCATCTGGTTCCATCCACAACATTTTCAGGTATCTTGCATACAGACAGACAAACAAGAAGAAGACATCGTGCAGAGGTAGATACTTACAAAATCCATAAAACAAATTTGACCTCAAAAATAATTGGTGGTTGAATTCAATGACCAACTAGAGGGGGAGCACTCGGAAGAGTGCAAAACCTCCGCCGCCAATACTGCTGGGTCACTCAAGTGAACCTTATATCTTATTCATTAAATACGTCAACAGTGCTGAGTTATAGTTCTTTTCTCCAACATTTTTTTTTGGGGGGGGGGGGGGTTGGAAATCACTTAAAACATGTAAAAATGCAAAAAAAAAAAAAAAATCGAAATTATGTTGAAAAAACAAGTTGCAAAATTTTTTTTTTCTCTAACAATTTTTTGGGAGGGTTGGAAATCACTTAAAACATGTAGAAATGGAAAAAAAATTTCTTTTTTTTGGGGGGGGGGGGGTAACAATTTTTGGAGGGGGTTGGAAATCACAAAACATGTAAAAATGCAAAAAAAAAAAAAAAATTTTCTCAAACAATTTTTTTGGGGGGGGTTGAAAATCACTTAAAATATGTAGAAATACAAAAAAAATTTTCTCTAACAATTTTTTTGGGGGGGTAACATTTTTTTTGGGGGGGGTTGGAAATCACTTAAAACATGTAGAAATGCAAAAAAAAATTCTGTTTTTTTTGGGGGGGTAACAATTTTTTTGGGGGGGGGTTGGAAATCACTTAAAACATGTAGAAATGCAAAAAAAAAATTGTTGTTGGGGGGGACCAAGTCCAAAATTTAATGGCATGAGCCTTGGACCATACCTAACCCCCCCCCCCCCCCACCAAGTTGCGTCGAAATCCGTCGAGGAGTTTTTCCGTAATACTGTTCACAAACAAACAAACAAACAAACAGAAAGGGGTGAAAACAGTAACCTCCATTCATCTTCGAAGATGGCGGAGGTTAAATATGCAACTCCTCTTCAAATTTCAAGTGAATCAGAAGAAAATTGACAATTTTATAAATTCGGCCTATGTTAACCTTTTAGCCGAAGTGGACCTCCAAAATAATTTGTGCTTGAATTCAGTAACATGAAATGAAAGTCCTGTTCAAATTTCATGTCAATTGGATGAAAATTGACAATTTTTGAAATGTCTGCTGATGTTGACCACAAAAATAATTGGCTAATTGAATTCAGTGACCTGATTTGCAAATCCTCTTCAAATTTCACGTTGATCAGATGAAAATTGAGGATTTCAGAAACACCACTTTAGTTGTTGACCGTTTGGTCCATGTTGATCTCAAAAATAATTGGCTTGTTGAATTGAGTGACCTGAAATATAAATCATCTTCATATTTCAAGTCAATCGGATGAAAATTGAGGATTTTAGAAATACAACCTTAGTTGTTGACTCAGCCTGTCATCCTTCCGAGGTCGGTGAAATGAGTACCAGTATACTGGGCCGGTGTATACCCCGGTTAAAATAGGTGTACCATCTCCCTGTGTCGTAAGAGGCGACCAGGGTTGCGTCAGGAAGGGCATCCGGCGTAAAACATGTGCCAAATCTCTATGCGGATCATACGGATGATCCGCTGTGGCGACCCCTAACGGGAGCATCCGAAAAAAGAAGAAGAAGAAGAAGAAGAAGAAGAAGAAGAAGAAGAAGAGAACCTCAGTTGTTGACCTTTGGCCAATGTTGACCTTTTGATGTCAAAAACAATGGGCTTCTTCCTAATGACAAACTCTATCATGTGGTGAAGTTTCGTGAAGATCAGTTTTAAATTGTGACCTGTAGGCGATAGACAGACAAACAGACAAACTAACATAATTATAAGAAGACGACGTCTTGCAGAGCACGACACTTGCAAAATCCATAAAACAAATTTGACCTCAAAAATAATTGGAGGTTGAATTAAATGACCAAATATGCAACTCCTCTTCAAATTTCAAGCGAATTGGATGGAAATTGATAATTTTATAAATACAGCTTATGTTGAACCTTGGCATATGTGGGCCTCCGAAATGGTGGTTGAATTCAAAGACCTCAAATATAAATCCTCTTCAAATTTCAAGTCAATCGGATGAAATTTGAGCATTTTAGAAATACCACTCCAGTTGTTGACCTTGGGCCAATGTTGACCTTTTGGTCCAAGATAATCTCAAAAATAATTCACTTGTTGAATTCAGTGAACTGAAATATAAATCCTTTTTCAAATTTCAAGTCAATCAGATGAAAATTGAGGATTTTAGAAATACAACCTTAGTTGTTGACCTTGGGCCTATGTTGACCTTTTGACCTCAAGAACAATAGGTTTCATCCTCATGGCAAGTTCTACCATGTGGTGAAGTTTCGTGAAGATCAGTTTAAAATTGTGTCCTGTAAGCAATAAACAGACAGACAAACAGACAGACAAACAGACAAACAAACAGAATAACAAAATGGACTCACCAATATAATTGAAAAATCTTCAATTTTGAAAGTAACAAAATCGACTCACCAATATATTTGAAAAATAACAAACAGTAACAAAAGGGGTGAAAGCATAACCTCCTTCACCTTTGGTGGCGGAGGTAATTAAATAGTGTGTCATAAGAACACTTTCAATGGTATTGCATTCAATGGTGTTGTGTCATAAGTTAGGTCAGTCTTTTGGAATTGCCACTGGTAATATGTAAAACAGTGCTAACTGCCACATGGTTGAGTGGTTGGCAACTAAACCGACACCCCTCACTGACTTTGCTCGTGGGGAGGGTGACCAACACCCTGCTGGGGTAAAAACAACACTTGACAAAGGATGAATGAGCTCCCTTTGGGAGCCAATGCCATCCAGAAAGGAGATATGGTGTCTCCTAAAAACACCCATCTGGTTTGGACCGGTTTGTGGCAATTCAAGTCACTGAGAGGGGTATTGGAACCCATGATGTAAGGCGGATGAGCTAGTATTAGGCAATGGCAATGACAAACATACACCCGTGAGAAAGAGGGTTAGTACCCAGTGTCGCTGAGGCCATGGAAGGCATGTTCCTCATCCGGTGGATAACACTGCAGTCTAATTATTCCCCAATCAATCTTTCTACCATTTTATGGTATAAGTGGGTACTCATATTTTTTGTCAGTGCTTATTCGTGAGATGTATAATTTGGTAGGATTTCTCACCCCCAACTCCCCTTCTATGCCAAGGTCTGGATACACCACCACACAGCATGTATGCAAAGTTTGGTGGAGATTGGTCCAACAGTGGTTTACTTTTCCATGATTTTCAGACGTAATCACATACACACACATGAATACATGCATATATGCATACATTAATGCATGCATGCATACACATATACACGTCGAATTGTTTTGTTTTATATAATAGGATTTTGGTGCACTGGCAGAGATCTGAGGTAGCATTCCAGGCAAATCCCCCACCATCCCCCCTCCCACCCATCTGTCACATGGGCTAAAAAAAACAGAAAATAGAACAAAAGAAATTGTGCCTGTGTCCAAAAGAAGCGCTTCAGTTTGGCATTTTCGATGTATAAAATAGGCAAAGCCGAGAAACGAGCGAAACCCATTAGAATTACATTTTAGAACCCATTAAAATTGCCCTTTAGAACCAACTTTTAGAAAATAATTAAGTAATTTTTCAATTAATTGATTAATCAAAAAAAAGACGTTTTTGCCAAAGCATATCTTTACACTCGTCCCCAAATTTCAGCTTCCGAGCTCAAAGGATGTCCGAGATATCGCCCGGACAAGCAGAAAAGAAAACAAACAGAGTAAAAACTGAGTACTCCCTTTGGCACCTGGCAATGACATCATGCAACAGCTGTATATGGAATTGGGAAGGAGCGGTGTATAATAATAGTTAGTATTTGGTTGCATATCCCTTGGATGCAACAACTGCATCGAGCCTGTGACCCAATGACATCACCGCCACTCTCTTGGGATCCTCGGGTCTTGAGTTTGAATCCCGTTGGACACGGAATTAACACCAGGGGGGTTGACTCAGCCCGCCATCCTTCCGAGGTCGGCAAAATGAGCACCAGTATACTGGTAATAGGGGCACTGCATGAGCAGCATAGCTGCGACCCTAACCAATGATGCAACCAGCAGCCAAAAAAAAGCAGCACACAATGGGAACCACCACTCTTGGTATCATCCTTTGAGATGCTTTGTGAAGTCTTTACTGGGGCCATTTTCCATTTTTGTTTGTTTTAGGGGGTTTCTGACTTTAGTCTTCTCTCCAGAAAGTGAAATGCATGCTGCATTGGATTTAACTCAGGAGATTGATTGGCCAGTCTAAAACCTTCCACTTTTTCCCCTGATGAGCTCCTTGGTTGTGTTGGTAGTGTGTTTTCAGTCATTGGCTTTCTGCATGATGAAGTGCTGCCTAATGAGCTAGTTTGGAGGCATTTTCATGTACATAAGCAGACAAAATGCTTCTGTACACTTCTGAATTCATTCTGCTGCTGCTGCCATCATGTGTTAGATCATCAATAAAGATGAGTGAGCCAGTTTCAGAGGCAGCCATGCAAGCCCAAGCCATGATACTACCTTGCCCATGGTTCACAGATGAGGTGGTATGCTTTGAATCATATGTAGTTCCTTCCTCTCTCCACACTTTCACCATGGTAAAGGTTTGTCTTGGTCTATCTTTCCATAAAACTTTGTTCCAGAACTCTATTGGCTCACCTATGTAGTTCTTGGCAAATTCCAATCTGGCCTTTCTATTTACTGGTGCTGATGAGAGGTTTGCATCTTGCATTGTAGCCTTTGTAATTCTGATGTTGAAGTCTTCTGTGAAGAGTAGATTGTGATACGTTCACCCCTGCACTCTGGAGGTTGTTGGTGATGTCACTGACAGTTGTTTTAGGGTTTATTTTCACAGCTCTGATGATTTTTCTGTCATCACCTGCAGTTGTTTTCCTTGGCCGACCTGACCGTTGTCTCTTGCGAAGTACACTGGTGGTTTCTTTCCTTTTTCAAGATATTCCAAATTGTTGTATTTGCTGTTCCCAATTTTCATGCTATGGTTCCAATTTAATTCTTCTGTTCTTTCAGCTTCTAAATTGCTTGCTCTTTCTTTCACAGACAGTTCTCTGCATGGTGAAATGAAAATGAAAAAGAGGAACAAATGAGAAGAAGTGATTAGTAATTCTGGATTTAGGGAGTTTCACCTGATGGAGGTTGATGGCAGACCGCATGCACCCTGCAGAAACCTGGGTGGGGGACAAAGTATGGAAAGAGCAGAGGGTGCATGACCAGAAGGGAGGTGATAGAAGACAGATTGCAGAGAGGCCGCCGACTGACCGATCTGTCTGCGATGGCGAATTGATAAGTGCATAAACTCAGCTTCTTTGCAGGAGATTCAAATGATATTGAAGGCCTTGGTTTGCATGGTAACAAGTTGAGCAAGATGTGAGGATCCAGCCCAGAGGGGAGAGCAGTATTTAATTTGACAGTCAAATAAAAGACTTAATGAGAACCCTGACTCTGTAAAATATTCAATTTTGTGACAACATCCCGGGATCTGCCCGATCCCAAAGTCAATGCAAAAGTATGTGAGGCTGAGATGCATAGTAATAAATAGAATTAACAATGTTTATTAAGTCACGATATTTACAGATAAATGGTTCATTTTAACATGGACTGTTGAAAAGCTGCTGGTGGGAAAGATTCAAAGTGGAGAGAAAACCATGGTAGTACCTCCAAAAACATACAGAGAGTTAGTGGCTTTGAGGAAAACAGCAGCAGCTCCCAGTCGAGCAGGGAAACTCGGATGGGGACGAGAAATGAGGTGCCACTGATTAACACCGGAATACCCGTGCAGGCCGAGGCTGCAATCGGTCCCAATGTGCTCCCCTCCCTCACATTCACACAGCCCCGTGTGCTGCAATAAACCAAGAAAGCATCAAAGTCATATTGTCATCAAATAGCCATCAGAATGCTTACTTTTTGTGTAAAACGAAGCACTTGAGAGACAAAAGAAATGCAGCAACAACTTACTCCAAGCTCTATGCTAACCTACCAAGCATTTTCCATGACCCGAGCAGGGAATATAGTGGGTGGGTAAGATACAGCTGGCTGCTTCGCAGACATCACCCAACCAGCCTGGAGGGCAAAGACAACGGCCATTCGATAAGCACTGACCCCGGTCTGAGCAGTTCCTGTCACAGTGGCTCAGAAAGTACGAGGCAGAAAATCCTGCAAGGTTGTAGTTGGCATCACTGAACAGGTGCATGAGCATCTATGGGGGTTGGTGGGGTGGGGAAGGTGGGCAGACATGGTAGGTAAGAAGTTCAATGATTGCAAATACAGTTTCAATGATTAATAAAAGGCCATCTAGATATTAGATATCAGATACATGGGAGAGGAAACCAAAATCAAAGGAGGGAGGAGAGTGTGGTTGGGAGCCTGAACATACCACTATCTATGTTTATTTTTTTGTGTCCTCTTCGAGTGTAAACACATCCAAAATGTATTCACAAACACTGTATTTCATGTTGCAATGTTTTTCAGAATATTTACAGTCATGGTCACCAGCCACAAACATACACATCACCAAGTGATCTTCCACATCCACTTCTTCTTTCGTTGACAGCACAAGGTTGCATCTTTGGCTACAGTGTGCAGCTGTACTGCTGATGCAATGCCCCCTGTAGGTTAGGGCAGGAATTTGGAATTTGTTCATCGTGCCTGAGATAGCTCGCCTACTTTTCGTGAAGTGGAATCTTTAACGTCCACCAACCAATGTCGGCATATGGGACACCCAGTTTAATGTTGATCTGATGGACAGCACAAACACATTAATGAATCACCTTGCCTGTGAAACACCGGGATGGCAGTTTATAGCTTGTTCGCGATTCAAACCAAAGTTAGACAGCTTTGAGTTGAGTGTACGTACCTCGAGCCCATCCTCTCAGCCCCACATATCCACTAAAACGTGACAAGAATAAGACAAACAACATAATAGAAGTACAGAATTCCATCAATTGTACTCTTAACTTACCTTCCCTGACCTTGCGACGAGCATATCTGGGAAGGTGTTTCCACTTAAACTCGCTATCAGAGGGCTGTTGTAGGATTCTCCATCATACACAAACAAAAAGTCATAGGAACACTCCGTCTCCATGGCAGTGAACTTCAGTATAATGTACTCATTGCTGGGTGCTGACAAAGGAGATTCCAAAGAAAGTGACACAAATTAGCAGTAGGTGCTGAACAAAGTCAAATAAATGTGATCTAGTTTTAATTGAATAAATGGAATAAAACAAACCTCTAATTAACCATTCACAGCCACCATTGGCGGAGTAGTTTCCTTTGCCGTCTGTAATGTTTCCACTTGGAGCGGAGAGTACGACTCGCTTGGTCCGGCAGTCACTCCCTTGCGTGCGTACAACCAGCGCGACAAGCAAAAGTAACTTCATCCCGCATGCAGAGATCCATTCTCCAAGTATAAACACACCCATAATGGACTCACAAACACTGCAAAGTCAAACGGAACAGGTAACTGCAATGTGAGACTTCACAAGATCGCACATCAGCAATTGATGCTCCACTCGGATTGTCGCAACTTCGTTACATTTTCGTCCTGGAATGAGATGCAAATCCATGACAAGGAGATGGAAATCCACAGGACGAAGCGATTACCCTCCCACATCACGATAGCTCACTGTGTTTGCTTGATTGGTATGGTTACCCAAAGCTTCTTCAGCTGTAACGACACACGTCATGGAGATGCATTGGTGCCCGTGGTTAATCAAACTGGCAAAATGCTTTTGAGCCGCCTGAAA
>NC_140961.1:117839395-117924395 GCF_056783735.1 Eptatretus burgeri | reverse complement strand
AAGAAGAAGAAGAAGAAGAAGAAGAAGAAGAAGAAGAAGAAGAAGAAGAAGAAGAAGAAGAAGAAGAAGAAGAAGAAGAAGAAGAAGAAGAAGAAGAAGAAGAAGAAGAAGAAGAAGAAGAAGAAGAAGAAGAAGAAGAAGAAGAAGAAGAAGAAGAAGAAATATATATATATATATATATATATATATATATATATACATGCATACATATGTATATATGACAATATCCCAAATCCAAATCATGCCTCATTTAAAACTAATGTTTGAATATTGTCCAACTTAACAGCCAAAAAGACTTTTTCAGCTCCAGAGATAAGATGACGTTTCATATTCAGGAGAGCACACAGCCAGTTTGATGCCAACTCGTTTTGGGCGGCGTGTGGCTACATTTCAAATATCTAAACTGTTCTCTGCCACGGTATTGTGACGTCAACTCTGAAGGACGATGTATTATTATAAAGATGAGCGTCGGAATGGAAACGTCCATCTGACACTGAGAGGTGCACAGTGTGCGACATTGTGGAGCAGCCTCCGTGGGGTATCTTTACATATTTAAATCCTCTCGGAGTCATCTTGCCTCTGGTCCAGAAAAGCGATGCAAAGAATCCGGGCGGGTAGAGTGAATGGAATCGACTCCTCCGAGCTCCCGCAACGCCCTCAAATAAAACGAAACAAGCGATTTCTCTGGTGTGGTGCAAGGAAACGTCACCCTGGGAACGCGAGGATGACTGTGGAGCCCACCCAAGACAGCACTCCTCACCTCGAGTGGCGTGTGTGCTTCTCAAGATGAGCGCCCAAATGCCTGCCTCTCCGTCTCGCTCTCTGCACCTTTGTGTGTCCGTCGCTGCGCCTGTCTGACCACCTACCTCCCCACCTCCCCTCTACTCCTCCACTCCCCCGGTGCACTCCCCCACTTCCACTACCCACGACCAAGCATGATGCGATCATGAAAATGGAAAATAGACAATAACTCAGTGTGACGAGTAAACTGGTGCATAATGATGCACTTATTTAATTAATTTTATCTCAGACCGAGCCTAAGAGACAATATTAATAATTAATCATCATCATAATCGTCATCCTAGAATTTGAGAAGCATCTGTGCATTTATTGGACCTCCAGAACTGCTGTACAAAATGAGTTGAAAACTGCTGGTTGCGCTCGGGGTCTGCATTCGAAGGTTTTAGGTGGGGGAAGAGGTTCTTTCAAGAGAGAAAAATTTATTGTCCCAGGTTTTGGGGTGATGGTGGACAAGGACCCCAATTATGTGCAAGTATGACACACCACTCCCAGTGGGAGGGGTTATTACAAATCATAGTATAACACCAAGTCAGTAATGACAGCCTATAATTCACTAATTAAATCAAGAGATAATTGTTTTTTTCACGGATTCATAAAATCAACAGTAGATGGAGATATCAATTAACTCGATTAATAAATTAATGCGAGGAAAAAATAAATAAATCCTCGACACAGGAGACCACTCGGCCCATCACACCCATGCCATATCTCGCTCAACAACACCAACCCATTTAGTGGGGCAACTTAGCATAACAATTGTGCATTTTGGGAAGAAAGCACCAAATTTGGCACACCAGTAGCCTATCATATTATGAACAGATTTGGATATTGGGCCATCTCAAAATTCTTGATGGCAGTGGAAAATGGCTGCCACAGCCATCAGCGGCTGAATTTGTCATTAGAAATGGGAATATGATGGGATAATTGGGCATAAAATAGCTCAAACTCAGCAAATACCTCCTCTCTTTTGATACTGGCCACTAGTGGGGCAACTTAGCATCACAGTTGTGCATTTTGCCGTTGCCTTAGCATAACAATTGTGCATAACAACGTGCTCAGAAAAAGGATTTTAAAAAAACCTGGAATATGAGACAAGTCCTGTTAAGACCAGGCGACACAGTGTGGGTATAATGGCAAGGATATCTAATTGTTTATTTTCTGAAGAAGATGACACAAATGAGTATCTCCATGATGCAAGGACTGACAAAATTGATATTCGAGTTTGTCGATATGCACATGTGTTACAAGATAGGAAACTGTTGGGAAAGCTCTCCGAAGGTGACATGCATGCCTTAGATGCTAGGTATCATCTATCATGTCTGACTTCTGTCACCAACCGTGTGCAAAAACATAATGCTCAGCATGTAAGAGACACCCAAAGCACTAAAGTCGATAGTCTAATACTTGGTGAGCTAGTTTCGTACATAGAAGAATTCCACTAAGATGAAACGTTGCCAGTCTTCAGATTGTCAGATATGGGGTAACTCTACGAGTCCAGATTAAGAGAAGAAGTCCAGAAGATACGAGTCCAGACTTTCCTGGAAAGGTCAATACAACACGATTGAAGGAGAGACTGTTGTGCTTAATCCCAGATATGAGAGCTCAAACTCAAGGAAGAGATGTGGTCCTCATGTTTAATTCTGACATTGGAGAAGCGATTAAAATAGCTTGCTCCAACAATGATGATGATGATGATGTAATCCACTTAGTTCGTGCAGCACAAATATTGAGGAAGGACATTTTTGCCAAAGAATATGCTTTTGATGGATCCATGAAACCTGGATGTGAAAATGATGTTGTCCCAGAAAGTGTCCGAGCTCTTGTCAGAATGATCCTGAGATGACCAAGTATCCAACATCAAAAGCAAGCATCAGATGCCTCAACAAAAACAGCCCTATCTCTGTCTGAGTTAATAGTCTTCAACACAAAGAAAACCTGTAGAGATTCATCTGGATCTCAATCTCGGCATGTCAAAACAAGAGAGACACCACTTAGAGACACCCTGATATAACGGACACTTTCTTGAGTTTATCCCAAGAGCCTTCATCAGTCTCAGATGAGAATGTGTGTCAACTGGAAAGGTTCGTCATACGTCTTTATGATAGAACCAGTGAATGCACCGAGGTGAATCAGGCAAGGAAGCTTCTGTTCGCGAAAGGAAGACAAATAGATCGCCTACCCCCCAAAAAGACAGCCCTCACAGAACATATCAAGAGGTTGACATACCAGGCAGGACACATCGGGGGCCAAGCCCTGATATCTAAGCAGCAGTTACCAAGCCCATGCGACTGGGGATGAACAAAGAACACCATTGAACAGTGGATACCTTTCTGGACAGCACTTGCCGAGGCGGCCAAATCCTGCACAGAGCTGATCAAATGCGGCTGCAAAAAGGCATGCAGACCACCATGCAAATGTTTCTGTGCATCTCTCCCGTGCACTGAACTTTGCCATTGTGCAGGAACATGTTATCAGACAGATTAAAGTCAGAACTGTAGAGACCAGATGAACTATACTTGGGACAGTGTATATGTCATTTTAAAGCAGAAAGACTGACAATAGAGCATTTTAAGTGTGTTTATTGGATTATTTGTGTGTGAAAACATTGGATTAAACTCTTTATTCATTTTGCTACGTCTCTTGGTGACCGAGATATCGTAAAATATTATTTTCGGTGGTGGCCATTTTGAAATTCAAGATGGCAGCCGTAAATGTCTTCTGATCAGGAGTGTCCTGCTCTTATATGAAAGAACATATAAAAATGGACATGTATGCCAATTTTCACACTTTTTTTCACAATCTGAACGATTTTTCTTTCGTCTACTGTACTATTATGCATTTGGTGTGTTTGAGGAAGCTTGTTGGATATTTTTCTTAATTTGTGTCTAATTCATACTAGCGTTAAAACAGGCATGATAAAACAAAAGCGGACAAACATCCGCGATGAGTAGCTCAATATAACTACTGCTAGCATTCTCTGAATTACATTGAAAAAGGAAGTGTTTCAGTCCTGCCCAACAGAAACTTTCCTCTCCCAAGACGTGTCTGACTCCCAAGTATCTCTCCCCGGTTACTCACTCTTACGGTGTGATAGACCTGAGCCTAGTCCTGGTGGAGGTGTTGCTCTCTTCATCAAAGACTCTATTCCTCACTCTCCATGCACTGCTCTCACTCCCCCACACCCCCAGGAATACCTCTGGCTTCAGCTTCCCCTCCACTCCCACCTCATGTTTATATGTGTACTGTACCGTCCACCGAACAGTGATGACTCCATCTACACCTCACTATCCGAAAACATGGACCATCTTCTATCTTCTCATCCAAACTCTCTCTTTCTCTTGTGTGGTGACTTCAATTGTCATCACGCCAGTTGGCTAGGTGTGGGTACCTCTCTCACCTGCCATGGCACCTCAGCAAAAGCTTTCTGCGACTCATTAGGACTGACTCAATCGGTCAACTTCCCGACCCGGATCTCAACCAATGGTACTCCATCTCTTCTGGATCTGATTTTGACAAATTTCCCTGACAATATCTGCTGCTCTTCCTTCACTCCAATCGGTTCTTCTGACGTCTTGTCAAAGTGGACATCTCTCTGGTTGTTATCAGAGAACCACCTCACCACCGTCGAGTCTGGCATTTCACTCAAGCCGACTGGCAGGGTCTCCGAGCAGCCATCAAACTTACAGACTGGTCTCCTATCACTACTTTCTCAAACATCAACTCATCCTGGGAATTCTTTCAAAGAAACTTGCTCTCCCTCATGCACAGATTGATCCCCTCTCGTGTTCAGCTGTCCTACCCTTCCTCCCGCCCTTGGTTTACTGAAGCTTGTGGCGTGGCAGTTGTCCTGAAACAACTTGCCTTTACCTCATGGAAAGCAAACCCAACTGAGGGCAATCTCAGTTCCTTCCACAAAGCTCGGAACAAGTGTGTATCTACCCTCAGGAGAGCCAGAAAACAACCTCTTTCTCATCTCAAGTCTGAACTCTCAAACCTCTCTCCCTCCTCAAAATCCTGGTGGCGTTTAATCAAATCTGTTTCTGGTGTATGTTCCCCATCCATCCCCTCCCTTATCTCAAATGGCCGCACTGCTGATACCGCACGTGATAAAGCTGAATGTCTAAACTCAATGTTTGCAGCTAAATCTTGTGTCCTAAACCCATCACTTTCTCTACCCACTTTACCCAGTCGCACCCAACTGTCCCTGGACTCTGTGTCGTTTTCTCCTGACAAGGTGGAGAGCTTGCTTTCAAACCTCGAGTCAGATTCTGCAACCGGTGCAGACGGTATCAGCCCACGTGTCCTCAAAGCCTGCTCTTCTGCTCTTGCTCACCCTCTCTCTGTTCTATTCACCCTCTCATTTGCCCAAGGTCATCTGCCATCTGCTTGGAAATCTGCTAACATCACTGCCCTGCATAAAAAAGGTGCAAAAACAGATCGCTGTAACTACAGACCAATCAGCCTTCTCCCAATCATCAGCAAGGTTATGGAATCCCTCATCGCTTCAGACACGAAATCCTTCCTCTTCTCCAATGGCTTGATTTCCGATCATCAATTTGGTTTCAGACCAGGTCACTCTACCCTGCATATGCTGCTTCTGCTCTCCCATCAATGGATGGAGGTCCTCAATGCCAGACAGGAAATCCGAACCGTATCCCTGGACATATCACGTGCTTTTGACACAGTTTGGCACCCTGCCCTACTCACCAAACTCTCTTCCTATTGTATCCAAGGCCATCTCCACTCATTGCTCGCAGACTTCCTCTCCTGTCGCAGTCAACGTGTGGCCCTTAATGGAGTTCTTTCATCCCCTCTTCCTGTCCAGGCTGAAGTTCCTCAAGGTAGCGTTCTGGGCCCTGTTCTTTTTCTGGTTTTCATCAATGATCTCTCTGACTCTCTGGAAAATCCTCTATTTCTCTTTGCCGACGACTCCACCCTCTGCCGTACCATCTGTCATCCCTCAGACCGGCAAGCAGCAGCTTCTTCACTCACTGCAGATCTGGATAAAATCACAAACTGGTCCAACACGTGGAACATGTCTTTCAATCCAGACAAATCTCACACTCTCACTATGTCTCTTCGAAAGGACCATTTAGAAAACCCCCCCATCCACTTTCTCAACAATCCTCTGGAAGAAGTCTTTTCTTTCAAGCTTCTGGGTCTCACGATCTGCCATGACCTTTCCTGGGAAAGTCACATTTCCAACCTCGCCTTAAAAGCCAGTCGCCGACTGGGAATCCTCCGTCGTGCAAAGTCCTTCCTCGGCCCTCCTGAGCTCCTGACCATTTACAAAGCTTTTGTCCATAGCATGATGGAGCACTGCTCTCCCCTCTGGCCTGGTGATCCTGCCTCCCACCTTTCTCCGCTTCACGCTGTCGAAACCAGGGCATTTAAGATCATCGGCATCTCCCGCAATGAAGCTGAGTCTTTGGGCCCCTCACTCAATCACCGCAGGTTGGTCGGTGGTCTTTCTGTCTTCTACCGACTCCTCTCCAGCCTTGCCCCCCCCGCTCTCTCTGCGATTTGTCCCCACCACATTTCCACAGGGCGCTCAAGGTCCGCCAACAACCCCCTTCTGGTAAAACTACCAAAATCACGAATCACTGCTCATCTTCACTCTTTCATTCCTCTTTTTTCCCGCCTTTGGAATAAACTTCCTCACTCTATTCTTTCCCATTCTTCCCTCCAGGCTTTCAAAGCAGCTGTTCACCACCACCTCTTATCTTCCCCCATCCAAATCCTGGATCTTTTCTACCCCCGATAATCCACCCAAGCCCACTTCCTTCAATTCCCCTGCTTTCCTTCCTGAAAGTCCCTGTAATGTCCATCTTCTCTTCGCCATGTTCCCCGCCCCATCCCCATCCCTCTCCCTTCCACAGTTCACCTAATGTATCTGTTCCCCACTGTTTTGTCCCTTCCACTCCCGCCCCTCTTGTCTCATGCCCCCTTGCTGTGAGTTGTATGTTAGCTCTCATACGAGCCTCGACAATGTATACAAAAAAAAGTGTTGTCAAGGGCAAGCCACACGTTATTTTATAGCTCTTTTTCTTTATATGAGCGAGGTTCGTGGAACAGCAGGATGGAACCGACAGTGGGCCAAACATCAAGGGAATGAACAAATAAGAAACTAGAACGGCACTCAAAAGAGCGCATACCTCCGCCAGGCTGAACCATTTACATTTTATGTCCCGTCCCGTCTGCATCCAGACCTTAACCAAAATTTAATGAGCTTGTTTTTGTCACCTACCAAATTCATCAACCAAATGTTGTCATAAACCGTCCATAACTTTTTAAGATATTGTGCTTTATATAGTTTTTGGCTCAATCTCTCAATTGTGAAGCATCACTTGAGAAATTCTAGTTTCCGGATCTGGATCTTCAAACTCGAACAATTTCATCCTTGTCACACACACAACCGGTCCACCAAGTTTCATCCAAATACATTCATAACGTTTTGATATATCTTGCTCACAGACAGACAAACGAATAGACCAACTGGAATAGCACATACCTCTGCCAGACTAAACATTTTACGTTTTGCCTCTCTCTGATAGGCTGGATCTGCATCCGTACCTTAATGCAAATCGAATCAGCTTGTTCTTGTCACATACCCAACTCATCCACGAAGTTTTGACATAACCCATCTATACCCTTTTGAAATATCATGCTATATATCGTTTTTAGCCCCATCACTCAATGGTGAAAAATCACTTGAAGAAATAAAAAAATATATTTTCTGGATATTCATCAAAATCGAATCATTTCGGCCTTGTAACACACCCAACGTGTACACCATGTTTCATCCAAATCCGTCCATAATGTTTTGAGATATCCTGCTCACAGAGAGACAAACAGACAAACATGGGTGAAAACATAACCTCTGTCCACCTTTGGTGCGGAGGTAACAAGAAAGTTTTCATGCATTGCACAATACTTGCAAAAGCCATTATAAACAATAGTTGCCATGGAAAGAGAAATTTGTTAATTCTGAAAATTTTATCCATCAAGTGTTTTACATGATTGAATGTTATGCATATCAAATTTAGTGACAGAGCTAAATGTGGCCTAATGGATGTTTTATTTTTTTCAGATGGCCTTGACCTTAACACCTTTGACTGAGTTTGACCAAATTTTCTCACATATATTCTCACATATACTTCACAAAAGTACAAATAAGCTGCGTAAGTTTCAATTTGATATATTGAAAAGTTACTGAGATATGGTAATCATAGATTCACAAAAAGGCCCATTTCATTGCAATAGGGTGAAATTGTTGTCATGGAAACCGTTGACATGTCAAAAAGGCTAAATCCATTGTTATGATTTGGGGTGAATCTGGTCTGTGACCCAATATGGGGAATCCTGTTCCAATTTTAAGTTAATATGATGAAAATTTATGATTTTATGTGACCTTGAGCTTGGAGCTTTTGGCCCCAAACAATAGGCTTAAGTAACCCAAGATGCCAACCCTGTTCAAACGTTGTCAATCGGATGAAAAGTGATAATTTTCTCGACCTTGTCTTTTCACCCTTTGAGATTTTGACCTCAAAAACAACATGATTCTAGGGGTTTTTTCTTCGTGAACCAATTCAATGACCCAATATGTAATTTCTGTTCAACTTAGCAGAATACCCACCCTCCGAGTGGGTGGAGAGCCTGGCGTTGGCTTAGCGGTTAGGGTGGTGGCTTGGGATCCTCGAGTCCTGAGTTTGAACCTCGTTGGCTGCTGAATTAACACCAGGGGGTTGACTCAGCCTGTCATCCTTCCGAGGTCGGCGAAATGAGCACCAGTGTATTAGTAATAATTATAAGTCATTGTTATGATTGCATCAGCGGCATAGCCGTGCCCCTAACCAATGATGCAACCAGCAGCCAAAAAAGCTGTACACGAAGGGAATGGGTGGTGATTGCGCATAACTTGCTGAAAAAAACTATCGTCTGTATATTGCAAGAAGACTGTAGAGATGTTTTTATGGTGTCTCTCAAGGGTGAAATGTGTCTTAAGGGTGTAAAGGTCTTCGGGGTCGAAGTGGACCACAGGGTTTATCGGAGAATATAATGGTGTTAAGGGGTCTAAAGATCTGAAGGTTATTTTTCAATATAAGTTAGGGTCTAAAGGGGTCTAATGGATCTCAATGTCTAAGGATCAAGTGATCGAAGTGGTCTAAAGGATGAAAATGTCTTCAGGAGTCTTAAGGGTCTTGAAATGTCTTAAGGGGTCTAAAAGGTCTTAAGGAGCCCAAAAGGTTTAAAGGGATCTAAAATATCGAAAAGGGTCTAAGCCATCAAAAGGGTCAAGATACCTAAGTGGTCTAAAAGGTTTTTGAAAGGTCTAAGAGGGTCTAAAATGGTCGAATCTATCTAGAATTCCAGCTGTGTGTGTGTGTGTGTGTCTGTGTGTGTGTCTGTGTGTGTGTCTGTGTGTGTGTCTGTGTGTGTGTCTGTGTGTGTGTCTGTGTGTGTGTCTGTGTGTGTGTCTGTGTCTGTGTGTCTGTGTCTGTGTGTCTGTGTCTGTGTGTCTGTGTCTGTGTGTCTGTGACCGCTGTGTCTCGACAACCACTGGTCCAATCTAATTGAAGCTTGCCAGATATATTGCTGGGGCTCTGTGGATGTGCCTTTTCAAGGTTTGATATTAATCGGACAAGTGCTTCCCAAGTTATGGCCATTTATTTACCAACCAATGACAAGACACGTTGCTGTGAAGGCGTGGCCGATGGGGGAAGAAAACCTCAGCCGCATTCCCCACTACACGTTAGAGCGTACGGACTTCCGGATAGTGATGACCGTGTATTCCAATAATTTCTCGATTTCTTATGAGCATTTACAGATAAACACAATGCCCCAAGTTATGATTGTTTTCATATTAGACGGTGCATACATTTCGGTAACATCAGAGTGAGCTGGTATGCTCCGAACCAGGAAGTAAATTTTAAACACTCGATAACTTACGATCAAAAATAAGCAAGTAGGAGACAAAATTTAAACAATGGATGTTTTTTTGGTACCTTTAGATGTTTTTTGTTGCTCTTTTGGTACTTTTTTTCCCCCTAGAAAATGGCATCACACTGCAGAGAAAGTAGTAAACTGTACATCTATCTATAATTCTAGGTGTGTGTGTGTGTGTGTGTCTGTGTGTGTCTCTGTTTGTGTCTGTATGCGTCTCTGTGTGCGTCTCTGTGTGCGTCTCTGTGTGCGTCTCTGTGTGCGTCTCTGTGTGCGTCTCTGTGTGCGTCTCTGTGTGTCTGTGACCGCTGTTTCTCGAAAACCACTCTGGTCCGATCTAATTGAAACTTGCCAGATATATTGCTGGGGACCTGAGGATGTGCCTTTTCAAGGTTTGATATTGTTGCGAATTCGCGCCCGCCGACGTGCGGATGGCCACGTGACTCGAATCGCGGCACGTCGCCCACCGGACGGACAATTCAGTCGTGACCCTGTCGGACCAACGCCAGGTGCTAGTCACGGGTGGGGGTTTAACCCCACCACGACCGTGCCAATTGCCCACCCGCGCAGGATAGGGTTGCTCACCAAATTCGATCCACCTAAGTACCTGCGTGGATGGTCGACCGGGCGATCGTACAACGCCACAGGCCGACTCCGGACACGAACCGCTGAAGCGGTCCGTTCCGTGCTACAGTGATAACCGAGCGGTGTTATCGTCGGCCTTGACGGTTCCGATTAATTACCGGGCATATTAAGCCCACTACGAACCCTTTACGTGAAGCAGGATGGAGGGTCAATTAAAAGGAAGGAGACGAAGCGAAACGGGCACAGTTCAACATGCAAGCACTTTATTTACACGACACACGGAAAGCACACATATACAGCCACAATAATCAAAATGCGCATTTTAGGCGAAAGCAAGAGTTAACCCGAATACGCGTACACACGGCAACACTAAAACAGTTCTACTTTACAGACGACGCCAACACACATTCATTCGAAAGCAAAGGAAAGAAGCCACCCTCATAGACAAGGGGGCAGACGGGGCCCGTGGGCCTTTATGGCATGTGACTTGGCAGACCGAACGAGTCCCACGAGACCGTTGCAGGTTACCTGCACCCTCGCGGTGCGATGGTGGGTGAACTCTCTCCGGTGCTCCTTGTACGAACGCGCAAGTCCGCGCGACACAGCTGGCAGGGCGGCGCCTCCAGTCCGCGTCCCCTCCGTGACGTCCGGACTCTCCACCGACTGCAAACTCCAACGAGCGGGTCGCTCTACGGACCGCTTCTCCAAGACCCAGACGGGCAGAAGACCATGAACCGCCGACTGACACTGGCACTCTCACCGACCGCCCTGACCTGACCTCTTCTTAGCGGTTCCTCCGTGCGCCCTTTTATTTCCCTGGCACCCCGCCCTCCCTTCGCGGCACGCGGGGGGGGGGGGGACATTCCACCAGAGAAATCGGGGCGGGAGTTGAGTTCCAACCGTCATTCTTGTTTACCAGGGAAATCGGGGTGGGAGTTGAGTTCCAACCGTCATTCTTGTTTACCAGAGAAATCAGGGTGGGAGTTGAGTTCCAACCGTTATTCTTGTTTACCAGAGAAATCGGGGTGGGAGTTGAGTTCCAACCGTCATTCTTGTTTACCAGAGAAATCAGGGTGGGAGTTGTTGTTGTTGTTCCCCTTTTGTGTTCGTGGAGATGTTGACGGTTGCTGGTGGAGTGGTGAGGATGGCATGGTTGTTGAGAGGCAGGTGTGGTTGTGGTTGTTGTGAAGCGGCGTTGTGGTTGGGTGTTTTTGTGTGATGGCGGTTGAGATGTGGTTGGTTCAAAATAAAGATAGAAAAGAAAAAATGGCTAACTCAAAGCGTCGCAGCCCGAATGAATCACATAAATTCCCTCTCGACAACGGATTTGGGGCTAACTACACATGTACTGAGAGATATCTCACCTCCGGGCCCTTCATGGTGTAATGCGAATTTCCACAGCCGTAACAATATTAATCGGACAAGTGCTTCCCAAGTTATGGCCATTTATTTACCAACCAATGACATGACACGTTGCTGCGGCCATTTATTTACCAACCAATGACATGACACATTGCTGCGTAGGCGTTGCTGTGTATGCCGGTGCACGGCCTGCCGATGATGACGTCACGGGTCGTGCAGGTTACATGGCAGCGAATGTCATGGTAAGCAAAGACGGAGGTAAACTTGATTTTAATTTGAATTTTAATTAACTCTGTGTGTGGAAGTGTGGTTGGCGCAAGGATGCAAGAGCGAAGGAACGGCCTGTGTGGGTGTCGTTTCTGGCTCGCGGTTTGAAAGTTTTTTTTTGTTGTTTTGTTTTTTTGCACGTACGGCCACACACGTCCGGGCACGCACCTACGGACACGCACCTACGGGCAGTGGTGTCAAATTGATTCAAAGGGTATGTTGCAACAGTAGTTACAGGTCTAAAGGGTCAAAGGGGTCTTTTGGAATTAAGGTATCTAAAATGTCCAAAGAGGGTATAAGTGGTGTAAAGGTCTTCAGGAGTCTAAAGGATCTTAAAAGGGTCTTAAGAGGCTTAAAAGGTATAAATGCATCTAAATCGGATCAAGGGGTCTTAGCAGTCTACATTTCTAAAAGTTATGTTCCAAAATTCAGTAATTAATAGACATAATTAATAGATGTCGTCAAGGTCCAATCCATACTTATAAATGTGTGTGTGTGTGTGTGTGTGTGTGTGTGTGTGTGTGTGTGTGTGTGTGTGTGTGTGTGTGTGTGTGTGTCTCCTCCACAACTTCAAATCCATGAAACCACATGACCCAAAACTCAGGGAACTCCAAGGAAGTGCATGAATGAAAACTGGGTATCTGGGTAAACTTAAACACTTCTTTTTTGATAATTCCTCCATCCCAACCCACTTTTTCCCCCTTTCCCCCACTTTTCGTTCTCTCTCCCTCTCCTCCCTTTCTTTGACATCTCATTCCACCTTCCTTCCTTCTCTTCCTCTTTTTCCTCCTCTTATCCTGCCTCCATCAACTCATCACTTGACGAATCTACTCTGGGCATTACGTCACATATGATGTGACACCTCTGTCCAATCAACGTTCCCCATTCCCAGCATGTCAGTGATGATGTCATTTGCAGAATTTATTCTGCATCCAGACCTGCACCCACACCACTCTCTCTTTCTTTGTAGGACGAAAGTTAAAGTCAGAAATGTAAACTCTTCTTTTATTTACGGTGGATCAACTTCCATTTGAGGTATTTTAAAAGGTTAGTGGTATTTGTTTTTCCTTCTCTTGCTGCTCACTCAGTCTGCTAATTTTGTGCTGAATTTAGTGACATGTATATGAAATGCAAGAACATTTGTGACAAATGACATTTGCCAAGTTTGAACAAAATCGGACCATGCATGTCCGAGAAATGGTTGGGGACACTATTAAGTAACAAAATGCCCACCATTTAGCCATCTTGGATCTTATCTAAAAAAACAATGATGTGCATATATAAGCCGTAATTCATTATGTGTGTGCCAAGTTTGAACAAGAGCGGTAAATGCATGTCCAATAAATGTTTGAGGACGTGTTCAACACCAGTTTTTTAAACAACTAAAATGTCCGCAAGTATACGAGTCAGCCATCTTTGATCAGATTGCAAAATAAAGTGAGTTACACTTTACAAAATAAAGTGAGTGTATGCTAACATAAACTGGAATTTAGCCAAGTTTGAACAAAATCAGGCATGCATGTCAGACAAATGGTTGGGGACATGTTTAAGTAACAAAATGGCCACCAATCGGCCATATTGGATCTGATTTCAAAAATAAATTCGATTTATATGTAAGGCGTCATTCTTTATCTGTGTGCTAAGTTTGAACAACATCGGTAATAAGCCAGCGGAAATGTGAAAAAGCTTGTTGTGGCGTCATTATGAAGATTTTGGTTGATTCATCATCTCTGAGCTATCCTGAATCAGAATCAGCCGGGTGCCAGACTCGCACCCCTGAGGAATTTTTTTTTAGAGGCGAAAAACAAAATGGCCACCACCGACTTGCGATAAATTCTGTTTTGGGCTAATATCTTCACTTCTCATGCACTTACATACACAATTTTGGTGTCTACTACTATGTTTTCATGGTCAAGGAATCCGTTAATGATAAAATTTAAGGTGTGTATATATATATATATATATATATATATATATATATATATATATATATATATATATATATATATATATATATATATGACCTGTCTCATATTTTCAATATGGCCAACATTTTAATATGAAAAAATGGCTATTTTGCAGTTCCACTCATCACTTCGAGTAAGTAATTGAATTTGATGAACCCTCATATATTAATACTACTTACAATAATAGTCAATGCCGGCTGAAGTAACTTACTTGCAATGATCAATGAATTGATGATTATATTGGAATACGATTTTTACTCAAATATATCCGGATACATGTGGATAGTTGACTTTGACTTTGGATTATGTCTTAAAGTAAGTATGTACATGTATATGATTTTGAAATTACCTCTTATTTTTAGGCAAACAAATATCAACTTTGTTAAGGATGCAACGTTCTACATTATGTTCAATCTTCGTCATCGTCGTCGTGATTAGCAGCTACTGCCCTTGTCTGTTCGTTACAACAGCCTGATCCAGCATTACAACTGCAAAACATCAAACATGACATCTGTGCTGCCACACAACCACACCTCCCGGTGAAACATGGCCGGCTGTTGGAGCATCCACACTTGATCAGCTGCAGAATGGTGACTGGTGCAGCAGACACATCAGGTGGAAGTGTGGTTGGACACAACGTCGCACCATCCTCACCTTCTTGCCATCCATACTTGATGAGATCCAAGTTCCGAGGGTCTGACTGAGTAGCCAATTTCCATATAATGACTTAATGATGAGCACGATGTACATGTTGAACAAAAGCATCATGCGATGGGGGCAACGACTTCAATTTTGGAGCAGAGGTAATCTTGAAGTTGGCCATCTTAGACTTCCACAACTGATACCGGTGTGTGGACATATCACCTTCGACTTTGGAACCATAACAGGCAGCAATGAAGGTAGTTGCCTCAGATATCATCTTTTCCTAGTCTGCTTCCAGCTGACCAAGTAAGGTGGGATGATGTCCGCCCATTGGTATCTTCAGCGCTGTGGCCTTTCCAATGCCAAACAAATATGACACAGTATGGCATCCGGTAAGAGCATGTACAGCAGGCAGATATTTGGCGATGCTTTTGTGTTTCAGTGCTGTTTGGCGAATGTTTACATTCGCCCTCCCAGCACACGGACTCTCCATGCTGACATCCACAGTCATCTTTTCCTTGAGGTAGAAATGAATCAACAGGACAAAGACATCTGTATCGTCACAAACCACTTTGATGTGTGAGTCACCACTGACACCTGAAACAATTCTAACTAAGTGATGGATGATGATGACATCTGCTTCTTCATGGTGCGTTTTCAGATCCTGTCTCTGGAGAGTGGAATTGTTCCATACTTGTACTGGTGTAGGATCTTTTCCGGTGACCACCAGTTTGGTCTGGTTGTCCACAATATGGGTCATCAGATACTGACAGATCAAATCGATAAGTTGTACTTTGTTGTAGGCCACATTTTGGACCACTTTTTGCGCTGGAAGTGTTGTGTGGAAGTTGCGTTGATGTTTTCGACTTGAATCATGACCTGCGCGACTGGATCTCGTCATTTGTTTCGTGCCGATTTTGATGTGCCTGTCGAAAATCAGGTATACGTCACAACACTCCAGGTGGTATTTGATGGTTCCCATGAAGTTGATCAGATAATCCTCAACTGTACCATTTGTGGGCCAATGTACAATCCATAACATGGTTCATCCATCGATGATGACAGCATCTGGAACACCTCAGATTCGACTTGATTGCTCAACTTGGAGTTTCGTCTTCAGGATTGCTTTTGACTGAGCCCGCATCGCACCGCTCTCATCAAACAAGGAGGCTGGGACGGGGGACAGTTCGTAAGAGAGGACATCCTTGATATCAATATCCATGTATTGTTGGAGACATATAACTCGGGTGTAGATCAATTCGGTATCATATACTGGCCTTCCATCCAGCTTGATGCTCTTTTTGTTCGAAGTCATCAGGGTCACTTTCTTGGTTAGTGTCTTATTGAAGCTTGTTGGGCATCCAGATTCAAATTCCACCATCTGTTGTCATCTAATCTTGAGAGAATCATCAACGTTTACCTTGTCTGTCACATGAAACATTGTAGTAGACACCAAAATTGTGTGTAAGTGCATTAAAAGTGAAGATATAGCCAAAAACAGAATATATCGAAAGTCGGTGGTGGCCATTTTTGTTTTTTGCCTCTAAAAAAGTTCCTCAAGGGTGTGAGTCTGGCACCCGGATGATTCTGATTCAGGATAGCTCAGAGATGATAAATCAACCAAAAAAACTTCATAAAGATGCTAAAGCACGCTTTACCCTGAAATGGCTGTTTGGCATCTAGACTATAAATGCATATCTGAGAAATGGTGAGGTAGTGTTCAACATCGGGTGTGTTTTTACAACTAAAATAGCCACCAGTCAGCCTTCTTTGCTTGCATCGAAAAACAAAATGAGGTGCTTATGTAAACCATCCTGTGTTATCTTTTTGCCAAGTACGAATTAAATCGGTCCATACATCTCTGAGATATGGTTGCAGACACACGCACGCTCAGACACGAAAATCAAGACCAAATCCATAAGCCCCCATTTCAGACTAGGTCAAACAGGGAAAAAACACGATGGTTAGTTGTGGTAACAAAATGAGACACGTTATTGAGGAGAAATTGTGTTTGAGAATTTTTTTGTGAAACCAAAGGAAAAATCATGGGAAAAAATAATTGGTAATTGTATAATGTAGATTATAACTGAAACTAGTTTCAAAACTAGTCTTTCATTTTAAAGTTGCGTTTGTGCAGAAATATTTTTTGTGAAACAAAATGCTTCCTATCAAGAGTCATTATATCTTGAAGACTTTTGAATTTAAATTTTCTAAAAGAACCTAAAATGAAGCTGTTCAGAGTGAGAATCCATCCCTTCATTGGGACCATATTCTGTGCAGAACGTTGGTGCTGCCTAAGCAATTTCCTGAGTTTTTGGGCACAATCCTGGACAAGTCACCACTCCAACACAGGATACCAGCAAGCTAGTACTCATTTTGCCAACCTCAGAAGGATGACAGGCAGAGTCAACCCCACCTGGTATTAATTCAACTGATGAGCAGGATTTGAATTTCGGATCCTAGGATCCCAAACCCACCAACCTAAATTCAACAGCTGAGCAGGATTTGAATTCAGGATCCTGGGATCCCAAGCCCACCAACCTAACAAAAACCAATCTTGCCAAAAAGGTGACCACGTGTGACTTCTTTAAGGTCACACTGAGGTGAACAGAGCTGCTATCCACCAGGAGCAACTCCTTGAGGAATATCTGCCTACGAGAGATTCCGATGAGAATCGTTCTACAGAGTAACCATGAAAAATATGCGTTTGCCTCATAACGTCACCAAATGCCGTCATAATGTCTCAAGCTTGACATATCGAGAAAGCACTCATCGAGGTGTTCAATTTGAGGTATTACACAATATGGTACCCAAGATTTCAAAATTTGACCTTGGGGTCAAAATATTTCGACCTTAGGCACTAACCATGAAGGTCAAGGCCAATCGCCACTAAAAACTAACCAGCTGAGTGTCAGACCATATACTACGTTCCCATAAAGTTTGGAGATGATTCGATTAAAATTACTCAAAAAATAAGGGTTTCGGCGACCTCCATGATTTACCGCAAAGTGACCTTGACCTTTATGTGTGCTGAAGGGTATTGTAATAATGCTACGATATGTGTATCCACAAGAGTTTCCATGAGAATTGTGCTCCACAGAATGATATAAAGGTGAAAAATCCAATGATTACAGACAAACAAATTAAAAAAAAAACTTACCAAGTAACAGATCTTGCAAAAACTTCGTTTTGGCAAGATAATTAAGCCAACACCAGATATGTCAGAATGAGAATAAGTAATAAATAACCCTGAATGCCAAATGAAAACAATCATCTTAACAAGCATTAATTATGTTATTTTCCTTTTAAATGATTCAGAATTATGAGCGGCATTAAACTATAGTCGATGCCTGTAATATATTACATACAGCCACGTATAAATATCATGTTTGTTTCTCGTGTGGAGATAAATGATACACATAGTAAGCTTCTTGGAAAACGTTCCTTACTACATGTTGAATGTGAAATGCTGAATCAAATAATTACTATCAAGGCTCTGATCTTGATATGTTCACTATACTTTGCTGGAAGCAAGCTGTGCAAATATCCCTCTTGGTGGAAACCAGAAGGAATAACTGCACCAGGTGATATCATGCTTGGAGGTATTTTTATCATTCACTTTGGAGAGGAAAACAGACAATTACTTTTGAACGAAGCTCCTCAAGATCAAAATTGTGTCCGGTAAGGCTCGTTTTCTTTGGTTGTAATTTTGTCATTTGCAATTCAATGCACAGGGTTCCAAGATCGTAAGTGTTTCCAGTAAATTTGTATTTATTTGGTGAATGGATAACATTCAGTAGATAGTCACAAGATACCTTGGCTGGCAGGATGGCCTCGAGGTATGCACACTCGCCTCTAATCTATCTAGCCTTGGTCTGAATACCAAATAAGCTATTAACTAGCATCCCACTGTTTCACAGGCAGGATGATTCACCAATGTGCATGCTGTCCTGTCCCTCACATGGAGATTAAACTGCCATCCCATTTGCCAGCATTAGTTGGTGGATGTTAAAGATCCCATGAGGTCGTTCGCAAATAGTAGGCAAGCTATCGCCGGCACCATGAACAAAATCCAAATCCAAACCCCGACTGTTCTGTTCAAATGTATGGAAGCTTGGCTGCGGGGTAGCTATCATTTCTTGGAAGCACGACTATGCTGCTGATGCTGTGCCCCTCTGCCAGTACACTGTTACTCATTTCGCTGACCTCAGAAGGATGACAGGCTGAGTCAACCCCACCTGGTATTAATTCAGCAGCCAATAGGACTCAAACTCAGGACCTTAAGATCCTAAGTCAGCCACCCTAAAGGCCCGGTCACACCTTGACGTTTTAGCCAGCGATGGCAACGTATTAAAATGTATGTAAAACGCTGGCTTACGTTGAACTTTTGATGTTTTTTTTTTAAAGATTCGGACGTATTCATAGCGACTTGGTCTTATGTATAACGCATTGGTAACGGACACAGAACGTTTCGTTGTGTTATAGATAACTTATACCAACGAATGCTGAACCTGTTGTCGGCCTACACAACCGATGCCCAACGATAGTCTAACTTAGGCACAGCGCGTTGCACGCATCGCCGACGATGTCGTGACGTAGCCTATTAAAAGGCTGACGCACAACGATTCGAATCATAACTGCCGTAGAAATGGAAGTGTCAACATCGCGGTCACACCTTGGCAATCTTGCCAGCGTATGCCGACCTAAGAAAAATGTGTCTAAAACGTTGGGGCACGTCAAATACGGTATGAGTAAGTTTGGTATACGTGAGTAGAACGCTAAGTACGCTATCATACATCATAGTAAGTAGAGTACGTCAAGAAATTTTAAACATGTTCAAAATTTTATGATGTACTCAGCGTATGACACACGTTCCGCATGCGATGGGGATAAGTTTTACACACGATATGTGGACGCTTACACACGTCCACAAAGGCTACTTATAAGCTACTCATAAGTCGAAACACGTCGCGGTAATGTCTTTTTTACGCGAAACTTATTTCTAACTTATGTTTGACGTGCTTTGAACCAATTCTTTACGTAGTCCCAACACACATCGACGTATGTAGACGTATTCCAATGACGTCTTCCGGTCGACAAAAAAAATAAATGAACGTGTTTCTAGGTTACAACTGCCATATAAAGACGCGTTCCCAGCGGTTTTGGGAATTGGTATATAAAAATGGTGTTCATAAAAGGGGAACCCAACAGTGTTTTCGAGTCCTTTTTGAGTCGATGTCCATGTCAGCAGTAACAGTATCAGTATCAGTATTAGTATTAGTATTAGTTTGTTCATGTTGGCAGTAGTAGGTGAGTGTGAGGGGGAGGGTCCTTGCGTCCTTGCGTGATGGATCGTCCTTGCGTCCGCGTGTCCACGGCTAGGTTCATAGGCTGCCACTCAACGATTTAAATGGCTGCATCTCCACTATTGAAAGTAGACGCTTGCGCTCAACAATTGGATTTTTTTTTTACACTCAACGACTTTTCAACGGTACCACTCAACTATTTTCATTGTTTACAATGAACGATTTAAATTGCTGTCACTCGCCTTTGTTTTTTGACGCTGGGGTTTGGAAATTTGAAGCGTTTCTTCTGAACGTATTAAATCGCTCAAACTCGACTATTTTAAATAGACGCTGCCGATGGACAATTGGAATCATAGCCAAGCTAGACATCGAAGTGTGAACATCCTCGTCATGCCGAAGAAAAGTTTGAAGAATGCTGCAAATAAGTGTCCTGGCCGTGGCCGTGGACGCTGACGCAAGGACGATCCATTATACCGACGTCTTTCAGCCTATGAGTAATTTAAAAGTAACGTCTGTCGATGTGTGGAAACGATCGCGTAACGTGCCAACAACACGTTAATCATAGGTTAGAAATAAGTTTCGGGTACGCTAAACATTACCTCGGCGTGTCTCAACTTATGATTAACTTACAAGTAGCATGTGTTGACGTCTTTCAACGATCGCAGACCGTGCATACAACTTGTGGCCAGCGTAGTGGAACGTGTGAGTCATACGCCGGCATACGTCGTGAAATTTCAAGCATGAAAACATTTGAGGACAACCAAAAAGCACAACGTTTAAAGCCAACGTACAACGACGTATGGCAGTGTTTTTCAGCGTGCTCTCAATGTTATCAAAACTTACCCATAACGTATTTAACGTGTGCCAACGTTTTAGAAAAAAAATTCAAAAATCGGCATACGTTGGCTAAAACGTCAAGGTGTGACCGGGCCTTAACCACCAATTCAACACCAGGCTTATGCCCTAACCTATAGGTGGCATTGCGTCAGTGGCACAGCCACGTCCTCAGGCAATAACGCTACCTCACTCAAATTACAAAAATAGATGAAATTCCGAAACAACATTATGGAGGCATTGTATTTTCTTACTCACAAATGTTTGAGGGATTTTTATATTCACTGGCACAAATCCCTTGTAAATGCTCTGATCAACATGTTTGACTTAAAGGGATTCATGAAAAATTTCATTATTTTTGATGGAAATTACAAATGATGTTTTCTCCATTTAAATTTTAATGAGATTCTAAAACATGACCAATGTTAAACTTTAATTTTAAAAAACCACTGTTTTACTGTAAAGGGGGCAACTTTTTTTTTGGATAGAAAATCACGGCTCGTGGAAGAGCATAGTGAAAAAGGGTAAAAGGCAATGTACTGGCACTTGTACAGTGGGGTACGAGTAACAATTTGCCATAAGAAATGGAATGAAAAAGGACAAGAAAAGAGCAGGGGAGAAATCATGGTACAAGTAGCTGAAATGAAATAGGGTTGATTTAGTTTAACATCCCAACCTCGGTTGACAACTTAGAGGCAAGTCTGTATGCACACTGCATCTTTACCTTTACCTTTAGAAACACACACTGAGAGCTTTACCACGGAGAGTGAAAGTGTCGAAAATAGAGAGATCAATGAGTAATCATTTTGGGGTGTTTTCATGCCATGTGTTGGTATGGCATCGACATGGCAGCATATAAAATACTATTTCATTGATTTAAGTCATCGAATGCCGATCGAAGTTTGAGTTTAAGTTCAGTTCACCAAGTGACTCGTGACTGCAAACACCACGTCAGAAAAGGAAACGTAATAAGAATACACAAATTTGCGTAGATGTACTTTTCTTTTCATAACATTACAAGTCCATCATTAAGCTCTATTTTCGAAGTATTGTTTGTGGCCGATACTCGCGAGGCGGGAAAGCAAAGGATGATAATCTAGAAGGGCACTCGGTGGAGCACATACCTCCGCCACGTAATGCCTGATTCACAAGAACATATCGGGCGCAATACATTTTTGCTATATAATCCTTTTTGCGCCCTATCTCTCAATGGTGAAGAATCACTTTTTAAGTTCTAGTTGTCGGATCCAGATCTTCACCAAAATCTAATCCGTTCAACCTTGTCACACACACACACCCAACCTGTCCACAAAATTTCATCTGGAACCATCCAAAACATTTTGAGCTTATGTAAACTTTTGAGCTTATGTAAATCATCATGTGTTATATTTTTGCCAAGTAGGAATTCAATCGGTCCATGCATCTCTGAGATATGGTTGCAGACACATGCACGCACAGACACGAAAATCAAGACCAATTCCACAAGCCCCCTTTTCAGACTAGGTCAAACGGAGGCAAACAAATAGTCCTGCACACAAACAAATAGTTAAACGAAGACAGAAAGGGGTGAAAACAACGTCCTTCACCTTCAGTGGTGGAGGTAACAATGTATTGGCCAAGAAGGGGATGATCAAAAGCATGATTTTTTTCATTTACATTCTCACAGGTAAACAATTACATTCTCACAGGTAAACATAGGCCATATACAGCATAATGACAGGATATGATCTAATTAAAATAAAAAAAAATACATTGAGGCAGGTCATCGCCGTTCGCTTCGACTTTCAGCAGCATTCCAACTCCCAGCCGAAAGGAATATACACCACAAAATTGCAACCCGCAATCATTTGTCAATATGTTTCGAAACAAATATCATAATATTTTGAATTAAATGTTGGGCCTGTTTAATTGATCTGTACCAATACATTTGCACCGATACACTTTTGACGCTCTGAGAGTCACGTTGGGATCGTCCAAGAGGCAGATATGGCTTGCGAGCCACAGGTTGACGACCCCTTGATTAACTGTTTGGTCGGTTGCTTTCTAAGACGTCACAGCGTTTCCTTCACCTCATGTCGTGCGTGATTCATTCCCACACACTTTAGACTGGTATCATCAGATATAATGCATGTCCGCAGCATGAAATCTTGAATGGGATTGGCTTTTACATTAACGGCGCATGAACACGAGGTTCATTGAAACACGGTCACCAAGGAGACAGGGTCAGGTTCAGATTATGGGGCTTGTGCAGGTTACAAGTCACACGTGATTAAAGAAGGCATACGTTCATGGTTGTTGTTGTTTTTTTTTTTTCTTTGTTGTTGTTTTCTCAAAAATTCACCTGGCTAAAAAGAATTCTTCTAAAAAATGTGGACCCTTGTGATTATTTTTTTTGGTGGGGAGGGGAGGTAGCAAACACACCAGACGCACCCTCCCACCAGGGTACGAACCTGAGCTCGTCGGAGGATGAAAGTAGTGGGGTACCTCAGCGATCAGTACAGGGACCATTGTAATTCATATAATTTACATCAACGATTTGGACAGTGGAGTTGAGAATTGGCTTTCTAAAGTTCCAGACGACACAAAGCCTGGAGGTAAGAGTGGATAGCAGAGAGGGGCGGAGTGGGGGGAGAGGGTGATCAGGTTCAGTAAAGTCTTGATACCTTCAAAGATTGTCAGGTGCAGTTTAACAAGTGGAAATGTGGGGTGCCGTGGATGGGGAAGAATGATTAAAATCGTGGCTGTACAATACAAGGGGCAATCTCAGAGACTGTCACAAAGAAGAATGATCTTGGGGTGGTCTTCGATATTGGGGGTGAGGGGGCGATTTAACAGGGCAACTGTAGGTTTTAGGTTGTATTCACAGGGGGATTAATTATAGATCCAAAGATGATTACCTCTGCCACCGAAGGTGAAGCATGTTATGTTTTCACCCCTCTCTGTCGGTTTGTTTGTTTGTGTGCACAACATCTCAAAAAAGTTGTTGATGGATCCAGATGAAATTTAGTGGGCGGGTTGGGTGTGTGATGAGGACGAACTGATGAGATTTTGGTGAAGATCCAGATACGGATCCGACCACTAGAATTTTAAAAGTAATTCATCACCATTGAGAGATTGGGCCAAAAAAGATACATAGCACGATATCTCAAAAAGTTGTGGACGGATTCGAATGAAACTTTGTAGACACGTTGGGTGTGTGATAAGGAAAAAAAATTTCATGAAGATCCGAATCCACATTCGGATCTAATAATTTTTCAAGTGATTCTTCACCATTGAGAGAAAGGGCTAAACTGATATATAGTACGATATCTCAAAAAGTTGCAGACGATTTCGAATGAAACTTGGTGGACAGGTCGAGTGTGTGACAATGACAAATTGATTCGATTTTGGTGAAGATACAAATCCGGATGTGATCATTATTTAATTTTTTAACTGATTCTTCACCATTGAGAGATTGGGACAAAAACTATATATAGCATGATATTTCAAAAATGGATTGGGCTGAAATGTTCTAGTGGATCAGGCATTACATGGCGGTGGTATGCGCTCTACCAAGTGCCCTTCTAGTTGATACTGTATAGGGCTGACAGGATGGCCTTGAGATATGCACACTCACCTCTTAGCTGTATCTCGTCTGGGTTTGAATCCTGACTGAGCTATAATCTGTTATTCTGGTGTTTCACAGGCAGGATGATTGATCAATGTGTGTGCCATCCCTCGGATGGATGGATGGATGTTCAACTGAGTGTCCCATCTGTCACAACATTATTTGGTAGACCTTAAAGGTCCCACGGTATCCTTCACAAAGAGTGGCGGGTTATCGTCAGTATCATTGCCAAGTTCCAAATTCCTGCCCTAACCTACAGAGGATATTGCATCAGTGACACAGCCATGCCATCAGCCAATGATGCTACCCTGCAGTCCTGTGCTTCATACGGAAGAAGAAGAAGATTCCGAAATTAATTTTCCATATTTAATTTGCTCAAAATCAGAGTTGTCGAAAAACATTCGTCTCTCAAGTTCTAATTCACTATCATGCAAAATGGTGTCACTTTTCTAATTACTCTGACGAAATATCCATTGAAGAACACTTTCAACACTCATCTGATTTGTAGCTCTCTTCATCTAGACTTTAATATCCATCATGATGATTGTATTGGGCTGAACCTGTCAGCTGTGATAACGAGTCAACATACTTCTAGTTGCAAAAATGTTTTCGATCCTATTGACAGTGTTTTGGACGATCGAGACCTAGAGTGTTCATTAGATGACTACTATTTAATATATGCACCATGAACTGTCATAAAAAGGCAAAACGATGTCTGTGTGTGCAGAGTATAAAGCATTTTGAGTAATATGAACAATGAACATGGCAGCATCACAAATTAATTTCCATGCAAGAAGGGTTTAGTGCAATTTATTGCCAGCATATGTGGTGTTGCTTAATATTTGTGAGGTTGATGACTTGCTTTTTGGAGACGGGTGTATTGGCATCGATAGATGTCTTTTTTTCAGCTTGTAATTCAAACATGGCATCATTCATAATGTGGTTGGATACTTTTCAGCAAACGCATCGTTTTAAAGAGAAAATGGAAGTATCCATCTGAATTTTTAATTCATAATAAACAAAAATAATGTCATTGTCAAATGGATACACAAATGAAATTAAATAATGTTTATTTTAAAAAGTGATACAGCCTTCCAACTTCCAAATATAATACACAACAACAACAAAAACTTCAAAAAGAACAATCCCTGAATGAGACTTTAATGAGAAACATCAAAAGTGATGGGACACGATTTTGGCGCATTGCTGTAGAAACGAACATTGAAAGTGACGAGACATGATGAGCCATACATAAATGGCTAAGTCGAGCCCAGAGGAGAAAGAGGAGAGACTACCCAGAGTTTTATTATAATACTAGCTTGGATCGGCTCACTGCACTAGCCTCCACACATGTCGACTGGAAATCACGAAACGTGGTGATTTAAGGCTGAAACTGACAAAATTGGTTCCTCAAATCAAACAAATCTGCAGCCAGCGTCAAGGGCAGGGCCCCAAAATTAAAGTGAGTAGCAACTGAATAAAATTTGCAATAAAGTTTTAATAAAGCCTTTTGAATACATATGTAGTATATACTGTAGTGTCTCCAATCATGGAGGGGTGTACGATTTTTTTGAAAATCAAAGTGGGGAGTGGGACAAAAAAAGGAAGAGAAACACTGGTCTAAGGTGTCTAATCTGTCTGAAGGGTAGAAAGGGGTCTAAATGGTGTTAATGTTAAAGGGGTCTAAATGGTTTTAGGGGTCTTTTGGGGTCTTTGGGAACTTTTGGTTCTTCGGGGTCTTTTGGGTCTTTGGGTCTTTTTGGATTTTCAGTGTCTTTTGTGCTTTCAGGGTCTTTTTGGTCCTCGGGGTCTTTTGGGTCTTCAAGGTCCTTGGGGACTTTTTGGTCTTCAGTGACTTTTGAGTCTTCAGAATCTTTTGGGTCTTCAGGGTCTTTAGGGTCCTCAGAGTCTCTTAGGGACTTTTGGGTCCTTTGGGGACTTTTGGGTGTTTGGGGTGTTTTGGCCTACAGGCTCTTTTGGATCTTTTTGGTCTTTTGTCTTCAGGGTGTTTTTATTGGGGGGGGGGTCTGCAGTGACTTTTGGGTCTTCAGGGTCTTTTTGGGTCTTCAGTGACATTTGGTTATTCAGGGTCTTTTGGGTCCTCAAGGACTTTTAGGTTATCTGGGTCTTTTGGGTCCTCATGGTCTTTTAGCTCCTTGGGGTCTTTTGGGTCTGAAGGGTCTTGGGGAATTAACATTCAAACAGGACATGATTAATAGGCATACAGTCTTCACGGACTGATGGACAGCTTCATGGACTGACGACCGGCTTCACGGTTTCACTGCCTCACCATGCTTTTCCTCTTTTTTTTCAACATTATTCGAGATATATCGCAATTTTCAAATACTAGTGCAGTGCCCATTCAAAACGTTCACATCCATCATTGCAGCAAGTCTTTACCAAATAGTATTGCTGCAAATAATGAGTGGTTTTCACAGAGAAAGAAAGTCAACAATGCCATGCTCAATGCAGGCTGCCAGATAGGTCTCCATGATCCTATCACCAACACCTCGGAGGTCCTGAAAGCATGTAGGCCCAGGCACGTGGTACAGTAGCATGCGGAGATAGTACAGCTCCGCATTATGAGAGTTGAAGGGAATCATGGGGAGTCGACCAACCGTGTCAGCCATGTGGTCATCCTGAAAACTCATTCTTTTTTTCCGCAACTGAAATCTGTTCCGGAAGTAGGTGAAGTGTTGAAACACATCTGGATAGACAACATGGCACATGTGTGGATGGAGAGTCATGGCTTCGAAAAAGGCGGTGAGTGTTGTTGCAGTGGCCCTTTGTCCACCAGGTTCTTGGCAGCACCTTCATCATTGAACGTGATCACCTGCTCATCCTCCAGATAAAGTGCCAGCGTCTCCACTGGTGGGTACTTGCGTTGAATGGGGAAGTCGTAGATGTGCCAGTATGCCTCAGATGCAGTGATGTACCGCCCTTGTTCATATCGTGTCACCTCATCATGTCGCAATTCCTCTTGCGTCTCCTCATGTGGCTCTAGTCTGACCAGGCACTGGTCTGGTCCTTTTCAAGGTATTTGTGGAGATACTTCACACTGCTGACAGGACATACGATCTCAAGGTTGATGTGAGCATCGTACCAGAGAAGAATTTAGGATTATAAGGCACAACCCATGCATTGTTGACTAAGAGGTTTACCACGCCTCTGGTAGTCTTCATGATGGGAGCACCCGGTGCTGCTTCTGCCCATCTTCTGTAGAGAGGATAGGAGTCATTAGAGAAGCTTGTCGTCTCTCGCTGGGCTTTGGGATAGTCCTTTATACACTTCCGGTCTGCCATGCAGTGGCTAGCAATGTTCCATTCCCCACATGGACCATGAATCATGTGTGAGGTGAGATGCAATGTAGTTCCGGATTTGTGTCTTTGTTAGGAATCTCAGCAGAGAGCACGTGATTGACATCTGCTGAGGTCCTGGGTTTGTGCCGAGGTACCATGGTCAGGAGCATGTGTATATGTGGAAGATAGCGCTTTTGCATTTCCTTCACCATCATATAGGCATCCACAAGCCCCAAGATGTCATGCATAAGGAGGTCTTTGAGGAGTGCTTCCACCTTCATGTGGAACACTTGAGCGATGATGTCAGGTCTCTGATTGTCTGGCTGACCCTCAAAAAGTGATACTATGATTTCCGGCCAGTTGGGGTTGCAGGTGAAGATCAGAAAGAAGTCAGGTTTTCCCTTGACTCAGACAAAGGCCATTGCATCCTGGAACTCTTTGGCATATTATCGTGGATATCCATAAAATGACGGCGGCAAGATGGTGAGGCATCCAGGTATCACCTCAGCGTCTCTGTTCAGGGCATCAACAATGACCTTGTACTTTTCAGCCTTGATTGACTTCTGGTTGTGGCGGAGCCACTTGAGGCGGTGTGACTCAATTTTTACCATCATGTTACATGCTGTGTCAGTTTCCCACCACGGAGCAGTAGATTGAAGTGATGAGCAGTGTCGCGCACTTGAAGATGGTAGTGGTAGAAGGATGTTGGTGTGATTCCTGCCAGCTCAGTATGGTAGCCCTGGGAACCGCAAGGCAGCAGAAATACATATGATAATGGGTCATACGCTGTATGCATGGCGTCTATTGTCTGAAGTTTTCCTCCTCTGAGGTGAAGAGTGACAGCAAGCTTTCCAAACTGCTCTGTTGCAATTTCTCCTGGAAAAATGACAGCCACATCGCCATCTAGTGATGGAAGGTTGACGGTGCCATGATGAAGGTCTTGGCGCTGCATGTGGCTTGTTAGTTCAATTTTGAGTTCATTGGAGCGATTGTAGGGTGAATATACTGATTCTGGCTCACTTTCCCCCATGTTAATGAATGGGGGATTCTCAGTGATTCATTTTTTTTTTTTCACTAAAAAATAAACCTCCTTTTTATCCCAAGGTATATTTATTTGTCTCCCCTTTTAACCTAGGGTGATTTTTTTCAAATAATCGATGCATATTGTTTAGCTCACTCATTGAACCTATAAAGATTTGTTCATTCTCAAATTCCTTCAATAGCTTAATTTTCTTTGCACAATAATCCCCATTTAAAACATTTAAAAATAAAACATTTGAATCTTTATATTTTTCAAGATACCCCTTTTGTGTTATTATAAAATGATATACTTCTCTCATTGATCTCATCTGATGACCTCCTGAGCCTCAGATTATTTTAATAAGCCACGCCCACTTTCATAAGCCCCAACCACTTTTCATAAGCCCCGCCCACTTTTATGAGGTATTCCGATAAACCACGCCCACTTTCCTAAGCCCCGCCCACTTTTTTATTAAACCTCCCCACTTTCCATGAGGTATTTTCATAAGCCACACCCACTTTTCCTAAGCCCTGCCTACTCTTACATCATTTCCAGTTCATCTCCGACTCACAAAGAATTCACTAGAAAATTCGAGAATGTTATGGTTTTGAAAAATTTCCCAACGAAGACTTGCCTGGGCTTGCCCAGGGAATTTTCAAAGAATCCTCCATTTTGAAAAAAATTTCTCCATTCTAACAACATTACAACATCTGACTCACAAGGCTTGCCTGAGCTTGCCTGTGGTTGCCCAGGGAAACCAAAGCAACCAGTCTTTCTCTATAAAAGCTACAAACCCAGACTCCATTTTAAACATTTTTTACTTTTACTGACAATGAAGTGCTGTGCTGGGCTTGATTGGGATGACTTTGAAGTTCCTTGGAGTTATACTACTTGTATGGAACTAAACCTTCAAGTTGATGAACTGGATTCAAACCTCTGATCTATTGAGGTAAGATTTTATTTTCCTATTTACAGAGTTTGATTTAAGCATAGACTCATTTAGTAATTAAATCACTTAATTAACACATAATTATTTTCTTTCACAGGAAATTGTATCTGAATGTATCTAAAGATGGTTCTTTCTTTGGTGTATCCCAAGAACTGGATATTAATTTATCAACTTATTACACAAAGACACAGGCTGAACAACAGAAATATAGTACAACAAAAAATATTAGTATGAAAAATGCTTATAAATTAAAAAATATCCTAGCCCGACTGACGCGAATGACTTGGTGAGATTAAGTGATTTATCACAATATATATCCTGAAATAAGACGGCCGTGTATTCCAAAGATACAGAAGTGTTGATTTTATCTCCAGGTCATACAGAATTCACAGTTCGAATTAAAAGAAATTTTTATGAAGAAAGGTGTATCGTTTGTATGAGAATAGAACAATGGGGGTATGATATGAATGATTTAGGGTATAATTGGTCATTTAAAATTGACCTTGAAGACCTGCAACAATTAAATCAGTCTCGTAAGGAAGAATATTATCTATTTGGTATATAGTGGGGCAACTTAGCTAAATATAGCATAACAATTGTGCATTTTGTGAGGAAAGCACCAAATTTGGCACACGAGTAGCCTATCATATTATGAACAGATTTGGATATTGGGCCATTTCAAATTCAGCCGCTGATGGCTGTGGCAGCCATTTTCCACTTCCATCAAAAATTTGAGATGGCCCAATATCCAAATCTGTTCAAAATATGATAGGCTACTCGTGTGCCAAATTTGGTGCTTTCCTCACAAAATGCACAATTGTTATGCTATATTTAGCTAAGTTGCCCCACTATATACCAAGTGGATAACATTCTTCCTTACGAGACTGATTTAATTGTTCCAGGTCTTCGAGATCAATTTTAAACGACCAATTATACCCTAAATCATTCATATCACACCCCCATTGTTCTATTCTCTAACAAACGATACGCACTTCTTTATAAAAATTTATTTTAATTCAAACTGTGAATTCTGCATGACCTGGCGATAAAATCAACACTTCTGTATCTTTGGAATACACGGCCGTTTTATTTCAGGATATATGTTGTGATAAATCGCTTAATCTCACCAAGCCATTCGCGTCAGTCGGGCTTGGATAATTTTTTAATTTATATGCATTTTTCATATTAATTTTTTGTTATACTATATTTCTGTCGTTCAGCCCGTGCCTTTGTGTAATAAGTTGAGAAATCAATATCCAGTTCTTGGGATACACCAAATATAGAACCATCTTTACCAACATAAGTCATTTATATTAGATTAAAAATAATGTCATTAAAATTTTTATTTTTCTTGAGTTGAAACAACACATTTGGACATAATTGACCACAACACTTGGAATTTAATTCATGGACTTAAAATGTTTGATAAACACCATTCTGGAAGAATTTTATGACTTCAACAGGTCGTAGAAGACCAAAACTATCAAAATAATATTTGTCTTGACTATTAAAAATACAAACCCAATGAGAACCATTCCCATTATTATCTTCTAAGTTCATAATAATATTCTTTGTATGTTAAGGCACGTTTGTTAATTCATCTCCAATACAAATAACCACATTATGAATTTTTAATTTCTTACAATATTTGACAAGATGTAAATTTGATGTTTTATTCTTTCCAAATTCTTTAAACCACTCATCAATGCTCATTTATTTATTAGAAAGATATAATCCATTAGCCCTTTTATTTAATTTTACACCTGCTTGTGCGATAGAAGAAAGCATATCTCCAACTAACAATCTCGCTTTATCAGGCAGACCTTCAAGTTTTTCAGAAAAATCTACAATTACACCACTTCCACTAATTTGTTTCTCCAACTCTTTGTTATGTCTTTCCAATTATTTTTGAGCCCGGAGTTGAGCCTTCCTTTCGTTGGCAGTTTTCACCGCTGTTGAAATACCACCCGTCAATGCTCCAACCACACTTAAACCAGCAAATAAAGGAATTAGAAATGGGAGAAAGCCTCCACTCATCTCTTATTGAATATTTTTTCAACAGTGGTTTTGTCATTTTAATTTTAAGTGAGCCAGTATCGTTCAAGATGATAACCTGTTCTCTTGTGAGCAAAACATCAATTCTTACTGCTCTTTTTCTCTGAATTGTATTAAAGTTAATTGTACAAGGCTTTTGCTTTTGAACACAGGATTATAGTTTATGAAGATTGATTTGATTAACATATACCCCAGTTGGTACTTTGCCAATCATTTATTTAACAAAAAATTATGTGAGACAAATCACAACACCATTATCTGTATTAATCTGTAATTCTGTTTCTTCCAAAAGCAAACAATATGCATCAACTTCTTCACTCTCTCCTCTTTCAATGTATAGGGAAGTATCCACTCGATTAGACTATAGTTTCCTTGTGAGCACTCAGGTCAAACGCATAGATTGTATACAAACTTTCAAATGCTGTCATATCCAAAATAAGTTCTTTGTTTCCATTACTTCCCTCCACCTTTTGGAAAGACTTGTATGCTTCAGCAAAATCATTTTTTTCCCAATTAATTTCCAATCTATCTTGTGGATAAATTGTTCCAGCGAGATAAACAGGAAGTTCTTTCACCTTAGCATTACCACTCAATGCATTATTCTTATCAGTCACAGTATCACCATCTGTTTTTTTAAAAATGATCCACAGATATCATGGCTTTCCTTCCAGAACACCCAAATTCCACGTGTGAGTGGTTTGGTTTAGTTTAACGTGTTGACATCTTATTTTGAAGTATGATACACTGAGTGGTTTCTTTGAGTTAAGTCTTCTGTTCAACATCTCTTCTGTTTTAAGATTAGGAGTATATTCACAAACATACCAACTCATTTCATCAATTACAAATTTATTCTGAGCACCAAAAGCACGATCAACACCAAAAAGTAATCCATTTTCATTATCATTCCTTTGAAGTTGAAATCTAATTTTAAGACCATACAGAACTTTATCATGATCACAAAATCCAAATACACCTTTACAAGGAACTGCCACAGTACAAGTATTAACTGCTTTTGTATCATCATTATACATTCCTTTCCTTTGAGAATATCGAGGGTCTGTGTTTTTTCCCGTTGACATATCAGAAATAAAACCTTCGACAGCCCCCTTTCCCATTCAATCACTGAATGAATAAAGTGAAAATTTCATCATTTCAGATACAGCAGAGACCTACTCAACCGCTTCAACTTCTTGTGTTCCAATGTACAAACGAGCAAAATCAAACATTTTCCAGAAGAAATAATTTACAAGTGTAGCGTTTGTGTTATTCCCAGCCTTAGTGAATGTAAATTTACACAACAAATAAGTTTGTTGATTATTTATTTCAAAACTTTTTGTGCCATTTGCATTCCAGTCTGTTCCAGTTATTGCATTTACCTTGAAGTAATCTTCTTTTTAAGTGGAGTTTGAGATGATAATCATATCATCCAAATCATAGATACTATCAATTGCTTCCATACTTGTATTTATTTAGGAAAAAAGATGTTAAAACTTTTGGAACCCTGACCCAAGTATTTGAATTATTTTGTCGGACTTGGGGAGACAACTGAGTTTTGCCTTTCTTAATTTCTTTTATTGCTTGTAATTTATGAGATTCCTTTTGGGCATCTTTTATGCTCTTTGCAGCACCTGCTACATTTCCCACAGCAGGAGCAGTTGAACCAATTCGGTCTTTATGTTGAAGAATAGTTGAACCTATACCCATTAGAGTATCAATTATCCCATCTCCTCTAAATTGATGTCTGACACCCCTTTGTCTCTTAGGTTTATAGTCTCCTCAACCAAGAAACATACATTCACCCTTGTAGTATGGGGAAAGGAACATCCCATCCCCTGTCATTATTTTATATTTTCCCAACTCGTGTTTCCTCACAATCATCATATTTATTTATTGGAAAACTTCTCGGAGGTGAATTCTAATGGATATAACTTCTCCATGAAAAGAAATCATACGATTATCTTGGTCGGTTATCCTAAAATTTACTCGGTGAATGGATTTTCCTGACACAGGGAGATAAACCAAATTTTTGGGTTCCATCTTGAATTTATAAGCAATTGGGGTTGAGTATGCGCTGAATGAAAATATTGCATTTGTTTTTATTCCATCATTATAAGCACCATCAATCAAATCACAGCGAATTAATACCGAATTTATTCCCGAGGATATTTGAATGACATTATCACTGTACAACGTCCCATTCGTTTCAATCTTTTTTGAGGAGTAACCAAATAACTCTCTAAATGAATTATCAATTGTGCAATCAACCTTTTAGTTATTTTTAAGTTTAATCGTTGATTTTGAAGTATGTTTTTGAATATGTATAACAATATTTTTTGGTTCATCACCCTGTTCTTTCATAAGATGAACAATTTCGGAAGATATTTGAGAAATCGCATATGCTCCGGGTGAAACTGTTATCGTTTTGTATCCACTTCCCTGATTATAACTAAACTTGTCATTTTTCTCAGTTATATTAAACAAGGTATTATAAGTTTCCATGAACAATAAAGATGCCTCATATTCTTTTGTTGAGTCAAGTTGTAGTGGGTATGGGAATGAAGATGTGTGGTCGCTTGTTGTGAAATTAAAACTCAGGATTGTGCTTCTCATCTTATTTAACATGAGATAAAATGTGTTGATATTGATATTTATTAATTATTTTCATGTTCATCAACTGGTCAAAAATGGCTGATGCTTCATTAAAACAATTATTTCCAGCCTTCTTACTACCCAACAACAATAACAGTCCAGTAACTAATTGTGATGGGTCATTTGGAAGAAAGCTAACACCTGAACCAAGCTTACTTAAAGCCTGAATAATGTGTTTCTCCTTCTCATTCTTGCTTCGTTTACCAGAAAGACTAACCTTATAATTAACAGATTCAAAGATCAATACATACTCTATCATCATTATTTTTCATATACAAGGTTTATCAAAATACTTTGATTCATCCCTCACAGTTGAAGTTTGTTTTTTTTTTGTTTGTTTTTTTTTCATCCATCTTTTGTGAGAAGAAACATTAATCTCGGAGTTATTATAACAGGGGGTTGAGCAGACCTCACGAACCTTAATTCATCATTAAATATCAATACCTTTTCTTGAACAAGATGAAATATTGCTGGTTGTTCTGTGGAATGAGTCCTGCTTTGGTTTTTGATTCCGCTGAATATTCATTGTTTTGAAGAGCATTCGCAATATAATCAGGGGTTGAATAATCTCTACCAGTTGTTGAAATAATCCTTCATCATCATATTCTAATTCTCCGAAATGCTCGAATTCTTCCTCCGTCATTTGACTGAAATCTTTTATCATCTGAAGTTTTTTAGGAGGATATTCTACTGTGGGAACTGTGGAAACATCTTTAATTTTTTCTTTGGAAGTTTTTAAAAGTGGTTTAAAAATTTTCTCTTGTTTTCTTTCAAATGCTTCTTCACCCGTTACTTTCTGTCTGCGTTTCTTCTCTATGTCTTCCTGTTGTTTTACAACTTTTGAAACCAACTCTTGATGTTCTTTAAATATTCTTGCTCTTTCTTTCGCATCCATTTATTTATTAGGAAATATCATTTAATATCTCATCTTGTTTCACAACAATATATTTATATTTTTCAGCCGTGTGCTTCATGTAATCCCCAAATTCCTTTATACTACATAATGTAGAACAATTATCTCTCCAAAAATTGTTTATATCTATTGAATTTAACTTGAATAAAATAAAAGTATTAGCATTGTTTCTGATGGAACGATGAGGAAGTTGAAAGTACGATTGACTAAGATAAATACAATTACAAGAAGAATGTCTCCCTCTTGTGTAGGAGCTGTCCAATACCGTTTGGTGGTTTCTCTCATTAACACAATCATCAAAGATAACGAGGTTCTTTTTTGATTTATCCAAATCTTGGGGAGACGGTATATCATCCGTATTATCACGAAGAATACAAGTTATCGGTTTTGATTTCTTTTTACATCTCTGTGTATCACAAAATAGTTGTATTATATCTTCAATGTTATAATCATTTAGGTTTTTTTGAAGTTTAAATAAACCGATTATATCTTCTTTTTGAAGACCAGCCTTAAAAGCTTGTGAGTAGAGTTGATATTCTGGTTGAAAACTCGACTTTGTGAAAATGATTAAATTATCATAATCTAAAAAGTTGGGAGTCAGGAGTATCTTCAAAAGTAAGCAGGTTTTTCCGCATCCGCTTGAACCAACTATGAGACATCTTCACGAATTTGGAAGATTTTTCTGATTGTTAAATTTTATCTTATTTTCCGAAATGGGTAAAAAATCATTCATTTATATATGTGGAAAACAGGTTATTTAATTTATTATTGGCTTTTTTAGAAACTCGATATTTTATCCTAAGTTCAGGTTTAATTTCAACATTATCCATTATTTTATTTATGCAATATCTTGTGTTGATATTGACCTGAAAATCACATCCATGAATAATATAAAACAACAATCCTTTGAACAATTCTCTAATACATTCAGTTTCTTCCCAAAGAAAGGTGTGTTATCACCCTCATACTTTACATTCATTTCTCCAATCAATCTTGTAAAGTAATTCATTTTTGGTGTAAATCTAAAAGAATTATTTTCCTTTTTATACTTTTTATTGTCATTAATTAGAAGATAATCACAGAATATACATTGTTTATAGGCTTTTGACTCTGTGTTTACCCCCGTCTTTCACACGCAGGACAAATCTCAAATTTGTCATTAGGAGAATCAGGCAATTCAAGAGGCTCAAAATCTATCATATTTATAAAGTAAAACTTTACTTAAACTAAGATTCATCTTGGGAATCATCTATAAAACAACTTTCATAACTTTCATAATCACTCTCATCATCTTCAAAATCTTCAGTTGAATATTGACTCATATTTAATTCGTAGAAACAACATTACCATTGATATCTCTTTCCTTTTTTTCATTACCAGATTCAACTACAATATTTTTTTTATATTAAAGGCAATTTTAAAATGATCCTTAACTACTATTGAATGAAATGTCATTTCACCTGATATATTAACATCCTTTATTTCATCAGGATTTACATCTTTCGGGTTGTTGAAAAAAATTCAAATTTCTCCTTGCATATTGCAGATGGTCTTATCTTTTCTTTCTAAAGCTTCATCCATAAGGTTTTTATTTTTTGATACTTTTTCTTGTTTCATTGCGTTTTCTAGTTTTGAATATATTACCAGAAGGAGAGGAGAAACCTTTGTTAGAGATACTTTAATTGATGTTCTTCCAGGTATACTAAAAGCCCTTCCACTGAAGGAAATTGAAGAACTCATATTATTTACCTCAATTGTTTTTAACCAATTGTTGTTGTATTTATCTTTGTTCAATTTTACATCCTTGACATATTTCTCAGTATCTTGTACTCATGAAGGGATTGATTGAAACTTGTCTTTTGTGTCTTGAAACAATGTATTTATGAAGTGAAAAAAGTTGGAAGATAAAATGGTTTTAAGCACAGATTCACCGATAAATTAAACGAAATTTCCATCAAGAAAATTTTAGTTTAAGCAAAGTTTTGTTATATAAATATGGTGAATACAACATACTGCGATGTTTGTAATCACGAATATAAATATTATAAAAAAACACCTTCAAACCAACAAACACAAATTTAATCTATTTAATCAAATATCTCCTCGAGTTGGAAAGAAAACATTGTGATATCTGCTCAAAGGATGTTTTGAAGAGTAGTTATAATAGACATCTTCAATCACAAAAACACAAGAAGAATGAGTTTAAAGGTAAAGGGAGACTTATTTTGAAAGCAGTGATGGGGCATTTAAAGGGCATATAAAAATAAGGATTTTTCAATTTGGAAAACCCAGTTCATCATCAATAGCTGAATCAATTGAGATTGTGAAACCTGATGTTGAAAAAGTTATTAAAAAGACATTAAAGGAATGAAAACTTTAAAGTTTTATATGGGAGTGGAAATGAATATGAAAAGACAAGATGAAGAACAAACTCCTTATATGAGAACAGATCTTCATTTTATAACATCATTTCAAGATTTTTTGAATTTTGGAGTTTACGAAGAACTATCAAGACAAGAGGAGGATGTTGATAATACATGCAGTGGAAGGAAGTGGATTTAATATTTTAAAAATCATCTTTTTAGAAATACACATTCTAAAATCAGACCCTCTTAAAGCTTCTTCTGATATTGAATTACCAAAACAAATAAAACTAAAGAAGGCAGTTGTTAATATTAAAAACAATGATAATAAATGTTTTCTCTGGTCTGTTCTTGCTCATGACATCCTCCAAATTGAAATTCAGAAAGAGTAAAACAAAATATGAAATATGCGAATACCTTTGACATTAAAGATTTTAAATTCCCAATGCCACAAGCAGATACTCCTAAATTTGAGAAAAAGAATAACCTTTCTATTAATGTATATGGATTAACTGAAGAGAATAAAGTTCAGGTATTAAAAATTTCAAACAACTATAAAAATGAAGAAACACACATTGATCTTTTATATTTTAGTGTTGGAAAGAATTCACCGTCAGATTTTCGTTTTTGACAAAATGACGGATCACTGTGGTCTCATCGCCAGTGATCACTGTGTTGAATAAGTTGGGATCACTGTTCACAGTCTCCAGCATGTCCTGTGCGATCTCCAAACGGAGTTGCTTCTGCTCGATCGTTAGCATCTTTGGCACAAACTTCGCTGAGATTCTCCTTAAGCCCAAATCCTCAGTCACAATGGAATGAACGGATCCAATGCTGATGCCCGCCTCGTCTGCAAGTTCTCTGATCGTGATTCGACGATCCTGCATCAGCAGGGTCCTCACTTGGTCAATGACGATCTCATTTCGGGATGTTGAGGGCCTACCAGAACGTGCTTCACTTTTCACTGATGAGCAACCATCTTTGAAGCGTTGTACCACTCTATTATCTGTGTGGTGCCCATTGCTTCGTTCCCGAAGGCCTGTTGAATCTTGCGGATCGTTTCCACTTGGGAATCGCCAAGCTTAACACAAAATTTGATGCAGTAGCGTTGTTCAAGTTTTTCCGTCATTTTGTCAAAAACGAAAATCCGACGGCACTCACTTACACTCCCTTTCATCGGCGGTCTGTCGGCAACTGACTTTCAGCAGGCGGGAAAATATTCACGCATACGGATTAGGATCGCCTACATACGTGCACCAAACCACGCCTCCCTAGCTTCATTTGTTTACGCACGAAAAATTAAGGTTGGATACTTTTTGAACACACCTCGTACATCACTTGTCTTAATTTCAAATATAAAACTGTCTGGATCCATACATAACAATGACACATTATCCTTATACTTTGATTTTCAATGATTATAGTAATAGTCATACATTAATTAACGACTTTGACAAGTCAAGAATTGATGTTCCTATATAAATTGGTTTATCCATTTCAACTCTCTTTTTTTTCAAATGAATAGCACAAAAGTTCTCTGAAAACACCCCGCTCGCTCAAAACTTGGATATCAATTAACTTTGAAGCCCGTTTCCAAGATGAAGCAAGTCTTATGTTTTGACGATTCCTAACATTTTCCATCGTCTTTCCAAATACAGCATTATTCATTAATTTATAAAAGTCCTTCGCAAAATCTGTTTTTGCTTCTGTTCTCCTTTTTCTATTAAAATCAATATATTTCTTCAACCAATGACTGTTTAAATTTCAAAATCCTATGAATTTTCCTCATATCACTCTCAACCCAGCAGATAAATTTTGTCTCAAGTTCCTTTGATGCAAAACATAACTTTCTTTATCATTTAATATAGTAAGTAGTTTTTCTGAAGATTTACCTTTGACATTAAATGACTGTGGGTAATCACTAAATCATTTTTTCTTGGACTTTCTTTATCAGGGGCAGAAGGGAGGTACAGAAGAGATAAATAAGAAAGCATTTGGAGCTTTTGATGATAAAATATAGATTTAACCTCTGCCATCAAAGATGGATGGAGGTTACTGTTTTCACCCCTGTCTGTTTGTTTGTTAGTTTGTGAACAGTATTACGGAAAAAACTCCTCGACAGATTTTGACGAAGCTTGGTGGGGGGTGAGGTATGGTCCAAGGATCATGCCATTAGATTTTGGACTTTGTCCAAAAAAAAAAAACTGAGAAAATTTTGCTTTTTTCAAAAAAAATTCGATTTTATTTGAAAAATATTTGATTTTTGATTTTTTTTTTTTTTTTTTTGCATTTCTACATGTTTTAAGTGACTTTCAACCCCCCCCCCCCCCAAAAAAAAATAATTAGAGTAAAAAAAACCCAGAAATTTTGCAACTTCTTTTTCAAAAAAATTTCCATTTTATTTTTTGGGCATTTCTACATGCGCATCAATCTTGTTTAGTTTATTCAATTGTAGTTCAGTAGAGTCTGATCCATTTTGACCTACAATGAATAGGATATCAGGTTCACTGAAGTGACCCAGCAGTATTGGCGGCAGAGGTTTTGAACTCCACCGAGTGCTCCCCATCTAGTTTAGAGAATGGAATCAATAGTCTCCCTTTTCACCTTCTCTATCATTAAAAGCATGTCTACATCACTGATTAATTACAAATTCTGTTTTGTCATTTTTAACATCGCACTCCAAGCCAAACCCGGGGCTGTGTAATAGTGAGCGGGGTCAAATCCATCAGAATTTTTGTTATGACAGACTGTTCTAAAAGTTTCAAACACATCAGCCAATAATAATACATCAGTTTTAAGATACAAATCATGATATTCTCCAAGATTCTTGATATTAAACTTCTCCCAAACCTCTTTAGCTTGTGCATAATCTCTATCAGAAATATGAGTTTTATTCAACTTGCTGTAAAAACTTTCCCTTGAAGGAAGTTGTGTTTCTTCAAACTTCTCAAATTAATCCATGTATTCATCTGGATATATTCCCTTTTGTGATAAGAGATCAATCTCTTCTTGATTTGAGAAATGTGATTTAAGATTTGGTAAGCTTTTAATATTTGATGCAAAGTTAGATAATGGACTTGCCATAAACTTGTGTGTGTCAAGAAATCTGATATGGGTTATGGGGGATGTATGAATTGTTTTTGTGAATGAGATGTATTTTTCATCTGTGTTAGGAATGGCAGAAATATCTTCAGATGTCTTTGAAAGTTCATTTATAAATAGATGTGCGTCATCGTGAGCGTTGTTGTGAAGAAAGACAGGAACAATGTTTGGGGTGCTTAGAATTAAGACCACAACTGGAATGAGCAGGACCTCTATATTTTATAGTACGATGACAATGATCCCTAATTTTGACCTCTCCCTCATTTTTTCTCCTCACAAATATGACAGATACTGTTCTTTCTCAATTCCTTTTTCTCTCCCTTTGTTAATGACATTGGTTTATCGGTTTTAACCATTATTTCTCTTCATCTTATAGTCTTTTTCCAATCGTCTTACAAACTCCTCTGAGGCATCTTCTCCTCTATAAAGTTCGAACTTGTTGTATTCATCACCAACAGATGATTTGATTTCATAACAGAAAGCACAAGGAGTATGTTTTTGATATATATTTGTGTGATTTAATTGGATTTGGAGAAACAGTATCTCTCTTTTCAAGGATACTTTCAAAAACAGCATATATCACAAACAGATGTTTTAAAGATTTGTTAAAATCTTTGAATGATATGTTTGAACCTGCTTTTGGAAGATTGATTATGGTTGATTTATGATTACTACAATATTTTGAATGTCGATTTAATCGTTCTTTTGCATGAAAGGAGTTGAGACATCTCTTACAAGGATATATTTTACATTATCTCTTGAAAAGTTGTGATTTGGTTGATCTTGACAAATTTTTGATGAAAGCATAATGTGATTTTTCCTTTGAAGTAAAGCAGAGAAGGTCAATGTGTGTTTCATCATTTTTAGAGTTGTTTTTAAATGTTAATATCTAAACGTGTTTGTATCCGTTAATCTATATACATTAACAGATAGATTGTTCATTTTCTAAAATTGAGGAATATCTCTCAATGACATTGGAAACTTTAAATCTTTAACATTTAATGTATTCTTGTATTTCTTATAGTGTTCAACCCTTTCAGGTTTCCATTGTGGAGGATGTAAGTGAGCAAGAACAGACCATGGAAAACAATTATTATCTTTGTTTTGAATATTAACAACCGCTTACTTAAGTTTTATCTCTTTTGGTAAATCAATGTAAGAAGAAGCTTGAAGAGGATCTGATTTCAAGATGTGCATATCTAAAAAAATTATTTTTGTAATAGCAAATCCACGACCTACTGCTGTGTTATCAACATCTTGTTCTTGTCTATGGAGTTCATCGAAAACATCACATCATACAAAATCTTGAAATGATGAGATGAAGTGAGAGTTTGTCCTCGTATCGGGAGTAGTTTCATGACCTTCTCTTACCATATTCAATTTTACTCCAATATAAAACTTCAAAGTTTTCATTTCACTTCAAGTGTTTTTAATTTCCATTTCAATACTTTGTTTAACCATATCAACAGCTTCAATGATTGAAGATGGTCCAGGTTCTTGAAAGCAAAACAATCTTATTTTTATATGTCCTTTAAATGCCCCATCAGTGTTTTCAATGGAGAATTTAGTGGCACCTTCTCCATCTTCATTCTACTTGTGTTTGCATGATTGAAGGTGTTTATTGTTTGAAAAAAATTTAAATATCATTCTCACATCTATCACAATGTTTTGTTTCTTGGTCAAGTGGAGATATTTGTCTGAAAAGATTGAATGTTTGTTTGTTGGTTTGAAGGTGTTTTTTATAACATTTATATTCATGATTACAAACGTCGCAGTACGTTGTATTCAACATATTTATATAACAAAACTTTGCTTAATAAAAAAAAATTTTGATGAAAATTCCGTTTAATTTATAGGTGAATCTGTGTTTAAAACCATTTTATCCTCCAACTTTTTTCACTTCATAAATACAATGTATTAAGACACAAAAGACAAGTTTCAATCAATCTCATCATTTGTAAAACATGCTGAGAAATATGTCGAGGATGCAAAATTGACTAAAGATAAATATAACAACTATTGGATAAAAACAATTATGGCGAATAATATGAGTTCTTCAATTTCCTTCAGTGGAAGTGCTTTTAGGATATCTGGAAGAACATCAATTAAAGTAGCTCTAACAAAAGTTTCTCCTCTCCTTCTGGTAATATATTCAAAACTAGAAAAAGCAATGAAACAAGAAAAAGTATCAAAAAAGAAAAACCTCATGGATGAACTTTTAAAAAGAAAAGATAAGACCATCTGTAATATGCAAGGGGAAATTTGTATTTTTTTTCAACAACCCTAAAGACACAAATCCTGATGAAATAAAGGATGTTAATATATCAGGTGAAATTACATTTCGTTCAAGAGCAGATTAGGACCATTTTAAAATTACCTTCAATATAAAAAAAAATGTAGTAGTTGAATCTGTTAATGAAAAAAAGAATTTAGATATAGATGATAATGTTTTTTCCACTAATTAAATACGAGTCATTATTCAACTGAAGATTTTGAAGATTATGAGAGTGATGATAGCATCTCTGTTGGAACAGAATGCAGTTATGATACTGAGAGTTTATGTTCAAACGATAGTTATGAAAGTAGTTTTATAGATGATTGTGAAAGCACCAATGAAAGTACCAAAGATGATACCGAAGATGAATTTTATTTGAAGTGAAGTTTTGCTTTATAAATATGAATAGTTTTCCAGATTTTGAGTCTCTTGAATTTCCTGATTCTCCACTTGACAAATTTGAGAATTGTCCTGCGTGTGAAAGACGGGGATTAAACACAGAGTCAAAAACCGATAAACAATGTATATTCAGTGATTGCCTTCTAATTAATGACAATAAAAAATATAAAAAGGAATATAATTCTTTGAGATTTACACAAAAAAAGAATTACTTTCGAAGATTGATTCGAGAAATGAATGTGAAGTATAAGGGTGATAATGCACCTTTTCTTACAAGAGAAGAGACTGATCAAATGACGGCCACGTTTCGTGGATTGATGATTTGTATTATGAATGATTGTCATTTTCAGGGAAATATCAACACAAGATATTGTATAATTAAAATAATGGATTATCTTGAAATTAAACCTGAACTGAGGTTAAAACATTGAGTTTCTAAAAAAGTCAATAAAAAAATTAAATAACCTGTTTTCCATATATATATATATGAATGAATTTTTACTCATTTGGGAAAATAAGATAAAAATTTAACAACAATAAAAATCTTCCAAATTCATTAAGATGTCTCATAGTTGGTTCAAGCGGATGTCGAAAACCCGCTTACTTTTAAAGATGTTCCTTACTAACAACTTTATAGATTATGATAATTTAATAATTTTCACAAAGTCTAGTTTTAAACCTGAGTATCAACTACTCCCAAAAGATTTTAATGCTGGTCTTCAAAAAGAAGATATAATCGGTTTATTTAAACTTCAAAACAAACTAAATGATTACAGGACTGAATATATAATACAACTATTTTGTGAAACACAGAGATATAAAAATAAATCAAAGGAGATAACTTGTATTCTTCATGATAATACGGATGATATATCTTCTCCCCAACATTTGGATAAATCAAAAAATAACCTCGTTATCTTTGATGATTGCGTTAATGAGAGAAACCAAACGGTAATGGATAGCGACTACACAAGAGGGAGACATTCTTCTTGTAATTGTATTTATTTTAGTCAATCAAACTTTCAACTCCCTCGTCGCTCAATAAGAAACAATGCTAATTCTTTCATTTTATTCAAGTTAAATTCAACAGATATAAACAATTTTTGGAGAAACAATTGTTCTACAATATGTGGTAAAAAGGAATTTGGCAATTATATGAAGCACTCGACTGAAAAATATAAATATATTGTTGTGAAACAAGATGAGATATTAAAAGATATATTTTTTTCTTAAAAACAATTACATATATAAATGACAACTATTATTATTAATGTTGTGGATAAATCCGCTTCTGGAAAAAACTTTCATAAATCACGGTTCTTGAATAGTACAAATAAAAATATTGTAATTTTTCTCAAAAAACACCATGTGATTTTTATTGTATCTTCAACAACCAGAGCAATGTGACCAGGAGAAGTAGAAGGTGAGGATTATAACTATATTTAAGTTGTGGAACATATACGATTTAGGAATGAAGGTCAAATATTTGAGGAGGTTTCTCTTGGTACAACAAAATATTCACATTGTAAGAGTGAGTTAAAGACACTAAAATCTGGTGGTCTTGGGATATTAAAAACGAATCCAGAAGGAATGAAAAAAATTATTAAACATCTGAGTGGTGATGAAGTTAAGATTTTTTCATTCGGTTTTGATGTTGATGAAGAAAGTCAACGCAAACATATGAAAAGCAGAGATACAATTATTAGTGAAGAAGAAATTACAACTCGTATTAATGTTAATAAAGAATTTGATGAAATATTTAAAGAAAAGGATTTATTTGAACACATCTACTTTAATGATGAAGAGAAAGAAAATTTCCCTGTTGACCTTTATAATTCAGTGAATAATATTTTCCAATAAATAAATGGGATGCGAAAGAAAGGGCAAGAAGATTTAAGGAACATCAAGAGTTGGTTTCAAAAATTGTAAAACAACAGGAAGACATAAAGAAAAAACTCAGACAGAAACTAATGGGTGAAGATGCATTTGAAAGAAAACAAGAGAAATTTTTTAAACCACTTTTAAAAACTTCCCAAGAAAAAATGCGAGATGCTTCCACTGTTCCCACAATGGAATGTACTCCTAAAAAACTTCAAATGTTAAAAGATTTCAGTCAAATGACGGAGGAAGAATTACACCAGAAACGAGAATTAGAATATGATGATGAAGGATTATTTCAACAACTGGAAGAGATTAATCAACCCCCTGATTATATTGTGAAGGCTCTTCAAAACAATGAATATTCAGCTGTTTCAAAAACCAAAGCAGGACTCATTCCAACAGAACAACCAGCAATATTTCATTTTGTTAAAGAAAAGCGATTGATATTTAATGATGAATTAAGGTTCTTGGGTTCTGCTCAACCCCCTGTTAAACTAACTCTGAGATTGATGTTTCTTTGAACAAAAGATGGAAAACAAGGTTCAACTGTGAGGGATGAATCAGAGTATTTTGATAAACCATTGGATATGAAAAATAAGGATGATAGAGTATATATTGTTACGGCTGTGGAAATTCGCAAACCACCATTCAGGGCCCGTAGGTGAGATATCTCTCAGTACATGTGTAGTTAGCCCCAAACCCGTTGTATAGAGGGAATTTATGTGATTCATTCGGGCTGCGACGCTTTGAGATAGCCGTTTTTCTGTTCTATCTTTATTTTGAACCACCCCCTCTCAACCGCCATCACACAACAACCATCACGCCAGCCATCGTCACCAACTGCAACCACGCTCCAACCCTCAGACAACAACAACAACGGCAGCAGCCACGACGTTTACCTTCACAACTCAATCTCACATCATCGCATCACCGCCATTCCCAAACAGCACCATAACCATCAAACCACCACCGAAAACCCTCCACCACCTTCACCTCTCTCGTTCTACAGCCATTCCCGCACCACCTGTGAACACTGAGCGTCGGGCTGTCTTGGGCCCATACAGCATTACGCACCGAGCCGCGAGCGCAAATAGCGGCCTTTCCGAGGAAAATTCGGATCAGGAACGCTACACGCCCACTTTTGCTCTATCCAATTAGCAAGCGCAGAGCGGCTTGGCCCCGCCTCCAAGCGTGTCTATAGGAAATCGATATATGCAAATTCTAGGATCAGGGGAGATTCATGCCCCCTTTCCTCCGACCAATTGGCGAGCATGGCTCCGCCCCCGAGGTAATCCTGATCCGGATATTTGCATATTAGCTGCTCCTGTCAGCCTATAAGATGGCGAGCGCAAGGCGAATCAGGGCAGAAAGAGTGAGTCGAGTCATCGGTGTGGCAGAGAGTCGAGTCGGGTGGCGAAGTCATCGGTGTGTCATCGAGTTGGGTTCTGGAGTCGGCTGAGAAGAGTTGCGGGAAGAGGCAAGGAGCTTGGGTCCGAGGCAAGAAGGACGGCGGTCGGCGACGAGGTCGCGGTGTGGGATCGCTCGTCGCGGGACCCAAGCCAGCCAGCCAGCCATTCTCCCTCCCCCAGGGCATCAACAATTCCCCCTTTTCCCCCCGCGCTGAGATTGCAACAAAGGGGGCTCCGTTCCCACCCCACTCCAAACATCGTGCCAACGAAAACCGCGAAAGAGCACGGAGTCGGCGCACAGCCACGTGGCCACATCTGCGGCTCGTCTGCCAACGCGTCACGAGGACGCGGGTAGGACCCCCCCCCCCCGGTCTCGCGGGCCTGGCCGCTCCTTCAGGTCACACGCACATATTGGCCTACAGGCCCGTCTGCCCCCTTGTCTATGAGGGTGGCTTCTTTCCTTTGCTTTTGAGTCAATGTGGGTTGGCACCGTCTGTAAAGTTGAACTGTATAAGTGTTGCCCTGTGTGCGCGTTGTCGGTAGTAACTCTGCGTCGTTGTTGCTTTTGTTTTGGTTGCTATATGTGCATTTTGACTATTTGGCTGTATATGTGTGCTTTCTGTGTGCCGGGAAATAAATGTGCTTTGTGTGAACCGTTTTCCCGTTTCACTTCGTCTTTTCTTCATTGACCCTCCATCCTGCTTCACGTAAAGGGTTCGTAGTGGGCGTAATACACCCGGTAATTAATCGGAACCATCGAGACCGACGATATCACCGCTCGGTTATCACTGTAGCATGGAATGGACCGCTTAAGCAGTTCGTGTCCGGAATCGACCTGCGGCGAGGTACGATCGCCCGGTTTACCATCCGCGTGGGTACTTAGGTGGGTCACGTTTGGCGAACAACCCTATCCTATACGGGTGGCCGATTTCATCATTGTGGTGAGGTCGAAAGGCCCCACCCGTGACTGGCTCCGGGCGATAGTTCCCGAAGGGTCAACACGGAATTGTCCGTCTGGTGGGCGACGCAGTCACGATTCGAGTGACACGTCCATCCGCATGCCGGCGGGCACGAATTCGCAACAATATATTGATCTGCTGGACTCTCTTAATTCGAGGGTTAGTCACCCACCTTGCTGCTAAAGCGTTTGTGACCGATTTATCCCAGGAAAGAAAATAAGAGAATAGTGGGAATGAAATGAAAGGGAAAATGATTTATTAACCCAAATTATTAGACCATCACAACACACTCCCGGTTGTCCCGCTAGACAAAAGGTAGCGGACTATCTACACGCACAATAATGGGACAACTGTCTCGAGACACTTATCTGTTGTATGTACTCGGTTCCGAGAACCACAACAATACAAAAAACAGGTAATCGTATTCCTGCGGCAGTTCCTCTTCAAGGTATATTTGGATTTTGTGATCATGATAAAGTTCTGTATTGAAATGAGAGCGAGAGAAGAACCTTCAGAGTTTAGGCTTTATTCCATTTGATTGGAGCCGCTTCTGCGGGCACACCGGGGAATACAGGTTCAGCTAGGAGTACATAAGCAGTAACGTATACATGTGCGATTAATCATTGCAGACTAAATCCGCGTAAGCACGGAGTTCGATATAATCTCCATTCTCACCAGTCAATGAGCACCTTCAGTCAACGAGCATCAAGTGAACAGCCGATGTAAATGGCAATGCCCCGGGGACAATCACCCCGTGCCGCGGAGACCTCCCCTTATACGCGAGACGCACAACATGTGATCCCGCGTCATGTCCCTCAATTCACCTCAATTCACCACATTCTCCCCACCTTTAAAATGCAACTAGGGGCCCATCTTACACACCATGATTGCTTTAGCACTATAGGAGTATACATTTCAAGCAACGCGGACTAATAGGTCTACAGAAGCATACATGCCAAGCAGTGATTACTTTGAGTTGTAGGAGCATGGAAATGAGCATCGATATATGATATAATGAACATATAGGAGCATGAGCAGCGAGAATGCCGATAATCCCCTTTACAGATTGAGTCGTCGAGGGGGCCTTATTCGTCGACCTCTCCGGGAGTAAATGGCAGTTTCACTTGAGGGAGACTCCCGATCCTCTTGGTGAGCCTCGACTTGTGCCGGGGATGACTCCTCGATCGCTCTCGGGTGGAACGCGGCAGCCCCGTCGCCCGGTGGATTTCCTGGGGGGGAACACCTGGGGAGGGGATGTCAGAAGGAGGAGTGCCAGAAGGTGGTGTACCTGCGGGAGGAGTACCTGAGGGAGCCAGATGGCGAACCGACACAGTGGTCTCCCTGCCATCCGGGAGCCTGACATGAGCATACTCTGGATTAGTGTCAATGAGTTCGACCCCCTCCACCAGGGGTTCATACTTGCTTTGTCGTACCGGGCGTTTCATGAACACTGTTCCGGGATGGGTCAGCCAGTTGGGCACCGTTTGACCGTCAACATAACGTCGCTGGTGAGTAAACATTCGTTCGTGAGGAGTTGCATTGGTGGACGTGCAGAGCAAAAAGCGTATGGAATTCAGAGCGTCGGGAAGAGTAACCTCCCACCGCTCGGGGCCCAGTCCTCTCGATTTCAGCGCCAGAGTTACGGCTTTCCAAATAACTCCATTATACCGTTCCACCTGCCCGTTTCCCTGTGGGTTGTAACCCGTCGTTCGACTAGTTGCTATGCCGAGCTCTAGTAGGAATTGTTTTAACCCGGCCGACATGAAACACGGCCCTCTGTCTGAATGTATGTACGAAGGTTTCCCAAACATAGCGAAGAGGTCAGAGAGACATCTCACGACAGTGCCCGAGGTCATATCCGAGCACGGAAATGCGAAAGGGAACCTTGAATATTCATCAACAACGGTGAATATGTATCTGTTGTCTGTCTCGGTCGGCAGGGGCCCTTTGAAGTCGATGTTTAGTCTCTCGAAGGGGGAAGTGGCCTTGATCAGTCTGCCAGATGCCGCGCCATAGAATCTGGGTTTTAGTTCAGCACAAACAGGGCATGAAGCATTCATTTGTTTAATATCTTCAACAGAATAGGGAAGATTTTGTTTGCGCACGAAATGTGCCATTCTGGTTACCCCTGGGTGGCAGAGAGGTCTTGCAAAGCCTGACTGATTGTTGCCGAACTGTAGACCCGAGAGAAGGTATCTGCAGCAAGGTTTTCCTTCCCGGGCCGGTAAACAATATCGTAACTGTAGCAAGCTAGGTCTATCCGCCATCTCATAATTTTTTCATTCTTAATTTTCCCGTTATTTTTCCCATCAAACATGAATGCCACGGATCGTTGGTCCGTAACGAGCGTGAAGTGGTTTCCCAGTAAATAATGTCTCCATTTCCGCAGCGCTTCGACGATGGCGTACGCTTCCTTCTCTATCGCTGAGTGTCTCTGCTCGCTTCTAGAGAGAGTTCTCGAGAAGAACGCGACCGGCCGCCCAGACTGATTAAGTGTAGCAGCTATGGCGTGATCTGAAGCGTCGGTTTCCACCACAAAGGGCACCGAGCTATCATTCGATAAAACCACGGACTTACTGATATCATCCTTGAGGTTGTGGAAAGCTCTTACAACAGCGGCATCTGGTGGAAAGTTTTTGCAATGCACTAGGGGATGTATTTTCTCGGAGTATTGCGAAATCCATCTCGCATAGTAAGCGAACATGCCGATCACCCGGCGCATTGCCTGCTGGTCCTGAGGTGGGGGTAGCTCACGAAGTGGGCGCAATCGTTCAGGATCAGGCTTAATTGTGCCGTCGGCTATTGTGTAGCCGAGATGGTCAATTGACCTTGCCGAGAATACGCATTTCTCGTAGTTGAGAGTCAGATTATATTTTCTAGCAATGCTCAAGAATCTGTCCAGATTCCTATCATGTTCCCCCTGATCCCTACCGCACACTGTGACATTGTCCACGTAAACAAAAGTGTCTTTGAGGTGTTCATCTGAGATGATGTCGTCCATAACCCGTTGGAAGCAAGCTACCCCATTCGTGACACCGAAAGGTATTCTCCTGAATTGGTAGAGGCGCCTCCCTGCCTGGAATGCGGTGTAAGGTTTGTCTTCCTCTCGGATGGGAATTTGATGATAGGCGCTTCGCAAGTCGATGGTGCTGAATACCTTATAATTGGCCACGCGTTCGACCATCTCGTCTATGCGCGGCAGGGGGTAGGCATCGAGTTGGGTAAAGCGATTGACCGTTCGGGAATAATCGACAACCATTCGTTTCTTATGGTTCTGACTGCTGGTTACTAACACCTGTGCGCGCCATGGCGAATCGCTCGGTTCTATAATTCCTTCTTCCAGTAATCGCTTGGTTTCTGAAGTGATGAAATTCATGTCAGCAGTGGTATATCGCCGCGATTTAATCGCTATCGGTTTGCAGACCGGCGACAAGTTAGCGAACAGCTGGGGGGACGTCACCTCCGCGGTGGTCAACGCATTTAAAATTAGACGAGGCTTGCTTCCTCCAAAGGGTATTTCGATGCTCGTGTGCTGCTTGAGGACATTATGACCCAGAATTACGTCTGCGCACAAATCACGAAGCACCAGTACCCTTACATCCCGATGTGTGTACCCTTTTACGTCCAATTCAACATTGCAGTACCCTCGTACGCGGGATTGTAGTGAGGTGGCGGCCATGCATACCGTATTGTCAGTCGGGTGGATTATCCATTTCCTGCCCTTCACTAGCGAGCTGTTGACGAAACTTTCAGAGCTACCGGTATCAATCAGTGCCTCAGCCATATGCCCGTTAATTCGTACGTTGATGATAGCCTTGGATAGATTCCCCGGGGAGGCTGCAGTTAATTTATTTTGCGAGTAGAGAGCCGCAGAAGTGGGTTTATTTCTCCTTAGAGTAGATTTACATACCCTGGCATAATGCCCTTTCTTGTCGCAATTCATGCATGTGGCATCTCTGGCGGGACATTTTTGATGAGGGTGCCTTTTGTACCCACAAAAGAAGCATTTACCAACCGGAGCAGTTGCTGAGGAGTTTGACGTGGCCTGGGTATCCGGCTCCTCGGGTGTTTCTCCATCCCCTATGTCTGGCTGTGTCTGTGCCAGTGGGGTTCCTTGGGTTCCCATCGTAGCAGCGTTCATTAGCAGCATCGGTGTCCCAAATGACTCAGATTGCTGTTGAGCCGTATCCATCGCTCGTGCCTGATCGACTACCTTGTCAAGAGTGGGTTGCGCTTTCTCTAGTAAGCGTTGCCGCATGTGGGCTGATCTGAGTCCTTGGATGAATGCCTCCCGTGTGGCTTCCTTTCGGTGTTCCTCGGCGCTTACGGCCCGGAAGCTGCCGTCTTTTCCCAGCTGATTCAGAGCTTGCAGGAACTGATCGATTGTCTCCCCGGCTGCTTGCTTGCGCGTGTTGAGAAGATGTCGTATGTATACCTCGTTCTTGGGCTTCATGTAGAGCGCTTGCAGCACGTCGATCGCTGCTTCGTAAGTGTCGCACTCCGAGAAGAGCCTGTACACGCTGGGCGAGACATGATTCACGAGAGCGGCAAATTTGTCAGCTCCCTCCCCGATGATGGTCAGATAGTGTGAGAAGGAACAGAACCAATGCGACCATTTCATTTCTGCGTCAGTCGCGTTTGGGTCTGCGTTGAACCTCTCTGGTTTGTAGATCTTGTCCATCGTTGGTTGAGAGAGCCGAGAAAACCAAATGGAATAACTTGAAATGAGAGCGAGAGAAGAACCTTCAGAGTTTAGGCTTTATTCCATTTGATTGGAGCCGCTTCTGCGGGCACACCGGGGAATACAGGTTCAGCTAGGAGTACATAAGCAGTAACGTATACATGTGCGATTAATCATTGCAGACTAAATCCGCGTAAGCACGGAGTTCGATATAATCTCCATTCTCACCAGTCAATGAGCACCTTCAGTCAACGAGCATCAAGTGAACAGCCGATGTAAATGGCAATGCCCCGGGGACAATCACCCCGTGCCGCGGAGACCTCCCCTTATACGCGAGACGCACAACATGTGATCCCGCGTCATGTCCCTCAATTCACCTCAATTCACCACATGTATGGTCTAAAAATTAGATTTCAACTGCAAAGGAATGATAAAGAAAATAGATTGCTTTTTGGTGTGGCTAATGCTTTTACTGCTCGGAATAAATTTCTAATGGGTGAAATTAGTTGGTATATAAGTGAATATACTCCTCATCTTTAAACAGAAAAGATGTTGAATTGAAGACAAAGAAACCACTCAATGTATCATACCTTAAAAGAAAATGCCAACACGATAAACTGAACCGAACCACTTACACATGGAATTTGGGTGTTCTGGAAGGAAAGCCACGATATCTGTGGCTCAATATTTAAAAACCAGATGGTGATACTGCTACTGATAAGAATAATTTGTTGAGTAATAATGCGAAGGTGAAACAACTTCGCATTTCGCGAGATGGAACATTTTATCCACGAGATAGATTGGAAATTAATTGGGGGAAAAAATGATTATGCTGAAGCATACAAGTCTTCCCAAAAGGTGTGTGAAAGCAATGGAAATAAAGAACCCATTTTGGATATGACAGAATTTAAAAGTCTGTGTACAATCTATGCGATTTACTTGAGGGCTCAAAAGGACTCTATAAAGTCTAATCGAGTGGATACTTCCCTATACATTGGAAAAGGAGAGAGTGAAGAAGTTGATATATTGTTTGCTTTTGGAAGAAACAGAATTTAAGATTAATACAGACAATGGTGTTCTGATCAGTCTCACATTATTTTTTTGTTAAATAAATGAGTAGTAAAGTGCCAACTGGGGTATATGTTAATCAAATCAATGTTCACAAACTATCATCTTGTATTCAAAATCAAAAGCATTGTATGATTAACGTTAATACAATTCAGAGCAAAGGAGCAATAAGAATTGATGTTTTGCTCACAAGAGAACAGGTGAAAATCTTGAATGATACTGGCTCACTTAAAATTAAAATATCAAAACTAATGTTGAACATATTGTTAGGGTTGTGGAAATTCACAGAACACCAGTCAGGTTCCCCAGAGGTCAGTTATTTCGGTAAGTGCGTGTTCCAGGTTAGAATTCCCCACCGATGTATAAAGGGTGTTATTCGTGTGCCGGGCTGTGCATCTGTGAGTTATCCGTTATTCTTCCACTATCTTTTATTTTAACAATAACAACGACAACCCACGTCCACGTGAAGCCGATGATTTCAACCACGTCTGCGTGAAGCCGGTGATTTCAACCACGTCCGCGTGAAGCCGGTGATTTCAACCACGTCCGCGTGAAGCCGGTGATTTCAACCACGTCCGCCTGAAGCCGGTGATTTCAACCACGTCCGCCTGAAGCCGGTGATTTCAACCACGTCCATGTGTAGCCTGTGATTTCAACCACGTCCGCGTGAAGCCGGTGATTTCAACCACGTCCGCGTGAAGCCAGCGATTTCAACCACATCCATGTGAAGCCGGTGATTTCAACCACGTCCACATGAAGCCGGTGATTTCAAGCACGTCCGCGTGCAAGCATGACTTTCAAAACGGATCAGAAAGGCCTTACCCTCTGAAGAAGTTGGCCAATCGGAAGTGAAAGGGGTGGATCCAGCCTGGGTGAAGGTTCAAAGGTGAAAAGGGGGAGGGCACTGATTTTGGGTGGCAAAGCCCACCACGGCCCCCTCCCCTTGGGGCTATAAAAAGCCGCGTTCGCTCACCTGCAAGGCGGTTGAGCAGGGGTGCTGTTAGCTGGGTTGGAGAGTGGTTAGTCGAGAGCCGTTGGAGAAATGCCGAGCCACCGGCAGGAGTTGAGCCGTTGGAGTTCGGAGTGGAAGGGTTGCCAGCAGGAAGCCAGGGTCGAGACCCGTTCGCTCCTCCAGCGCGTCGTCGGCTTGGCCAGGCCGCAGTGAAGGCCGGACGACCGAGGAGAACCGTTCAAGCTACTCATCAAGCCGCCCACACGACTGGCGCGTTCGCGACGCACCAGGCCGAACAGAGACACCAGGGGTTGCCGTAAAAGGACCCATCGAGTCACCACGAGTGTGGCCAGGCAGCCGGCCCGGTCTCTCAGGCCTGTTCCGGTCATCCCGGCCCTGAGTACTTTAAAGGCTCACAAGCCCGGTTCTTTCTTTCTTGGGGTTTGCATGAAGGTCTGTGATGCCTTGTCCTGAAGTAGAATCGTTGTTAAGTGCCTGTATGTACATTGCATAATATACATCGGCTGTAGGCCTTTGCTCGTGAGCAGTCGACATATGGGGTTTCCAAGGCAACCATGCAAATGAATGGGGTGAAGGGGAAAAACTCTTTGAATTGATCCCCAAAAAACCCTAAACAGGAGTCTAATTCCTCCCCCCCCCCCCCATACAAATGTATAGGGAGAACTCTCTGACTCGAGATCCATCAGGCCAAAAAGAGGAGAATGCTTTTCTGCCATACAAGCTCATGTTAAATTGAGACTGTCTCAGGGCCCAAAAAAACCTCATACAAATTAATAGGGCAAGCTTTCTTGCTCAAGGCCCATCAAAACAAAGGAGGAGAATGATTTTCTCTCCCCCCTCTGACTCTCGGTCCATGGGGTCAAAAGAAGAGATCGATCTTTCCCCCATTACTTACTCCATTCAAAGAGTGAGCAATTAATATTTGATCATGTTCTACTTCAGGTAATAAATTAATTTTCCGATAACATTCATCGCCAGAGTATGTTCACAAATATTATTTTAGAACTTAGTTCTTGGTCTAAATATCTTTGTTGAGCAGAAATAAAATGATAAACTTCTCTTAATGTTCTTGTTTGACTACCTCCTGAGCTACAGATAATTTTTTGCATAAGCCACGCCCACTTTTTGTTAAGCCACGCCCACTTTTCATAGGCCACGCCTACTTTCTTTGAACCATGCCGACTTTTCTTAAGCTCCGCCCATTTTCCGAAGCCCCACCCACTTTTACTAAGCCCCACCCTCTTTTGTGAGAACCACCAACTCTTACATCATTTCCTGTTAATCGATTTTCCAAAGAATTCTCTATTTTGACAAAAGGAAACCTTAATCGATTTTCTTAATCGATACTTAATCGATTTTCCAAAGAATTCTCCATTTTGAAAATTTTTTCTCCATTCTAACAACATCTGACTCAAAAGGCTTGCCTGGGCTTACCCAGGGAATTTTCAAAGAATTCTCCATTTTGAAAAAGGAAACCACACCCACCAGTCTTTCTCTATAAAGGCTTCAAACCCAGACTGATTTTAAACATATTTTTACTTTTACTGAGAATGGACTGCTGTCCTGAGCTTGAGTGGGATGACTTTGGAGTTCCTTGGAGTTCTACTACTTGTATGGAACTAAACCTTCAACTTGATGAACTGGATTCAAACCTCTTATCTATTGAGGTAAGATTTTATTTTTATATTTACAGAGTTTGATTTAAGCATATAATCATTTAATAATTAAATCACTTAATTAATACATTATTATTTTCTCTCACAGGAAATTGTATCTGAAATACAAAATGAAAATACTGCTTTTGCCACAACTTGGGGCGAAATCGTCGGTTTGGTTGAAGACCTTGTGAGCAACCAAGAACCACAGAATGAGCTCTACCTTGATGACTCAACCAAAGAGTTATACCTTGCAGACCAGCAAAATTATGAAAAAGAGTTTTACAGCAATAGTACTCATTGTGAGTTATCAAGACAATACCCACTGAACAAGTTATACCTTGATGAGCCAGAATAAAAGTTTTACCTTGGAGACTCACAAATTTTTTAAAAATCAGAAAATGAGTTCTGCCTTGATGGTTTAAATTACTACCTTGGAGACTCGGGAAAAGGGTTCTGCCAAGATGGTTCTAAATATGGAGTCTACCTTGGAGACACAAATTTTTTAAAAATCAGCAAATGAGTTATCCTTGGTGGTTTTAAATATGAAACCTACCTCGGAGACCTCACAAATTTTTTAAAAATCAGTAAACGACTTCTGCCTTGGAAACTTGGGAAAAGGTTCTGCCAAGATGGTTCTAAATATGGAGCCTACCTTGGAGACTCACAAATTTTGAAATAATCAAGAAATGAGTTATCCTTTGGAGACTTTGTATGTTGGTTTTATTTTGGAGACTTGAAATGTGGGTTCTGGCTTGATAACTCACAATGTGATACATATCTTGGAAACTCAACAGGAATGTGATTATACCTTGGAGACTTGGAAAGTTGGGTTTATTTTGGAGACTTGAAATGTGGTTTCTACAAAGAAGACTCTTGGGGATCTCAACCTATCGATGCGATTCTTTGTTGGATGGTGCTTGATGAGAGCAATATCAAGAAAGTTCTTACTCCCCCTTTCTACTTTATCAAACCTGAAAGCCTTAAAAGACAGAATTGGAATTGTGATTTTTGGGGTTGTGATTTTGAATTTGAGGATTAGGGTGGGTTTGGGTTGGGGTTGAGATTTTGAATGTGAGAGTTAGGGCGGGTTTGTGTTGGGGTTGAGATTTTGAATGTGAGGGTTAGGGTGGGTTTGGGTTGGGGTTCAGATTTTGAATGTGAGGGTTAGGGCGGGTTTGCGTTGCGGTTGAGATTTTGAATGTGAGGGTAAGGGTGGGTTTGCGTTGGGGTTGTGATTTTGAATGTGAGGGTTAGCGTGGGTTTGGGTTGGGGTTGAGATTTTGAATGTGAGGGTTAGGGCGGGTTTGCGTTGGGGTTGAGATTTTGAATGTGAGAGTCAGGGTGGGTTTGGGTTGGGGTTGAGATTTTGAATGTGAGGGTAAGGGTGGGTGAGGGTGGGTTAGGGTTGATTATACTCCCTGTTATATCACACACACACACACACACACACACACACACACACACACACACACACACACACACACACACACACACACACACGCACACCAACAAACAAAAGTTAAGCCTTGACTATGTAGTTGAGGATTCTGTGTTTGGGGTTCAGAGATCTAAGAACGTCCCCCACTACAAACACACCAACAAACAAAAGTTAAGCCTTGACTATTCAGTTGAGGATTCTGTGTTTGCGGTTCACAGATCTAAGAACGTCCCCCTTGACACACATTATATATATATATATATATATATATATATATATATATATATATATATATATATATATATATATATATATATATATATATATATATATATATATATTTATATATTTTTTTTTTTTTTTTTTTTTTTAATTTAACCCTATTATACACCTCGGACTTGGTCCTCGAGTGTCCATAAAGGTGTGTAGTAGAGGGGAGAGACGCGCCAACCTATTGCTCCCATGAGTATTATCTGCTTAGTTTTGTCTTTTGTAATTCCTGTGAATAAAATGAACCAAAAATCTCTTGCCCTTCTAAATCATATATCTTATAAGTCCAAGGAAACGTATCTATTACTTTGTGTGAATTTTTTATATAGTCTCTCTTTTAAGGTGCGATTAAAATGTTCAATAACAAGGCTTTTCCTTCATTAAAGGTACTGTATAATGTAATGCTGCTATTTTTTAGAAAATTCACAAATGTCTTGTTATAAAACTCTCCACCCTCATCAGTCCACAATTTTTTTAGGTTTTCTCTTACTTTTCTTAAATATCTGTTGAAAGGCAAACATAAGAGTATTCCCTGTTTTGTTTTTTTAAAGGGAGAACCCTCACGTATCTACTCCTCAAATCAATAACGGTTAAAGCATACTTGTACCCCTTAGCATGATTGAGTTTAATCAAATCAGTGGACCAGATATAATCACTTCCTTGGAATAAACCTTCCTTCACTGAAACTTTGTGAATATTGGATTATGTAATTCATCAGCTAATTGCTCTTCAATCTTAATGACATCATTAGAGCCTATAAGTTTTTTGAATTTCCAAGTCCAAGTTTCAATTTTGCACTGATCATCTTCTTCACGATGAACCCATCAAATTTTTCTCTCAAGGTTGGATTTTGTATCAGAGACAAATTATACAACATTTCTCTATCGGCTTCATGTTTTTCTTCCAACGTTGTGGTATTCCCATAATCAATATCGTGTCTCATGCACACTTCATCAACACGATTGATCGGTTTACTCCATGGTTTAGGATTGTCTGCCTCATCTAATCTTTTATCCAAGCTTGTGCCTGGACCAAAGAAAGAATACCCTGATAGATGTAATTCCCCTGGTATTCCAGTAGTTGTAAATTTACTTCCTGATAAAAACTTTTGTATATCTCCTCCACGTTTGTGTTTGGAGATTAATTGACACTTTTTTGAACCACACACCAAACATGCACCTTGTTGTATAACCCTATTATTTTTACTTTTAAAATATGAGATTTTTTAGTGTTAGTTTTCTTTTTACATTTGAGACAATAACTCATTTATTTATGAGAAAAATTCTGACAGAGTGCAAAAATCTTTTTAGTTTCCAACATGCACATTTGAATCAATTTTTAAAACAAAGAATGCTCAGAAATGTCTTCACTCTCTCCTCCATTTTGTGAAGAAAAAAATGAAAAACATTAATTAACGTCAACATCTTTCCCTTGAAAACGATGTCAATAGTCTTGTCGAAAATATTGCGAATAGACTTGTCAATTCTTTGTTTTCCTCCTCGGTATGTTGAGATTTATTAATTTTCTGAAATACCCCCAATCTTTTTATAATCTCACTGGTTTCCATATTTTCATATTTATTTATTCTCTCTCTTTCCTCCCTCTCCTCTTTTTCATCCCTCTCCTCTTTTTCCTCCCTCTCTCTCTTCTCCTTCTCCTCCTTCTCTCTCTTCTTCAACTCCTTCCTCGTCCCTTCCAATCCTTGAATCACTTTCACTCCATAGAATATCAAACATATATTCATCAGGATTTCTTGTTATTTCTGTATCCAAAATAATTTTTTTTACAACAGGAAACCAATAAAATTTCTACTGAATTTCTAAAAGAGCCTTACGTTTTCTTCACTTTATAATTTTTTTCATTATTTAACATTTTAATTAAATCTAAAGTTGTCGGTTTATCAACATCAGCATAAAGCCAATCTTTTATTGAAAATACCTCATTCTTATGTTGTGGAACATATTTATTAAAATACCGAATACCCTTTTCTTGAAGGTATGCTTGGACATAGAAATGATAATTTTCTTGAATCCTTCTTTCTGTCACTTATGTATTAGAAATATATGTTAGAATAATATTTTGACACGAAACACCTCCCCATGGTTAAATCATTTTGTATTTCCTTACTTATTACATATAATCCTGTTTTTTCTGTTTTCATGATATAAACTTGGGCAAAACCATTATCATATTTACCCTTATTGTTTTCTTTTCTTGTTGTTGACTTTTCTTGTTGTTGAAAAGAAAAAAAATTCTTTTCTTTGTTGTTGACTAATCGTGCTTCCACAAAACTCATTCTCTCTACCAAGTGGATAATATTCTTCCTTACGAGACTGATTTAATTGTTCCAGGTCTTCTAGGTCAATTTTAAATGACCAATTATACCCTAAATCATTCATATCATACCCCCATTGTTCTATTCTCATAAAAACGATACGCCTTTCTTCATAAAAATTTCTTTTAAGTCAAACTGTGAATTATGTATGACCGGGAGATAAAATCAACACTTCTGTATCTTTGGAATACACGGCCGTCTTATTTCAGGATATATATTGTGATAAATCACTTAATCTCACCTAGTCATTCGCGTCAGTCGGGCTAGGATAATTGATTACTTTTTAAGCATTTTTCATATTAATATTTTTTGTTATACTATATTTCTGTCGTTCAGCCTGTGCCTTTGTGTAATAAGTTGATAAATCAATATCCAGTTCTTGGGATACACCAAAGATAGAACCATCTTTCCCAACATAAGTCACTTATATGAGATTAAAAATAATGCCATTAAAAATTTTATTTTTGTTGAGTTTAAATAACACATACAGATATAATTGACCACAACACTTGGAATTTAATTCTTGGACAATCATTTATGTTTTTTTGAAGTTTAAATAAACCGATTATATCTTCTTTTTGAAGACCAGCATTAAAACCTTGTGAGAGTAGTTGATACTCAGGTTGAAAACTCGACTTTGTGAAAACTATTAAATTATCATAATCTAAATAGTTGGGAGTAAGAAGTATCTTTGAAAGTAAGCAGGTTTCTACACATCTGCTTGAACCAACTATGAAACATCTTAATGGATTTGGAAGATTTTTATGGTTGTTAAATTTTATCTTATTTTCCCAAATCATCAGGTTAAGAAAATCATTCATTTATATATTTGGAAAACAGGTTATTCAATTTATTATTGGGTTTTTCGAAACTATATTTTGTCCGAAGTTCGGGTTTAATTTCAAGATAAGCCATTATTTTATTCATACAATATCTTGTTTTGATATTTCCCTGAAAATGACAATCGTGAATAATATATAACAACAATCCTTTGAACATTTCTCTAATACGTTCAGTTTCTTCCCTGAGAAAGAAAGGTGTGTTATCACCGTCATACTTTACATTCATTTCTCAAAAATCTTGGAAAGTAATTCATTTTTGGTGTAAATCTAAAATAATTATTTTCCTTTTTATATTTCTCATTATCATTAATTCGAAGATAATCAGAGAATATACATTGTTTATAGGCTTTTGACTCTGTATTTAATCCCCGTCTTTCACACGAAGGACAATTCTCAAATTTGTCATATGGAGAATCAGGGAATTCAAGAGGCTCAAAGTCGAGCATATTTCTAAAGTAAAACTTTACTTAAACTAAATTTCATCTTCGGTATCATCTTCAATACATTCAGAATCATCTATAAAACTACTTTCATAACTATCGTTTGAACACAAACTCTCAGTATCATTACAGTCATTTGAACACAAACTCTCGGTATCATAATCACTCTCATAATCTTCAATTGAATATTGACTCGTATTTAATTAGTAGAAAAAAACATTACCATCGATATCTATCTACATTGTTTCATTAACAGATTCAACTGCGACATTTTTTATATTAAAGGTAATTTCAAAATGATCCTGAACTACTATTGAACGAAATGTTTCAAGTGTGTATCGACCCTCAGGAGAGCCAGAAAACAACATCTTTCTCATCTCAAGTCTGAACTCTCAAACCTCTCTCCCTCCTCAAAATCCTGGTGGCGTTTAATCAAATCTGTTTCTGGTGTATGTTCCCCCTCCATCCCCTCCCTTACCTCAAATGGCCGCACTGCTGATTCCACACGTGATAAAGCTGAATGTCTAAACTTGGTGTTTGCAGCTAAATCTTGTGTTCTAAACCCATCACTATCTCTACCCACTTTACCCAGTCGCACCCAACTGTCCCTGGACTCTGTATCCTTTTCTCCTGACAAGGTGGAGAGCTTGCTTTCAAACCTCGAGTCAGATTCTGCAACCGGTCCAGACGGCATCAGCCCACGTGTCCTCAAAGCCTGCTCTTCTGCTCTTGCTCACCCTCTCTCTGTTCTATTCACGCTCTCATTTGCCCAAGGTCATCTGCCATCTGCTTGGAAATCTGCTAACATCACTGCCATGCATAAAAAAGGTGCAAAAACAGATCCCTGTAAGTACAGACCAATCAGCCTTCTCCCAATCATCAGCAAGGTGATGGAATCCATCATCGCTTCAGACATGAAATCCTTCCTCTTCTCCAATGGCTTGATTTCCAATCATCAATTTGGTTTCAGACCAGGTCACTCTACCCTGGATATGCTGCTTCTGCTCTCCCATCAATGGATGGAGGTCCTCAATGCCAGACAGGAAATCCGAGCCGTATCCCTGGACATATCACGTGCTTTTGACACAGTCTGGCACCCTGCTCTACTCACCAAACTCTCTTCCCATGGTATTCAAGGCCATCTCCACTCATGGCTCGCAGACTTCCTCTCCTATCGCAGTCAACGTGTGGCCCTAAATGGAGTTCTTTCATCCCCTCTTCCTGTGCAGGCTGGAGTTCCTCAAGGTAGCGTTCTGGGCCCTGTTCTTTTTCTGGTTTTCATCAATGATCTCTCGGACTCTCTGGAAAATCCTCTATTTCTCTTTGCCGACAACTCCACCCTCTGCCGTACCATCTGTCATCCCTCAGACCGGCAAGCAGCAGCTTCTTCGCTCACTGCAGATCTAGATAAAATCACAAACTGGTCCAACACGTGGAACATGTCTTTCAATCCAGACAAATCTCACACTCACTATGTCTCTTCGAAAGGACCGTTTACAAAACCCCCCCATCCACTTTCTCAACAATCCTCTGGAAGAAGTCTTTTCTTTCAAGCTTCTGGGTCTCACTATCTGCCATGACCTTTCCTGGGAAAGTCACATTTCCAACCTCGCCTCAAAAGCCAGTCGACGACTGGGAATCCTCCATCGTGCAAAGTCCTTCCTCGGCCCTCTTGAGCTCCTGACCACTTACAAAGCTTTTGTCCGTATCCTGATGGAGTACTGCTCTCCCCTCTGGGCTGGTGCTCCTGCCTCCCACCTTTCTCGGCTTCACGCTGTCGAAACCAGGGCATTTAAGATCATCGGCATCTCCCGCAATGAAGCTGAGTCTTTGGGCCTCTCACTCAATCACCGCAGGTTGGTCGGTGGTCTTTCTGTCTTCTACCGACTCCTCTCCAGCCTTGCCCCCCCTGCTCTCTCTGCGATTTGTCCCCACCACATTTCCACAGGGCGCTCAAGGTCCGCCAACAACCCCCTTCTGGTAAAACTACCAAAATCACGAATCACTGCTCATCTTCACTCTTTCATTCCTCTTTTTTCCCGCCTTTGGAATAAACTTCCTCACTCTATTCTTTCCCATTCTTCCCTCCACGCTTTCAAAACAGCTGTTCACCACCACCACTTTTCTTCCCCCATCCAAATCCTCGTTCTTTTCTACCCCCGATAATCCACCCAAGCCCACTTCCTTCAATTCTCCTGCTTTCCTTCCTGAAAGTCCCTGTAATGTCCATCTTCTCTTCGCCATGTTCCCCGTCCCATCCCCATCCCTCTCCCTTCCACAGTTCACCTAATGTGTCTGTTCCCCACTGTTTTGTCCCTTCCACTCCCGCCCCTCTTGTCTCATGCCTCCTTGCTGTGAGTTGTGTGTTAGTTCTCATACGAGCCTCGACCAAGGTATACAAAAAAAAAAAATGTCATTTCACCTGATATATTAACATCCTTGATTTCATCAGGATTTACATCTTGAGGGTTGTTGAAAAAAATACAAATTTCCCCTTGCATATTACAGATGGTCTTATCTCTTCTTTCTTAAGCTTCATCCATAAGGTTTTTATTTTTTGATACTTTTTCTTGTTTCATTGCTTTTTCTAGTTTTGAATATATTGCCAGGAGGAGAGGAGAAATTTTTGTTATAGATACTTTAATTGATGTTCTTCCAGGTATAATAAAAGCCCTTCCACTTTAGGAAATTGAAGAACTCATATTATTAACCATAATTGTTTTTATCCAATAGTTGTAATATTTATCTTTGTGCAATTTTACATACTTGACATATTTCTCAGTATCTTAAACAAATGATGACATTGATTGAAACTTGTCTTTTGTGTCTTGAAACATTGTATTGATTAAGTGAAAAAAGTTAGAGGATAATATGGTTTTAAGCACAGATCCACCTATTAGTTAAACGAAATTTTCATCAAGAAAATTTTAGTTTAAGCAAAGTTTTATTATATAAATATGGTGAATACAAAATCCTGCGATGTTTGTAATCACGAATATAAATATTATAAAAAAAACACCTTCAAACCAACAAACACACATTCAATCTTTTCAAACAAATATCTCCACTTGACCAAAAAACAAAACATTATGATAGATGTGATAAAGTTATTCTTGAAAAAAATTATAATAAACACCTTCAATCGTGTAAACACAAGAACAATGAAGAAAGGGAAGCTAAATTCTCCATTGAAAACACTGATGGGGAATTTAAAGGGCATATAAAAATAAGATAGTTTCGTTTTCAAGACCGTGGACCATCTTCAAACATGGAAGCTGTTCATATGGGAAAACAATGTATTGAAACTACAATTAAAAACACATTAGGTGAAATGAAAACTTTTAAGTTTTTTATGGGAGTAAAATTGAAAATGGTAAGCCAAGACGATGAAACTACTCCCTATATGAGGACAAACCCACACTTTATCTCATCATTTCAAGATTTTGTAAGATGTGATGTTTACGATGATCTCCAGAGACAGGAACAAGATGTTGATAACACTGTAGTCAGTAGTGGATTTACTATCACAAAAATAATCTTTTTAGATATACACATTTTAAAATCAGATCCTCTTCAAGCTTCTTCTTATGTTGATTTACCAAAAGACATAAAACTTGAGAAAGTGGTTGTTAATATTCAAAACAAAGATAATAAATGTTTTCTATGGTCTGTTCTTGCTCACTTACATCCTCCACAATGGAAACCTGAAAGGGTTAAACATTATAAGAAATACGAGAATTCATTAAATATTAAAGATTTAAAGTTTCCAATGTCGTTGAGAGATATTCCTAAATTTGTGAAAATGAATAATCTATCTGTTAATGTATATGGATTAACGGATACAAACAAAGTTCAGATATTAAAAATTTCAAACAACTATAAAAATGATGAAACACATTGATCTTCTCCACTTTACTTCAGAGGAAAAATCACATGATGCTTTCATCAAAAATTTCTCAACATTAACCAAATCACAAATTTATAAGAGAAAATGTAAAACGTATCCTTGTAAGAGATGTCTCAACTCCTTTCACCCAAAAGAACGATTAAATCAACATTCAAAATATTGTAGTAATCATAAATCAACCGGAATCAATTTACCAAAAGCAGGTTCAAACATATCATTCAAAGATTTTAACAAATCTATAAAACATCTGTTTGTGATGAATGCAGATTTTGAAAGAATCCTTGAAAAGATAGATACTCTTTCTCCAAATCCAAATAAATCATACACGAATAAATATCAAAAACATACACCTTGTGGTTTCTGTTATATCAAATCATCTGTTGGTGATGAATACAACAAGTTAGAACTTTATAGAGGGGGAGATGCCTCAGAGGATTTTGTAAGACGATTGGAAAAAGATTGTAAAAGGCGAAGAGAAATAATGGTGAAAACCAATAAACAAATGTCATGAACAAAGCAAGAAGAAAAGCAATTTGGAGAGAACAGTACCTGTCATATTTGTGATGAGGAAATTGAGGGAGAGGTCAAGGTTAAGGATCACTGTCATCTTACTGGTAAATATAGAGGTCCAGCTCATTCCTTTTGTAATCTTAATTACAAGCCTCCAAATTTTATTCCTGTCTTTCTTCACAACAACGCTCACTATGACACACATCTATTTATAAATGAACTTTCAAAGACATTCGGAAATATTTTCGCCATTCCAAACACAGTTCAAAAATACATCTCATTCACAAAATCAATTTATACACCCCCCATAACCCATATCAGATTTATTGACACATACAAGTTTATGGCAAGTCCATTATCTGACTTGGCATCAAATATTAAAAGCTTACCAAACCTTAAATCACATTTCTCAAATCAAGAAGAGATTGATCTCTAATCACAAAAGGGAATATATCCATATGAATACATGGATTCATTTGAAAGGTTTAAAGAAGCACAACTTCCTTCAAGGGAAAGTTTCTATGGTAAGTTGAATAATACTCATATTTCTGATGAAGATTATCCACAACACAAACACACACAAGCTAAAAAGGTATGGGAGAAGTTTAATATAAAGAATCTTGGGGAATATCATGATTTATATCTTAAAACTGATGTACTGTTATTAAGTGATGTGTTTTAAACTTTTAGAACAGTCTGTCATAATAAAAATTCTTCTGGATTAGACCCCGCTCACTATTACACAGCCCTGGGTTTGGCTTGGAGTGCTATATTAAAAATGACAAAACAAAATTTGGAATTAATCAGTGATGTAGATATGCTTTTAATGATAGAGAAGGTGAAAAGAGGAGAATATCTCAAGTATGTCCAAGACATATGCTAAAGCAAATGACAAATATCTTCCTGATTATAATAAGAACGAGGATAGCTCTTACCTGATGTATTACGATGCTAACAATTTGTATGGATGGGCAATGTCTCAATCTCTGCCTTATGGTAAATTAAAGTGGGTGGAAGAAAAAGATTATGAAAAGGTTTTGATGAATATTGTTATTTCTTCTCAAGAGGAATTGAATGAGGAAGAAGAACGTAATTATTTTGAGGTTGATTTTAAATACCCTGAAGAACTTCATAATAAACATAAAGACCTACCCTATGCCTCCGATAAAGAAAGTCCAAGAAAAGAATGGTTAAGTGATTACCAACAGTCATTTAATATAAAAGGTAAATCTTCAGAAAAACTACTTACGACATTAAATGATGAAGAAAAATATGTTTTACATCAAAGGAACTTGAGACAATATTTATCTGCTGGGTTGAGAGTGAGGAAAATTCATAGGATTTTGAAATTTAAACAAAGTCCATGGTTAAAGGATTATATTTATTTTACTACAAAAAGTAGAAAAAAGAAGAAACAGACTTTGAGAAGGACTTTTATAAATTAATGAATAATGCTGTATTTGGAAAGACGATGGAAAATGTTAGGAATCGAGAAAACATAAGACTTGCTACATCTTGGAAACAGGCTTCAAATTTAATGAACAAACCAAGTTTTGAACGGGTGGAGGTATTTTCAGAGTACTTTTGTGTTATTCATTTGAAAAAAAAAGAGTATTAAAATGAATAAACCTATTTATTTAGGAACATCAATTCTTGATTTGCCAAAGTTGTTTATGTGTGACTATGACTATAATAATTTAAAATTAAAGTATAAGGATAATGTGACATTGTTATATATGGATACAGATAGTTTTATATTAGAAATACAGACTGGAGATGTATATGAGGATATGATTGATAATATTGATATATATGATACAAGTAATTATAAACCTGGTGATGTGTTGTTTTCATCAAATAACGAAAAGGTTCTTGGTAAGTTTAAAGATGAATTGGATGGGAAGGTTATGAGTGAATTTATAGGATTGAGATCAAAGGCTTATGCTTTTACATATATTGACAATAATATTGAAAGGTGTAAAAAGAAGTTAAAGGGAATAAAGAAAAAAATAAGAGATGAAACTAACCTTTAAACATTATTACAATTGTTTAATCTTAAAGAGGGAAGAGTCAAGAAAAATGAATAAAATAAGAAGTTGTAACCATCAATTATATACAGAAGAAATAAATAAGAAAGCATGAGGAGCTTTTCATGATAATTATATATATTTATATATATATATATATATATATATATATATATATATATATATATATATATATTTTAGATAATGGAATTGATAGTCTCCCTTATGGTTATAAGTATAAGTGCTGAGGGACTACGACCCTCTTTTACTGATTTATAAATGATAGAACCAAGCAATAACCAAACCAAAGAGTGGAGATGTAATCAACCTTGGTACTTAAATGGAAAACTTCAAGAATGTGAAAATATCATATAAGTCTTATTGAAGAAATAACCGGCGTAAAAGTATATAAAACAAATAAGCGGATAAATTTAATTACAAATAAGTTGGAGGATGTAAAGAAAAAAAAATATCCTTGAATGGACTGAAAACTTTTATGGCTATCAACTAAACAATTTACTATAATCTCAAAATGATATGTGGCTCAGGGGGTATTCAAACAAGAGCATTAAGAGAAGTTTATCATTTTTATTTCTGCTCAACAAAGATATTTAGACCAATAACTAAGTTCTAAAATAATATTTGTGAACATACTCGATGGCGATGAATGTAATCGGAAAATTAATTTCTTACCTGAAGTAGAACATGATCAAATATTCATTGGCTCACTCTTTGAATGGAGTAAGTAATGGGGGAGAGATCGATCTCTTCTTTTGACCCCATGGACCGAGAATCAGAGTGGGGGGAGAGAAAATCATTCTCCTCTTTTGACCTGATGGGCCTTGAGCAAGAAAGCTTCCCTTATTAATTTGTATGAGGTTTTTTTGGGCCCTGAGACAGTCTCAATTTAACATGAGCTTGTATGGCAGAAAATCATTCTCCTCTTTTTGTCCTGATGGGTCTCGAGTCAGAGAGTTCTCCCTATACATTTGTATGGGGGGGGGGAGGAATTAGACTCCTGTTTAGGGGTTTTCAGGGATCAATTTAAAGAGTTTTTCCCCTTCACCCCATTCATTTGCATGGTTGCCTTAGAAACCCCATATATCTACTACTCTCGTGTCCTGTCCTCTATCCCCATTCATTCATTCCTTGCATGCCTGTGTTCAAATAAATGTCCCCCATTGTTGAATGTCACCTGCTCGTTGTGTCCCTTTCCTCACATTGACTGCCATGGAGCGTTCGGGGAATTAAATGGCTAATTAAAGCCGATAAACGTAATAATCTCGTCCGACGGGACTTGGCGATATATAACTGCTCGGCACTCGCAAACGGAGCGAGCTGCTTAGCGGCTCCTTTCCAAGCAGGTCCCGTCGACGTATAAACTCCCGGTATCTCTGTCCGTGAGAATAATTAGGTACATCGACAATTCGGCGATCGACCCTAGAGCGCTTGGACAGAGGGATTGGCTGGTTTATGGTGTATTAAAAACACCAAGAGCTGGATTTTGGTGTTTGTCCGGAAGCTACGACTAGATTGTCGCGTTCAGTGGTTGTGCGGCCTGGATTGGGCTGATAAGGTCGTGCACACGCTGAACCAGCGGAAATCTATAACAATATATTCAATAAGAGAGACGAGTGGAAGATTTCTCCCATTTCTAGTTCCTTTATTTGCTGGTTTAAGTGCAGCTGTTGCATTGATGGATGGTATTTCAGCAGCGGTGAAACCTGCCAACGAAAGGAAGGCTCAACTCCGGGCTCAAAAAGAATTGGAAAGATACAACAAAGTTGGAGAAACAAATTAGTGGAAGTGGTGCAATTGTAGATTTTGCTGAAAAACTTGAAAGTCTGCCTGATAAAGCAAGATTGTTAGTTGGAGATATGGTTTCTTCTATCAAACAAGCAGGTGTAAAATTAATGAAAAGTGGTAATGGATTATATCTTTCTAATAAATAAATGAGCATTGATGAGTGGTTTAAAGAATTTGGAAAGAATACATCAAATTTAGAACTTATCAAATATTGTAAGAAATTAAAAATTAATAATGTAGTTATTCGTATGAGAAATGAATGAACAAATGTGTTTAAACATACAAAGAATATTATTATGAACTTAGAAGATAATAATGGGAACGTTTCTCATTGGGTTTGTATTTTTAATAATCAAGACAAATATTATTTTGATAGTTTTGGTCTTCCACCACCTGTTGAAGTCATAAAATTCTTACAGAATGGTGTTTATCAAACATTTCAAGTCCAATAATTAAATTCCAAGTGTTGTGGTCAATTATGTTTATGTGTGTTATTTCAACTCAACAAAAATAAATTTTTTAATGACATTATTTTTAATCTAATATAAATGACATGTTGGTTAAGTTGCTTCGATCTTTGGCGTATCCCAAGAACTGGATATTGATATATCAAATTATTACACAAAGGCACAGGCTGAACGACAGAAATATAGAATAGCAAAAAAATTAATATGAAAAACGCTTATAAATTATCCAAGCCCAACTGACGCGAATGATTTAGTGAGATGAAGTGATTTATTACAATATATATCGTTAAATAAAACGGCACGTTTTGTGAAAGGAGTAGAATTTACAACCACAACACCTCAGTCAACAAACCATACACCTTTTCTTATCAAATTCAATTATCTGCTTAGTATTGAATTTTATTTTAAAAAAGGAAGTATAGTTTATATGAGAATTGAGAAATGGAGAAATAATATGTGATTTAGGATATATTTGGTCTTTTTCATGAAAACTAGAAGACCTCCACAATTTTTATCAGTCTCGTAAAGAAGAATATTATCCTCTTGGTAATAAGTAGAGGATATGTGGAAGCACAATTAGCAAACAACAAATACACGATTTCGGGAATAGAAAATTATGTGATGGTGAAGCAATAGTTTATATGACAAAGAAGGAAGGAAATTGGATAATTATACAAAGTCGAGGAATACAAACAGATTTAACAACAGGAAGAATGGGTGGTATTACGTGTCATCATATTAATGTCATATATTTCTGATACATAAATGACCGCAAGAAGGCTTCAAGAAAATTATAATTTTTACATTCAAGGATACCTACAAGAAAAGTGTGTTAGATTTTACATTACTTATGAATTGGAACATACACACGGGCATTTTTCAATTAAAAACTGGCCTTACACTGATATTAAAAAACCCCACAAATAGAGATTTGATTAAATATTAAATAAAAATGAACCTCTGAAGGTGATAAAATATAAAACTCTTTTAGAAATCATCAACAAATATTATTGGTTTCCTATTATGAGAAAAATAATTGTGGATTCAATTAACCAATATATATATATATATATATATATATATATATATATATATATATATATATATATATATATATATATATATATATATATATATATATATATATGTAGAATCAGAATGAAAACATCAGAATCCAGATGAATATATGTATAATATTCTATGGGGTGAAAGTGGTTCAAGGATAGTAAGGGATGAGGAAGGAGTTGAAGAAACTGAGACAAAGGAGGAAAGAGAGAAGAGAGAGAAGGATGAAAGAGAGAAGAGAGAGAAGGAGGAAAGAGAGAAGAGAGAGGAGGAAAGAGAGAAGAGAGAGGAGGAGAGGGAAAAGAGAGAGAGAAGGAGAGGGAGAAGTGAGAGAAGGAGGAGAGGGAGAGGGAGGAAAGAGAGAATAAATAAATATAAAAATATGGAAACCAGTGAGATTATAAAAATATCAAAGGTATTACCGAAAATAAATAAATCTCAATGCACCGAGGAGGAAAACAAAGAATTGGCAAGTCTATTAGAAATATATGCGTCAAGACTATTAACATCGGTTTCAGGGAGAAGATATAAACGAGAAAGTGGAGATAAAGAAGAGAAAGAAGGAAACGATTATATTATTGATGATGTTGGTGTAATTGACTTTGCTTAAAATTTTACATTTTTTTTCTCAAATAAATGGCGGAGAGAGAGTGAAAACATTTCTAAGGATTATGTTTTAAAAATTAAGATTCAAATGTGCATGTTGGAAACGAAAAAGGTTTTTGCACTCTGTCGGAATTTTTCACATAAATAAATGAGTTATTGTCCAAAATGTAAAAGAAAACCGAGAGTAAAAATATCTCGTATGTTAAAGTAAAAATAATGGGGTTATACAAAAAGGTACACGTTTGGTGTGTGGCTCAAAAAAGAGAGAATTCATCAACAAACACAAAAGAGGGGGAGATATGCAAAAGTTTTTTATCAGGAAGGAAATGTACAACAACTGGAATACCAGGGGAATTACATCTCCCAGGCTATTCTTTCTGTGGTCCAGGAACAAACTTGAATAAAAGATTAGATGAGGCTGACAATCCTAAACCGTGGAGCAAACCTATCAATAGGGTTGATGAAGTGTGCATGAGGCACGATATTGATTATGGAAATACCACAACGTTGGAAGAAAAACATGAACCGATAGACAAATGTTGTATAATTTGTCTCTGATACAAAATCCAACCTTGAGAGAAAAAGTGGATCGGTTCATCATGAAGAAGATGATCAGTGCTAAATTGAAACTTGTGCTTGGAAATTCAAAAAACTTATATGCTCTAATGATGTCATTAAGATTGAAGAGCAATTAGCTGATGAATTACATCAACCAATAATCACAAAGTTTCATAGAAGGATGGTTTATTCCAAGGAAGTTGATTATATCTGGTCCGCTGATTTAATTGAACTCAATTATGATAAGGGGTGCAAGTATGCTATAACTGTTATTGATTTGAGGAGTGGATATGCATGGGTTGTCCCTTTGAAAAACAAAACAGGTAATACTCTTATGTTTGCTTTCCAACAGATATTCAATAAAAGCAAGAGAAAACCTAAAAAAAATTGTGGACTTATGAGGGTACAGAGTTCTTCAACAAAACATTTATTAATTATCTTTAAAATAACATTACATTATACAGCACCTTTAATGAAGGAAAAGCGGTTGTTATTGAGCATTTTAATCGCACTTTAAAAGAGAGACTATATAAAAATTCACTCAACTTGGTTCTCAACATTGGTTCTCTTTAATTCAGGACATTGCAGATAAGTACAACGACACGATTCATACCTCAACGAAAACAAAGCCATCACTAACATTTACAAAATTAAAATATGAAAAAGAGATTAATGTCAGAAAGGTGAAGTTCAAAGTTGGTGATATAGTCAGAATATACAGGTGGAAATCTCTTTTTGAAAAAGGTTATACCAAGGGATGGACAAATGAACTTTTTTAAATTGTTGATGTCGTCGGTGCAGTTCCTTGGACTTACAAATCATGTGATTTAAAGGGGGAATCAATTTTAGGTTCATTTTATTCACAGGAATTACAAAAGACAAAGATAAATTGAATTTTTTTTTGATTCCACTTCTTTTTGACTCCGCCCACACAAGCCCCACCCACACAAGCCCCACCCACACAAGCCCCACCCACACAAACCCCACTCACACAAGCGCCACCCACCCACACAAGCCCCACCCACCCACACAGGCCCCATCCACATAATTAGTGATTAGTTTATTAGTTCCCACACACAACATGTTTATTTAATTTAAAAAATATTGCTCCACCCACACAAGCCACATCCACACAAACTCCATACACACAAGCTCCACCCACACAAGCCCCACCCACCCACACAAGCCCCACCCACCCAAACTCCACCCACCCAAACTCCACCCACCCAAACTCCACCCACCCACAGAAGCCCCATCCAAACAAACCCCATACACACAAGACTCACCCACACAAGCCGCACCCACATAAGCCCCACCCACCCACACAAGCCCCACCCCCTGTGTGCCCCCACCTTTGACCCCCACCCCCCTCATCGCACCCTCCACCATTCCCCACACACACACAGGGAGGGGAGAGGGATGAGGGGGTGGTGAGTCGTTGGGGGAGCGCACCTGCCCTCCCCTAACTCCCCCCCCCCCCCCCCTTTACATCTCCTTTATTCTTTTCTTGTAATTCAAAATCAGATAATTATATGGAAAGCATATATAATATAATAAAACAAGATTACATACATTGAACAAAATCTTTCGCAGCAAACTGATGATTTGTGATTTTGAAACTCGGTCAACATCTTCTGTTCAAAACAAAGAGGGAAGAACAATTAGGGTATATAAAGATGATTATATTATGATATTAATAAAATAATAAATATAACATTTACCTGCAGAACATAGTGTGGTGTATGGGCATAGAGCGCTGAGAGGCATGGAGTAGTTGTGATAGTCACGTGGTTAGGCATGCATATTTCTGTACGCGCCCGCTCGAGGCTCAGAGTAGTGTACATCCGGGCACGCAATAAACAGAGTTACGACTACACTCTCACGACTACACTCTCTCCGTGTATCACCGCACCCCGGACATTACAGTTGGGGACGAGGATGTTTCGAATCACCGCTCATGGCATAGTGCATGTTTTCGTCGGCAATGACTGAGTTGCTGCCGGAGCAATTGGATTGCCAGGCGCACACGGCACCGAGAAAATCATCGCAGCTGGCGCGGTACGAGTTCGATCACCTGGCAAGGAGCCCAGGAGAGCACATCGCGAGTTTCGCCGTGCGGGTGAGACATCGGGCCGTCGCCTGCAAATTCAGGTTGAGTGAACGACAGGCCAGGCTCAGAGATCGTTTTATTTCTGGATTGCAAGACTCGGGAATGGTTTCGGCGATACTACAGCTGAGGTACAAGGACATTACGTTCAATTCAGCGGTCGAAACGGCATCGGCCGTGGAACAGACGCTGGGAGATGTCCAAGCCATTGCCGGCCAGAGCCTCACAGGTGGTCCGGAGGTCCACGTGGCGTGGGACAACCCCGATGACCCGGGCAAGACCTGCGACCTGTACGAGGCCACCCCGATGACCCGGAGCAAGACCTGCAACCTATACGAGGTTTTGTACATGACGTACGCTTTTACGTCCCGGAGCCAGACCTGCACCCTGCACGAGGAAACCCAGATGACCCGGAGAAGGAACTGCAGCCGATGATGAGCCTGTTTTCAATTGGTTTGATGGTAACAAGACCAATGACAGTGGAGAGCGAGGTGAACAAGACGCCGATCATTTTTCAAATTGATACCAGGGCCGCTGTATCGATCATGGGCGAGCGGACTGCTTGTAGACTCAACGGTCTCAACCTTATCAGGTCTAACCTCACGCTGTACACGTACACCAGCAAAGCGATTACGACAGATGGAATGGCAGACATATCTATGACCTACCAAGGTCAAAGCGCCGTGCTCTCGCTGTTTGTGGTACGAGGGGAGGGGCCGGCGCTCCTGGGCCGAGACTGGCTGACTCGCTTCAGGCTAGACTGGACGACGCCAGCCATTCACCTTGGGCCACCCGTGCCGAGCGGATTAGAGAATCACTCGTAGGAGGCTTTTCAAAAGCATCAAGATTTGTTTTGCAACGAGCTTGAACAACTCGAGGACGTGCAGGCAAAGCTTTTGAGGAAGGAGGGAGGGGTGCCTCCCTTGGAGCCCACGTGCGAGGTCTTGCTGGGGGGAGGGGCCACGCGGATGCAGAGTTGGTGTCTGTTCCTTGCTTCCTACAACTACAATATACAATTCCGGAGCAACGGGGAGCATGCCGACTGCGACGGTCCCTCACACTTACCTTGCACGGAGGGCCACAGGAAGCGTGCCGACTGCGACGGTCCCTCGCACTTGCCTTTCGCAGAAGGCCACGGGAAGCGTGCCGACTGCGATGGTGCCTCGCGCTTGCCTTGCGCGGAGGGCCACGGGAAGCGTGCCAATTGCGACAGACCCTCGCGCTTGCCTTGCGCGGAGGGTTCAACTTCGTCTGAGTCAGCCGACCAGGTTGATGTGTTTGCACTGAGCCAGGTCCAGGGCGGGCCGGTCACCGCCAAGCAGGTCGCGGTGGAGTCGGCTCATGATACAGTACACGCCCGTGTCGTTCAGGCGATTCCAACGGGGGATTGGAGCAGAGTACTCGCCCGTGTCGTTCAGTCGATTTCAACGAGGGATTGGAGCGATCTGCCTTCGACGTGGGATCGTCTCGTTATCCGGTGCATGCTCGTGTCATGCAGGTGATCGTTCAACACGTGATCACCTCAAGCGCGGTCTGCATGATCGAAGATGCAACGCAGAAGTGGAGGCCAGAAGGGTTCATCTCTCCGCCTTCAGTCGTCCATCCCACAACCGAACTATGGTTGTTCGCAAAATTGTTGTGGTGGCCGGGGTTGAGTAGAGATATTGAACGAGCGGTTAAGCGTTGCGCTGCTGGGCAGGCAAATGCCGATAAGCCGCGCGTGAGCGGAACGTGTTCGATTGTGATCGATGCGTTCTCTGGGCGGCAAGAACGTGTGGTTTTGCAGAGTGCATCGACGGGCATTACTATAACGAGGCTGCAGATGAGCGTTGGTAATAAAGGCATACCCGATATGCTAGGTTCTGGTAACGGTCCGCAGGTCCTCGCAGATGTGTTTAATGATCTTGTGCATCGCGGCGGTGTTCAACACCTTAAACGGTTTGTTAAAGTGTTGTGTCATCCTGACGTGCCGGAATCGTTTGTTAAAATGTTGTGCCATCCTGCCACGAACGAGCAGGCAGAATCATTTGTTAAAATGTTGTGTCATCCTGTCACGAGCGAGCAGGCAGGATCGTTTGTTGAGATGTGGAAACATGCTTGGCGTAAAGGGAAGTTTACATCTGCGCCGACGGTACTTAATGTATTTTCGTTACCATGTGGAAATGTGATACGTTCAGCCACCAATGAACCTGCAAAGGTAATTGGAACCAGCAAATTGCCTGGTTCGGATTGATGACGGGGAGCTGGGGCAGATTCGCTGTTCAGCGTCACCCCCACCCCTGATATTGTCAAGGCCAGACGTGTTGAGCGCCATGCAGCCCCCACCTCTGATCTCGCCAAGGCCAGACGTGCTGGCGCCCACGGGGCTAGCGGACTCGGGGTGTTTACCTGATTCAGTCCTGCCCGAGGGAGACGAGCAAGCTTGTCGGCCGGGGGTGTTTGATGGTGCAGGGGGAGGTTCGCCTGGGGTGTCACCTCGACCTAGCCAGAAGGCGTGTAAGCATGGGCCGTCTGGTGGCGCTGTCCGCCCAGGGCGGATCAGGAGACGTGGTACTTGGGGGGATTTTGGATGATTAGTGTCCTTTTTCATCAGATGCTTTTTGTGTCAGAGTGCCAATGCTTTTGCTGAGTGCCATTTTCTCACTGGTTGCTTTTTGTGTCATAGTGTCAATGATTTTTGATTCGTATCGTGTTGTCAATTTATAATTATAATTGTCATTTTATAATTATACTTTTAGGAGGGAGGATTGTGGTGTATGTGCATAGAGCGCTGAGGGGGCGTGGAGTAGTTGTGATAATAGTCACGTGGTTAGGCATGCAAATATCTGTACGCGCCCACTAGAGGCTCAGAGTAGTGTACATCTGGGCATGCAATAAACAGAGTTACGACTACACTCTCACGACTACACTCTCTCCGTGTCTCACTGCACCCCGGACATTACAGATCGAGTGTCGTGTCAGATTCCTCCAGAAGATTAAGTTGTGTGTTTGGTTCATCCAGACAGGTGTTTAAACTGAAAAATAAAATAAAATAATAATGAGTCAACACTCAATGCGCACACACACGCATATACACACACACACACACACACACACACACACACACACACACACACACACACACACACACACACACACACACACACACACGGATAATTTCTCACCTTTGACTCGACTCATTCAAGGTCAGAGGACGTGAGAGAACTTCTTTCCAGCCAACAAAATGTCATTCAATTATCTTCTGAACGATTGAATGTCTTTAAGGAAGTCATTCATTTTTTGCCATTCGTCGTGGAATTCAAACACCTCATTTTCCAAATCAGTTATCAACGATGTTCTTATTGGGGACAACCTGTTAGAAAAAGACACACTAATTATTGGTGGTTTTGTGATTCAATTCTGTATATAACAACAAATAATGAATTGGGTTAAGGATCTCACCTGACATCTTGTGAAAACGATTGATCCACAAGGTCGGAGGAATTATCCGCACAATCATTTCTCGAAACAAAACATACGAAGCCCGAGCAATAAATAGGAAGCCATAAATAGTACAAGTTGATGACATCATGGGAGGTGACACAACCATGGGTTTTTCAGGGTGTGTCTCATAAAGGAAATGACTGGAATTTTTTAGCTTGGTTCGGGTTTGAGGGCTGAAATCGATATTTTATCTTTTCTTTTATATCAAACTTACGTTTAAAATTTTTTTTTTCATTAAAAGTTGCTTATGCTTGCTTTTAGCTAAACTTTGTTCTGTTAGTGTTCTGATGATTTAAGATATAACCATGAGAGACATGGGCACAGAATACTTCCTCATTTTCACAGCACGACTGTGCTCTAAAAGTCACTTCCCAATTTTTCAAAACCGAAGGAAGGATAGTGAACATCCCTTTCTTTCGTGCTTGAAGAGATAAAGTGAATATACTCGATGGAAATGAATGTTATCAGAAAATTAAGTTATTCCCTTAAGTCGAACATGGACAAATATTTGTTGGTTCACTCTTTGAGTGGAATGAAAATATAAAAAGACTGTGATTATGTTGGGGGGAAGAAATGCTTTAATCAGTAAGTCTCAATCTTTCAAAGTCTCAATTTTACATTTGCTTGTATGGGAGGGAAGGGGATAGGTGGGGGGAAAGTCTCAATTTTACATTTGATTGTATGGGAGGGAAGGGGATAGGTGGGGAGAAACTGAGTCTCCTATTTCGGGATTTTGGGACTTGAGTCATAAAGTTTTTCCCTTTTTCCCATTCATTTTAATGGGCGTCTCAGAAACCGCATTTATCTTTTACTCAGAATAGAGTGCAGAATACAGAAAAAAGTACAGAATAAAGAAGAAAATGTATTTTTTGAATAAGTAAAATTTTAATAACTACGGTATTCAAACGTGAGCATTAAAATTTTCAAAATAGTTTATAGCTAATAAAATTTTTTGTTTGTTTTACCTTTTTTTGACACTGCACATCCTCGGGTCCCCAGCAATACACCCACCAAGTTTGAAGTCGATCGGATGAAAAGTGAATAACACACACACACACACACACACACACACACACACACACACACACACACACACACACACACACACACACACACACACACACACACACACACACACACACACACACACACACACACACACACACAGATTTCCTCATTTATTAGTTCCATGAATGAAAGTTTTTGATTCAAAATAATTATTGTTTTTAATTGATACTCTGGAAATACCTTTGCTGGAGAATGCAGTCTCAAAATTGCAAGAATGGGCCTTTGCAGTCATATCTTGTGCAGTTGCCACATTTCTTAGCTTCATGTGTTATCTCATGATTCACTGCCGAATAGTATTGTTGCGGATTCGCGCCCGCCGGCGTGCGAGCGGCCACGTAACTCGAATCGCGGCACGTCGCCCACCGGACGGACAATTCCGTCGTGACCCTCTCGGACTAACGCCGGGAACTAGTCACAGGTGGGCCTTTCGGCCTCACCACGATCGTGCCAATCGGCCCCCCGCGTGGGATAGGGTTGTTCGCCAAATTCGAGCTGCCTAAGTACCCACACGGAGGGTAGACCGTGCGATCGCACCTCGCCGCAGGTCGACTTCGGACACGGGCCACTTTAAGCGACCCGTTCCGTACTATCGGGATAACCGAGCGGTGTTATCGTCAACCTCGACGGTTCCGATTAGTTATTGGGCGTATTTAGCCCACGACCAACCCTTTACGTGAAGTAAGATGGAGTTTCAATTAAAGAAAAGACGAAGCGAAACGGGAAAAACAGTTCAACATAATTCACATCTATTTCGCGGCACACGGAAAGCACACATATACAATTACAACAATTATGCACCAAAAGCAAATGTAAAAGAAAGAAACACAATGCAGATCTACTACCGACTACGCGAGCACACGGCAACACTTACACAGTTTTACTTTACAGACGGCGCCAACACATATACTCAAAATCAAAAGAAAAGGGCCACCCTCGAATACAAGGGGGCAGACGTGGTCTGTGGGTGCGAGACCGCGTAGAGCCTACCCGTCTTGTGATGAGCCGCAAAATGGCGGCGGTGCCCCAACTCCGCGCTCCTCCGCGGGTTTCATTGGCACTGCTTGGAATGGGGTGGGAACGGGGCCCCCGTTTCGCACTATCTCAGCGCAGGGGGAAACAGGGGGGGGTTGTTGATGCTCTGGGGAAAGAGGATAGCTGGCTTGCTTAGGTCCCGCGATGAGCGACTCCACTGCGCCCTCAACCGCGTTCCCGGCTTCTCCTCTCTGCAGCTCCCCGACAGACTCCGAACCCCGACAGACCGACTCTCCTCCAGACCAGTCTTGACTGCTGCTGCCACACTTCGCCGCTGCCACAACTCGCCTGAGCCCGAAACAGAAACTCTCTCCAACTCGAGCCCGAAACAGAAACTCTTTCCAACTCGAGCCCGAAACAGAAACTCTTACTGTCACTCGAGCCCGAAACAGAAACTCTTACTGTCACTCGAGCCCGAAACAAAAACTCTTCTCCAACTCGAGCCCGAAACAGAAACTCTTCTCTTCCTCGAGCCCGAAACAGAAACTCTTCTCTTCCTCGAGCCCGAAACAGAAACTCTTCTCTTCCTCGAGCCCGAAACAGAAACTCTTCTCTCCAACTCGAGCCCGAAACAAAAACTCTTCTCCAACTCGAGCCCGAAACAGAAACTCTTTCCTCCAACTCGAGCCCGAAACAGAAATTCTTCTCTCACTCAATTCGCCCCGCGCTCGGCGCTTTATAGTCAGCAGGAGAAACCATATGCAGATTTTCGGATCAGGATCGGCTCGGGGGCAGAGCCAGGCTCGCCCATTGGACGGAGGAAAAGTGGGCGTGAATCATTCCTGATCCTCAAATTTGCATATATCGATTCTACTCCGACGCGCCTGGAGGTGGGGGCAAATCGCCCCGCGCTCGCTGATAGGACGGAACAGAAGTGGGCGTGAATCATTCCTGATCCGACTTCCCCTCGGAAAGGCCGCTCTTTGTACCCGCGGCTCAGCGCGCGCCCTGTACGAGGCCAGGACAGCCCGACGCTCGGCGTTCACAAGCGGCGCGGGAATGGCCGCAGAAGGAGAGGTGAAGGCGGTGGAGGGTCTAAAGTGGCGGTCCCTGGCCACGGTGACGCTTGGAATGGTGGTGATGCGATGATTGCGAGAGCGAGTTGTGACGGTAAAGGTCGTGGTTGTTGGCGTTGTTGGTGTTGTGAAGCGGCGTTGCGGTTGGTGGTCGTTGTGTGATGGCGGTTGAGACGTGGTTGGTTCAAAATAAAGGTAGAACAGAAAAACGGCTATCTTAAAGGGTCGCAGCCCGAATGAATGACATTTATTCCCTCTAAACAACGGGTTTGGGGCTAACTACACATGTACTTACAGAGATCTCACCTACGGGACCTGAATGGTGGTTTGCGAATTTCCTCAACCACAACAGTATGTTTTTTTTTTGGAGTTCAATGGGTGAGAAATACACATTATCAATCTCACCCAAAAGAGAATGTAAATATATCTTGCCTTGCAGTTTCTCAACCATTGGTATCCATCAGGCCATGGTTATGGTATTTTCCATAAATGAAGTCAACAATAATTTTGCCCTCCTTTCAAACATCACACTTGGTTATGTCATACGGGATGATTGCCATGCTTTTCCAAAAGCAATGGCAGCTGCGTTGCAATTCATGGCACAGGAATCTCTTGGAGCAGGTCCATGTTCATTTCCGGCTGTGATTGGACCGGCCCCATCTACACTCTCTGTGATATTGTCTCACTTGCTGGGACTTTCCTACATTCCTCAGGTGAGGACATGGGAAAATATATTTGTCAGTCATTGTTGAAGGAGACCCTTTTGACCCAACATTCAGGTTCATTCACACAACCCTCCTGCTCCTTTCCTTTCATATGCAGTGCAGGGCTGTTGGTTACATCTCAGAAAAAAAACAATGTTTCCAGACATAGTGGCCTAAAACCTGTCATAATTGCCATTTCCAATGATTACATACATTTTGATACAAGGAAATTTATGTTATTTAACAAAGGTGTGGTCTTTGCAACATCTGCAGATTAGCTTTGCCTCAATTTGTAAATGCTTGAGTGACAAATCAGAGTTTCCTTCATTTCTAAGAACCATTCCCAGTGCGGTGCCTATAGTTTCTGGAATTGTTCACCTGGTGAAGCACTTTGACTGGTTATACATTGGATCTGTGGCAGTGGATGATGAGTATGGAAGAGCTGGACAAGGACAATTTTTAAAAGAAGCAGAAAGAGATGGAATTTGCATTGCCTTCAATGAATTACTACCAAGAGCAGAAGATGTAAATACCCATGAATACCTTGGTGGGTACAAACAATGCAAATATTCTAATGCTTTGAGGATGAATTAGTCTTGCTGATTATTCACCAAACCCCTTTTTCAGGTGCTGTTATTAAAGAGAGTAAAGCAAGAGTTGTGTGGCTATATATGGCATATACGTCAGTTTACCCTTTGGCAGAAGAATTCTTGAAGTTGAATATTACAGATAAGGTTTGGATTGCTGATGCACCTTGGATAGCAAAACCTATTATTGGTGCACTACGTTTCACAAGTATATTTCAAGGGACTATTGGGATGCATATTCGTAAAGGGGTCATCCCTGGACTGCAAAGCTTTTTAACGAGTTTTTCACCAAAACCTGAAAACAGGTCCGAAAGGAATCTAAAATTGGCTCCTGATTTACTGCAACGACCAGGTAACAAATGCTACTATAAATTCTCAAAAATAGTTTGAGATTTATCAACAAATCTTACTGATTTAATCATTTATGAGGTGCTATTTTCTGAGCCATCCCAAGCATGGAAAAACAAGGACGAATGTGTCCAAGAGCCACGTCATAAAGGTTTTGTCTTCACCAGAACAAGAAGAAGAAGAACAACGTGGAGCTCTCTTAGAGCCAGCGTTCGCAACGCGACGCGGCTAAAAATACATGTAACTGGAGACAACAATAATTTTCAACATTTTATCTGCAAGGCGATCATTAAAACCAGTTCAACGAGAGAGTTCATAAAATTGGTTAACACACACAGTCTTCAAGTATATACTTCAAATGAAATAAAATAATGATTTTAAATATCGTTTAAAAAAATTCCAGAAGTTTAGCATTATTGAAGCAGTCTTGTATACTACCCAATTTATCATTTCCAAGTACTGCAAAACTGGAGCTTCTTGGAAGTGCAAAGAAGATGATTCATGTTCTACAGTGTTAAAGTATAAAATTCAATTGAAATAAAGTAAAGATTGTAAAGGTCATATTAATAAATTAATACCAGAATTTACCGCTGTTTGACCACAGTGGCAACTCGAGGGGGAGCACTCGGTAGAGTGCAACACTTCCGCCGCCAATACTGTTCGGTCACTCAAGTGAACCTGATATCCTATTCATTCAATTTGACGTCAACAGTGCTCACAGAGTTATAGTTTGCAACTTTCCCTTTTACTTTTAACTTTTATATACTCAATTCATTCGTCATAACCAGATTCCTTGAGAGAGAAATTGATTTTACGTGGGTATATCCACCTGAAGTTTCAGAATCAGCCACAATTATAATTTTGCCATGTTTTTTGTTGGAAATCACATATAACATGTAGAAATGCAAAAAAAAAACTAAATTGTTGAAAAAAAGTTGCAAAATTTTTTTTTCTCTAACAATTTCTTTTTGGGGGGGGGGGCGGGGGGTTGGAAATCACTTAAAACATGTAGAAATGCAAAAAAAAAAAAAAATTCAAATATTTTTTCAAAATGGCCGCCATCGCGGCCATATTGGATTTTAGACCAAGTCCAAAATCTAATGGCATGATCCTTGGACCAAACCTAATCACCCCACCAAGTTTCGTCGAAATCCGTCGAGGAGTTTTTCCGTAATACTGTTCACAATCAAACAAACAAACAGAAAGGGGTGAAAACAGTAACCTCCGATCTTCGATGGCGGAGGTGAATTACACCACCCTATCTAAAGGCCCTGTCACACCTTGACGATTTAGCCAACGTATGCCGACGTACGAAAAATTTGTCTAAAACACTGGCACACGTCGAATAGGTTATGGGTAAGTTTTGTGTACGTTAAGAACATGCTGAAGCACGCTGGCATACGTCGTAGTACGCCGAGCTCTTCGACAAATTTTAAGCATGCTCAAAATTTTTCGACGTATGCCAGCGTATGACTCACATGTTCCGCATACGCTGGCCATAAGTTGTAGGCACGTTATGCGATCGTTGACACACGTTACTTGTAAGTTACTCATAAGTCGAAACACATCGAGGTAATGTTTAGCGTACCCGAAACTTATTTCTAACCTATGAGTAACGTGCTATGAACCTATGTGTAACGTATCTCCAACGCATATTGTCGTATGTACATGTATTTGACGTCTTCCAGACGACCACATAACTTACTGAACGTGTTTCTAACAGATACCGTATAATGGCGTATTGGCAGCGTTTAGGGGAATTGGTATATAAAAATGGGCTTCATCGGAGGAACCTGTCAGGCTTCCAGACTCCATGGATTTTTTTTTTTGATGTTTTTTGGGGGTTTTTTTTCTTCGGCATGACGGTGATGTTGACACTTTGATTCCTAGTGTGGTTATGATTTAAATCGTTGAGCAGCAGCCTATTAATAGGTTACGCCACGTGATCTTCGGCGATACGCTGCCGCGTGCTATCCATAAGTTAGACTATCGTTGGGCAGAGGTTGTGAACGCCGACAACTCGCTAAGCATTCGTTGGTATAAGTTATCTATAAGTTATCGAAACTGTGTACGTTACTAATACATTATGCATACGTCCAACTCGTTATGAATACGCCCAAAACTGAAAAAAAAAACATCAATAGTTCAGCGTACGCCTGCGTCTTACATACATTTTGATAGGTTGCCATATGCTGGCTAAAACGTCAAGGTGTGACAGGGCCCTAATATGTTACATCAGATCTTCGTGCCTGTTATATGTGTCCTTTTCCCTGATCTTCAATTTTATTTGACTGCCAGACAGGTATACAGAATAAAACAACAAAAAGAGCAATCAGAGATTGCAAACCCTCACCAGGATTTATTTTGAGTGATGTATTTTTATAGTTTTTCAGATAAATCCATTTTGTTCCTCATG
>NC_140961.1:117701895-117834395 GCF_056783735.1 Eptatretus burgeri | reverse complement strand
ACCTCGGATAACTCCGAAGGTACGGGTCCCTTACAGGACTGTGAATCGTCAACAATTCAGCCACGTGGGACAGGGTTATTTGCCAATCTTCAAAATTCCAAGAGACCCACGTGGCGAGATACTGAGGAATCTACACCCTCGATTGAGCTCGAGCGGAACGAGCCGTGAGTGTGCTCAAACCGTGCGTAACCCGAGTGGAATGTTACCGAGGTCCATTGGTCCAAATGTACAACTATGGTGGCAACGGCCTTTTTAATCACCCAACACGCACCGTGCTAAACCAATGAAGGAAAGGACAAAGACGAGCTGAAACATTCAACAAAAGGGATATTTATTTACAAGGTGGGGAAGGAACACATAAAGGGTAGAGTTAAACCGACTATAAAGGATGCAAATATTGGACAGCAAAAGCATTAAACCAGTTGCTACTTAAAGAGGGGCCCACAGACACAGACACGCACACACGGATACCCAGAAAGAGAGATGGACCTCGAGGTCTTTATTCAGCTCTCCAGCCGAGAAGGATAGTTCAGCTGAGAGTCATGACGGCTGGCTACCTGGGCCGCGAGCACGCAGCTGGTCGTCCACCCCTTCCCGGAGCTCCGGTCATCAAAAGACAGACCAGGGCAGCCAGACGCAGACCAGCGTCGAGATGAGACCAGACCAGGGTCGAGATGAGACGAGACCAGCGTCAGCGACAAGATGAAAACAGACCAGCGTCAGCGACGAGATGCGATCACATAACCAGACCAGCGTCGAGATGCGATCAGAGAGCCAGACCATGCGCTCGAGCAGACAGGCGCAATTATTTGTTCTCCTTTCTTTCGTCGTCCTTTTCGTGTGCTGTCCGCTCATGCGTGGCCTGCTCTCTTTGGGCGGACCGCATGTCGAGGCTCCGCCTTCTTGCAAAGGATCGCCCTGGCTCTGATCCGCTCGTCACCCATTGGCACACTCTCATTTGGCGCCAGGCCAGAACGAAACGCTTTGTGAGCGCGAACAGCGCGGACAATTCCTCGAGCAGTGTTGTTGTTGGCGTTGTAGTAGTTGGTTGATGTGGGTGTTGTAAAGGATGTAATAAACCTGAATAAAAAAAAATAACTCAGAGTGCACACATGTAATTCCCATGAGACACAGGGGATCGATTCTAAATATAAACACATACTTGTCGAAATAACTAGGCTCATGGACTGCTGTCTGTTTGTGTGCACAAGGTTTCCAAATCCACAACAATATGTATACATATATATATATATATATATATATATAGTCATCCCCCGCGAAATCGCGTTTCACCTATCGCGCCCCCACTTCATCGCGGTTTTTCCCTTGGAACCGAACTAATTTTTTCTGCGGATTCCCCCGGTATATCGCGGAAATAATATATAAAATATAAATTATTTAAGCAATAAATTATAACGCGTGGCGCTCGACCAATCACACAACGCACGAGACAAAGTTTTGCTTGTGAACTTCGAATATTTTCTACGTTTTTTTCTCCAAGCCCCACGATGCCACCCAAACGCCTTGTACCTTCTAAGGCTTCTGGCAAGGAACCGAAGTGCCAGAGGAAGGTTTATGTTCACTCGATATAAATCAAACCCAATCGTGTTTATACACCACCCAGCGTTTAATAATCACTCGATATAAATAAAACCGAATCGTGTTTATACACCGCCCAGCGTTTAATATTCACTCGATATAAATCAAACCCGATCGTGTTGACAAACCACCCAGCGTTGAATATTCACACGATATAAATCAAACCCAATCGTGTTTTGACACCGCCTAGCGTTTATTATGCACTCGATATAAATCAAACCCAATAGTGTTTATACACCGAGGTTATAAAAAAATAGGCATTTTTGGTGGAGGTGTCCATTCATCGCGGATTTTCACTTCTAGCGGGGGGGGGGGGTTGGAACGTAACCCCCTCGATAAACGGGTTACAACCATGCCATCCTCACCACTCCACCAGCAACCGTCAACATCTCCACGAACACAAAAGGGGAACAACAACAACTCCCACCCCGATTTCCCTGGTAAACAAGAATGACGGTTGGAACTCAACTCCCACCCCGATTTCCCTGGTAAACAAGAATGACGGTTGGAACTCAACTCCCACCCCGATTTCTCTAGTGGAAAGTTCCCCCTCCCCCCCCCCCCGCGTGCCGCGACGGGAGGGGCGGGGTGAAGGGAAAATAAAAGGGCGCATGGAGGCGCCGCTAAAGAGAGGTCAGGTCAGGGCGGTCGGTCGGTGAGAGTGTCAGTGTCAGTCGGCGGTTCATGGTCTTCTGACCGTCTGGGTCTTGGAGAAGCGGTCCGTAGAGCGACCCGCTTGTTGGAGCTTGCAGTCGGTGGAGAGTCCGGGCGTCGCGGAGGGGACGCAGACTGGAGCGCCGCTCTGCCAGCTGTGTCGTGCGGACCTACGCGTTCGTACAAGGAGCGCCGGAGAGAGCTCGCCCACCATCGCACCGCGAGGGTGCAGGTAACCTGCAACGGTCTCGTGGGACTCGTTCGGTCTGCCAAGTCCCATGCCATAAAGGCCCACGGGCCCCATCTGCCCCCTTGTCTATGAGGGTGGCTTCTTTCCTTTGCTTTTGAGTAAATGTGTGTTGCCGCCATCTGAAAAGTAGAACTGTATAAGTGTTGCCGTGTGTACGCATATTCGGTTTAACTCTTGCTTTCGGTTTATATGTGCATTTTGATTATTGTGGCTGTATATACGTGCTTTCCGTGTGCCGCGGAATAAATGTGCATTGTGTTGAACTGTTTTCCCGTTTCGCTTCGTCTCCTTCCTTTTAATTGACCCTCCATCCTGCTTCACGTAAAGGATTCGTAGTGGGCTTAATACGCCCGGTAATTAATCGGAACCGTGGAGGCCGACGTTAACACCACTCGGTTATCACTGTAGCACGGAACGGACCGCTTAAGCGGTTCGTGTCCGGGGTCGGCCTGTGGCGTGGTGCGATCGCCCGGTCGACCATTCGCGCACGTACTTAGGTAGATCCAATTTGGCGAGCAACCCTATCCTGCGCGGGTGGGCAATTGGCACGATCGTGGTGAGGTTAAACTCCCACCCGTGACGAGCTCCCGGCGTTGGTCCGAGAGGGTCATGACTGAATTGTCCGTCCAGTGAGCGACGCGGTCGCGATTTGAGTGACGCGGCCGTTCGCACGCCGGCGGGCGCGAATGTCACTTACATCACTCCTTCACGCGGGGCCTCATATATATATATATATATATATATATATATATATATATATATATATTTATATATATATTTATATATATATATATATATATATTTATATATATTTATATATATATTTATATATATATATATATATATATATATATATATATATATATATATATATATAAATACAAATGTATATGTGCATATTTACGATTATATTTATGTCTACCTATACTGTTATATGTATATATATGAGGCCCCGCAAGGAGGAGTGATGTAAGCGAAATTTTTTAGTGATATGATGATGATAGGTTCGGATGATAGGGTAAGGGTTAAAATAGTGCTATATGGCATTAACACAGATGCCAACCCTCCCGATTTCATCGGGAGGCTTCCGAAAATTCACCCAAACTCCCGCCCTTACGATCACTATCCTTATCCTCCCGAAATTTTGATATTTTTGCACTGTTCACTAATCAGAATGTACTAGTATGAGAATTGAATGAAAAGCATCGTCTGCTACGTATAGCATGTGGTAACTCCATAACGTTCGCTGCTACCAAATTGTACGTAAAAAATTGCAAATTCAAATGAGGAGAAGCGAAACATTGGGTCTGGATCTCGCTTATGCGATCATGCACTGAGATTTAGTGCATGCGGTATGTGTGCAACACAGTGCATGCGGTATGTATGCACAGTGTATATGCATGCGATACGCTCACTGCATGCAGCTGGGCCCCGTACCAGCCCGGCGGTCGCGACCACCGTGCGGTGTTTAACAGCCGCTAGAGTTCTACGAGTCGCGCTGCAGCTGTGGAACATCGACTTCGAAGTTACCGATGCTTCAAGCCCTCGATGTTGATTACGAAATGGCAGAAAAGAAGCTTACGAAGACCAAGAAATGGTCTCAGAAGTACAAGACCGAATACAGTCTCCAATACCCGTGTATTCGAAAGTCTGAAAGAGGAATTCATCATGCGTATTGTACAGTATGCAGCGTTGATATTTCAGTTGAGCACGGAGGTCGCGATGATATTCGGAAGCACGTTGGAAGCAAACGGCACACAGACATTGCAAAGGAGAGATCTTCGAGCACGAGTACCGGTACACTTCTGAATTATTTCACCAAACAAGGGACAAGCGAGGAAGAGGATGTTACCCGAGCGGAACTTCTCTTTCGTGGATTTATTGTGGAACATAACTTGCCCATATCAGTCTCAGATCATGCTGGACCTCTATTTCAAAAGATGTTTCCAGATTCAAAAGTTGCTTCAAAGTATGGATGTGCAAGAACAAAAACTTCAGCAATAATTGGTGAGTTGTCAAATGTTACTGCTTCATCTATTGCCGATATTGCTAGACTAGCTCCATTTAGCCTAGCTACAGACGGTAGCAATGACAGTGGTGAGGCCCAGCTATATCCTGTCCTGATTTCGTACTATGACAACAGTGCTGGGATTGTGAAGCAAGGTTTGCTAAGTTTGCCTGCGTGCAAACAAGATTCCACTGGAGAAAACATTTTCAAACTGCTTGATCATGAGTTCAGTGACAGGAAAATTCCGTGGGGAAATTGTGTTTCCTTTTGTGCTGATAATGCCTCTGTCATGGTGGGCAAGCACAAAGGAGTCGCTGCTTATATCCACAAACAAAATCCAGAGTGCTACATCATGGGATGCCCTTGCCATATGATGCACAATACGGCCAAGAAGGCGGCTCAGGCCTTACCCATTGAATTAGATGACTTTCTCATCGATATTTACTACTACTTGGACAAAAGTAGTAAACGCGTCAAAGGAGTGAAAGCACTGCAAGAACTCTGTGATGCCCCGACACACAAGATTCTGAAGCATGTCGCAACAAGGTGGCTGTCCCTTGGTCAGTGCCTAGACAGGCTGATTGAACAGTGGGAGCCACTTCGCCTCTTCTTCAAAGAAGAAGTACGAAGAAAAATGCAACCAACTGTAGCCAAGACTCTAACAACGAGCAAGAAGGACGGCACTGTATCTACTGCCAGTACTGGCACTGCAGGATCAAGCACTAGTGGAGCAGCATTCACCACTACCACTGCAGTGTCTGCTGCGAAGAAGACAGCAGGGACAGCACCAAAACCAATGCTGAGAGCAGGTAGCATCACCGGCCCTTCATCACGTTCATCTACAAAGCAGATCCCTTCAGAGTCGAGAAAGACTGTGATAGTCCCATCTACAGGCAAAGAAGGACCCAAGTTAAGTTCTGCTTTTGCCAAATCACTTGATAGAAGCTCAGCAAAACCTTCGAATCAGAGGTCTTCTTCCTTGGCTGCACCTACCTCAAGCTCTCTCCTCAAACGTAAAATTGGATCTGGTACTACGAGTCTGACCTCTTCTGCTGGCAGTAAACGCAAGTGTGATCGCCCTGCGGCTAAGTGTACTACGAGTTCTACAACTAAAAGTGCATCTTCCTCAAACACTGTGCAGGAATCTAGAGAAAAACGTGTCAACAGGATGTTCTTGTCTCCACAAACAAAACTCTATTGTTTCTTCCTTCGATATGCTAACAAGCTTTTTGAGAAGGGGAATCTTCTGCTCCAAAGAGACGAACCCTGTATTCATCTCCTGCACGGAGAATTGAATGGTCTTCTGAAAGATATCTTCGTACGGTTTTTGAAACCATCGGTGTCATCGGTTGCTCTGGTAAATGTACCCTTCTCTGACAGAAATCATCAGAAGAATGATGAGGACCTCATGATTGGGAACGATGCCAAACTGTATATAAGGGAACAAAGGAGTCTCAAGAAATCCACCTTCACTCTCAGTGAGTCAGACATCCAAGGTTTCTTCAGTGCAGTTCGCTCATATTATGTGAAAGCCTGCAATTACATTTTCAAAACCTGGCCACTAGATGATGAATTAGCCAAGCATGCTCAGGTGCTGGATGTTAAGCTACACCAAGAAGTGGGGTTTGACTGTGTGGAGTTTTTCATCAAGAAATTCCCCTGTCTGTTCAGTGGCGGTGATAGTGACATAGACAGTCTTGAGAGTGAATTCGCTCACTACCAGGCAGACGCCTCCATAGCTACAATTGCTACTGAGACAGTGAGAGTGGATGAGCAGTGGCATCGGATTTCACAGCTCACAGATCCCTGCACTGGTGCCAAGAAGTATCCTAATTTGAGCAAAGTGATGAAGGGAATCTTGGTCATTCCTCATTCGAACGCATCATGTGAGCGGGCACTCAGTCTTGTACGGAAGAATCATACTGAATTTCGTCCCAATTTAAGTGTCAAAACCCTGGAAGCTCTCTTAATTGAAAAACTAGCTCATAGCACCCCTTGCTACCAGAGAGAATACAGCAAAGACATAATCAGAAGGGCTAAAAGAGCCACACAGCTGTCACTCAGCAAAGCTGCCATGGAAAAGGCAAGCAGCAGTAGTACCAGCCAGTAAGGTAAGAAAAATATTGCTTCTTTTGTGCTTTTTGTTAATCTTTGATTGTCCCCTAACTTACTAATATTAACATACATGTAACATTAAAAAGTGCACAATTTTCCCTTTTTTTTGTTCAAAAAGTGGGAATTCTTAACATGTTAAATGCTCCAAAATAGGGCTCAGAGGGCACTAGAGAGCGTCTAGAATCCCAGAGCTTCCAGGGCCCTAAGGCGGGCCCTGGACCCCGCCGCAAGGGTCGAGCGCTCCACGCTCGAGATGTGCGCATCGCGCACATTATTTGGTGTCGGTTGCAAATCCTCCCTAATTCTGATTTCCAAAAGTTGGCATCTCTGCATTAACTCCAAAATTCCCGATGTGTCCCTTACATCACTCCTCCTCACGGCGCCTCATATATATATATATATATATATATGAATACAAATATATATATATATATATATGAATACAAATAAATATATATATATATATATATATATATATATATATATATATATATATATATATACATACACATATACATTAGCCTGGTGTTGGCGTAGTGGTTAGGGTAGCGGCTTGGGATCCAAAAGGTCCTGAGTTCAAGCCCCGTTGGCCGCTTGAATTAATACACACCAGGAGGTTGACTCAGCCTGTCATCCTTCCGAGGTCGGCGAAGTGAGTACCAGTGTACTGGGCCCGGTGTATGCCCCGGTTAGAATAGGTCTACCATATCCCTGTGTCGTAAGAGGTGACCAGGGTTGCATCAGGAAGGGCATCCAGCTTAAAACCTGTGCCACATCATTATGCGGATCATAACGGATGACCCGCTGTGGCGACCCCCTCACGGGAGAAGCCAAAAGAAGAAGATATATGTGTATATATATATATATATATATATATATATATATATATATATATATATATATATATATATATATATATATATGTATGAGCCTGGTGTTGGCGCATTGGTTAGGGCAGCGGCTTGGGATCCAAACGGTCCCGAGTTCAAGCCCGTTGGGCCACTGAATTAATACACCAGTGGTTGACTCAGCCTATCATCCTTCCGAGGTCGGCGAAATGAGTACCAGTGCACTGGGCCGGTGTATACCCCGGTTCACTAGGTGTACCATATCCCTGTGTCGTAAGAGGCGACCAGGGTTGCATTAGGAAGGGCATCCAGCGTAAAACATGTGCCAAATCACTATGCGGATCATACGGATGATCCGCTGTGGCGACCCCGAAAGGGAGCAGCCGAAAGAAGAAGAAGAAGCATATATATATATATATATATATATATATATATATATATATATATATATATATATATATATATATATATGTATATATATATGTATATATATATGTATATATATATATTATTACGAATTCGCGCCCGCCGGCGTGCGAACGGCCACGTAACTCGAATCACGGCACGTCGCCCACCGGACGGACAATTCCGTCGTGACCCTCTCGGACTAACGCCGGGAACTAGTCACGGGTGGGCCTTTCGGCCTCACCACGATCGTGCCAATCGGCCCCCCGCGTGGGATAGGGTTGTTCGCCAAATTAGACCTACCTAAGTTCCCACGCGGAGGGTAGACCGGGCGATCGCACCTCGCCGCAGGTCGACTCCGGACACGGGCCACTTAAGTGACCCGTTCTGTACTATCTGGATAACCGAGCGGTGTTATCGTCGGCCTCGACGGTTCCGATTAATTATCGGGCGTATTAAGCCCACTACCAACCCTTTACGTGAAGCAAGATGGAGATTCAATTAAAGAAAAGACGAAGCGAAATGGGAAAACAGTTCAACATAATGCACATTTATTCCGCGGCACGCGGAGAGCACACATATACAATTAAACAGAATGCACCTACAGCAATTGCAACAAAAGAAACACAACAATGCAGATCTACTACCGACTACGCGAGCACACGGCAACACTTAAACAGTTTTACTTTACAGACGGCGCCAACAACACATTTACTCAAAAGCAAAAGGAAAGGGCCACCCTCAAAGACAAGGGGGCAGACGGGGCCTGTGGGCCAATATTTGCGCGGGACCTGAAAGAGCGGTCAGGTCCGCGAGACCGGGTGGATCCTACCCGTGACTTTGTGATGAGCCGCAAATGTGGCGGCGCGGCGGTGCCCCGACTTCGTGCTCCTTCGTGGGTTTCGTTGGCACTACTTGGAGTGGGGTGGGAACGGGGGGCCCCCTTTTCGCACTATCTCAGCGTGCAGGGGGGGGGAATTGTTGATGCTCTGGGGAAAGAGGATAGCTGGCTTGCTTGGGTCCCACGACGAGCGATTCCACTGCGAGCTCGTCGCCGACCGCAGTCTTCCTTGCCTCGGACCCGAGTTATTCGGTCTCTTCCGCCATTCTCCTCAGCCGACTGCAGCAAACCACCTGTACACCCTCGCCTCCCGACTCCACTCCGCGCTCCAACCCGACTCTGCCCCAAAACTCTCTACGCCCTTCCAAGGCCGACTCCCCGCTCCTCCAAGTCCGACTCTGCGCTCAAACCGACTCGACCGCGCTCCAAGCTCCAGGCTTCCTCTCTATGGAGCTCCCCGACAGACTCCGAACCCCGACAGACTCCGAACCCCGACAGACTCCGAACCCCGACAGACTTCTAACCCCGACAGACTGCCCAAATTCGCCCTGCGCTCGGCGCTTTATAGGCCGGAAGGAGAACCAATATGCAAATTTCTGGATCAGAACGAGCTCGGGGGTGGTGCCACGCTCGCCCATTTGACGGAGGAAAAGGGGCGTGAGTCTCCCCTGATCCGAGAATTTGCATATCTCGATTCTCCACCGACGCGCCTGGAGGCGGGGCCAAACCACCATGCGCTTGCTGATTGGACGGATCAGAAGTGGGCGTGGAGCATTCCTGATCCGAATTCTCCTCGGAAAGGCCGCATTTTGTACTCGTGGCTCGGCGCGCGTCTTGCACGAGTCCAGGACAGCCTGACGCTTGGTGCTCACAAGTGGTGCGTGAATGGCCGCAGAAGGAGAGGTGAAGGTGGTGGAGGGTTTAAGGTGGTGGTTTATGGCCATTCGTGCCGTTTGGAATGGCGGTGATGCGGTGATGCGATGTTTGCGGGAGCGAGTTGTGAAGGTAAAGATCGTGGCTGTTGGCGTTGTTGTTGTGAAGCGGCGTTGTGGTTGGTGGTTGTTGTGTAATGGCGGTTGAGACGTGGTTGGTTCAAAATAAAGATAGAACAGAAAAACGACTATCTCAAAGGGTCGCAGCCCGAATGAATCACATTTATTCCCTCTAAACAACGGGTTTGGGCTAACTACACATGTACTTACAGAGATATCTAACCGACGGGACCTGAATGGTGGTTTGCAAATTTCCTCAACCGCAATATATATATATATATATATATATATATATATATATATATATATATATATATATATATATATATATATATATATATATATATATATATATATGTATACAAATATATATGTATGTTTTAAAGGAGGGATTCCTTAATAGGAGGCGGACGCGTTGGTCCTTGGAGATTATAACGTAAATGGGAGGGTCAGGGCCCAATGGCAGAGCGACAGAGGCACAGGGGAGCACAGCACAGGTGGGTTTATCGTCAAGGCTCCACAACAAATATATGGTCATGGCAATTAAAATAAAACAGATTTAATGAAAATAGACAAATATCTACAAAGGATAACAAGTCAGAATATAATAATATGTGAGGTAAACTAAAATCTAAGTTTAGGCGTCTCTACACATAGACTTAAATACAGACAAGGGGAAAAGATATAAAAGAAAATCCTTCCTTTATTTTGGCACTTGGCTTGGTCCAGAGATGATCTTCATGGAAAGTGGAATTGAGGTACTTCTATTTGCACATGTAGGTGCGCGCAAAATGGCACCAAGCCACTCTCTCGCAACGGGAACGTTCGTCAGGCAATTCGTGAGCAGCATTCAACACCAAGGCTCAGAGATCCCATGCAGCTTCTTTGGCGATCCTCCTCACTGACGCTGCGGCTTTGCAGAATCGTGCCGTCCCTTTAGTGACAGACACGAGGCCTCGAGGGCCGAGGCCCGTCCCACATGACCAGAAAAGAGTCGATGGCCAGCATCTTGATCAGTGCGCAAGCCAAATCGCCTGAGCACAAATTCGACAATTGTGCCATCTTCTTCATGCATCAAAGGAAAGTCATTTTGTCGTGCCGAGAGGAGAGCAAAGTGAGATACTCCATTCCTACCACGACTACAACTGCCCTCCTCACACCGACCTCATGCGTTCCTCCAGATCTCTCTGTCTGATGTCACTCCGAACCCCCATTTCCTCCTCTAGGGTGTGACTTGCTTGCACGAAACCTGGGAAGGCAGGGCCTCTTCCTACTTGGTCATGTTATAAAAATGCAATTCTTCCATGGTTTGTAATACAAAAACATAGGGAAAAGTCATGGGGGGGGGGCAATTACATTCTGGGAGAACTAATCCTTAATCCCTATCTAATTGAAACTGCAATTTATGAACCCCCCCCCCCTCCCCCAATGTGGTGACAAATAAAACTTAAGCTCACAGTTTCCCGACTTAATTACATCAAGATTTCTCCTACACGTCCACAGGCCAAACAACTCTATTCACTCCTAACTTTCCTCTGAAATTCCTCCCTCTACCTCCACAACCATAACTGTGTGTGTGTGCGTGTGCGTGTGTAAATATATATGCATGCATGCATGATCAACATCAATTAAATATGAAACAGAGCCACCTTTTTGGATTTCAAGCATATTTGCCCTCATTAGGACAACATTCCGAAAAATATCTAACCAATGATCACCACATTCATCATTTAACCATTACACGCACCTCCTGGCTGTTATGGGGAGCATCACCGCGGATTATGTCTCACATGATAAAACCACATAATCTGCAAAAAACAACCATCCATCTGCCACCCAACTGATTGTTGCCGCTAATGCAAACCACTCAACGAGAAGGCACGTGATGTGTTCGGCGGGTAAATCAAAACGTGGAGTGTGACATGCATTCCCCTGATCTCCTTTGGACATAATTTGATGTTTAGCTGATGTTAAGCGGTTCTTCCTTAATAAGAGGTGGATTTCCTATTGTGGTATGTGAAACATGCGGTGGCCATCTTGGAGTGTATAATGGAGACTGTGTCATTTGCGATTGAGCAAGTTTTGCGCTGAAGATCCAATCTGTTTTCCATCCAAAAATATCCAATTTTATGGATCATGGCATAAATATGAACCCTAACTGATGTTGTGTACCAACCATTCTTGCGATATCAGATGGGTAACCCATGGAGTATTTGTGTCATATTTCACTCACTATCGTTTGTGAAATACTATCACATTAATACTCTACTTGTGGCCCATTGGATATCAAAACATTGCTCCACAATACTCGTTACATTCTCTGAATATATTTTGGTGGGAAAGCCATCAAACTGCTCATTAAATAATAGATCCGAGCGGCTCTGATGTTCAGTTTCAAAATAAATCGGCCCAATTATGTTAACAATGTTAACATTCTTAGAGCACTTGGTCTCACTAACATTGAAATGTTAACAGACGACGGACATCGCCACCCATTTTGTAATGGTTATTTTAACCTTACAATATGTACAAGGTTATATTGGAGAGACAGGCATGTGGTGAAGCAAGGCAACAATTACGTCAGTATCTTTGGAGATGACAACACACACTTTGTATCTTTCCTTGATTGAGTCCAGAACATTAAGGAGTATGCGAAGATCAGCTTCTTCAAATGTGGTTTGAAGGTGTGCTCGTGCGTTCTGGCCAGCTTTGTGAATTTTAATACATTGCCAATCCTCTTCCTCTCGGGTCACCTGTCCGAGTACAGTAGGATACTGATCACTTTGAGGAATATTTGAACGAAGATGGTTGTAGATATATTGTTATGGATCGAGTGTCAAGGTTTATCACGAAGGAGCTCCTCAGATCTTAACCCGACCTCTGGTCCTGATGCCACCAGCCAGAGATAACTCTGCAGTCCGAGAGGTTGCTTTGCAACCGTGGCCTCTGATTGGAACCATTTCTCTCTTTTATAACTTTTAAAAATAACTTTCTTTAATGAAGATCCCAAATGAAAACAAGAAGAAGCTCATTAACAAAGCAAAATCACAGCAGCAGCTTTTTTTAGCTCAGATTGTGTGTCAAAAAGTAAATAAATAAAGTTTAACAAATGAATTATATAAGGTGACATGTGTGTCTGTCTGTGTATCAGTGGCCGTTTTCGATGCTGCTTTTGTTTTTTTTAGTCTGGGTTCGAATCTTCGAGAAACTACGAAAAATAGGGGCAATACCACTGGGTGCTCACCTGGTAGAATAACAATACAGAGGAAGAAGTCAACCTGGGACGGAATCAGCCATATGTACCAATGAACCAATGTTATTGCAAATACTTATTTTGATGGGAACCCCCCCTCCCCCCCATGAACCCCCTGAAACATCGATTTTTTTTTGATGTCGGAAACAAACTTTGTTACATCACGGGTGATTAAGGTTCAGGTCAAGTTTCATCAAAATTGTGTGGTTTTGGAAAATAAATCAAATACATATTTTGTGGGACAGCCCCTGTAAACCCCTACACCCTGATTTTTTTAAATGTCATAAACACACTTTAGTACATCATTGGTGATGAAGGTTGTGGTCAAGTTTCTCTGAATTGTGTCTACTTTCTGAGAAGACAGCAAATACCAATTTTGGGACACCACTACCCGCAAAAAGCCGTTTTAACCAAATTTGGTCAAAGGGTTCTAACTTCAAAAATAAGTGTGATGGGAAGTTGATTTTGGTGTCGATGCATAGGTTTTTGATACCAAATAATTAATTGGCACCATTATTAGCCTCATTGGAGTGGACCTGATTTGCATAATTTCAAAATGACCACCAAACAGTTCAGGCGAAGACAGTTTAGGGACGTGCTAAATTTCACTAAAAGTTCAGCTTTATCCTTGTGCCTACATCTCAGCAAGGAGCACGATAAATATTGCCTTTCTAAATTTAATATCATCAAATATGGCATACGCACAGATTAAGCTGTGACGAATAATACGTGACCTGCGCAGAAAGCCAACAGCCTCAGTCATGGAAGAGGAAAGGCTTGCTACAATTACCAACTTTCATCACCGAGTTCGATATTCTTTATCAAGCCATGGGATTTTTGCAAGTGCTGGGAGATGCCTTCTTGCATTGACAGAAATTGACGCATTTGGCATTAGCAGTCCTACAAGGGTAAGTTGAAGCACACTTAGCACATGAACAGACAACCAATGGGATTCAAGGGTTTTCCATGATGTCTCAGGTATCAACTGTTCTTTGTCCTGCTCATAGCCACAATCTTCTGGCTGCAGTGACATCACATTTTCTGGATCATGATGAATCTCCAAAGCATGCATGAAGGTGTACGCATTGTAAAAGCTACGCTTGATATGTGGCAGGTGTCCCTGGCTGGTTGGAGGTAGGTTGTGATGAGAACTCATTTCGTGTGGTGGAAGACCTCGGCCTGCAAATCAGAAAAGTTCTTGGAATCACTACTTGATTTTAGCACTTTGATCAAGTAACATTCTGCATTCCTGATAATGGATGGGGAAAGGGTTGGCATTGTCCAAAATTGCTGCAGCAACTTATCTGGTTCAGCTTTCAAAGCAGCCTTCTTAGTCCCAACTTTGCTGGTGATATCACTTCCCGTAAGGCTGTGTACAGCAGGTATGACTGCACAGAGGTGACATCCGATACACTCAAACAAGGTGTGAAGGGGTACATACCGTGTGCTATCTCCAACTCCAGCTCGAACCCACAGCTCCTCCAGGTTATATTGGAGAAAGACAGGCATGTGGTGAAGCAGGGCAACAATTACGTCAGTATCTTTGGAGATGACAACACACACACTTTGTATCCTTCCTTGATTGAGTCCAGAACATGAAGGAGTATGCGAAGATAAGCTTCTTCAAATGTGGATTGAAGGTGTGCTCGTGCGTCTGGCCACCTTTGTGAATTTTAATACATTGCCAATCCTCTTCCTCTCTGGTCACCTGTCCGAGTACAGTAGGATGCTGATCACTGAGGAATATTTGAACGAAGATCGTTGTAGATCAGTTTTTTTCAAGGAGAAGTTTGTTATTGTTGGATTGCCAGAAAGTTTTCATATCTTTTGGCAGTGGTGTTGATGGCTCAACTGCACTGTATTCAATGGGTACAGTCTCAGTACGCCTCTTTCTTTTGAAGTTCTGGGGAGCTGATGGCAAGTCCTTCATGGTTCAAAGTTTGGGTCACAATTTTGTCTCCACGTCCCAGAACATGAACAGATTCTGCATTCATAATATGCATCGGTGTTCTCCTTCTCCCACTGTGGTGTACATAGTACATGACCTGAAAAAGTGACAGTACCTTTCTGCAACGTTGGGGAGGAGAGTTTGCCATCCAATGGCTGGGTTGGTTGGATCGCACTTTCAGCATCTGTATCATCATCAAGCATTTCAGTCATATGCTTCTCCTCTTTCATGAGGGCGTCTGCTATTTCTTTGTAGGTTTCAGGATTGAAATTATATGAATGACCAAAAAAACGTAGTACAGGTTCAGGGATATTCATTGTACTCAATGCATGTTTAAGATATTGTGCATCACAAAAGCTATCGTCAAGGCCAAAATCATAATCATCTCGAGCCTTCCTGATCACACTGGCACATTCTAGCATAGGTTCAAGAGAACGAATATGCTGAACTAACACATTCTTTGGAACACTGAATACCATCATTGATTTGTTTAAAGCACTGGGATATGTAAAGTCAATCTCACTACCGAACTGGTTCATTCAGAAAACTTTTACATCTCTATTGCAAAAGTTACATTTTTCATCAATGTTGTTCAAACTATTTCTGATAACACAAAGTTCGTAACCCCTGCTATATTTTAAGCATTGTTCTAACTTTTTAGCAACTGATTCCCTGCAACCTGTTTTTCAGACACTTTAGGTTGCAAGGCTTTGTCGTGAGAGTAATACTTATATAAGTATTTAGTCATACAAGTCTAATGGTAGTACAGATCTGTTCCAAAAACAGAATGCAGGTCTTGAAGGTCACAAGTTTGGGTGAAGACGTCATCTTGAAATAAGTTTGTCGCTGCTAGAAAAGATAAAGCATGGCGAGATTCACAAATGCGATATTTAGTGTACTGTTTGTGTAATTTACTGTCACAGATAATACAGTTCACTTGCTGTAAGGCTGTCGTGGTCATCTCTGTATTTGTTGGATTGTGGACAGCCTGGGAACGAATTCTTCTACCTTCTTCCTCTCCTTCGTTCTGCTCAGATACCGCAGGGTCTTAGCATTTAGCGAGACTCTTCTTTTTTCTATCTAGAACAGATTTCATGGTGTACTTTTTGTAACGGTCATTGGTCAGATGATAAACAAATTCATCTCCTTCAACCAGCTTAAGTCGCTTGGAAACTTGGTCATTAAAGATGTCACTTGCTTCTTGTATCCTTTTGCAGCCATTGATTGTGCGAACAGTATAATCACCCAAGTTATTCTGGCAGATGATGCATCTAGTCACATCAAACGAAATATCTTCAGTTGGTGCTGAGAGTGTTACAGACTCCATCATTAACAACAGATCTTTGCTGCAATCCGAGACTGTTGCTGCACACATAAACCTCTGGCATCAACTGGACCCTGTAAATATAAATGTGAAAGACCGGTAAGCAGAGATACACTTTTCCCTAAGCTTTAGAATACAGGCCATTTTCAAAATCCATAAACATCAAATATGTTGGGAATTTGGTTCAGCAAGCCAAAAAAAGAGGGCACCGCTAACTGGTCTTGGGCTCCTTTCATTTTTGAAGGCCTATTTCACTCAAATTAGGTCTTACAGTGCTATTAGAGTGCCACAAGATGACCAAGAGCAATCATGGATGTGCTATAGTTACTACGATAATCTGCTGTCTTGCCTAAACAGATGAAATGATCTGTTGTGTTTGTAACCAAGGCTCATCATACTCCATAGATATTGACCAATTGGAAGGATCAAGAAAACACATAGGCCCCCTAAAATGAAAATGATATGAATGCAGCAGTAGTTATCATTTTCCTCAGAAACTCACCCTTTAATTAGGGCCCTGTCACACCTTGAGGTTTTAGCCAGCGTATGGCAAGGTATCAAAATGTATGTAAAACGCTGGCGTACGCTGAACTATTGATGTTTTTTTTAAGTTTTGGGCATATAATAATGTGTTGTACGTATGCATAACGTATTAGTAACGTACACAGAACGTTTCAATCACATATAGATAACTTATACCAACGAATGCTGAGTGTGTTGGCGGCGTTCACAACCTATACCCAACGATAGTCTAACTTATACATAGCGCGCGGCAGCGTATCGCCGATGATCACGTGGCGTAGGCTATTCATAGGCTGCGTCTCGACGATTCAAATCAAAACCACACCAGACATCGAAGTGTGAAGCCGCTGCCACACCTTGACGTTTTAGCCAGCGCATGCCGACGTATGAAAATTTGCCGAACAAAGCTGGCACACGTCGAATACATTATGGCTAAGTTTTGTATACATTAAGAGCACGCTGGCATACGTCGTAGTACGTTGGCAGACATCGTAGTATGCTGGCAGACGTCGTTGTACGCCGAGTACATCGAGAAATTTTCAGCATGTTGAAAATTTCTCGACGTACTCAGCGTATGACACATGTTCCACATACGCTGGCAAAAGTTGTACGCACGTTATACAATCGTTACTTGTACGTTACTCAGAAGTCGAAACACGTCGACTTAATGGTTAGCGGCAGTGTTCCAGACTCCCTGGTTGTTGTTTTTTTTCTTCGGTATGACGGTGATGTTGACACTTCGATTTCTAGTGCGGTTATGATTTAAATCGTTGAGCGGCAGCCTATTAATTATATTATATTATAACCGCACTAGAAATCGAAGTGTCAACATCACCGTCACGCCAAAGAAAAAATAAATTAAAAAAACAGGTAGTCTGGAACATTGACACTAACCATTACCTTGACGCCTTTCGACTTATGAGTAACTTACAACTAACGCGTGTCGACGTGTGTCAACGATCGCGTAACGTGCCTACAACTTATGGCCAACCGTATGCGGAACGTGCGAGTCATACGCTGGCATACGTCGAAAAATTTCAAGCATGGAAAATTTGTCTAACACCTCAGCATACAACGACGTATGCCAGCGTGCTCTTAACGCATACAAACTTACCCATAACGTATTCGATGTGTGCCAGCATTCTAGCCAAATTTTCCATACGTCAGGCATACGCTGGCTAAATCATCAAGGTGTGACAGGGCCTTTAGACAAGATACAGGCACAGTTTCCATGAATGGCAAGCTCCTCAAACAAGGAACAGATCCAAAACAATAATGTCTGCTTCCTCAATAGAAATGCACATGGCTTCAAGATGTTGTAATTTCCTTATCTCAATGCAGATGGCAGCACCTTCTTGAATATGTGTTATAGAGAAATAACTGACTGGTATTAATGATGCCTGGGCATGCAAACAACCATTGTCATCTTCAGCTGTCTATTGCACCACCATCTTGGATGTATGCAAATTAATCAATTCAAAGAAGTACAATGATTACATTTATTGCTACTATCTTTCATAATTGTGAAACCAAAGATTCACATACAAATGCATAATCCGACATCTTAGAACACTTAGCATGTCTTTATTGTCTGATGTCTTAATGAGAGCTTGTTTGGTGGCCATTTTTGAAATTATGCACATTAGGTCCACTCCAATCTCTCTCACTACCGAGTGCAGCCTGTGGCTGCTGGTTGCATCTTTGGTTGGGACACTGCTATGCCGCTGATGCAGTATCCCCCTTACCAGTACACTGGTGCTCATTTTGCCTACCTCGGAAGGATGACAGGCTGAGTCAACCTCCTGGTGTATTTTTTTAATTCAGCGGCCAACAGGGATTGAACTCAGGACCCAAGTATCCCAAGCCGCCACCCTAACCACTAAGCCAACACCAGGCTGGTGTCCACTCCAATCAGGCTAATAATGTTGCCAAAAACCTTTGCATCGACACAAAAATCAACTTGCGATCACACTTATTTTTGAAGTTAGAACCATTTGACCAAATTTGGTTAAAGTGGCTTTTTGGGGGTAGGGGTGACTTCTGTTTACATTTGATCCTACTGTCACTATTTCCTGCCCAAAAGCATGAACATGAATCATGCATTGATCAATAGACTTAATAAGGAAAGTTTTGGCCAATTATGGTTACTCTAGCTACCAAATATGGTGTATGAGAGGTGATCGAAGTTTGAGCAACTTTCAAACTGAATCTGATTTTTGGAGAAAAAATACGTTAAATAAGGTATTTTTTGCATAAAAGCCACGTTTATTGTATTGAACCATGCAAAAATTATGTTAGCTATGCTTAAATACGATAAATGAATGTAACATTTGAATCTAATGCTGTCTACTTACGAGTTATTCCATGAAACCTGACTTTTGCCATTTTGTTCCAGTGGCGTCAAGGCATAATCACATATTGGGCTGTACAGGGAAAATGCACTTGATCGGGAAGTGTTACCCAAACTTTTTCTGAGGGTCTCAATATACTATAGAACAGGAAAATACCAAGTTTTGCTGTACAAGATGTACATGAACCCCCACCCCCCACCCCCACCGAGCCAATAATAAAAAGTAGATTTCTCTTTTCACTCTCTTGGTTTTAAAACGTTGTTTGTATCAGAGTCTACAGTAAACTCTATATTATATATTTATTTCCATTGGACCGCTTGATTAACTTTATGCTGAAAACCATACTTTAAGACTGCATCACTCAGTTCTCAAATTAAAATTTTATTTTGCAGAATACATTCAATCTCAAGAGCAAGATTCACTTAATTATTTTATGTTGAAACTTTGGGAAGTCACTTTTAACTGCACTTGGGAGAACGGAATTGTTTGGAAAGACTTTTGTACGAACAATGAAAGCCTAAATGAAACGAACTCAACATTTTCAGATGTCTCAGAACTTAGAGAATCGTACAGTGTGTATACAGCTGTGAATGCGATTGCACATGCTCTGCACGATTTGCACACGTGTGAATTTGGACAATCACCCTTTACAAACGGTTCTTGTACAAACATATTTGAATTTGAACCATGGCAGGTGAGGAATTGAATTTGATGTAGTATGTATGTATGTATGTATGTATGTATGTATATATGTATATATTTGTCCATGGGCAAAGGCCCTAATTTTCATGAATCGGTATTGGATTCGTGGCAATTGTTTATGATGTTTTCAGATGTGTATATATCTCAGGCATCATTTAAGCCTGGGTAGCCCTCGTAATATGGTAGCTTGGCAGTAGTTACCCTTGATTTTCTGTTTTTAATCAGGAAAAAATTATGAAAATTGAATTTCGGCTTCAGGACATGCAAAATGTTTATAAAAATGATAAAATATATTTTTATTTTGTTACAGGTAATTGGTTGGTATTATGTAAATACAAAGATTGTCAATGATGTGGGTATATATTGAGAAATAAATTATATTATGAGAATTTAAGTACCTAATATTATTCAATCTGGAAATCTGTGGCTGACACTTTATTCTATGTCAAAGACTATTGTATTTAAGAGAATGCTTTATATGCCCAAAACATCCCAAGTCACTGCCAATAACTGGATATGTATTATTTACCTAAAAAATATGTATGAATTTTGAAAATTTAACATTCAGTTACCCCTATCCCCATAATTGAAAAATAACACATTTTTATATTTGTTACTACTGATGAATGCATATCATTAAATACCTTGGTAGGATATATTTGTATCGCATTTACATTTATCTACTAGTCATTAGGGAACATAAATGCATGATTTATTTGCTTTGCTTTACTTTTGTGGTGATGGATATGGCCATACGCTACTTTGTTTCAGGTGTACCAGACAGGGCACAACAGCGATGTCCACTGACCATCCTGCCAAGCGACCTCGAGTTGACCATGAGGATTGTGTTTGTAGAGTGCACAGTCCTAATGAAGACATTGCAGCACCTCTTGTTCAACTGAAGGATAATGACTCCTGGCAAACATTACTGCGGGCTGCAAAGATACGAAATCATCAGCCCCTTCTGGATATTGCTAAACAATTGAATGGAAATGAACTTCCACCATTAACATACCATGCAAAATGCCGAAAACTCTTTACAATGAAGAAACAGTTGGAGGCTATAGAGCGTAAGGAAGCACCCATTGGCAAGCTCCATGAAATTGCAACTGTTAGAAGATCTATTAGAGAACAACCCAGTACTTCCAGGGTATATGAACAGAAGTGTATCCTGTGTCAGAAACAGAGCAAATATATCCGGGTCCAAGACCCGTGAAATCTTGCAGAAATGCGTAACTACTGGAGCAGATGCCAAACTTCATGAAGTTGCTTTATGTAAATTAGATGACAGAGTAGTTGCCTTACTTAGAGGAGAAGCAGTAGCTGCAGAGGCTCATTTTCACAGGTCATGTTACAGAGCATATACCAAAGAAGATTATGTCAAAAAAAATGTTCCTCCACTCCAGCTGAAAATGAGTACTGTAAAATTGAGGACAAAGCCTTCCAGTATGTATGTCATTATATCCGGTGCAATTTATTGGTGAACCCCCGTGCTATAATGTTTAATGATCTCCGGACCATGCTTCTGGACCACATGAAAGAGTTGGGTTGTACACAGGTCTCAGATTCAACTCTGAAGAACCTATGCTGCAAGTTAGAAGAAGAATTTCAGGATTCTGTGAACATTATTAGTGATGAGAAAGGTCGGCTTGTAATTTATCCAGATAGTATCTCTCAAGATAAATTAGTTCTTGACATTCTGAATTTACAGCAAGAACTAAGCATCCTGAAGTCAAATGAATCTGACAATAGGACAATATTGACAAAAGCAGCATTGATACTTCGTGCTGATATTTTGGCCCATAATCATACAGAAATATGGCCCCCACAGTCAGATGAATTGAACAATGCAGATGCATTCTTGTCTACATCTGTAATTCATTTTTATCGCACAGTAATAGCAGGAACATGTGGCGATGAAAACATAACAGTTTCAGCCAACAGGCAAATCAAGTCCTTTGGGCAAGACCCCATTCATGCTGTAACTAGGGGAAAGAGACATCCACCCAAGCATAATTTGCTACCACTGGTTGTGAAATCATTAACGGGGGATGTAGAACTTGTAAACATTCTGAATAGATTTGGCCATTGTGTATGGTATTCAGTGACTGAGGAAATTGAGACCCATTGGCCTCCTCCTCTCACGAGGCTCCCTTGCTGAGAGAATCTGGTGAGTAGGATCAGTGTCAGGAAAACGAGCCACATGTCCATACAGCTGCAGCTGATGCTCACATACTATGCAGGTAACAAATCTTATTTGAGTCTCTCTCAGCAACTGCTCGTTGAACACAAAGTCCGACCAGCGAGAGCCAAGGATTCTCCGAAGAGACCTGGTTACAAAGGAATTAAGTGTCCATCTCAGTTCCCCAGTCAGAGTCCAAGTCTCGCATCCATAGGGCAAGACTGGAAGCACCAAGCGCCTGAAGATTCGGACTTTCGTCCTCCCGCACAGGTAACGGCAGCGCCACACCCCATGATCCAGTGAATCCATGACTCCCCAGGCCCGACCCAGATGTCTATTGACATCTGACTCACAGCCAGCAGAGACGTGAATATCACTGCCAAGGTAAGTGAATCTCTCCAGAAACCTCAACATCCTCACCACAAACAGACACAGACAGGACAGCAGCATCCAAGATGTCATTCAAAGCCTGGATCTTAGTTTTGACCCAAGAAACCCGTAATCCCAGCGGCTCCGACTCCTCATTCAGTACCTCGAGGGCCCCCAAAAGGATATCTAAAGTCTCCGCAAAGATGACTGCATCATCTGCGAAATCAAGGTCCGAGATCTTGACATTCCCAAATGATGCACCGCAGCTTGAGCTTTCCGACATCATCCCTAAAATCCAGTCCATATAAGTGCTGAAAAGTGTGGGGGCCATTACACACCCCTGACGAACTCCAGTAACAAATGGAAATAAGTTAGAGATGGTACCACCACACTTCACAGCACTCTCAGTCCCAGAGTAGAGTTCAGACATCAGATCGATCAGTTTTGGTGGCACCCCATGAAGACCAAAAATCCTCCAGAGGGCATCCCGATTCACTGAATCGAACGCTTTACAGAGATCAACATAGGCTGCAAGCAGCCCCTGCCAAAAAACTCTCGTCTGCGTTCGGTGAGGACACGAAGAGCAAGGATACGGTAAATCGTTGACCTCTTTGGTGTAAAGCCTGACTTCTCTGGATGCTGGTGCTCAAGCAGATGGTGGCGAACCCTATCAAGAATTATCCGAGCAAAGACCTTGCCCGGCACTCAAAGTAGCGTCACCCCTCGGTAGTTGTTGCAGTCTTGGCGATCACCCTTCCCTTTCCAGAGAGGGACAACAAGGCCCCTCTTCCAATCAGTTGGGATGATGCCTGTGTTCCAGGCAGAGCACAAAACTGCATGTAACGACACAAGTGCAGCATTTCCACCAGCTTTGAGAAGTTCAGCATGGATGCCACAGATTCCTGGAGCTTTACCCCGTTTCAACCGGTTCACCGCAGCCCATGTTTCCACAAGCGAAGGTGGACCACAGTCGATTGGAGGGTCAGCAACAGGGATTGTAACACCCTTGACATCCAACTCGACAGCTGGCGTATCAATCTGGTACAACCGCTCAAAGTAACCGGCCCAGCGGGCCTTCACTTCAGACTCCTCAGTCAAGAGCCTACCACTCTCTGCTCTAACTGCAGTGCTCAAAGGGATGGGCTTGGATGAACGCAATGCGTGAATTCCCCTGTAAGCGGGATGAGAATCACCTGTCCACAGGTGATGCTCTACCCTCTAACAGATTCCTCGCACATAGGCCTCCTTGTCCACCCTTAGTGCACGTACAGTTTTACCCCTCAGCTTCCCGAACAGCCCAGCTCTGCCATTCAGGCTGGCCCTGCGACTCTGGTCAATGGTATCCAGTGTCCCTTGAGAGACAAAATTCTTCTTTACCCTGCAGCGAGTTCCCAGACATCCACCGGCAACATCAAGGACGGTGTTCTTGGAGGCACTCCACAACTCTTCAGGACCGCCCAAAGCACGCAGACACCCCAAATGTCCACTCAGGCTGTTCGCAAACTCCTCAGTTACTCTCACATCCTTGAGCTTGCCAACATCCAGCCGAGGCTGGGATGGTACCATTCTCCAGGAATTAAGGTGCAGCTTTAGAGTTGTTGCTACAACAAGCCTGTGTTCAGTATTTTGGAACTGAGCACTCCGGTAGACCCTGCAGTTCTGGATCATCCTCCAGCGGCCATCAACGAGGACATGGTCAATCTCCTTTGCCACACCTCCAGCATTGGAATACCAAGTCCAGCGATGAGCTTGTGGGCACTGAAACCATGAACCAGTCACCCGAAGTCCATGACTTCTTGCAAAGTCAAGGAACTTAGTGCTATTCTGGTTCATAGTTCCTGACACATGGGGACCAAAGCATGTCTCATAACCATCCCTATCAGTTCCAGTCGATGCATTGAAATCCCCCAAGACTAGAAGTGTATCTCGTCTGGGGCACTGATCAACCAGACTCGAGCGTGGCGTAGAATGTGTCCTTCACGGTGAGGTCACTCGCCTCAGTCGGAGCATAGACAGAGACCAGGGAAATGACACCTAAAGCCTGTATCTCACTGGGCTCGACAGCTCACGACAAAATGCGAACGGGATTCTCCAAAATGTCTGGAAACATTTGCGGTGGTTCTCAATTTCCTCGCGTGAGTCGCAGGAAGTCGCTCTGGTGTAGCTGGAATTTTGAACATGTTCAAAAAATTTGTGCGACAAATTTTATCTCAAAATAGTCACAGAGTCGTTGCGGTTGTCTCGAACCCTTCTCAATATAGTTTCCGTGAGTCAGAAGGTGCGACAAATGTGACATGCAATGTAATGAAGATAGATTCACAATAGTTCAATCCAGATATGACTAAAAAAATAAAAAATTAAAAAAATTAAAAACTCATAGTCCATATTGTAAAACCAGCATTGTCTGTCCTCTTTCTCTCCTGTTCTAAGTAATGGCCTTCAATGCAAACTTTTCACTTTCCCATCATTCCTTTCACCTTCCCATCATTCATAAATCACGTCACACATATTTTTACATAAATTATGTCACACACAAAATATGGCACACCCACAAGCCCCTATCAAGGCAGATGAACAATTGGGTAACATACAATGTTTGTGGGTGCAACGTTGACAAGTAACAGAACACTTTGAACAATCAAGCTTGGTTAGCATTCTCCTGCAATCCCACCATCCTGTTCTGCCAGGGCACAGCTCCCACACCAATGTAGTCCTCAGTCAGGTACTCTCTTCCTCGTTTCCCAACTATATATATATATATATATATATATATATATATATATATATATATATATATATATATATATATATATATATATATATATATATATATATATATATATATATATATATATATATATATATATATATATATATATATATATATATATATATATATATATATATATATATATGGTCCCGATTTCTCAATTGTCACGCACAGTTGTTGTGCGACTGTTGCACAACATTTGTGCGATGGTCGCACGACCGTCGTGTGACCGTCGCGCGACAGTTGTGCCAAAAAAATCTCAGTTTTGTCACCTGAACATTACGCGAATGTCGTGCGACACGTATGCGAACTGCAGGCAAAGTTCATCCCAAATTTCGCCGGGAGTTCGAGGGACATTCGTGAGACATACGCAAATGTGTTTTACTGTAAATTCAGTGTGATTCCAAGTGAAAATTAGCGCTGTTTTATTGCAATTTGGTGTCTCCAACTAGTCGCGAGCTGTTGCAGCCCAGTGAGATACAGGCTTATGGAGTGACAAATCCTTAGTCTCATAATACACTCGTTGACCGGTGTTACCTGAATTATCATTGGAGTCAGCTTATTGGACACAGCTACAGCAACTCCTTGAGTATGGTAACCATGAGAGCGACCAGACCAATAGTAGGTGTAACCACCCACCATTATCTCACCGCAATCCGGTCTCCGAACATCAGAGAGTGCTTCAATACCGATGTCCAAACACTTGAGCTTAGATGGTAACAGAGACAGGTGATCATCCTCTCTTAGGGATAGGACATTCCAGGCACCCACCTGAAGGGAACGCCTCAGGTTAATCCAAGGAGACCGCCGTCTGATGGACAACACCTCAGCACCACTCCGACACACTCTCCCGCAATCTGACCCAGAGATGTTACCCCGTGGTTTCCCTCCTTTCATCAAAGATTGGGGGTCCCGAAGGCTTTTCCCCAATCCCGTCATCCGGTGAGCTGCCCTGCGAAGGGAAGCTGCGCAGGAGGTACTCCCACGGAGTGGGTTTTCAGATTTTTGTGTTTTTGTGTTTTGCGGAATGAAGGGTTTTACGGTGGCCGAAGTGCAAATCCTTCCACCAACCTCATAATAAAAAGTAACCCAACTGCAGGAGGACGTCCGCAGACACAGTTGGGCACTAGATATGGATGGCCCTTGGCTCACAAGGAGCTCCTCCGCCCTTTGACTTTCGTCTGATGAAGTTGGATATCTGCCAACTATAAATGCCCCAGCCACTTCCATGTCCACAGTGTATGAGGTTCTCAATCAATCAAACAAAATAATGAAAGCATTACAGCTCCCATACATAGGACGCGTGTTTGATCAGGCACTTTATGCAAAGGCTGTGGAAATCACATGGAAACATTCAAAGATGTTCAAGAATGTAGTGCTACGTATGGGGGACTTTCATACAGTCTACAATTTCATGGCTACAATTGGAAAGCATTTCCAAGATGCTGAACTGAAGGATCTTGCTGTGGAGCCTGGTGTCATAACTGAGGGTGCAGCTCTTGCAGTCATGGATGGCCATCTTTATAACTGTGCTGTACGATTCCACAAGCTTGTATATGAATCTCTCCTTCAGCTTGCATGGAAAACATTTCCCATTTGGCTCCAAGAACATCACCCTGGTAAATGTAATCTCATACATGATGCTCTGGAATTCATGGATTCTCAATATGAAAACGTTACTGAGACATCAATCACATCAGTCATTGAGAATGTTTGCTGGTGTGAGATCCTGCACCTGTTTGAGCTGGTTTTTTTTGGACAGCTAAGGGATGGGGTTAATGGCAAACTTGCATCATTTTGGATGAGTTACATAGACATGGTTGACATTATGCTGGGTTTGATCAGGGCAGCTCGTGAAGGTGATTGGGCCTTGCATCTGCAATCAGTACGTGCAATGTTACCCTGGATAATTGCGTATGATAAGCTGAATTATGGTCGTGATTTGCCATACTACTATGCAGCTATGACAAGACTGGAGGATTCACATCCTGGAATATCCCAGGAGTTTCAACAGGGAAACTTTTCTGTTCAACTTGGTTCCAACAACCCATTTGGTAAAATTCCTATGGACCAAGCCATTGAGGAAACAGTAAATCGTGATACCCAAATAGCAGGAGGAACCAAAGGATTCAGCCTCAAACCAGCAGCAGTCACCAACTATTATCTTTCAGCTGAGTTTCGAAGCACTGCACTGCGACAGGTATGGGATATGGTTCAACATCATGACTCAAAGTGTGTTCATGTTGACCTCCAGCCTACAAGAATTCTGAAGGACAACCATGATGTTGCAGCAATCATAGACACCTTAAGGAATGGGTGGGTAAATCCTATAAATGGTGATGCTGTTGATATCATTTGTGTATCAACTGGGTGCCTAGCATCTCCTGAGGTTGCTACAGATCTCTTAAATGCACATAGTGTGGGAGAGAAAGCATACCAGATATTCCAGGAGGAAAGACGAGAATCTGCACAGCCTACAACCAAGTTTCATGACAGATTGACAAAATTAAAACAGAAGACATTTTCAGATATGTGTAAAAAGAAAGTCATCACTAAAGGTCGAGAAAAGGACATAATCCTGCATGCTGACAGAAATCTCTTTGGACAAATGATACTTGGAGCTCAAAGCCAAAGGTTGGACATAAAAGATGTTATCTCATCTATTAGGCCCAATACCATGGTCCCTTGCAACTGCTGATGGATCTCTACGAAAAAATAACAAGTGCACACTTGCTCCTTCATTGGCAAAGAATGTTTCACCTTCAGATGTGATTCAAAGCCCATCAACATGCATCATAGACGGTATGAGTCTGGTACAGAAGACCAAAGGTGAACACAAGACTTTTGAACAAGTGCATAAATCTGCATTACAAGATGGTGCCAATAGCCAGAGAATTGATGTAGTGTTTGATGTTTACAAACCCTTATCAATGAGGAGAGTATTAAGCTCAGAAATATAACTGGGGGTCAGACAATTCATCAATGGCGAAAGTTCTTGGGTCGTGCAGTTAACAAAACCAGTTTGGTACAGTATTTTGTCAAAGAGTGGACATCACCAACTTTCAGGCAGAGACTAAACGATAAGGAGATGTATGTGACATGCAATACAGAGTGCTATCACATAACTAAAGACTCTTCAGAAGAAGAAAAAGACTTGTATGCTGATCATGAAGAGGCCGATACAAGAGTTCTTCTGCATGCCAAGCATGCTGCACATCATGGCTACGAAGCTGTGGTCATTACAGCTGAAGACACTGATATCCTGGTCCTTGCTCTGGCCCTGAATGGTACTATTGGATGTGCAGTATATCAACGAAGAGGTACCCAATCACGTCAACAGTACATTGACATAAACAAAATGGCCTTACACCATGGTGATGATGTGTGCAAAGCCATCATTGGGTTGCATGCATTCACAGGTTGTGATACTGTAAGTGCCTTTGCTGGAAAGGGCAAGGTGAAGCCATTAAAATTACTTCAGAAATGTCCAGATTTCTATAAATGTCTGGGCAATCTGGGGGAATCTTGGGAGCTGTCAGATGAACAGTTTCGAGATTTAGAGGCCTTCACTTGCAGAATGTATCTGCCACAACTGCTAAGGTGTTATGATATCAATGAATGTCGCTATCTGATGTTCTGCACTCGAAAAGGGGAAGGGGACTCTTCACAACTGCCTCCATGTCATGATACACTGTATCAACACACTCTCCATGCTAACTACCAGGCAGCCATTTGGAGACGTAGCTTACAGCAAGAGATTTGTGCTCCTGATCGAGTTGGACATGGCTGGACTCCAGAAGACAACAGTGCCCTCGGTGTCAAGTGGATGACTGGATTGCCTGCTCCACAGACAGTTCTTGATCTACTGAGTTGTAACTGTCGTAGAGTTTGCAAAGCTCCACATTGCTCATGCATAGGAAATGGGCTGAAGTGCACTTTGATGTGCAAGTTACAAACCTGTGAAAACAGACTACAAGATGATGAGGAAAATGACGAAGGACCAGACTTCCATGAGGAAATGGATGATGAATATGAGGAGGAACATTGACTTTCTAAAGTGCCTTAGTTTATAGTGTTTGTAGTGCTCCAAAGTGCTTTGGTAACCTATTAAATTCCGAGTGATGTTAACAAATAAACAAGAGTGATAACCAGTAATCCAATATGCCATGTCATTTTGTATATGCCATCATTAAGCAAATGGATGAAAAAAGCATATTTTTCTAATTTAGGGGGGTAGGGTAGCTAAATGTACAATATTTAAAAAGCCAAATATGTTTATGAATTTCTGATGCATTACCAGTTACGAGCAATGATTGGGGATGTTTTTCATGCATAAAGCCCAGCTTTATCTCCATTCGTTTTATGAATATTGAATTACACGCCCATATGCAAAATCAAAAACAAGGCTATTTTTTTGCTAATTTTGTGGTAAAAATGGAAAAATCTTAAAATTAATCGATTTTAAAAAATATTTTGTGTTTACAAATCAATGTTAATATATTTGATACTTATTGAAAGCAAGTTTTTGTCATTGTGATCAATATTTTGTAAAATTTTGATGAAATTTCAATTTTCATCAGATACTACCTAAAAAACAGACTATCGAGGGTAACCATGATTAAGCTACCATATTGTGAGGCTACCCAGGCTAAATGATGCCTGAAACATGTACCCAACTGAAAAACATCAGAAACAATTGCCACTAATTCGATACCAATAAACCCCATTGCCCATGGACAACATATATATATATATATATATATATATATATATATATATATATATATATATATATATATATATATATATATATATATATATATATATATATATATATATATATATATATATATATATATATATATATATATATATATACAAATCTATATATACATGAGGCCCCGCGAGGAGTGATGTAAGCAACATTTTTTAATGCTATGATGATGATCGGCTTGGATGAAAGGGTAAGGGTTAAAATAGTGCTATATGGCATTAACTCCAAAATGGCCGATGTGTCCCTTGCATCATTCCTCCTCGCGGCACCTCATGTGTATATATATATATATATATATATATATATATATATATATATATATATATATATATATATATATATATATATATATATACATACATACACAGGGTGAGTCAAAAGTAGCACCCGATTTATGTTTTTCGGCTATCAGATTCTTTCTGGGAAGTCATGTTGTTAATAATTGTCTTACAGCTAATTAATTTTCGTAATTTATTTATTTTTAATTTTGTTTTGCAGGTTATTGCTGCGAGTTTGGAAAGTTACTGAATTTGCACCAAATTGAACCATGAATTACCTTTCAATGAATCAATGCATTGCGGCCGTGAAACATTACTACAAATATAATGAACAACCAACGATGGCGGCACGCCGTTTGGCACAAGAATTCGATATGAACCCACCTCAGGGAAGAAACATACAATTGATTGTCGAGTAATTTGAAGCAACACGGTTAGTAGCCACTGCGAAGAAGTCCGGTCATCCGAAAACGGCAACGAATGCAGCTAATGCTGAAGAAGGCATCAGAAGACTGGAACAAAGTCCGCAAAGGTCAACTCGCCGTTTATCTGCAGAGTTGGAAGTGAGCCAATCAAGTTATCCGTATCCTTCACCAGAAAAAATGGAAACCTTACATTCGACGCTTTCTGCATGCCCTTCCTGATGGAGATGATGACCGCCATCTTCAATTTTGCGGAGTTCTTAGCTAAACTTCACGAAGAGGACACAATGCTTGACAACATCTGCTGGTCAGATGAGGGATGTTTTAAGCTTAATGGCACAATTAACAGACACAATTGTGTTTACTGACTGCGAATAACCCAAGAGTGACAGTTGAGAAGGAGGTAAATTTACCTGGAGTGACAGTTTTGGCAGCCATATTTCCATTAGGGATAATTGGACCCTTTTGCTTTGAGGGATCTGTCACTGCAGAAATTTACCTGGATATGCTGTAAACCTTCTTTTGGCCCAGGGTACAAGATCAGGACTGTTATTTCAAGCATGATGGAGCTCCACCTCATTATGGACGTTATGTTCGTCAGTGGCTTGATGAAAACTTTCCCAGATAGTGGATCGGCTGCCTCGGTCCGAGCGAGTGGCCGGCACGCTCCCCAGACTTTACACCTCCAGATTTCTTTCTTTGGGGGCTCATGAAAGACCTTGTTTATCATGAAAAACATTGTACCATTCAGGAATTGAAGGCTCAAATCACTGCAAAGTTTGAGGAAATTGATATCGAACTCTGCAGACGTGTGTGCCGCTCTGTGCCTGCTCGGCTGCAAATGTGCATCGATCACGAGGAGGGCACTTTGAAAATTGCAAGTAAAACAGCTTGGTACAGTTCCGTAATAATTTTTTCTTGAATAAATGGTTAGATAAACATATCATTCATTTATTTCTACCTTCTTCAACCCTGAAATACAAATGGCAAACAATCAACTGACAGAAATCGGGCAATACTTCTGACTCACCCTGTGTATATATATATATATATATATATATATATATATATATATATATATATATATATATATATATATATATATATATATATATATATATATATATATATATATATATATATATATATATATATATATATATATATATATATATATATATATATATATATATATACACATTTCTAGATATAGATGAGCCGGTGTTATTTCTTTTCATGTACATATTTGAAAACAAAATATGTACAAAAACGTTCCAGGAAAACTTTGCTGTGGAAAAATATTCTCAAAGTTCATATTCCCACAAAGGCAATATAGCTCTGTTTACATTTATTTTAAAATTTTAGAAGTAAAAATTTAGCTTCCATAAAAAAATGTTTTTCAGCTCCTTTTTTATTTACGAAAAGTACACTTCAAAAACAACCTTGGTCAAGATGTATATTTTGATGAAAATGGTGATATGCCTTCTGTGTTTGACATTATAAACTGGCAGAAGGATGAAAAGGGAGGAATAATGTTCACAGTGGTCGGCAGATATGACCCGCAAGCTCCTCCAAATGAAAAGTTGATTTTGAACATTGCTCCCATTGTGTGGATCAGAAAGGAAGTTGATGTAAGTGATGTGATAAGAAAACAAAGCAGTCCAAATACAAAATTGAGTTATTTGGTCGATCACACCAAAATCTTTATTGAGGTGTTTATCGTTAAGATGTTATAATCTAAGGTTAATTTGGAACTTTTTTACATGCAAAAGACTGATGAAGTGAAAGCAACAATGAAGCTGTCTTTTAAAAAACATTATACAAGCACTGCCATTCTTTTCCTCATTATGTCACCCTTTCACATTTATCGCAATTATTTCCACAAATTAAAAAATCCAAATTCCTGCCCTAACCTTAGTCAAACTTCAGTCCTGGCCAGCTGGTTCGTGACAGACTTGGGCAGGCAAAGCTCCAACCTCATGAGAACATGGGAATAATTGTGGCCATTAAAGAAGATATTTATTTCACCTCATGGTATCACCTATTTTAACCTTAAAAGTGAGAGAATGCATTTGTTTAAACACATTCAATGTCCTTAACATTTCAACAAGTTGTAAAATATATTTTTTTATAATTTAATAAACATATTTAGTTTCACTTTACTTGTAGTTAAGTCCAGCCAGCAAGTAAAGGAATGGCTCCTTGACACTCAATGCACAAACTACTCTGGTTTCGGTTTCAATATTATTGTCATTGTTTCTTCACTTGTATTGCACTTCAGTTAAAGACTTGATGTCTTTCTTACATGGTCAGAGGCTCATGGAGGAACAACAACACAAATCACATATACACAGATGCAGACAAATACATGCGCCAACACTAGACTTCACTTCAGACAAACACAGCTGAGGCTCGGAGAAATTGACGTAATTCCCCAGGTACTGCACATGCTGTCTTTAATACATCGCTTTTCTCCCCACACTCAACAGGGCAATTAAAAAAAGTTCTAAGTGGTTTGTTTATATTCAATTCTTTAAATCCATCAAGGCAGCAGCACATACCATTCATAAAATCTTCAGTATGACTCTGTCGAAGCAGGTTTTTCCAGCTACCTCAAAACAGTACAAAATAGTAAGTTTATATATTGTGTTCCTTTTTATATTTTATATTTTCATTAATTAGAAGATAATCACAGAATCTATATATTAATACTGAAGGACCAATTTTGTGCTCCTCCCTAGCGGTCGCATCATGTTTTTCTCGGTACTGTGACCTGGACTGAAAGAAACTTCGTACCTGTAAGAGTGCATCACACATAGTGGCACGAGTCAACCTTCAACTCTGAAGCATCTATATATTAATACTGAAGGACCAATTTTGTGCTCCTCCTCGCGGTCACGTCACGTTTTTCTTGGTACTGTGACCTGAGAAGTTTTGACACGGTGTACATCAAAGTAGACACGTGCATAAATCAGGGGACTTGTTCACAAGGAGTAGTGAACACCAAAAATGTCGTGTACAACGACGTTTTGTAGGCCTCATTAGGTAAGGCCATGGAGTACATCGACTGGGATCCGGCTCTTACAAGAGCCGCCACTGGTTGTCATATTGGGCTCATGGAACGGAATCTGTCTGTGACGGGGTTTCGGGGAGTATAAATTGTTTATGGACTTCTGACTGTGTTTAATCCCACTCTATCACATGCAGAACAATTCTCAAATATGTCATGTGGAGAATTAGGGAATTCAAGAAGCTCAAGATCTCGTATACTATTCATAATTATAAAGTAAAAATTTACTTCAAACAAAATTCATCTTTGATATCATCTTCAGTGCTTTCATTGGTGCTTTCACAATCATCTTTTAAGCTATTTTCATAACTATCATTTGAACACAAACTCTTGGTAACATAACTGTCTTCTGTTTCAACAGAGATACTATCATCCTCATAATCATCACTTGAATAATGACTCATATTTACTTCGTGGAAAAAAATATTACCATCTATATTTATATACTTTTTTCATGAACAGATTCAACTACCACATTTTTTTATATTAAAGGTAATTTTAAAATGGTCCTTAACTACTACTGAACAAAATGTCATTTCACCTGATATATTACCAACCTTTATTTCATCAAGATATACATCTTTAGGGTTGTTGAAAAAAATATAAATTTCTCCTTGCATATTGCTGATGGTCTTATCTTTTCTTTCAATAAGGCTTCACCCATAAGGTTTTTCTTTTTTGATAATTTTTCTTGTTTCATAACTTTTTCTAGTTTTGATTATTTGCCAGAAGGAGAGGAGAAACTTTTATTAGAGCTACTTTAATTGATGTTCTTCCAGATATACTAAAAGCCCTTCCTCTGAAGGAAATTGAAGAACTCATATTATTCACGATAATTGTTTTTATCCAATCGTTGTTATATTTATCTTTATTCAACTTTACATCCTCGACATATTTCTCAGTATATTTTACAAATGTAGAGATTGATTGAAACTTGTCTTTTGTGTCTTGATACATTGTATTTATGAAGTGAAAAATGCTGGTGGGTAAAATGGTTTTAAGCACAGATTCACCTATAAATTAAATGGAATTTTCATCAAGAAAATTTTAGTTGAAACAAAGTTTTGCTGTATAAATATGGGGATTATAATGTACTGCAACGTTTGTAATCATGAATATAAATGTTATAAAAAACACCTTCAAACCATCAAACACACATTCAATCTTTTAAGATAAATATCTCCATTTGAATGAAAAACAAAACATTGTGATGTCTGTTTTAAGGATGTCTGAAAAGCAACTTATTAAAAACATCTTCAATCACAAAAACTCATAAACATCATTGAGAGAAACGAGAAATAAGAAGAAAATTGGATGAGAGGGAGATGTCATTGAGACAAAACCATTTGAAATAACTCTTTAAATATGTTTTCAAGATTGGATAGAGGCAAAACTTATAAGATTTAATATTAGTGTAAGATCCATTTGGGAAGTGATTCATATCTCAAAGGATTCAATTATCAAGGTTGTTCGTAGAATGTTGAAAAAGCATAAATCATTCAAAATATTTCTTGGAGCCTCCTTTACTTTCTCAAGAGAAGACAATACTGTTGAAGAAAAATATATGAGAATGAAACCAACACACCTTATTACATCAACTGATAGCTTCCTTAAATCTCCTGTCTTTGAAGAGCTTATTAGATTTGAATTGGAAGAACAACAACAAGGTAGTGGGTTCAACATTGGGAATGTTTCATATATCGATCTTCATATTCTTAAATCCACTCCGCTCAGGCTTCTTCTTATATTGATTTAACTCAGGATATGAAGAATAAAAAGGCAATAATTAATATTAAAATACTGATAATAAATGCTTTCTCTGGAGTATCTTAGCACATCTTTATCCACAGAAAAGGGACTGTGAGTTTCAAAGTATAAGAAATATGAGAATAAATTAGAAACTGGGGATCTAAGCATCTCTCGTTGAGAACCCATGAGCTTAAAAGATATAACAAAGTTTAATAATATGAATAACCTATCAATAAATGTTTATGGTTTAACTTATAAGAACAAAGTCCAAATTCTAAGAATTAGTAATACTATATCCAATGATAATTGGTCAAATGGCCGGCATGTCGATCTCCTTTATTTCACTAATAAAGAAACCGCTCATTATGCTAATATCAAAAGCTTTTCTCGATTGATAAGTAGTCAAGTTTATAAATCAAAGCATTAATCATATCCTTGTTGGAGATGCCTAAATATCCTTCGATCTCAACACAGACGATAAACATTTAAAGTACTGTACTAATCATTTAGCAGCAGCTGCTGAGATGCCAGGACCAGGAGAGAAAGTTGTATTTAATGAAACAAATAATGATTACGGTTGATAAACACCCACTTGTAATACCAAAAGCACCCGCTCCCTATGGGAGCAGTCAAGGGAGTCATGTTATTATGTATATGCCTATTTTACTCAAAGGGATCCCAGGATAACACACCCAAAAAATGGTTGCGATCGGTTCAGCCATTTTTGTGATACTTGGGAACAGACAGACGGACAGACGGTGAATTATAGCAAGGTATGCTGATTTTGAGAGCATCTTAGAAAAAGACTGATGATATTAAAAAATATATCAAAAGCATATCCCCTGTGGGTTTTGTTATTACATTAAATTTATCAGCACTAAGCAAGTAGTCCCAAGCCAAAGTGGTCTCATCATGAGCCAGCAACCAAACCACAAACAGCCAGGCTGCTTTAACTCTCCGCCTGAATTTTCTTCCATTGTTGCAATATCATTTCCAGCAAGACATTCATGTATGACATCGTACAGTAATCTTCAGTTCCTTATCGAGCTCACAATCGCTTCTAATTCAGATTTTCATCAAGATTTAATTCACACACACCTCTCAATCTAGTCTTAAAACACTCTCAACGACATCTGACCTGCACTCTAAATAGATTGCAGCACAATGCTAGGGCTCTGTCTTTCAATACAAGCTTAAGGCCCGGTCACACCTTGACGTTTTAGCCAGCGATGGCAACGTATTAAAATGTATCTAAAACGCTGGCTTACGTTGAACTTTTGATGTTTTTTTTTTTTAAAGATTCGGACGTATTCATAGCGACTTGGTCTTATGTATAACGCATTGGTAACGGACACAGAACGTTTCGTTGTGTTATGAAGATAACTTTCCCAACGAATGCTGAACCTGTTGTCGGCCTACACAACCGATGCCCAACGATAGTCTAACTTAGGCACAGCGCGTTGCACGCATCGCCGACGATGTGGTGACGTAGCCTATTAAAAGGCTGACGCACAACGATTCGAATCATAACTGCCGTAGAAATGGAAGTGTCAACATCGCGGTCACACCTTGGCGATCTTGCCAGCGTATGCCGACCTAAGAAAAATGTGTCTAAAACGTTGGGGCACGTCAAATACGGTATGAGTAAGTTTGGTATACGTGAGTACAACGCTAAAGTACGCTATCATACGTCGTAGTAAGTAGAGTACGTCAAGAAATTTTAAACATGTTCAAAATTTTACGACGTACTCGGCGTATGACACACGTTCCGCATGCGATGGGGATAAGTTTTACACACGATATGTGGACGCTTACACACGTCCAAAAAGGCTACTTATAAGCTACTCATAAGTCGAAACACGTCGCGGTAATATCTTTTTTACGCGAAACTTATTTCTAACTTATGTTTGACGTGCTTTGAACCAATTCTTTACGTAGTCCCAACACACATCGACGTATGTAGACGTATTCCAATGACGTCTTCCGGTCGACAAAAAAATAAATTAACATGTTTCTAGCTTGCAACTGCCATATAAAGACGTGTCCCCAGCGGTTTTGGGAATTGGTATATAAAAATGCTGCTCATAAAAGGGGAACCCAACAGTGTTTTCGAGTCCTTTTTGAGTCGATGTCCATGTCAGCAGTAACAGTATCAGTATCAGTATTAGTATTAGTAGTCGTTTGTTCATGTTGGCAGTAGTAGGTGAGTGTGAGGGGGAGGGTGTGGGTTATGATGGATCGTCCTTGCGTTTAACGATTTAAATGGCTGCATCTCCACTATTGAAAGTAGACGCTTGCGCTCAACAATTGGATTTTTTTTTACACTCAACGACTTTTAAACGGTACCACTCAGCTATTTTCATTGTTTACAATGAACGATTTAAAATGCTGTCACTCGCCTTTGTTTTTTGACGCTGGGGTTTGGAAATTTGAAGCGTTTCTTCTGAACGTGTTAAAACGCTCAAACTCGACTATTTTAAATAGACGCTGCCGGTGGACAATTGGAATCATAGCCAAGCTCGACATCGAAGTGTGAACATCCTCGTCATGCCGAAGAAAAGTTTGAAGAATGCTGCAAATAAGTGTCCTGGCCGTGGCCGTGGACGCTGACGCAAGGACGATCCATTATACCGACGTCTTTCAGCCTATGAGTAACTTAAAAGTAACGTCTGTCGATGTGTGGCAACGATCGCGTAACGTGCCAACAACACGTTAATCATAGGTGAGAAATAAGTTTCGGGTACGCTAAACATTACCTCGGCGTGTCTCAACTTATGATTAACTTAAAGTAGCATGTGTTGACGTCTGTCAACGATCGCAGACCATGCATACAACTTGTGGCCAGCGTAGCGGAACGTGTGAGTCATACGCCGGCATACGTCGTGAAATTTCAAGCATGAAAAAATTTGAGGACAACCAAAAAGTACAACGTTTAAAGCCAACGTACAACAATGTATGGCAGTGTTTTTCAGCGTGCTCTCAATGTTATCAAAACTTACCCATAACGTATTCAACGTGTGCCAGCGTTTTAGAAAAAAAATTTTTAAAAAAAATCGGCATACGTTGGCTAAAACGTCAAGGTGTGACCGGGCCTTTACATATAGCCAGTTATTTGTGTCCATGCCAAAGATGCAACAGTGTGTGAAGAGTCAGTTGTCATCGGTTTTCCTCTGGAATTGGCATGTGCACTTCACCTCATCCAGAGTCTTCACAGTATACGGTGATGACCAATCCTTATCTCCACTTTCTGTACTCATGCTTTCCCAAAAACTTCACAGGTCACAATGCACAACAGAGCACATTTTATTCCAGTAAAATCTACTGGACTCGCACATGCTCCATTTCAATACTCACTTAGTACTACATGCAGATCAATGCAAATCAGTGCGCATACAAATCAGATATAAATACAAACATACAACAATTCCAGGTTGGGACACTCAACTTACGTCCTTAACACAAAACTCAACATTCCCAATCACATTGCATTCACAAATCTGTCCAAAGAGGTAACTCCTTAATACAAAACTATAGGATTTACGAATCGGTAGCACCTCCACACAATACAATGCAAAAGTTTCACAGCAAGAAAACTTCCAGTGAGTACAATGAACAAACAGAAATCCAAACAGGTAACTCAACAAACATTCATAACACTTATTCATTCTCCCCATTGGGGACTTGAACCTTTTTAGCGAGCAGGGGCATTAACCCTCTCTTTGCAGAGGTGGGATTCCAATCCCCTCCTTTTGGCCAGAGTGGATGGCCTTTCCCCTCTGCCTCTGCTGTACAGAGTACAGCACAGTGAGCCGAGTACAGAACTCGCTCAAGGTACGGTGGAGACTCTAACTCCCGTTTAGAGATCGCTGATCTCTGTTCAGCCCCGTAGGCTTAAGCAGTCTCAAACCGCAGGATCCTCTCAGGCCTATCACTAAAGGTTCTCCTTTGTATACCTCTCCTATCAATGAAGTACCACATTACCCGTTTGGCTGAGAGATGCAGCATCCGATCTGAAGTCGGAGCAAACATCTCAAGTGGCCACTTGCTTGCTGTTATGCCACATTATGCTGTTCCCAGTCCTGTCAGGGTTCAGGTCATGCCAGAGTCACCAAAATTGTCATGGAAAATAACTCGATTTCCACAAGTTGGATCAGCATACCAAAGGAGAATCTTTAATTTCGTATATACGGAGGAAGAACATTGAATGCTTGACTGAAACATTTGAATTGACTTCACTTAAACAAAAGTCCGGAGCAATTCTTTTTATACACAACTTGACATTCCAAAGAATGGGAGGGGGGATATTTGGCAACTCAACTGCAGGGGTAGTTGATAAGCATTAGGCAAAAGAACTCAAACTGCAATATGTGTCCACTGGGTGAAAGAGAATGACATAATCATGGCAAAAGTTACAGTCTTATCAACCAGGTCACCCTGTTTCAGAGCAAGACATTCCTTTTATCAATATTTAGGTCAAAAGACTTGGATAAAGGGAAACATAACTGACAGCCAATTCAACTACAGCATAAAAATTAAATTTACAAAGTACCAGCAAAAATTATAACTGAGAGTACATGAATATAATTATTATTCTTCCACATCAGTTTCAAGCTCAAATTTACGATCAAAGAAATACTGATGGATATTGGTTACCCGCAAAAGACAGCCTAATGCTTCTTTATCAACCATACCTGAGGCTCTTTCAGCTTTCCTCAAGCTTCTGGAAGCATACGCAACAGGTTGTAACTTGCCTGACTCATTGGCTTGTTGTAACACACAACCTACCCCATAGACACTGGCATTACATGACAATACAAGATGCTTGCATGGATCATAATGAAAAGCAACTTGTTAGAACACAATAGACCTTCAGCTTCCTTAAAGGCATCATCCTGGGCTTTTCCCCAAACCGAAGTTTTCCCTTTCTAAAGTAACTGATGCAGGGGTTCTCGCACTGTGCTCACCGGTGGCAAGAAACTGCCAACATGGTTGAATAAACCCAAAAAGGAATGCAATTGTGACACATTTTCTGGTTTGGGTGCATTCTTGATTGCTTCAACTTTGGAATCACATGGCATGATCCCAGCAGTAATGACTCTTCTGCCTCGGAATACATCTTCGGGCACCATAAACACATTTCTCGTGTTTCAGTCTGTCCTACTTTGTCCAAACGATGCAGGACTTCCGCCAGGTTACTCAGGTGTTCTGCAGTGTTGCAGCCCATGATCAGGATGTCATCCTGGAACACGACAGTCTTTGGCACAGATTTCAATGGACTCTCCATGTTTCTCTGAAAGATGGCAGCTGCTTAATGCATTCCAAAAGGACAGCCATTGCAGATGAACAGTCCCTTGTGAGTGTTGATGCATCTGAGTTTCCTTGACTCCTCATTCAGCTCTTGTGTCATGTAGGCAGACATCAGATCCAACTTGGTGAATGACTTTCCAGCAGCTAAGGTTGAAAACAGGTCATCCGCTTTGGAAGACGAGGGAGGAGGTGTGGGGGAGAGCGAGGAAAGGTGGGGAATGAGGAAGGGAGGAGAGTGAGGAGGGGTGAGAGTGGGAGGGGGAGTGGGAGGAGCAAGGAGGGGTGGGGAAGTGAGGAGGAGTGTAGAAGTGAGGAGAGGTAGGGACGAAAAGGAGAGGGGGAGTGAGGAGGGGTGGGGTAGGAAGGGGAGAGAGGAGGGGTGGGGTAGGAAGGGGAGAGAGGAGGGGTGGGGTAGGAAGGGGAGAGAGGAGGGGTGGGGTAGGAAGGGGAGAGAGGAGGGGTGGGGTAGGAAGGGGAGAGAGGAGGGGTGGGGGATATGAGGAGGGGTGGGGAGAGCGAAGAGGGGAGGGGGAGAGCGAAGAGGGGAGGGGGAGAGCGAGGAGGGTGGGGGAGAGCGAGGAGGGGTGGAGGTGTGAGAAGGGGTTGGGGAGGAAGGGGAGCATGGAGGGGTGGGGGAGAGCGAGGAGAGGTGGGGAGAGCGAGGAGGGGTGGGGGAGGATGGGGGAGTGGTGGAGTGAGGAGGGTTGAGGGAGGAAGGGAGAGTGGGGGAGCGAGGAGGAGTGGGGGAGGAAGGGGGAGTTGGGGAGCAAGGAGGGGTGGGGGAGGAAGGGGGAGTGAGGGAGCGATGATGGAGGGAGAGTGAGGATGGGATCAGGTAAGGGAAGGCAGACATGCGGTTGAGCGTTAATTACAATTCATACTTTCTCATCAAAATGCTTCTGCATAGAATAACAGTGAAGATGGAAACAAAATGATGTCTGACATCCATTTTCTTCTGGTCATACGATAAATACCGCCTGGAGACAAACATCGCCCGGACGTGTCCGGAGCCAAGCTGCCCAGACATAACCACCCTCCAGATACGTCCAGAGAAACAGAGAAAGAGAGGGTGAAGGGGATACTGTGAGGTGTGGAAGGAGAATGCTGACACAGTATTGGGAGGAGATAGAGCAAGGATGGGACAAAGAGAGAGCAGGGTGGGGGTAAGGGAGTTGGCAGAGATAATTTGTTGTGCTCTTATGAACAACACACACACACACACACACACACACACACACACACACACACACACACACACACACACACACACACACACACACACACACACACACACACACACACACACACACACACACACACACACACACACACACACACACACACACACACACACTATTGCTTGGCTGATATCGGCAATTTTTCGAGAATTGGCAGATTGGAGTCAGTGTGATTACCGACTGCATTACTTACTGTATACAACCCAAAAACCTTGAGTGGCTTTCACCAAAAACAATGCTTTATTTCTAAAGATGTTTCAAGGAGATGTGTACAAATATTAGTCTTTATAAACTTCTGTGCATGGTGGGTGGAAAAATATTTGACTGGGTAATTCAGAAAATAAATTTATACAGTAAATGGTTCGTAAATTGGATGTTATGAAATGTACAGTATTTTGCTTTGAAACTCACAAAGAGAAACATTTCACCTATGTAAAGCACACAGAATAACCAAATTATTTCGAAACAGTCACGAGAACAAAAGCAAACCTGATAAAAACCTTCACAAGATAGGGATGAAACTTTGAAACCACGGCACCCGTAACAGGCATGGCATGCTTACACACCCATGGAGAGTCCCTACATATTTAAATCTATCCATATGTACCATGTCCGTGTGCGCTGAATATGTACCTCTACCTTGTAGTAACTGTAGACTGTATATTCGGATTGGGACATGAGCTGTTCCACTATCAACTGCAGTCTGCTCCATAAGTGGCTTAAGCACACAAGCAAGCACTTCAACAGAATGGCTGGCTTGGAAAGCAATTACCAATTGCCGTTGATAAAACCATACACCTGGAAACACCCAAGCAATGTCCGAATTGGACAAATGAAGACTTTTTTAGCGTAGGAACTGCTGCTAAGTTCAAACCTGGAGCTTAAATTTTGTAATTCTTCTTAGTTTAAGAGTTTCTCAACGTTATGGCATGGACAGAAATGAAATAAAGCCATGAACGCTGGCGTCTCCGGGCTTTTATTAGCATTGCAATGAACCCAGCACTTTGTAGCCAAGATAAACAGGCATTCGATAATATGAGTAAGGAAAGTGTAAAAAAAAAATATCGTTAAGAAATCATTGCGGCCTGTTCCAAGTCGAAGCATGGTTGAGCAGGCCAAAAAACATGGCGGCTTCAGACCGCAGTGAGGTAACCCAGGTGTAATTTTGTCCTGACTTGTACATTGCGGACGCCTTAAGACCTCAGTGAGCGAGGTGGCTGAGGAGCACCTGACAAAGGATATAAAAATAAAGTCATAAATTATCTTCAAAAGGAGTGCTTTAATTAACCCAAACACTCAATTTTCACCCATACACTTCCGTTGAGTTCCCTTAGTATGCATGCAAATTTTCAAGCTGTTAGGTTTCTTGGCTTTGGAGTTATTGAGGAGACACACACACTGCCATTTATTGGTGTAGATATAACCCTGTTACAAATGTGTTATGTTGTTGTCAAAGGCAACCATACTACTGCCTTCTTGTATGCCCTGTTCATTCTGAATCAGATACTTGAACTTTTCCTAAATACAAGGTAAACTGTGTTCTCCAACACCGTTGTGGTTTCTCTGATTATGGGCTTCATTGGTCACAGTTGGCAGAGCCAGCAGGATCAAGGGAGAAAAACGAAGGCAGTGGTAGAATATGTCGCTCCCGGGTGAAGATTGTGATCAGCCAACGTCTGAGGTGAGACAATTGCAAGATGATATACAGCAGCTTTGATGACAACTAGTGGATGTATCTCTGCTACCACCATCAGAAAGAGGGGATGGTGTTAACGTGCAGGGCAGAGTTGTTTATATCCTGAGTAAGTGGAAGGTGAAGGCTGAAACTGTGTGGCCGCCCTTTGTTGAGTCAAGACCCAGAGGTAACGGACTGGATAGAAGATGTTGGGTCAATATTGAGATGTCGTTGCATGATGAGATTTCAACAGGCGGATTTTATCTTTTCAAACCAAGAAGGGAATGTGAGGGAGGAGATAAAGTACAGAGATGTAGACATTCGCAGCATTTGTGATGCCATCTTTAATATGGTATGGACTGTGTTTTACAGCAGCAACACTTCTGTTTCCCTGAACTATTTGCAAAGATCTTTTTTGAATTCCAGCAAAGCAATCAGGAGAATCTGAGGGACTATTCATATGCATTAATGAAATCAATTGACCTAATGCACTTGAAATGTCCTGATAATGTTCAGAATCGCAATAAAAAGGCACAAGACAATTTTTATGCAGTCCTGGTGAGAGTTGTAAGCATCAGCTCTTGGAGAATCAACAGTAGTGCCAATATTTCCATCCTTCCCCCGAGAAGAATTGATAAACCTCCAGACAACGGATCCAGTGGTAAATACCTTTGTGCCCTTTTAGACTGCAAGAAGGAAGCCTGGTCGGGATGAGCGTGAAAAATGTCGAGAAATACATGCCTGTTATTTAAGCAGTGGAAGCTAATACAGTCCAAAGGAGTAGTTCTATACCGCACTGTGCAGGACCCAATGGAAGGACACCTTGAACAGCTCCTACGACCACAGGTGTTGAAATGTAGGGTATTGACCAACTTTATCATCATAGAATGGAACGGACTACATGGCTTGTAAGAACAAGGTGCTATTGGCCAGGAATGTATGGAGATGTTGAGAAATGGTGTCGAGAGTGTGAGATGTGTAATGGCAAAGGATCCACATCTGTGTTTGAAAACAGCTTTGGTTACCTGACTCGTGAAGATACTTTTGGAGGTTTTGGCTATAGATTTTAATGTGCTGGAACCTGCAGATGGTAAGGAAAATGTTCTGCTAATGACATACATGTTTACCAAGTATATGTAGGCAGTTCCAACAAGGGATCATCTTGCACTGACGACCTCCAAGGCTCTGATGAATGAGTGATTCCTCCGTATTCAGTCCCTCTGCGTGTGCATTCCTACCAAGGAAGAAACTTTGAATCCCAACTAGTCAAATAACTTTGCAATATACATGGCCTAAAGAAATCCTGGACAACACCATGTCGACCACAAGGAAATAGCCAATGTGAATGATTTAATCCGAGGACATTACCAGCTGCTAAGAAAAGGCATTGGCCAGAGCACATAGCAGAAGTACTATATGCTTACAATATAACACCACACAGGTCTACAGGGTATTCATCCTTTTACCTCGTGTTTGGAAGAGATCCAAGGATGCCAGTGGTCTTGTTGCTAGAACTAGGCTCAGATAGTGATGAGGAACCACCACCCATCATAGAATGGATTGCTAATCATCATGCCGCAATATCTGATGCTTATGACAAAGCAGAGAAGCAGCTTGACAGGGGCGTTCAACCGCAAGGCAATGGAAACTCCTTTCACTCTTGGCCAACATGTGTTGCTGCGGAATCAGACCTACCAAATGTGTGTTGCTGCGGAATCAGACTGCTGGCCAGACTGCAACTACCAATCACATACCGCCTAAAGCCCAACCGCTTGCCACTAACTACCTGTCCCTATATACTGTCCGATTTCCGATGACTAACCATTAATGACCCATCCACATCTACTCCTACAATTCATGAAAATGGACCCAGATGCGTAAAATATGACATCATTCAATTTATTGGAAAAATGCAAAAATCGACAAAAAAAAGTCATGAATCATGAACGGATGATTGTCATGATATTATTACATTGGGAAGCCGAAGAGCACACTATACTTACTCTGACTGGAAACAAAATGGACTCGTCAGGATGATCAAACAGACTGGACTCGTCAGGATGATCAAACAGACTGGGCTCGTCAGGATGATCAAACAGACTGGGCTCGTCAGGATGATCAAACAGACTGGGCTCGTCAGGATGATCAAAGAGACTGGGCTCGTCAGGATGATCAAACAGACTGGGCTCGTCAGGATGATCAAACAGACTGGGCTCGTCAGGATGATCAAACAGACTGGGCTCGTCAGGATGATCAAACAGACTGGGCTCGTCAGGATGATCAAACAGACTGGGCTCGTCAGGATGATCAAACAGACTGGACTGGTCAGGATGATCAAACAGACTGGACTGGTCAGGATGATCAAACAGACTGGACTGGTCAGGATGATCAAACAGACTGGACTGGTCAGGATGATCAAACAGACTGGACTGGTCAGGATGATCAAACAGACTGGACTGGTCAGGATGATCAAACAGAGTGAACGAGTCAAGATGATCAAACAGAGTGAACGAGTCAAGATGATCAAACAGAGTGAACGAGTCAAGATGATCAAACAGAGTGAACGAGTCAAGTTGATCAAACATAGTGAACGAGTCAAGATGATCAAACAGAGTGAACGAGTCAAGATGATCAAACAGAGTGAACGAGTCAAGATGATCAAACAGAGTGAACGAGTCAAGATGATCAAACAGAGTGAACGAGTCAAGATGATCAAACAGAGTGAACGAGTCAAGATGATCAAACAGAGTGAACGAGTCAAGATGATCAAACAGAGTGAACGAGTCAAGATGATCAAACAGAGTGAACGAGTCAAGATGATCAAACAGAGTGAACGAGTCAAGATGATCAAACAGAGTGAACGAGTCAAGATGATCAAACAGAGTGAACGAGTCAAGATGATCAAACAGAGTGAACAAGTCAAAATGATCAAACAGAGTGAACGAGTCAAGATGGTCAAACAGAATGAACGAGTCAGGATGGCCAAACAGACTGGACTCGTCAGGATGATCAAACAGACTGGACTCGTCAGGATGATCAAACAGACTGGACTCGTCAGGATGATCAAACAGACTGGACTCGTCAGGATGATCAAACAGACTGGACTCGTCAGGATGATCAAACAGACTGGACTCGTCAGGATGAAACAGACTGGACTCGTCAGGATGATCAAACAGACTGGACTCGTCAGGATGATCAAACAGACTGGACTCGTCAGGATGATCAAACAAACTGGACGAGTCAAGATGATCAAACAGACTGGACTCGTCAGGATGATCAAACAGACTGGACTCGTCAGGATGATCATCAAACAGACTGGACTCGTCAGGATGATCAAACAGACTGGACTCGTCAGGATGATCATCAAACAGAGTGGACTCGTCAGGATGATCATCAAACAGAGTGGACTCGTCAGGATGATCATCAAACAGACTGGACTCGTCAGGATGATCAAACAGACTGGACTCGTCAGGATGATCAAACAGACTGGACTCGTCAGGATGATCATCAAACAGACTGGACTCGTCAGGATGATCATCAAACAGACTGGACTAGTCAAGATGATCAAACAGACTGGACTAGTCAGGATGATGAAACAGAGTGAACGAGTGAAGATGATCAAACAGACTGGACTTGTCAGGATGATCAAACAGACTGGATTAGTCAGGATGATCAAACAGACTGGATTAGTCAGGATGATCAAACAGACTGGATTAGTCAGGATGATCAAACAGACTGGATTAGTCAGGATGATCAAACAGACTGGATTAGTCAGGATGATCAAACAGACTGGATTAGTCAGGATGATCAAACAGACTGGATTAGTCAGTGAAATGAGAGCGAGAGATGAACCTTCAGAGTTTAGGCTTTATTCCATTTGATTGGAGCCGCTTCTGTGGGCATACCAGGAAATACAGGTTCAGCTAGGAGTACATAAGCAGAAACGTATACATGTGCAGTTAACCATTGCAGACTAAATCCGCGTAAGCACGGAGTTCGATATAATCTCCATTCTCACCAGTCAATGAGCACCTTCAGTTAACGAGCATCAAGTGGACAGCCGATGTCAATAGCAATGCCCCGGGGACAATCACTCGTGCCGCAGAGAGACCTCCCCTTATACGCGAGACGCACAACATGTGATCCCGCGTCATGTCCCTCGATTCACGTTAATTCACCACATTCTCCCCACCTTTAAAATGTAACTAGGGGCCCATCTTACACACCATGATTGCTTTAGCACTATAGGAGTATACATTTCAAGCAACGCGGACTAATTGATCTACAGAAGCATACATGCCAAGCAGTGATTATTTTGAGTTGTAGGAGCATGGAAATGAGCATCGATATATGATATAATGGGCATATAGGAGCATGAGCAGCGAGAATGCCGATAATCCCCTTTACAGATGGAGTCGTCGAGGGGGCCTTATTCGTCGACCTCTCCGGGAGTAAACGGCAGTTTCACTTGAGGGAGACTCCCGATCCTCTTGGTGAGCCTCGACTTGTGCCGGGGATGACTCCTCGATCGCTCTCGGGTGGAACGCGGCAGCCCCGTCGCCTGGCGGAGTTCCTGGGGGGAAATGTCAGAAGGAGGAGTGCCAGGAGGTGGTGTACCGGCGGGAGGAGTACCTGAGGGAGCCAGATGGCGAACCGACACAGTGGTCTCCCTGCCATCCGGGAGCCTGACATGAGCATACTCTGGATTAGTGTCAATGAGTTCGACCCCCTCCACCAGCGGTTCATACTTGCTTTGTCGTACCGGGCGTTTCATGAACACTGTACCGGGGTGGGTCAGCCAGTTGGGCACCGTTTGACCGTCAACATAACGTCGTTGGTGAGTAAACATACGTTCGTGAGGAGTGGCATTTGTGGACGTGCAGAGCAAAGAGCGTATGGAATTCAGAGCGTCAGGAAGAGTAACCTCCCACCGCTCGGGGCCCAGTCCTCTCGATTTCAGCGCCAGAGTTACGGCTTTCCAAATTACTCCATTATACCGTTCCACCTGCCCGTTTCCCTGTGGGTTGTAACCCGTCGTTCGACTAGTTGCTATGCCGTGCTCTAATAGGAATTGTTTTAGCCCGGCCGACATGAAACACGGCCCTCTGTCTGAATGTATGTACAAAGGTCTCCCAAACATAGCGAAGAGGTCAGAGAGACATTTTACGACAGTGCCCGAGGTCATATCCGAGCACGGAAACGCGAAAGGGAACCTTGAATATTCATCAACAACGGTGAATATGTATCTGTTGTCTGTTTCGGTCGGTAGGGGCCCTTTGAAGTCGATGTTTAGTCTCTCGAAGGGGGAAGTAGCCTTGATCAGTCTGCCAGAAGCCGCGCCATAGAATCTGGGTTTTAGTTCAGCACAAACAGGGCATGAAGCATTCATTTGTTTAATATCTTCAACAGAATAGGGAAGATTTTGTCTGCGTACGAAATGTGCCATCCTGGTTACCCCTGGGTGGCACAGAGACACATGGAGGTCTTGCAAAGCCTGACTGATTGTTGCCGAACTGTAGACCCGGGAGAAGGTATCTGCAGCAGGGTTTTCCTTCCCGGGCCGGTAAACAATGTCGTACCTGTAGCAGGCTAGGTCTATCCGCCATCTCATAATTTTTTCATTCTTAATTTTCCCGTTATTTTTCCCATCAAACATGAAAGCCACGGATCGTTGGTCCGTAACGAGCGTGAAGTGGTTTCCCAGTAAATAATGTCTCCATTTACGCAGCGCTTCGACGATGGCGTACGCCTCCTTCTCTATTGCCGAGTGTCTCTGCTCGCTTCTAGAGAGAGTTCTCGAGAAGAAAGCGACCGGCCGCCCAGACTGATTAAGTGTTGCAGCTATGGCGTGATTTGAAGCGTCGGTCTCCACCACGAAGGGCACCGAGCTGTCGATCGATAAAACCACGGACTTACTGATATCATCCTTGAGATCGTGGAAAGCTTTCACGACAGCGGCATCTGGTGGAAAGTTTTTGCAATGCACTAGGGGATGTATTTTCTCGGAGTATTGCGAAATCCATCTTGCATAGTAAGCGAACATCCCGATCACCCGGCGCATTGTTTGCAAGTCCTGAGGTGGTGGAAGCTCACGGAGCGGGCGCAATCGCTCAGGATCAGGCTTAATTGTGCCGTCGGCTATCGTGTAGCCGAGAAGGTCAATTGACCTTGCCGAGAATACGCATTTCTCGTAGTTGAGAGTCAGATTATATTTTCCAGCAATGCTCAAGAATCTGTCCAGATTCCTATCATGTTCCCTCTGATCCCTACCGCACACTGTGACATTATCCACGTAAACAAAAGTGTCTTCGAGGTTTTCATCTGAGATGATGTCGTCCATAACCCGTTGGAAGCAAGCTACTCCATTCGTGACACCGAATGGTATCCTTCTGAACTGGTAGAGGCGCCGCCCTGCCTGGAATGCAGTGTACGGTTTGTCTTCCTCTCGGATGGGAATTTGATGATAGGCGCTTCGCAAGTCGATGGTACTGAATACCTTATAATTGGCCACGCGTTCGACCATCTCATCTATGCGCGGCAGGGGGTAGGCGTCGAGTTGGGTGAAGCGATTGACCGTTTGGGAATAATCGACAACCATCCGTTTCTTATGGTTCTGACTGCTGGTTACTAACACCTGTGCGCGCCATGGCGAATCGCTCGGTTCTATAATTCCCTCCTCCAGTAATCGCTTGGTTTCCGAAGTGATGAAATTCATGTCAGCAGTGGTATATCGCCGCGATTTGATCGCTATCGGTTTGCAGACCGGCGACAAGTTAGCGAACAGCTGTGGAGGCGTCACCTCCGCGGTGGTCAGCGCATTTAAAATTAGACGAGGCTTGCTTCCTCCAAAGGGTATTTCGACGCTCGTGTGCTGCTTGAGGACATTATGACCCAGAATTACGTCTGCGCACAAATCACGAAGCACCAGCACTTTTACATCCCGATGCGTGTACCCTTTTACGTCCAATTCAACATTGCAGTACCCTCGTACGCGGGATTGTAGTGAGGTGGCGGCCATGCATACCGTATTGTCAGTCGGGTGGATTACCCATTTCCTGCCCTTCACTAGCGAGCTGTTGACGAAACTTTCAGAGCTACCGGTATCAATCAGTGCCTCAGCCATATGCCCGTTAATTCGCACGTTGATGATAGCCTTGGATAGATTCCCCGGGAGGCTGCAGTCAATTTATTTTGCGAGTAGAGAGCCGCAGAAGTGGGTTTATTCCTCCTTAGAGTAGATTTACATACCCTGGCATAATGCCCTTTCTTGTCGCAATTCATGCATGTGGCATCTCTGGCGGGACATTTTTGACGAGGATGCCTTTTGTACCCACAAAAGAAGCATTTACCGACCGGAGCAGTTGCTGAGGAGTTTGACGAGGTCTGGGTATCCGGCTCCTCGGGTGTTTCTCCATCCCTCATGTCTGGCTGTGTCTGTGCCAGTGGGGTTCCTTGGGTTCCCATCGTAGCAGCGTTCATGAGCAGCATCGGTGTCCCAAATGACTCAGATTGCTGCTGAGCCGTATCCATCGCTCGAGCCTGATCGACTACCTTGTCAAGAGTGGGTTGCGCTTTCTCTAGTAAGCGTTGCCGTATGTGGGCTGATCTGAGTCCTTGGATGAATGCCTCCCGTGTCGCTTCCTTTCGGTGTTCCTCGGCGCTTACCGCCCGGAAGCTGCAGTCTTTTCCCAGCTGATTCAGAGCTTGCAGGAACTGATCGATTGTCTCCCGGCTGCTTGCTTGCGTGTGTTGAGAAGATGTCGTATGTATACCTCGTTCTTGGGCTTCACGTAGAGCGCCTGCAGCACGTCGATCGCTGCTTCGTAAGTGTCGCACCCCGAGAAGAGCCTGTACACGCCGGGCGAGACATGATTCACGAGAGCGGCAAATTTGTCAGCTCCCTCCGCGATGATGGTCAGATAGTGTGAGAAGGAGCAGAACCAATGTGACCATTTCATTTCTGCGTCAGTCGCGTTCGGGTCTGCGTCGAACCTCTCTGGTTTGTAGATCTTGTCCATCTTTGGTTGAGAGAGCCGAGAAAATCAAATGGAATAAATTGAAATGAGAGCGAGAGATGAACCTTCAGAGTTTAGGCTTTATTCCATTTGATTGGAGCCGCTTCTGTGGGCATACCAGGAAATACAGGTTCAGCTAGGAGTACATAAGCAGAAACGTATACATGTGCAGTTAACCATTGCAGACTAAATCCGCGTAAGCACGGAGTTCGATATAATCTCCATTCTCACCAGTCAATGAGCACCTTCAGTTAACGAGCATCAAGTGGACAGCCGATGTCAATAGCAATGCCCCGGGGACAATCACTCGTGCCGCAGAGAGACCTCCCCTTATACGCGAGACGCACAACATGTGATCCCGCGTCATGTCCCTCGATTCACGTTAATTCACCACAGTCAGGATGATCAAACAGACTGGATTAGTCAGGATGATCAAACAGACTGGATTAGTCAGGATGATCAAACAGACTGGACTGGTCAGGATGATCAAACAGACTGGACTGGTCAGGATGATCAAACAGACTGGACTGGTCAGGATGATCAAACAGACTGGACTGGTCAGGATGATCAAACAGACTGGACTGGTCAGGATGATCAAACAGACTGGACTGGTCAGGATGATCAAACAGAATGGACTGGTCAGGATGATCAAACAGAATGGACTGGTCAGGATGATCAAACAGAATGGACTGGTCAGGATGATCAAACAGAATGGACTGGTCAGGATGATCAAACAGACTGGATTAGTCAGGATGATCAAACAGACTGGATTGGTCAGGATGATCAAACAGACTGGATTAGTCAGGATGATCAAACAGACTGGATTAGTCAGGATGATCAAACAGACTGGATTAGTCAGGATGATCAAACAGACTGGATTAGTCAGGATGATCAAACAGACTGGACTGGTCAGGATGATCAAACAGACTGGACTGGTCAGGATGATCAAACAGACTGGACTGGTCAGGATGATCAAACAGACTGGACTGGTCAGGATGATCAAACAGACTGGACTGGTCAGGATGATCAAACAGACTGGACTGGTCAGGATGATCAAACAGACTGGACTGGTCAGGATGATCAAACAGACTGGACTGGTCAGGATGATCAAACAGACTGGACTGGTCAGGATGATCAAACAGACTGGACTGGTCAGGATGATCAAACAGAGTGGACTGGTCAGGATGATCAAACAGAGTGAACGAGTCAAGATGATCAAACAGAGTGAACGAGTCAAGATGACCAAACAGAGTGAACGAGTCAAGATGACCAAACAGAGTGAACGATTCAAGATGATCAAACAGAGTGAACGAGTCAAGATGATCAAACAGACTGGACTTGTCAGGATGGTCAAACAGAATGAACGAGTCAGGATGGTGAAACAGAATGAACGAGTCAGGATGGTCAAACAGAATGAACGAGTCAGGATGGTCAAACAGAATGAACGAGTCAGGATGGTCAAACAGAATGAACGAGTCAGGATGGTCAAACAGAATGAACGAGTCAGGATGGTCAAACAGAATGAACGAGTCAGGTGTTTACTGTGTGTTTCTAGTTCGGTCTTGTGTTAAAACTTGTGCTAATTGTGGAGTTCTCGCCGTCTTTTCATATCGGGTTTCCTTGAGGCCTTCCCTTCTTCCCGTCTCTGTGCACGATTATGTATATTTTTATTTTCTCGTTATTCCCATCAGTTATTATTTTCTCCACTCCCCCCCCCCACCCCCAACCCTCTTTCTATCCCTCTCAACTATACCCTCTGTTTCATGTCTCTAAATATAAAAAAAATACCTTTTACCTCACATGAAGCCCCACGTTACCATGTGACTTCTTGTACAGACTCTTCTTCCTCCTTCCTCTGCTGATCTACCAGCTACTACTTTTGCCAAAACACATTAACAATGCACCTTTTTTCTTCAACCTTTCCTTTACCTAATCTTTAAAAAATATATATATATATATATATTTATTTATTCTTTTAACCTCTCATGTTACACCTCCTGTAACCACCTTTATATACCCACACTTCTTCTTCCTGTAACTTTCGTCGAACTACCAGCTTCCTTCTGTGCTTGCCAATCCAAATTCAGCAACACCGACATGATTTTTCATCAACCTTTCTTTTACCTAATCTTACGTAATCTTTTTTTTTGAAATTAAAAAAAAAGATCTCTTAAATGGTTGCAACTTCCTCTGTCAGCTGTGTGGTTCTCTGTATTGTATCATAATTCACTCCTCTTCTCTACTTCAAAAGGCTGTTTTCAATTTGACCTTTCCTTCATCCCGTGTCAAAGTCCCACTGTAACAATGTTTCTTTTCTCCATTCTCTTAATTCTCCTTTAATGCATCCCTCACGATATGTCTTTAATCTCATCTCTGACATTTTTATAATCCCAGTTTGCAATGCATGTTCCTGTTACATCAGTCATCCTTTTTTTCCAACTTCAGTGCCAATTTGCCCCACCTCCATAAATCTACCTCCTCCTAATCCCTCACCTATTATCCCATGTCAATACCCCTCCCATCTTGCCCCTCATCCTATCTCTGCTCTTGGCACCTCTTCACTATCTTATGCTTTAGTATCAGCTCCTCTGTTGTCCCAAAGTGTGTGGTGTTCTAACATCTGTGGGCTGCATGGTAACCCAATGGATATCTCACACTCTCAGTCAGTACACTCATCACCACAAACATGCTCCTTCCTTCCTCCAATCACACCTCCCCCTCTCCCCAACCCGTCAAATCTTGCACATCCCCCTGCCTGCTCACTTCTTCACCATACTTCTACCATGACTCATCGTTCCTCTCTCCCCACCTCTCCCATCGCCCTCCTGAACCTTGGCCGTGCCTGCTCTCATCTCCCCTCCCTCTCAAAGCAACTTTCACACTCTTCCCCCTCCAAGCTTCCCTCTGACATTTCTCAAAAAACTCCCCCCTCACCCTTCTCCCTCAACTCTCCCCCATCACCCTTCTCCCTCCAATCTTCCCCCTCACTCCCCTTTCCCAGAGTTGCCCCCCACAGCCACAAAGGCGACTCCTTCCCCCACCCTTCCATTTCATCACTCCACTTCCTCCAATCTTCAACTGCCCTCTGCACCCTTTCTTATTACTCCCCACGTTATCTCAACCCATCAACACCAAGCATTTTCTCCTCCTCATCTGGCCCTCTCCCCAAGCTCTTCTGCAATCCCCCACACACTTTCAATAAATCTCCTTACCTCCCCCCTCCTCCCTCGTCCTACCCACCCCATTTCCTCCCCACCCCTGTAACCAAAACCTCCTCCCCCCCCCTCATATTTAACAGTGTGGAACTCAAATATCTAGAGCCTTTGCTCAAACCTGACATCTTTCCATACAGGTTGCCACTAACAAACCAGACATAATCTGATTAACAGAAACTTTCCTACATCAAGATGTCTCTAACTCCCAAGTATCTCTCCCTGCTTACTCCCTCCTCCGGTATGACAGACCTGAGCCTCGTCCTGGTGGAGGAGTTGCTCTCTTCTTCAAATACTCTATTCCTCACTTACCATGCACTGCCCTCTCTCTCCCCCACACCACCAGGAATAACTCTGGCTATGGCTCCCCCTCCACTCCGACCTCATGTTTGAATGTGTGTTGTACCGTCCACCAAACAGTGATGACTCCATTTACATCTCGCTCTCCAAAAACATGGACCAACTTCTATTCTCTCATCCCAACTCTCTCTTCCTCATATGTGGTGACTTCAACTGTCATTATGCCAGTCGGCTGGGTGTTGGTACCTCTTTCACCTACCATGGCACTTCACCAAAGGACTTCTGCAACTCATTGGGACTGACACAATCTGTCAACTTCCCAAACCCGGATCGCAACCAACGGTACTCCATCTCTTCTCTATATGATTTTGACCAATTTCCCTGAAGATATCTGCTGTTCTTTCTCCACTCCAATCGGTTCATCTGACCACGTGCTTGTCAAAGTTGACATCTCTCTGGCTAAATTGGAGAACCACCTCAGTGCCATTGAGTCTAGTATTTCACTCGGGCTGATTGGCAGGGACTTCAAGCAGCCATCAAACTTCTAGACTGGTCTCCCATCTCTACTACCTCAGACATCAACTCGTCCTGGGAATTCTTTCATAGAAACTTGCTCTCTCTCATGCACAGATTTATCCCATCTCGTTTTCAGTTGTCATACCCTTCCTCCCGCCCATGGTACACTGAAAATTGTGGTGAGGCAGCTGTCCTGCAACAACTTGCCTTCGTCTTATGGAAGGTGAATCCAACTGAAGGCAATCTCAGTTCCTTCCACAAAGCTTGAAACAAGTGTTTGTCTACTCTCAGAAAAGCAGGAAAACAACATATTTCTAATATGAAGTCTGACCGCTCAAACCTGTCTCCATCCTCCAAATTCTAGTGGTGTCTCGTTACCTCCACCACGAAGTTGAAGGAGGTTATGTTTTCACCCATTTCTGTCTGTTTGTTTACGTCTGTTTGTTTTTATGTTTGTTTGTGTGCAGGGTATCTCAAAAAGTTGTGGACGAATCCGGATGAAATTTAACAGAAAGGTTGGTTGTGTGACAAGATCGAACTGATTAGATTTTGGTGAAGATCTGGATCCGGATCCGACTGTGAGAATTTAAGTGATTCTTCACCGTTGAGAGATAGGACCAAAAATGACACATAGCACAACATCTCAAAAAGTTGGACGGATTCAGATGAAGCTTGGTGGGCATGGTGGGTGTGATAAGGAAGAATTGATTCAATTTTCCCGAAGATCCGAATCCGGATCTGATAATTTTTAAAGTGATTCTTCACCATTCAGAAATTGAGCTAACTAATATATAGCATGATATCTCAAAAAGTTGTGAACGGATTCGGATGAAATTGTGTGAACAGGTTGGGTGTGTGGCAAGTACAAATTGATTCGATTTTGGTGAAGATCTGAATCTGGATCTGGATACGAGAATTATTTAATTTCCATTGTAATTCTTGACCATTCAGAGATTGGGTGAAAAACTTTATGGAGAAGACAGACACACATAGTACTATGTCACATAATATTTCGAAAATGCATTTGGCCCAATATGTTCTTGTAGATCAGACATTGCATGGCGGAGGTATGCGCGCTACCAAGTGCCCTTCTAGTTAAGTCTGTTTCTGGTGTATGTTTCCCCTCCATCCCCTCCCTTACCTCAAATGGCCAAAAAGCTGACACTGCATGAAAAGTCTGAATGCCTAAACTCAGTGTTTGCTTTCCAATCTTGTGTCTCAAATAAATCGCTTTCTGGACCCACCTTTCCAAGTCGCACCCAGCTGTCCCTGGACTCTGTGTCGTTTTCTTTTGACAAGGTGGAGAGCTTGTGGTCAAACCTCGACTCAGATACTGAACCGGTCCAAATGGCATCAGTCCACGTGTCCAAAAAACCTGCTCTGCTGCTCTTGCTCACACTCTCTCTGTTCTTTTCACCCTCTCATTTGCTCAAGGTCATCTGGATCTACTTGGAAATTAGTAAACATTACCACTGCACAAAAAGTTGCAAAAACACATCCCTGCAACTACAAATCAATCAGCCTTCTCCTAATCATCAGAAAGGTTATGGAATCCATCATCTCTTCAGACATTAGATCCTTCCTCTTCTCCAATGGCTTGATTTCCGATTATCACTTTGGATTCAGACCAGGTCACTCTACCCTGAATATGCTGCTTCTGTTACTATACCCCGACAATGAATAGAGATCCTCAATGCCAGAGATGAAATCACAGCCATCTCTCTCGACATATTGCATGCTTTCGATATGGTCTGGCACCCTGACTTCTCACCAAACTCTTCCAATGGTATCCAAGGACATCTCCACTCATGGCTCACAGACTTCCTCTCCTGTCGCAGCCAATGTGTGTTCCTTAATGAAGTTCTCTCATTCCCTCTTCCTGACCAGGTTGGAGTTCCTCAAGGCAGTGTTCTGGGCCCTGTTCTTTGTCTGGTTTTCATCAATGATCTCTCCCACTTTATGGAAAATCCTCTTTATCTCTTTGCTGATGACTCCACCCTCGGCCGTATCATCTTTCATCCCTCAGACCAGCAAGCAGCAGCTTCTTCGCTCTCCGCAGATCTGGATAAAATCACAAACTGGTCCAACACGTGGAACATGTCTTTCAACTCTGACAAATCTCACACTCTCACTATGTCTCTCTGAAAACACCATCTGAACCCCCCCGCCGCCCATCTACTTTCTCAACAATCCTCTTGAAGAAGTCCTTTCATTCAAGCTTCTGGGTGTCATTATCTGCCATGATATATCCTGTGAAAGCCACATTTCCAAGTTGACCTCCAAAATCAGGCACTGACTGGGCATCCTCCGTCATGCAAAGTCCTTCCTTGGCACACCTGAGCTCCTGACCACATACAAAGCTTCCGTCTGCACCCTGATGGAGTATTGCTCTACCCTCTGGGCTGGTGATCCCACCTCTCACCTTTCTCTGCTTCATGCTGTGGAAACCAAGGCATTTACGATCATTGATAACGACTGCGATGAGGCTGAGTCTTTGGGTCTGTCACTTTCTCACGACAGGCAAGTCAGCGTTCTATTTCTCCCTCCCCACAACCTCCAACTATCCCCTCCCTCCCACCTCCATCTCTCTCATGCAGGCTTTGACAATTTCATGCAAGCACTGACACACCACAACCTACTTCTCCAACCCCCCCCCCCCAACTCTCTTTCTCCCTCCCCCAATTAGTTACGTTACGCCTTGTTAGCGTAATTAGTTACGCCTTGTTAGCAGTTATCAGTATACCATTTCTCATGGAGTCATTAATAATACACCACTTGAATGCAGTAATTTTGCAGTCACGATAAAGGGATTGCAGTGCTACAATTATAGTTACTATTATTAGTATTACTAGTACGGGCCCGTAGGGGCGGGCCCGTAGGTGCAGCCTCTCTCTCTCTCAAACCTCGAAAAGGCACATCCGCGGGTCCCCAGCAATATTCCTGGCAAGTTTCAATCGGGCAAAAGAAATAATAAAAAATAAATAAATAAACATTAATTGTGACGTCATTTTTATCTATGTATCATTTATCTATGTATCTATTTTTTTATCACTATGTTATAGTACCGTGTCCTGTCATTGGTCGACAGATAAATGGCCGTAACTTGGGAACCGCTCGTCCGATTAATATCAAACCTTGAAAAGCACATCCGCGGGGCCCCGGAGGCAAGTTTCAATCAGATCGGACCGTCGATCGTGCAAAAAAATAATAATAATAAATTAATTAATAAACATTAATTGTGACGTCATTCGTGACGTCATAGCCAGGTGTCTTGTCATTGGGCGACAGATAAATGGCCGTAACTTGGGAACCGCTTATCCGATTAATATCAAACCTCGAAAAGGCACATCCGTGGGTCCCCAGCAATATTCATGGCAAGTTTCAATCCGATCGGACCGCTGATCGTCCAGATATTAATAATTTTGGAAAAAGTTGGCATGATAAGATGAGAAGGTAGAACGACACCTTCAGCTGCCATATATACACACCTTTTCAACACTGAAAAAGCAGTAAAATGGCCGTAACTTGGGAACCGCTCGTCCGATTGATATCAAACCTTGAAAAGGAAAATCTGTGGGGCCCCGGCAATATTCGTGGCAAGTTTCAATCAGATCGGACTGGCGGTTGTCGAGAAACGGTGGTCGCAGACAGACACACACACACACACACACACACACACACACACACACACACACACACACACACACACACACACACACACACACACACACACACACACACACACACACACACACACATTGCTGGAATTATAGATAGATTACTATTATTATTACCCTCGCCGAAGGAGAGGGTATTGCACTTGGGTCCGGCTGTTTGTTTATATATTTCCCCGACGTTTCAATAGGAGGGGTTTTCAAATTTTCTCCTCCTCAGCCTCCTCACATTTACGTCATTGCTGTGATTTGTCGTCAGATTTGTCATCAGACCAATCAGACCATCAGTAGCCAATCACAGCTTGAGCACTTCAGAGCTCCTGCCAATCATGGAGTTCGGCCACGCCCAGGCACATGGTCAGACCGTCTTCACCGTTTAAACCAGAGTTTCTCAACCTTTTTACCCTTGTGGAACCCTTGAAATAGTTTTCATGTCTCAGGGAACCCCGACATAAAAATTATTATCCACCATTGTTAATATCTCGCTCTTTTATATTTTTTATCATAGTCACGTGGTAAATATAATATTTTTTTTTCAGACACCTGGTTAAAGGAAAAAATGACCCCCTTTTTGTCAAATTTATTGGCAATGAAAAAAAAAACATTCTGCTCGTTTATGAGACCTCACACCAAGGTTTTAATTCGCAAAAAAAACATTTTTTCGATTCGATTAAAATAGATAGATATATATATTAGACATGCGCTATCGCAGCTGTGTCGTACCTCCTATTACTCTTGTTTTGTTTGCATTGATGACATCACGAGGTCGTTTCTCACAAGTTTCCACGATGCACTGTTCAAACCACTAAAAAAATCTGATTGAATTGGGCCAATCTGCTGGCTTTGTAATTGGGTTGTGCTGCTTGGTCAATTTAAAAACGTCATTTTTGAAAGTGTTTGTCAACCCCGAGTCTGTTGACAATTTAAAAAAAACACCTCATATAACTTGATAAACAAAACTTAAACAAATAAAGCTGAAGCAATAGAGGTAAACAGAAGAACAGAGAGACAGAGAGAGACAGAGAGAGAGAGAGAGACAGAGAGAGACAGAGAGAGACAGAGAGAGACAGAGAGAGACAGAGAGAGACAGAGAGAGACAGAGAGAGACAGAGAGAGACAGAGAGAGACAGAGAGAGACAGAGAGAGAGACTTCGTGCTGGGAAGCACAGAGAAGATAGATGGACACCGTGCATGCGTCCCGTACTTGAGTCAGTCACTCAATGATGCACGAATCCGCCGTGTACAGGACGTCCACTAACCAGTGAGGGCGGTTTCACACTGGCACCATATAGACATCGTTAAATACATTCCCTATGGTTGTTATAATTGTAAATGATACAAGAGGTTGAAGCCTCTATTATAATAACCAAGGAGTTTCCAACAATATGCCGTACCTGTATAGTAAAATTACAAACATAAAATCAAAAAAAAAATACTCAAAAATACATTGGCCTATTTATTACTGTTTCTCGCGGAACCCCAAGCGACCTCTTGCGGAACCCTAGGGTTCCAGGGAACCCCGGTTGACAGACACTGGTTTAAACAGTCACGCACAAAGGACATGTCTGTCTTCGTTAAGATATGTATAGATTTGTGTTTCTGTCATCTTTAACTGCAATGTCACCTTATATTTTGTCATCAAGCTGACAGGAATTTGAATCCACATTTATTTTATTGAAGAAATCGACGTCAAGACATACGAGGGGTGTGGGTCGCGCATATTTGCCATCTTGTTATATTTGGTAATTGGCATTTTAAGTATTATCAACATCATTTAGTAATTGGCTTTTATTTGACCTCGTGATCATTCATGGTATTCATTCTTGTTATCTTTTTTATAGCGAACGTAGTGAGTTTCATACTTAACGCGTGCACATGAGAGAATAGGAAACAACAACAACAACAATAACAACAACAACAACAACAACAACAACACAATACCCTAGCAATTTGGAATCCGTGTCGTTGGCTATGACCCTTTTGCTTCTGGTTTTGTGGCATGGGCATCATTGCTTTTGAAAAGTGGGGGGGGGGGGGGGACATTGCATGTCCAGACCATGAAGCCCACTTCGTGCCGGCGTGGACACAGCAAGTCTACCCTTGAAAATTCCTGATTTTATACGCTCGTTGACATGCTGCCTTCTGATCACACAAATCCCTTAAATTAATCTGACCATCTATCGACCATCTTTTTATCAAATGTAAGCAGATGAAGCAAAATTAAACAAACATTAATGATACACATTTCAAAGTTTCAAGTGTCATCAAAGAAATATATATACATATATACAAGCCGGTAGGCGACATGGCTGCTCACTCGAGATGGAAAGCTGGCCGATGCGACGAGCCAATATTCATGTACATGCTATCAATCAATTTAGCACAATAAATATGTTTATCACAGCCTTGTTACTTTGCACCCAGAAACACACCTTGTGAAATTTCAGGCATGTTTCCAAAGAGAATCTGACAAATGGCAGCCCTGGTAATTCCATTTATCTATTCGCTAAATATTTTATTTTTTTATAAGATGCTGCAAGACATTCTCCTTGGGCACAAAAAAAACAGGTCCCTCGGAGGTGTTGATTTTTTTGTACAGTCCACAATAAGTGTACGATAAAGTATTTTAGCTGTTGCGAAGCAACGGAGGTGTGCATAGCAACCATTCATTTTTGTGTACATGCAAGCCACATTGTACACATTTCACCCAAGTTTCATCAAAACATGACTCTCTCTCTTCGAGATATTCACAATTAACCATTTCTGAAATGTTCGAAATTTACTCACCCAAAACCTATCTCCTCCTACAAATATATTTGTTAGGGCTGCAAATTGGCATGAAGGGAGTGAGATAGATTGCGCAAACAACTCCAAGCTTCCATTTTTCGATTTTTTGACCACTTTAAAGGGCCGTTGCTATGCCGTTGCTCGGGCCCGGGGTCCCATATTCGAAACACACGATTCCCAGAAATATTGGTCCAACCGACCAAATTTCATTGGAATCGGTTGAGTGGTTTAGCCCCTAGGCTTGACCAAAGTTTCGCGGACAGACAGACAGATGGAAATGTCCAGAATAAGGGTGCTCTAAGAGCAGCATATATATATATATATATATATATATATATATATATATATATATATATATATATATATATATATATATATATATATATATATATATACAGAATTGTTTATCAAGCCTCGTTCTCACAACCCTTGAACTTATTCACGAAACATAAACTGAAAACTAGACTGACATACAAATTGATATTACACGAGTATGGTCAACTTGCCTCAAAACTTGCCAAAAATATGAACCCTCTTGTCTGCCGATCCAGTTTAAAACTTTGTAGCAATGTCTTGGGGGTCAAGTGCAGTCAGACGATCTCGGTGAACATGACAGATCATGAGATGGTTGAGGTGTTGTTGGGTCATTGTGGAACCTAACCAAGTCTTCATACATCTGAGTGCGCTGAATGACCGTTCAGCTTCGCATGAACTTGCTGGGGAAACCAATAGAAGCCTAAGCAAATGTTCCACCTGTGGGAACATTCGACGGACTTCTGGCACCATGTCTACAAATATCTTACGGTAATCCTCAACAGATGAACCAATGAACTGGTTACAAAAGAAGCGAAGTTCTTGCTCGAGGGAATCCGACAGTTCGGGATATTTGTGGTTTGAATGACCCAGACAAGAGCATTTCACCCAAGTCCCTGTACGCCATGAGGTCGGTTGATGTGAAGTACTCGTTCAAGTTCTCGGATGCGTTGTCGATGACTTTGAAAAATTCAACTCTGTATACCTCCTCTGCAGAATTGGCAGTGTATTCCTGTGTGCCTCCATCAAGTCTCTTCGGAAGCTTGCGCTTACGAGGGAGGGTCACCGGATCTAGTTGGCACTGCTGGAGCTTCTGTTGTGCTGCTTCGAAAACCTCCTTAAACGTCTGGTCGGTACAGAGAGATTGGAGATTCTGTGCAGTTATCTTTGCAGCAGTAAGCATACCAGAGACGGTAACTTGTGAACCCTGAAGTGCCTTATTGAGGTATTCAAGGGATTGGAGAATGGGCAATGATGCAAACAGACCGAGAACACACTTTCCTGATGAAAGACAGCTTCGAATACCGTTGGCTCGCGATGCCGTGTTCATACCAAAGTCATCACTTGCTTGTTGAAGGGCATCCAGTACCGCTTCATAGTTATCCAATATCGATTTCACGGCAGGAGAACGAGTTAACCAACACGTCGGGCAAATTGGCCTCAGGCGTGTAGGGCAAGGAGTGTCAGCATCGTCAGTGTGGATATTCAAGTACAGATGCTTGAATTTTCCAGAGTTGTTGTGGATGTTGCTGAGTACCTGGACATAATCAAGGGAATCTCTTATGAACGGTGCAGTTTGTAGGGCTTTGGCTGTACAATCCTCTTTATTTTATAGTCAACGCTGCATTTAAAATCTCTAATTTAATCATTCTAAATCACACAGTTTAATGGGACACCTTATTCTGTCGGTCTCTCCTTCGTCTTTGTCCTCGTGCAAACGGAAAATTATTCGGAAGATGGCAGAAGAGAAATTCCTTCCGAAACGTTATTTTTCCTAGTAAAAATTGCAAGCCGCGGCTAAGCTACGAAGCCTTTTTTAATCGGATTTTCGAGGTAATCTCATTACTACCCTATAGATACTGTATAATACTATAATCCGAGAACAGAATTCAAAAATAATTTTCCGTTCGTTTGTCCGAACCGCTTCGGTGAATTTTGCATATTTTTCAACAGCTTCCTTTTAAAATCTATAATTTAATCCTCATAAGTCCGACGACCGAATGATACCTCTCGTTTTGTAGGTCTATACCTCCCCTCAGTCCAAGTCCCGATGAAAAAATTATTTACATTAACCACCGCAAAAGCGAGTGAATCAGCACATTTTATTTTATGTTTCCCAAGTATTCAAAGCTAATTTAGTCGCCAAAATACCCACTTTCCTTCGATTTTCACCCGGTTTTCAACATTGGGATTCAGGCCGCTGTTATCGACTGCGAAATATGAAAACAGAATTACAACATATCTTTTCGTTCGTTCGTGCGAGCCGGTGGAGTGAAGTCGCGTCATCCTGCACAAGCTCCCCCATCTCAATCAGCATGTTCCAGACCATGAAATCTTTTATTGGCTTATAACTCGACGGTGCGAAGTCACAAAAATTAAACACACACATCATCGTGCAGGTAATAATATCAGGCATCCGGCGATATAAGTTAGAAAGGTGAAATGAACTATTTTGGTCGCTAAAGGGGCCCCGAGCCGTTGCGGCCTAACACTATCCGAGGCGTGGCGCTCCGGGCCATGAAGCCGCGATTTTTTTAAATACTCATAAAATGACGACACAATGTCCGAAAACGTCCCAACATACCTCAAATTGTCCACGTCACGTTCCCTGTTTGTGGGTGAACAATCCAACGCTTGGCGAATTCTGCTTCACAATGATAGGAAGAGCCGACATCAAAGGATCAAAAAGCGATGTCGCTCTGGACGCTTGGCCGCTGGGAAACCATGGCTTGGGAAGCACGGATTCTCAATGTTGAATTGTTAACCTATCATCTTTAATCGACCAATAAAACTTTGAGATTTAAAATTTTATTCTTGTATTTGAGGAGCATCTCAGCCTGGTTGTACGAGAGCAGCTCGTTTTGTGTTACGTCACTTTCGTTCAATGAAAAAAGTGGGGGGGGGGGGTCGGGGAATCGATATGTTGTCCCCCCCCCACCCTTGACATGTGCCCCCGTCCCCCACCAATCGACGCCCATCGGCATGGGGAATGATGCATGCCGGGAGATAAAGGCATCGTCGGAGACATGAAAGACCCAAATATCAGACATGGTGTATATTTCCTCCACTGATTTTAATAAAGATATCTCCCGCATCATCAAAAAAAAAATTTTCATCGTGATTTACATTATTTGATCGCTGATCCCGAATCCAGGCCGAAGTAACCGGAAATTGCGTATACAGTTGTGAACAAGTTGCAGGTAAAGTCAGAAGCAAATGTAAGAAGAATTCTACGTTCGCTTCTCGTATTTATTTTTTTAGATGAGATCCTGTTCTCGGCGGTGTAGTTGTTGTTGTGAAGGTAATGTTGAGGCAATATTAATTTTTTTTGATGAGTTCCTGTTCTAGGCGGTGTCGTTGTCGTTGTGAAGGTATGTTGAGGTAATATTTATTTTTTCAGATAAGATCCTGTTCTAGGCGGTGTAGTTGTTGTGAAGGTAATGTTGAGGCAATATTAATTTTTTCAGATAAGATCCTGTTCTAGGCGGTGTAGTTATTGTTGTGAAGGTAATGTTGACGTAATATTAATTTTTTTAGATGAGATCCTGTTGAAGGCGGTGTAGTTGTTGCTGTGAAGGTAATGTTGAGGTGATATATTTTTTTCCAGATGAGATCCTGTTCTAGGCGGTGTAGTTGTCGTTGTGAAGGTAATGTTGAGGTAATATATTTTTTTCAGATGAGATCCTGTTCGAGGCGGTGTAGTTGTTGTTGTGAAGGTAATGGTGAGGTAATATGCAGTCGTGTTATCGCAGTTATAGAAATGCAGAAATAATTAATTTGATCTATAGTATACCCAATCACACCTTTATGACTGAAAAATTAACAACAAAACTCGAGAGTAAAGACTCTAGCAGTTTTAAGTCTTCCTAATTTTATAATAAAGATATCTCCCGCATCATCAAAAAATAATTTTTAATCGTGATTTACATTATTTGATCGCTGATCCTGAATCCAGGCCGAAGTTACGGGAAATTGTGTATACAGTTGTGAAAAAGTTATCGGTAAAGTCAGAAGCGAATGCAACAAGAATTCTGCGTTCGCTTCTAGTATTTTTTCTTTTATATGAGATCCTGTTCTCGGCGGTGTAGTTGTCGTTGTGAAGGTAATGTTGAGGAATTTTTTTTTTCAGATGAGATCCTGTTCTTGATGGTGTAGTTGTTGTTGTGAAGGTAATGTTGAGGATTTTTTTTTCAGATGAGATCCTGTTCTGGGCGGTGTAGTTGTTGTTGTGAAGCTAATGTTGAGGTAATATTTATTTTTTCAGATGAGATCCTGTTCTGGGCGGTGTAGTTGTTGTGAAGGTAATGTTGAAGTAATTTTTTTATATGAGATCCTGTTCTAGGCGGTGTAGTTGTCATTGTGTATGGAATGCTGAGGTAATATATATATTTTTTTTTAAGATGAGATTCTGTTCTAGGCGGTGTAGTTGTCATTGTGAAGGTAATGTTGAGGTAATATTAATTTTTTCAGATGAGATCCTGTTCTCGGCGGTGTAGTTGTTGTTGTGACGGTAATGTTGAGTTAATATTTATTTTTTCAGATGAGATCCTGTTCTGGGTGGTGTAGTTGTTGTTGTGAAGGTAATGTTGAGGTACTATTTATTTTTTTAGATGAGGTCCTGTTGAAGGCGGTGTAGTTGTTGTGAAGGTAATGTTGAGGTAATATGCAGTCATGTTATCACGGTTGTAGAAATGCACAAATAATTATTTTGATCTATAGTATACCCAATCACACCTTTATGACGAACAAATTAACAACCAAATGAGAGTAAATACTCCAGCAGTTTTAAGTCGACCTAATTTTATAATAAAGATATCTCCCGCATCATCAAAAAATAATTTTTAATCGTGATTTACATTATTTGATCGCTGATCCCGAATCCAGGCCGAAGTTACGGGAAATTGTGTATACAGTTGTGAAAAAGTTATCGGTAAAGTCAGAAGCGAATGCAACAAGAATTCTGCGTTCGCTTCTAGTATTTTTTCTTTTATATGAGATCCTGTTCTCGGCGGTGTAGTTGTCGTTGTGAAGGTAATGTTGAGGAATTTTTTTTTTCAGATGAGATCCTGTTCTTGATGGTGTAGTTGTTGTGAAGGTAATGTTGAGGATTTTTTTTCAGATGAGATCCTGTTCTGGGCGGTGTAGTTGTTGTGACGGTAATGTTGAGGTAATATTTATTTTTTCAGATGAGATCCTGTTCTGGGCGGTGTAGTTGTTGTGAAGGTAATGTTGAAGTAATTTTTTTTATATGAGATCCTGTTCTAGGCGGTGTAGTTGTCGTTGTGAAGTAATTTTGAGGATTTTTTTTTTTTTAGATGAGATCCTGTTATAGGCGGTATAGTTGTCATTGTGAAGGTAATGTTGAGGAATTTTTTTTTTCAGATGAGATCCTGTTCTCGGTTGTGTAGTTGTTGTTGTGAAGGTAATGTTTCGGTAATATTTATTTTTTCAGATGAGATCCTGTTCTGGGCGGTGTAGTTGTTGTGAAGGTAATGTTGAAGTAATTTTTTTTATATGAGATACTGTTCTCGGCGGTGTAGTTGTCGTTGTGAAGTAATGTTGAGGATTTTTTTTTTCAGATGAGATCCTGTTCTGGGCGGTGTAGTTGTTGTTGTGAAGGTAATGTTGAGGATTTTTTTTTTTCAGATGAGATCCTGTTCTGGGCGGTGTAGTTGTTGTTGTGAATGTAATGTTGAGGTCATGTTAATTTTTTTCAGATGAGATCCTGTTCTAGGCGGTGTAGTTGTTGTTGTGAAGGTAATGTTGAGGTAATTTTTTTTTTTTTATGAGATCCTGTTCTCGGCGGTGTAGTTGTCGTTGTGAAGGTAATGTTGAGGAATTTTTTTTTTCAGATGAGATCCTGTTCTAGGCGGTGTAGTTGTTGTTGTGAAGGTAATGTTGAGGTAATATTTATTTTTTCAGATGAGATCCTGTTCTCGGCGGTGTAGTTGTCGTTGTGAAGGTAAAGGTGAGGTAAGAGGTAAAGTCAGAAGCTAATGTAAGAAGAATTCTACGTTCGCTTCTCGACGTTGCCTATTCCATATTATTGTCTGGTGATCAGCTGCCCAAGTATCAACATCATTTGATAATCATCCTTCATTCAACGTCGGGTTCATTCATGGTATTCAGCTTGTTATTATTATTAACGTTATACATGAATATTATTATGACTGAAACGATACTACTGATTTAAGAAACCGAGGCTACTTTATCTGAAGCAGCCTGAAGATGAAGCCTAAGGTATGAAGCCTAAAGCAGATACATACTGTGTCGTTGGAAGGCCTGTGACGCCTATCGTTTCGATATGTCAAAGGTGCTTCAACCAAGTATTAACTCGTTGGGGGGGGGGTGGTTAGTTACTTATCCAACCAAGATATTCTTGTTTTGTATTTTTAATTAACTTTCTGAAATTTGTAGAATTTATTTTTCATTTGGAAGTTATGGGTTACGATGTGGAAAAAGTCTGATTTAATGCAATTTAATTACAGGTTATAAGGCAACAAAAGGTGAACATTTTGAAAGGGGGTGTACACTTTCTGTAGGCACTGCAGATGATCAGAGGAAGCAAGAGGGGTTTAGATAGAGCAAGAAAGGTCCAATTGCATGTTAAAATTTAAACTCGTCAAAAGAAAATATATTTCAGAGGTATGCCATTTAAGATGATATCACCATGTCAAATTAGCTCTCAATTGGAGAATCTTCAAATGAGCTCACAATTGAAGAATGGTCACAAACATTATTTATGTTTTCCATGGTTTTTTTTGGTGAAGAACAACTTGTGAGAAAGATAGTTAAATTTTGTTTCTTATTCGACACATGTTGAACTCCAATGTATGAGACTTACTGATAGAAAGGTTTAAGAGTCCTAGCTGAACTATTGTTCCAATAAATGTTCGTTTATGTCCTGTTTTTGGAAGAATTTTACCGTGTGAACGTAACATGACTCATGTTTTGTGTCCTTTTCACCCAAAGAGGAGGTGTACAATTTTATGACCACTCTTACCAGGTTTAAACAATCGATTTGCAAAGTTCAACTTCGTTTTCAATTTCAGGTTCCACGCTCTGTGTGCAACGAACTCTGCCAGCCTGGTTCTCGTAAAGTGTCCTATCTCGGAAAGCCCTTCTGCTGTTATGACTGCATTTCATGCATGGATGGGGAGTACTCCAATCATACAGGTAAACAAATAAAAAAGACGGAAAATGTCAAAGCCCTTGTTGTTTTAGTAATTTTGCTATCCGGAGTTAAATGGCTAGCTCATATTTATGTACAACTAAAATGGCCGCTTGTCGACCATTCTTTGATCAGATTGCAAAATATAGTGAGGGGCACATGTCTGCCATCATGTACTATGCTTTCGTCAAGTTTAAACAAAATCGGACCACGCATGTCTGAGAAATTGTTGGGGACATATTTCAGTAACAAAATGGCCACCAGTCGGCCAACATACAGTATGCAAGCCATCATTCATTATCTGTGTGCTAAGTTTCAACAACGTCGGTAAATGCATGTCCGAGAAATGGTTATGGATGTGTTCAACATCGGGTTTTTTACAAATAAAATCGCCACCAGTTCGGCCATCTTGGATCCGATCTCGAAAAAAAAATTACGTGCCAATGTAAGCCATCATTCGTTATCTTTTTGCCAAGTTTGAACAACCTCGGTAAATGCATGTCCGAGAAATGTTTGAGGACGTGTTCAACATTGGGTTTTTAGCTCTTATGCGTGCCTCGACATTGTATCCAAAAAAAATTGAAAGAAATAAAAAACTAAAATGGCCACCAGTCTACCAGTCAGCCATATTTGATAAGATCGCAAAATAAATTTATGTGCAAGTGTATGCCATTATGGATTGTGCTTGCGCCAAGTTTGAACAACATCGGTAAATGCATGTCCGAGAAATGTTTGAGGCCATGTTTGACACTGGGTTTTTTTTTGTTTTTGTTTTTTTTTGGGGGGGGGGAGGTTTTAACAACTAAAATGTCCACCTGCTGGCCATATTGGATCTGATGTAAAGGAAAAAAACTCACATGCATATGTATACCATCATGTGTTGTCTTTGTGCCAAGTATGAATAACATCAGTCCATACATGTCCGAGATATGGTTGCAGACGCACGCACGGACACGAAAATTGACACTAAATCCATAAGCCCCCATTTCTGACCAAGTCCAACGGGGAATAATAAACACATAAATATGTATATAAAGCACGTTAACATTGACATAAGCATGAAAATAAAATAAACAGTATAAACGAGAACGGGCACTCATAGAGCGCATACCTTTGCCACCACTACTTTTTTTGTTCATGGTATGAGTGTGGGGAACTGGTTTCATATGAATGGTCTTATGACACAAACCACATATCTATAATGTCATGACCCCCCCCCCCGACTTTCGGGGGCTACGGACTAAACAACAATCAACTCTCGTCGTTTTGGCGAGTCTTCACTCGCAAGCTCGGTGAATACGTTTCAACAAGAGAAGGTAATCTCGTTTGATGCTGGTTTCATGCAAATCGAATAAGAATTGACTGAGTTGTGCCGAAAACCGCATATTTTTCAAGGGCTTGACCCCCCCCCCCCCGACATTTTACTCCAACCGGTGACATGTGTTATGACGTCATTGTGTCACAAGATTGGGCATTAAATTCTGAACATTTTGGTGCTGGTTCATGTAAAGCGGACAAGAATTGACCGCGTTATGACAAACCACATATTTTTCAAGGTCATGACCCCCCTGACTTTTGACCCCTAACCGGTAACAAGAGTATGCGCGTCATTGTGTCATCTTGCATATCACAAGATGAGGCATTGAATTCTGAACATTTTGGCGTTAGTTGCATGCAAATTGAATAAAAATTGACCGTGTTAGCGTAAAAAGACGATTTTGACCTTTTCGTGACCTTGACCTTTGACCCCAACGATCCTAAAATCTAATCGAATGCTTCCTGGCTAATAACCAATCATCCCACCAAATTTCATGTAATTCGGTTTAATACTTTTTGAGTTATATGAATCACAAGATTACAAATAAATAAATAAATAAATAAATACACGCCGACCAAAACATAACCTTTCGCAGAATGCGAAGGTAATAAATACACGCCGACCAAAACATAACCTTTCGCAGAATGCGAAGGTAATAAACAAAAACATGACTTTTACCTTTTATATGTATGACAACACAGCGAGGTGGGTGATGGAAACATATTACATACTCGCACTATACTCTGCCATAAATACAAACCACAAGATTTAGCTTGGGGTGATGCTATTAGAGGGGGGAGGGGGAGTTGAGTGGGGGAAGGGTAAGCTGGGAAACGTGAGCGAGGGAAGGGTGAGCGTAGAAAGGGTGAGTGGGGAAGGTGATTCGGCAAACGGAAAAGCAGCATTAACTTTATGACGAATATGCCTGCAGCATTTCCACAACACATAAGGGAGAAAGGTAATACTATCCTTAAATCACCATTAATGCCTTGAACCATGATCTACCCTACTAGGGGACCAAAGTATGAGATGACATCATCTTCCGTCTGTCTCATCGGTGTTAAAAACCTGTTCTGTTATTGTGATGTATCGCCCTTCCTCGGGTTTGATGTGAGTGCCGTGTGTGCATGTGCGACACACGGGACCAGTAATGGAGCTGAGTGTTGTGAATAAAGCCTTCGTGAAGTTGAGTGCATCGTGGTCGGTCTGATTGCTTGTACTTCACGACGTCACAAGTGGCGACGAGGTTAAGAAGTATCCGTGTCTCGATGGTGACTGTCAGCATTCTCCATGAATACTCCGATCGAGTGGATTGGGTGCATTTTGTCGAGAGGCTGGACCAGGATTCTGTGGCCCACAACATGGCGGCTGTTGGTGATGCCATCCGTCGTTGTGCTGTGTTGTTGACTTTGTGTGGGCAGAAGGTGTACAGACTCATGAAAAACCTGCTGTCACCATGGTGACCTTTGCACAAGTCATATGAAGAACTCTGAGCTCACTCATCAAGCTACACTTCAAGCCGAAAGCTGGTCTAATAAAATCGAGGAATAAGTTTAATACACACACTTGCCAGGAAAATCAGGACATTTCCCATTTTGTCGCTGATCTGTGCCGTTTAGCAGAACCATGTCAGTTTGGTGTTGTGCATGATGAGATGCTCCAACACTTTTTGGGGTAAATCATGATGTCATCTTATGAAAACTCCTTGCTCAAGAAGATGACCTAGACCTTGGAAAAGCAGTGAAAATTGCACAGGCATGTATGACAACTGGTGAAAACCTGAAGGAGATCTCATCAAAAAGTCAGAACTCTTCAAGTGCAGATACTGTAAATAAGATTGCTCAATCTTCATGCAAGGCTACACCTAAGCCAGTTGTGTGTTCGAAACCTGCTTCATCGGTAGCGAGAGGCCCCAAGAACTTGGGTTGGCATTGTGGTGCAATTCCTATGGCTCACCAGTGCCATTTCAAGTGGTACACATGTAACGGATGTGACAAGATTGGACATTTTCAAAAGAGGTGTTCCCAATCCAGCAGTGGTGATCATACTGGCACCACGATCATGTGGATGTTGGCGAGCATGTTGCTGGAGCTGATTAGTCATCACTGCATGGTGAGGAGTGTGAGATGTATATAATCCATGGCAGCACCGCACCGATAACTGTTGATCTTTAAGTCAATGGCAAGCAGGTGTCAATGGAAGTGGACACAGGCGTGAGTCAGTCAATTATGAGCCAGGAGACATTTGACAAACTTTCGGGCTGTGAGGCTGTGAAGTCCAAATTGAGGCCAATGAAGGCCAAACTTCATACCTACACCAAGGAAATTGTTCTTCGCAGCACAGATGTCACTGTGTCTTATGATCGTGTGACTTATGAACTGCCGATGTGGTTTGTGCCAGGCAATGGCCCTACATTACTTGGTTGGAACTGGCTTGAGAGCATAAAGCTGGACTGGCATGAGATCAAAAAGGTGTCATAAGTGGAGGCTTCCAGTTTTGCTCAAGTACTGGATAAGTTTCTATCTCTGTTTGAGCCAGGAATTGGTTCCTTCATGGGGATGAAAGTTAAGATTCATCTAGACTCGGAAGCAACGTTAATATTCATCTGGACACATCCACTGTAAAGCTAGGTCTGGTCCCCACTTGATGAGGGAAAATATTGAGTGTGAATCTGAGAGACGCCAGAGTGAGGGGTCATCTCTCCTGTTGAGTTCAATGAATGAGCTAGTCCAATTGTTCCTGTCCTAAAAGGTGATGGAGCTGTGAGAATCTGCGGGGACCACAAGGTGACCATAATTCACCACTCCATGCAGGATCAGTATCCACTGCCAAAAGCGGATGACCTGTTTTCGACATTTGCAGGTGGAAAGTCATTCACCAAGTTGGATCTGACATCTACCTACATGACACAAGAGCTGGATGAGGAGTCAAGTAAATTCACGTCTTTCAACACTCACATGGGGCTGTTCATCTACAATTGGTGTTCTTTTGGAATACGTTCCACAGCTTCCATCTCTCAGAGAAATATGGAAAGTCAATAGAAATCTGTGCCAAAAGCTGTTGTGTTCCAGGATGACATATTTATCATGGGCTGCGATACCACAGAACACCTGAGTAACCTGGAAGAAGTCCTGCAACGTTTGGACAAAGTAGGACTCAGACAGAAATGTGAGAAATGTGTATTTATGGTGCCCGAAGCTGTATTCCCAGGCAGAAGAGTCACTGCTGGGATCATGACATGTTATTCCAAAGTCGAAGCAATCAAGAACGCACCCAAACCAGAAAATGTCACAATTGCGTTCCTTTTTGGGTTTGCTCAACCATTTTGGCAGTTTCTTGCCATGGGTGAGCACAGTGTTGGAACCCCTGCATCAGTTACTTTGGAAAGAGAAAACTTGGCTTTGGGGCAAGGCCCAGGATGATGCCTTCAAAGAAGCTAAAGATCTATTGTGTTCTAACAAGTTCCTTGTTCATTATGATCCATGCAAGCATCTTGTATTGTCATGTGATGCCAGTTCCTATTGGGTAGGCTGTGTGTTACAATAAGCCAATGAGTCGGGCAAGTTACAACCTGTTGCATATGCTTCCAGAAGCTTGACGAAAGCTGAAAGAGCCTATGGTATGGTTGATAAAGAAGCATTAGGCTGTGTGTTTGTGGTAACCAAGATGCATCAGTATTTGTTTGATCATAAATTTGAGCTAGAAACTGATCACAAACCACTTACCTTCTTGTTTTCAAAGAACAAGGGAATCGACACCAATGCGTCATCATGTGTTCAGTGGTGGGCCTTGATGCTGTCTGGTTACAATTATACTATTCGTTACAGGCCTGGCACTGGGAATTTGCTGATGCAATAAGTCGACTGCTGGTACCTATCACTGATTGTAGCAATACCCTTCTACCTGCTGACCTCATATTAGCTGTGAATGCATTCGAGAGTGACGATTCTCCAGTCACTGCTGCTCAAGTGAAGTTGTGGTCTAACAAAGATCCTGTGTGATCTGCAGTAAAGTGTTGTGTTATGACTGGCAATTGGTCCCATATACCAGACTCAGAAGAGTACAAACCATATTTACATCGTAGAGATGAGTTATCTGTCCAGTCAGAATGCTTACTTTGGGGCTGACGTGCCATCATGCCAAAGCAGGGAAGAGAGAAGTTGGTTTCTGAACGACATAGTACCCACCCCCTGGTATTGTTACGATGAAAGTTATCGCAAGGTCTCATGTTTGGTGGCCTGATATTGATTCTGAACTTGAATCTTGTGTTCATTGTTGTGATGCATGCATGCAGCTCACTAAGTCACCAGCAAAATCGGCGCTGAATTTTTGGTCGTGGCCTTCCAAACCTTGGTCCAGGATTCATGTTGACTTTGCAGGTCCATTCTTTGGGAAAATATTCCTTGTTTACATTGATGCATTTTCCAAGTAGATTGAGTGCTCTATCATGTCTACCAGCACTTCTGCTGCCACCATTGAGAATTTACGTGTCATGTTCACAACTCACGGTCTACATGATGTGTTGGTAAGCGATAGTGGTTCATGTTTTACATGTCAGGAATTTCAGGAATTCATGAGGTTGAATGATATCAAGCATGTCTGTTCCGCTCTGTTTAAACCTGCTTCTAATGGTCAGGCAGAGGGTGCTGTACAGGTTATCAAGCAAGGCGTGGTACTCAAGGACGTTTGCTTCAAACGCATTTGTCACACGTGTTACTCGGTTATAGATCCATACCACAAACCGTAAATGGAGTGCCTCCAGCCGAATTGCTTATGAAACGAGAATTCAAAACCACACTTTCTTTTGTTCATCCTGACTTTGGTGAAACTGTTGATAACAAGTGTCAGAGTCAGAAATATTGTCATGAACACATGGCTGCATTGCATGATGTTGTTGTGAATGATCCTATTTATCTACTGAACCATGGCCTTGGTGCGAATTGGCTGACAGGTGTTGTTATTTGCAAGGAAAGAACTCGTGTTTTTTGTGTCGAGCTGAAAGATGGGCATACAGTCAGAAAACAGGTGGATCAGATAAAGCTGCATTATATTGAGTTGGAGGATGATGCAAATTCTATGATTCATCCAGTTATTGTTCCATTGTCGGAGAATGCAACTGTTGTTTCCGAGCCTGCATCTGAAGTTGTCAGTAATGCCTCTCCGCCAGAAGTTTCTGCACCTGTACCTGCTGCCAGTCCGGTGCATTTATCCATGTCACCTGAATCTGTACCTGCGTAGGTCTTCCTGTGTGTCTAAACATCCAGACCAATTAGATTTGTAATTAAAGGAGGAGATATTATGATGTATTGCCCTTCCTCAGGTTCAACGTGAGTGCCGTTTGTGCATGCGCGACACACAGGACCAGCAATGGAGCTGAGTGTTGTGAATAAAACCTTTATGAAATTGAGTGCATCGTCGTCGGTCTGATTGTTTGAACTTCACAACATCACAGTTATAAATCCCTTCACCTCGATTTGTTTCTTGAGCTGTGCTTGAGAACGGGTGTTCGAATCCGGGAGTCGGAAATTACGTGTTTGGCAATAAGATTCGAATACGGAGTTGGAAAATGACCATTTGGGAATGAGTTTTGAAGGAAAATTAAGGTTTACGAATGAGGAGGAGTACAATGGGGAAGTTTTTTTACCTGCAATCAATGACCCCGTAATAGTGGCCTGTACAGATGCCACATTGCCTCCTCGAACCAATCTACGTATGTGACAACTCTATCTTTTTGCCCAACGACATAACCTTTCTCTGCCTTTTGGCATAACTAACTTTGTCCATCACTTCACATTTGGGCTCATTAAAAACAGTGAGTGAGAAACGCGACAAGGCTCGTAATGGGAGGTAATCGTTCATGCACAGAACGCGAACGATGACTCATCTCTGGTCAAAAACCACGATTGATCGAAATGAAATCCTGCGATAACGGAATTGGAACACAATTGGTTGCCCACGATTGGTAGAAACCCGGGATCGTATAACCCGTGGCATTGGAGGGCTTACTGTACGTTATTTGATCCAATAATGCTTCGTAATTTTATTTGCAGATATTTCATGTCATCTTATAACTTTGTATTCGGTTTTTGAGATGTGAGGGGGGTCGACAAAATACACTGATAAGCCACCATTTATCCAATAGTTGTAAACTTAACTTGATCATGTGCTAGCTCCCTCACAGTAAAAAAAAAAATGATGTTTTTATTAAGTCAGAGTCGATGGTATTAATATTTGTAGTATTTTCAAGTAATATTGTAATAGTGTTCAAAATGGCATCATTTTTGTTGATTCTACAGTGTGGCCAAGAAATATCTGACATATTTATATTTAATGTAAAAAGGAGCCTTTTCACAGAAAATGACAATATTAGCATATCATGCAAAACTACAGTCTCAGGAGATTTACATCAGTGACCTTGGTCTTGAAAACATTCCCTTTAAGGTGTCCACCATTTTCATATTTGCATTAACTGTGTTTTGCATCACCTTCCTTCAAGTTTCAAGTGGAATACTGGCTATATCCTGTTCAATTTGCCAAAGTAAATCTTGAATGGTCCTTGGTCTCATCTTATACACTATTGATTCAAGGTACCCCCACAAGAAGACATCAGGAGCAGTGAAGTCCAGGCTTTTGGCTGGCCATGGAACATCTCCAAATCTTGAAATGATATGATGTGAGAACAGGCCACTCAGGAGTGAAATTGATGCACGAGCAGGATGGGAAGTTGCCCCATCCTGTTGGAACCGGGTTTGATAATCAAATCCCATGTCTCTTAGTTTTGGAGCTCAAAAATTGCTTATCCTTTATTGATATTGCTCAGGTGTAACTGTAACATTTGCCTCAATGGCATCGGAAAAAAAAGATGTTGCCCTCTGACTCCAGCCCAAGAAATGCCATGCCACACTGTGAAATGTTCACTGTGTTAAGGTCATTGGTGGAACTGCTCAGGATTTTATTCTACCCAAAATCGGGTGTTCTGTTTATTGTCATAAGCTGAGACCTGAAAATGGGCTTCATCTGACATTTGTCTCTCAATAAACCTGTCATCCTCCTCGCTCTTCTGAAGAAATGCTTCACAAAATTCCATCCTGCTTCGTTTGTCAACATCAATCTTCACTAAGTCCTCTCTCCCTCTCTCCCTCTCTCCTCTCTCCTCTCTCCTCTCTCTCTCGCCCCCTGCTGGGTGTTGGTGAGTCGAGTGGAGTGTCATGGCGGCTGTGTGGTCTTGGTGAACTGTGATCTGCCCTGTTTTTGCACCTTTCTCTCTGTCCCCTTTCACATCGTTTTTCACCTCCCTTCCTTTGTTTCCTTCTACGCATCGTTATTTGTGCCCCCACCCTCCCCTCTTCATTGGATCTCGCGCTCCGGCCTTCCCTCGCGCCGTCGTCACCCCACCCCACCCCGCCCATCTGTCCTTGTTATTTCACGGTTTGCCCTTCGGTTCATCTCTTCCCCTTCCCTCCCCATCCCCCTGTTTTCTCCTCGCATACCTTTTCCCCGAGATAGAGAGAGAAAGAGCCCACAGCTTCTTGTGGATAGATTTTAGTTGGCGGCCCATGCCGGGCCTTCAACTGATCGTTTTTTTCCTCACTGTAGCTGTGTTTATTTCCTTTGGAAACCTGTCTCGGCTCGTATTTAATTACTGCACGAGAGCAATCGCCCCTCCTCCCCCTTCCTAAATATGACTTCTTATTCCCGTTATTTGGCTATCCCTGTGTCGTAAGAGGCGACCAGGGTTGCGTCAGGAAGGGCATCCGGCGTAAAAACATGTGCCAAATCACTATGCGGATCATACGGATGATCCGCTGTGGCGACCCCGAACGGGAGCAGCCGAAAGAAGAAGAAGAAGAAGATTCCCGTTATTTGGCATTTGAATCATTAACAAGAAAACATGGCGTCATCTGTGTCGCACCCGACGACGTCAGCGTCGAGGAACTCGTTATCGCTACGGGAAACATAGTCGGTACTGACAAAGTTCGTGCAGCCTCGTGAATGAACAAACGTGTGGTAATCTTCGTGTCTGAGATAGAACTGGTTCACGAAATCGTTTCGACCGGACTATCAACAGATGACGGTCATTTCGTGCTCGTCTCCCCTCTGGACACACCGGCCGTGAAGGTCATTATCTCGAACTCCCCCCCTTTCCTGAAAAATCAGACACTGATCTCCGAATTATCTCGTTATGGTACTGTGGTTTCTCAGATCACCATGTTACCTTTACGTAGCCAGGACGATCGGATGAAGTATGTGATGTCTTTTTGGAGACAAGCTTATGTGGTGCTTCCTCCCTCCAACGCTGAAAGAACCTTGAACATCGTTTTAAAACTCAAAATTGATAATCATGATTACCAAGTCTATGGAACCACTGACACCCTAAAATGTTTCGAATGTGGTAATTTCGGACACTTGAAACTATCTTGCCCAAAGTCAACCTCGTCAAACGATGAAACAAACCTCGTCAACAAGAATACGTCTTCTTCTTCTTCTTCCTCCTCGACTGTGAAGGAAGCGAATCCCGTGTCTGGTAACAACCCCCAGTCCCCTCAGTCCGATCGTCTAAACAGCAAAATGAATGTTTGGGATGGTTTCACCATAGTTTCATCAAGAAAGAGAAAGACTTTACCTGATGGTCATTTAACCCAGAAGAAGGGAGCATTTACAAACGAGGAATCTGTTGGTAATGTTCCTGCAGTTGTGACTGACATCACTCTACAAGGCCTACCCGGAATGTCCCGGACCCCTGTACCTACGACCAACAAGTTCAGCCTACTTGCCGGTGAGGACAGAGACGTCTCCCTGACAGAGACCACTTTACCTGTTACTGCAGTGAAGAAAACTGTTTCACTCGTTAAAAACTCTCCTATTGGAAAGTCCATTGACCGTGATACACAGACCACTAGTGATGATCCTGCTGTCACTTTGGTAAATGTTAACCCTGAATCCTTGTCAGCGGGAAATAGTGAAACATATGTTTACCCAAAATCCTTGTCAGCGGGAAATAGTGAAACAAATGTTAACCCTGTTACTGCTCCCATCTCATCATGTAGTGAAGCTGGAAACGCAGGAAATGTTAAAATGAATGTTTTACGAGAGACCCCCAAAGTACTGTATACCTCCACGCCGTTGGAAGTCGATAACACCGTTACGGTCGAGGGAAGCGATATCGCTACATCCACTGATGGTGTTTCTATTTCATCAACTCCCCTGATTATTTCCATTACTTCACCAGATGTTCCCACAATGGAAGAGCACATGGACCTGGTAACCAGTACAGTTCCGTGTATCAATACTGATGACAGTATCGATATGCAGGACAGTACAAGCTTGTGTGACTCGGAAACTAAAACCGACTCTGACGAATCTGACCTGGAGGAAGCAAACAGGAACAGTCAGGTGGAAACGGTGGAGAGGCTCACTGGTCAAAGTCCTTCCCCCCCCCCCCTGAACAAATAAGACTCTTCTTACAAAATACATATAGGAAACGCAACATAAACCTGACGGAATACTTTCCAGATCTACCGTCCTTCCTTGAGTGTGCTCAGGCTATCGTACGTAAGCCTGACTTATTCGGTTTCCACCAGACACACTGTCACCGCTTAAAAACACTGATTGCCAAGGCGAAAAGGGATCCGAATCAATTATCCCGCTTCTGACCCTATTCTTAGAAACTACGAGTAAGTGCCCGTAAAAAAAAAAAATAATAATAATAATAATAAATAAATAAATAAACCACACAGGCCATTTCTTCGCTCTCACGTGCCCGTTCGTGCGTGACCCGGAAGTTCGATATTATTCGCAATTACGATTATTCGCAATTTATTTTTAATACCCAATTATTCAATTAGCGCCAACGTATTTTACCTTTTCGCAATGTCATGGCAAGGAAAAACAAAAAGAGAAGAGAAGAGAGAGAAAAAAAATTACTTCCTAGTTCAGAGCATACCAGCACACTGATGTTCCCGAAATTTATACACCGTCTAATATGAAAACGATCATAACTTGGGCCATTATGTTTATCTATAAATGCGCATTAGAAATCGAGAAATTATTAGAATACACGAAGTCATCACTCTCCGGAAGCCCGTACGTTGTAACCCGTAATGGGGAACGTGGCTGTGCTTCCCTTCACCATCGGCCACGCCCATGCAACAACGTGTCTTGCCATTGGTTGGTAAATAAATGGCCATAACTTGGGAAGCACTTGTCCGATTAATATCAAACCTTGAAAAGGCACATCCTCAGGTCCCCAGCAATATACCTGGCAAGTTTCAATTAGATCGGACCAGTGGTTGTCGAGAAACAGCGGACACACACACACACAGATTGCTGGAATTATAGATAGATTATTTTCCTCATGGCCAGTTTCAAGATTGGAACAATAAATGTTAATGGTGGTGGGAGTCCGCTCCGCAAGATCCAAATTAAACAGTTGGTAGAGGTCAACAGTCTCGACATAGCTTTGGTACAAGAGACCCATGCTGTCCGATCTTTTCAGGCTCAGTGGCGACAATTTATGGACAAGGAATGTTTCTTTAGTAACAGCTCCTCGTCGAAGGCAGGCATCATGTTTGTCTTTGGGAAACATTTCCATCCATCCTGCCTTAAATTTATGAGTATTATTGATGGACACCTTGCCTCCGTGACCTTCTCTATCAATCAGATCAAGTTTACAATTCTCAATGAGCACGCTCCAAGCAAAAATGACGAGCGGATCTCCTTTTTTGCCGAACTGAGAAAATTCCTGCAAACACTGGATTTGCAGACTTGTCGAATTATTGGTGGCGATTTTAACTGTACTGTTTATGCTTCATTTGACCGGAACGGGCCGGAACCCCAACCATGTACCGCAAAACTTTTTTGCAAACATCATTGCGAAATATAATCTTCATGATATTTGGTGCGTAAGCACCCTTCTGATCGGTCTTATACATGGTGTCGTTGTTTAAACAACCACATCTCACTTGCGAGGCTTGATCGCATCTATGTAAATTCTCATTTATTACATGGAGTTTATAAATCCGATATCATGCCTTCTGGTTTCTCTGACCATTCCCGAGCTCGAGTCTTTATTCAACTCTCTAAACCATGTCCAGGGAGCTCTCACTGGAAATTCAATAACAGTTTACGAGAAAACCTTAACTTCATTCAGGCCTTTGAATCCTTCTGGATTCATCTCCGAGAACAGAAGCTAAGCTGTTCCGTTAACCCGTTGATATGGTGGGATTTAGTAAAAACCCAAATTAAAGGTTTCTGTCAACAGTATTAGTTTTTCTCAACAAGGGCTGGCATGAAGTAAAGAAAATATTACAGTTAGAGATTTTACAACTCCAACGAGTCATCGGACAAAATAATAGTAACATACAAAAAACCTCAACTTATTAAAGGAAATTAAATTATTAAAGGAAATAACCGAGAGGAATGCACGTGGTGCCTGAGTTCGGATGAGGGTGCAACACCTGAATGAGGCAAACGTACCAACCAAGTACTTCTTTTCCTTAGAGAAACGTCTTCCCAGTAAACAGCTTTCTCAGCTGCGATTAGCAGATTCATCCATTACCTTTACACAATCAGAAATCAAACTTTTCGTGAAGGAATACTTTTCGAAAATATATTCAATGGAACAAATAAATCCTGTCAGTGTCGCCTCTATCTCCGTAGGCCTGCCAGTGTTGTGTGAAGATGGGCGTTCCCAACTGGAAAGACCCATCACCTTGGATGAACTTGGCACTGCCCTGCACGGCCTTGCCATTGGGAAAGCACCTGGATTGGATGGACTTACAACCAAATTTTACAAGAAGTTTTGGCACTTCTTGGTTCCAGAACTCATTAAGACCTTGAATGCAAGCTGCCAGCTTGGAGAGCTACCTCGGAGTTGCCGACGAGCTCTTCTTACCCTCATCCCAAAAAAGGGAGACATGCTGAGTATTGAAAATTGGCGACCTATCTCCCTGTTATGTACGGACTATAAGATATTTTCGAAAGCCCTTGCATTGCGACTTACTCCTTATTTATCCTCGTTGTTGAAAGAAGACCAATGTTACTGTGTCCCAAAACATTCCATTTTGACAACATCTCCCTTGTGAGAGACATCATTGAACTGTGCAAGGAAAACCCTAAAGATTTAGGACTTCTTCTCCTTGATCAGGAGAAAGCCTTTGACCGTGTTGACCATCGGTACCTTTTCGAAGTACTTGAGCGGTTTGGACTTGGTTCAACCTTCATCTCTTATATTAAAATACTATCCAATAATATTTATAGTGTGCTTAAGATAAACAATGAACTTGTTGCACCTTTGTCTATTAACAAGGGAATTAGACAAGGTTGCCCTCTTTCTGGGTTGCTTTATGCTCTCTCCATCGAACCCCTACTGGTTTCTTTGCGCTGTAGACTAACAGGGGTTAGTTTGTCCCAGCTTGAACGGCCCATCAAGGTACTGGCATACGCCGATGACGTATGTGTATTCGTACAAGATATCAATGACGTTAACATCGTTCGTTATTGTTTGTCCTTATTTGAAAAGGCTTCTTCAGCCAAAGTAAATTGGAATAAAACGATCGCCCTTTCGCTCAGTCCGTTGTGCTACTTGGCGCCAAGACTTCCTGCTCCACTGTCATGGGCCAATGATGGTGTGAAATACCTTGGAGTGTTCTTAGGTAATAATACCACAGTAGCAAAAAATTGGGCTGGCCTGCTTGAGTTTGTTGAGGGTAAACTGCAAAAATGGAAAGGTCTGATCACACAACTGTCATATCGTGGAAGGGTCTTGGTGATCAACACACTGGTGGCCTCAACCTTATGGCACAGGTTCTTCGTGCTGCATCCTCCAGCAGTGTTGCTTCAACAACTCCAGAAGTGCTTTGTGTCCTTTTTCTGGGACGGAAGACACTGGCTGCGACCTGGGGTCCTCAGTTTACCACTGACTGATGGAGGACAAGGCCTGGTCGACATAAAAAGCCGGCTAATGGCCTTTCGACTCTCGGTTGCTTTTCGCATGCTATACACGCGACCCTCTGCCCCATGGGTCAACGTCGCTCGTCACCTTTTGCAACAGGCTGGGAGGCTAGGCTATGACCACTCTCTTTTCCTGATGGACCTTTCCAAAATTGACACATCCCGCCTCTCTGGTTTCTATCAGAGCATACTAAATGCTTGGCAAGCTCTGATAATAACAAGAGCTACACATTCTTACACGAAACAGATGTTTCTGGAAGAACCTTTGTTCTACAACTCCTTTTTCCATGATATGCCTGCCGATAGGTGTTTTATTCAACGCTTTACCGACAAAGGCGTTAAATCTGTCGCAGATCTTCTCAGCCCAAACAGCAGCTGGATCGGAGCTGATGGTCGGTGTGCAATCCTCTCGAATCGTGGCATGCATATTAGGTAGTGTGCTTTGGACATACACATAGCTTGCACCTGCTTGGGAGCAAGACCACCAAAGCAATGAACATAATGCACATCGAATACCTTCTCTCTCTACCTTTCCTGAACTCGTATGTGCTTTTTCTCTTGCCAGCCCTCTTCCTTGTCCTCCTTTTAACGTAGGCTTCAATAGCCTTCCCAAACAAAAAGACCTTTATTTGGGTTGTGTAAAATTTCTTTCGCAACGGCAAATAACACAGCAGAAGGTTCGATGGAGAGACCTCTTACCTTGTTCTCTCCCTTATTTTCCTAACTGGAAAGGTTTTTATCACCCTCCTGTACTACCACGACATAGTGACCTCCAATGGAGACTAGTACACTGGATCCTTCCTTCTAATCACTTGTTACACCATTTTTCAAATCTGCTTGTAGATGAATGTCCTTTTTGTAAGAAATCTGAAAACCTTTTTCACATCTATGTTGAATGGCAACGGTTGGCACCTTTATTCATTTTACTTCGAAATTGTTTTGTGAGGTTTGGTTTGATTTTTAACACTTGTGTGTTCATCTACGGATTGGATATCCCACACAAAAATTCCAATGCTGTGTTAGCCAATTTCCTGCTTGCTCAGGCAAAGATGGCAGTATACAAGTCAAGGAAAAGAAAACTTGATGGTGTTGGAGTAAATAATGAAGATGCTTTGTTTTTGTTCCAAAACCTTGTAATAAGTCGTGTTAAATTGGATTTTGCTTTTTTTCAGTAAAGGGAAGATTAGCACAGTTCGAATCAAAATGGTGTATAAAATAAGTTATTTGCAAAGTCCGAGAGGAATGTTTATCCTTTTGTGAAATGTTTTGTATATAATCCACCCGATTTATCCTTTCTTTCTTCAGAAATTGTTTCTTGGTTTTCCTTCTTTCTCTGAAATGAAAATGTAACTCTCATTTGGGGGCTTTCTTTTCTGTTTTTATAATAAAAAGATACAAAAGTCTCTCTCTGTCTCTGTCTCTCTCTGTCTCTGTCTCTGTCTCTGTCTCTGTCTCTCTCTCTCTCTCTCTCTCTCTCTCTCTCTCTCTCTCTCTCTCTCTCTCTCTCTCTCTCTCTCTCTCTCTCTCTCTCTCTCTCTCTCTCTCTCTCTCTCTCTCTCTCTCTCTCTCTCTCTCTCTCTCTCTCTCCTTCTCCTTCTCCTTCTCCTTCTTCTCCTTCTCCTTCTCCTTCTCCTTCTCCTTCTCCTTCTCCTTCTCCTTCTCCTTCCCCTTCCCTTCCCTTCCCCTTCCCCTTCCCCTTCCCCTTCCCCTTCCCCTTCCCTTCCCCTTCCCCTTCCCCTTCCTTCCCCTTCCCCTTCCCCTTCCCCTTCCCTTCCCTTCCCCTTCCCCTTCCCCTTCCCCTTCCCCTTCCCCTTCCCCTTCCCTTCCCCTTCCCCTTCCCCTTCCCTTCCCCTTCCCCTTCCCCTTCCCCTTCCCCTTCCCTTCCCCTTCCCCTTCCCCTTCCCCTTCCCCTTCCCCTTCCCTTCCCCTTCCCCTTCCCCCTTCCCCTTCCCCTTCCCCTTCCCTTCCCCTTCCCCTTCCCCTTCCCCTTCCCCTTCCCCTTCCCCTTCCCCTTCCCCTTCCCCTTCCCCTTCCCCTTCCCCTTCCCTTCCCCTTCCCCTTCCCCTTCCCCTTCCCCTTCCCCTTCCCCTTCCCCTTCCCCTTCCCCTTCCCCTTCCCCTTCCCCTTCCCCTTCCCCTTCCCCTTCCCCTTCCCCTTCCCCTTCCCCTTCCCCTTCCCCTTCCCCTTCCCCTTCCCCTTCCCCTTCCCTTCCCCTTCCCCTTCCCCTTCCCCTTCCCCTTCCCCTTCCCCTTCCCCTTCCCCTTCCCCTTCCCCTTCCCCTTCCCCTTCCCCTTCCCCTTCCCCTTCCCTTCCCCTTCCCCTTCCCCTTCCCCTTCCCCTTCCCCTTCCCCTTCCCCTTCCCCTTCCCCTTCCCCTTCCCCTTCCCCTTCCCCTTCCCTTCCCCTTCCCCTTCCCCTTCCCCTTCCCCTTCCCCTTCCCCTTCCCCTTCCCCTTCCCCTTCCCCTTCCCCTTCCCCTTCCCCTTCCCCTTCCCCTTCCCCTTCCCCTTCCCCTTCCCCTTCTCCTTCCCCTTCCCCTTCTCCTTCCCCTTCTCCTTCTCCTTCTCCTTCTCCTTCTCCTTCTCTTTTCCCTCCTCCTTCTTCTCCTCTCTCTCTCTCTCTCTCTCCTCCTCCTCCTCTCTCTCCAGTTCAAAGTGTTTGTCTCTCTCTTTCTCCCTTTTTAAACAACACAAGACTGCAACAATCAAGATGCGATTCAGCCAACACCACAAATGTTAAGCAATTTATATTATTATTTATTCATATTCGAGAATAATAAATATACTGTTCCAAACATCACCTCTGGATAAGTCCAAGAGAGCGGCATGGCCCGAGAGACCACCAACGCTAACTGCATCCCCTAACTTGGGCCGGATCCTCGTGCCCAGAGTTGCTTTACTGTTACAGTGAATCAAGTGTGGTCGATGGGGAATCGTACCTGTGACTACACGGCGATTTGGTAATTTGGCCAAGTGAACCAACGCCCCATGCATTACATGGGCTGCCATTACCATTTGGAACTCGGATCAATTGCCCACTGGAATCGCTCTTCCAACGAACCCCAAGCAGGATAATTTAGGACACATCCAACATTTCAATGAGTTATTACACAGCAAGCAAGGAAATCAAAAGAGCAGAAAGTGATGGGAGGAATGATGAGAAATACAAAGCAGAGAAAATGGTGTTACCTCAGAAAATGGTGAGGAAATCATCCATGAAATTTCAAGAGTTCAAACACGTATAAAGCACATTACACACACATATACATTTTCCCTTACCCTCTACTGATTTTACCCGACCGTGGAGCACTTATGAACAATTGCTTAACAAATAATTACAAAACTGGATCCACGAGAAATGACGCAGAGAAATTGGGTTGAAAAGGAAAGATAATGTAGAGGTTGATAAGAAATAGTTTGAGGAACTTTGTCATGCTCTCAGCACACCTGAGATCACTCCGTTTGGAGTAATCTTGCCCACACTCACTCATCATGCCTCCCCTTACAACAGAGCCCCTGTGATCTGGAGTCCTGGGTCGGAACCTGCCTGGCCGGCTTGTTCCGTGGCCTCAGGACTGCTCGTTCCGTGCAAATATCGGTCGGTTTTGCATTTGTTCAACAGCACTGTCCTCACGATGGTGCTGGAAAGTACTGCGCTTGGAGGCATGTCATGTTGAACGTCCTGCAGAGAAAATTAAAGAGTAAGAAGCGTTGTTCAATGTGAAAGGCGGAAATGTCTCCTGGGGAACAGGCTCTCAAACTGAATGCTCTGGCTGAGGCGATCCCGAAGAGATTTTGTCCCTGCTCTGTGTTTTTTACCCTGGCCCTCCCCTCACTGGTTGCTTGTCATTCACTCTGCCATGCCGTTGTCACATCAGGCGAAGAGGTGGGTGTGCAAAGAAGGGTTGAAACAACCTCCGTTTTCACAACTTCTCTCTCCCTGGTACTGGGACATGTTATTCTTCCTCTCGCTGAGCAATTGAGTTCACGGGTTTGCGAGCAGGCATTGTATCGAACGTGAATGCAGTTAAATGGAAGATATAGAAAGATAGAGATATCGTGGAAAGGGGAAAAGGAACGGGCCTTTATGCTGCTTCCACGCGCAACACATAGCGATCACATGAATATGATTTACCTTCCTCTAAACAGAATACTAAAGAAATGACTGACTGTGTGTGTGTGTGTGTGTGTGTGTGTGTGTGTGTGTGTGTGTGTGTGTGTGTGTGTGTGTGTGTGTGTGTGTGTGTGTGTGTGTGTGTGTGTGTTTCCATTCCCTCGAGGGGTGCACAAAGTTTAACTCCAGGCCACAACTGTCATAAAAAAATTTAACTTCCCTTGTTGAACTTGCTTTCTGACAATATTATTTATCTTATCTTTGAGGTTCTGAGGATTGCATCCGCTGCCCAAAGTTTTCTTGGTCCTCAACATTCCATAATGTGTGTATAAGCATGCCAGAAGAATATTTGGCCTTCACAGATCCTTTGGCTTTGGTCCTTTTAGCTTTTGCTCTACTGGGAATGTTAATAACAATTGTTGTTGGACTTCTGTTATCCATGTCAAAAAATCCCTTCAAAATGAAAGTAGCGCTGGGCCTTGATTCCAAAGTTCTTCTCATGGCCCTACTGGGATGTTTTTTATGGACTATTGCTCTCATTGGACGGCCCACAGATTTTACATGTCAGATTCGTAGGCCAGTGGCCTGTTTACTCCTTTTACTTACAATCATTCCATTATCCTTACCATTGGCAGGTAAGATTGTGTATTAGAAATTAACTTTACTTTTCATATAACAAGTGTTTCAATAAATGCTTTATTCCCTTAAATATAAGAATAAATCCGCATTATTAATTTATAAGTGAATACCTTTTTTTCGTTCTTCCATGAGATACTTTATATACAAAAAATAACCATTGACTCAGTTACTGCTGAAAAAGAAATTTTGCTTGTTTTGTTTTCATAATGATAGCTTTTTACATGTAGCTCATGTTTATGCAAAAAATGAGGTGGCAGAGGTTTCTGGTTAATGCATTGACAGTGAAGCAGTCAGACAACACAAGGATGCAGCAAGTAGACAAACAAGCCAGAGAAGAAAAGAAAATATGAAGGAAACATAACAACCTGCAAGTGGCTGAGGGAGAGATAGGATGCTTAATGAGGATACAAATTGTCAAAAGGTGGAGATATAACATGAGGAAGGGAAATCCCCACCTCACGACAGGACAGCGCTCTACACCAAAGCTAAAAGCTAAAATGGTAAATGCATGATCAAGGACCAACAGCTACTTGGCAAACCTGGTCAAGGACCAACAGCTACTTGGCTCCAGACGAATTGTAGAAGATTAAATGACCAGAGCTCGAGCTTTGAGATGAAGGAAATCATCGTCCTTTGTAAAGCTTGTTCTGCACATGAAGCATGGGGGACTGGTGGTAAAGGAGAAAGATTCATGACCCAATTGAAACAAACAAAGCTGGCAGCCAAGGCCAAAAGAGTTCCACTAAAAATATTCACTGCAGTAGCTTCAATGCTCCAGAGATACTTGATCCAGGAAAGAATAAAGAAAATAACTGACAAAGCCAGACAGTAAGCAATTGAAGACATAAGTTAGATCACCCAAGAAGAGTGAATCAGTATCAAAAATAAATTTTTGACAAAGAAGGAAAAATGGATGTTACTATGGGCAATGGAATATGCCAGATGGAAAGGCATGAGGAAAGAAAGTACAAACGCCTGGGAACCGATATTCCGAAGACTATGTCATGCCCTGACAAAGGTAATTTTAATAGGACAGCACTAAACTCAAAGAAAAACAATATCCTCAAATAGAAAATATTCACAGACGAGGAACTAAGAGTAAGAGATGAACAAACTGAAGAGGCAATTAGAGATGACTGAACACCTATAAATGGCAAACTACCATCAATGCCACAATGGAATGATGGGACATATGTTTGGGATGACATTCCCAAATTACGAACTCCCAAAGAAAAGGAACAACCAACAGAACTTCCTGGGGTTACACAGAAAATACAAGAGAGGAAAACAGAAACAAATGAGATCTCGTATTTAATCACAACAGAAACAGAAATTGGGCAACAGATTGTAGAATTTAATCAAGAAACAAAACTGAAAACTCCACAATAGAACCAGAGAATTATGAAAGGAAGAAATTCTGCAGCAGCACACCCAGAGAAAGATCAACTTGAAGTTACTAACTCAAATCAAATCGCACCTTTGCAAACAAAACAAGTAATAGCAACAAGGATAGATTACAATGAGGAGGAAAATAATGTATAACATATGAAGAAGAGGAAGAGGAGGTTGACAATGAACAGCATAGGCTGGAGGATGAGTTGGCAACTAAATGGAGGAAATCAAATTTATGTCACCCAAGCAAAGATGACATCTTCACCGAATACACAACAATACACAGTTGAAGATACAAGTGAGGAGGATATATGAAGCAGTCATTAAAATGCTCCCAAATTCACCTCATTGATGAGAAATTAATGATGTGTTTTATAGCAGCACTGCATGTTCAAGACAAAATAACTGATAAACAACAACACAAAAAATATAGATCTGATAATCTGACCAGAAACAAAACACCACCATGGAAACAGAGACTTGAGAAGCAGAGAGACCGACTGAGGGTGGAAACGGGACAAATATTGTTATGGATTTGGAAACCATCTGCACACAGACAGTCAGAGTCCCCGCAGTTGTTATTTCAATAAGTATGTGTTTATAGTTAGAATCCTTCCTTCTGTCTAATGGGAATTACATGTGTGCGCTCAGAGTTATTTTTTAGCTAGGTTTTTCCTCATCAACAACAACTACTACTACATCCACTACAACAACGCCACCGTCCCACACTCGACCGGTCGCCATTGCCCACGTGTTTTTGGCTGAAGGCGTGGGCAGAGCCTCCAATGCCTCAGATCGAGGCTCCGTCCAAAGGAAGGTCATGGACCGTTTCCTTCAGCCAATGAGCGAAGGGCGAGCATGACACGCATGCCCCAGCCAATCGGGAGGTGACCACAAGTCGTCTGACAACCCCTTATCCAATCAGGAGGCGAGTGGGAGGAGAAGAGACCGCTCCCACCTCCAAAGAGTGGAGTGGTTGTCTGGACCAGTGTTGGGCAGACAAGGGTGTGTTCTGCAGGATCGTGGCGATTGCGTTCTGCAGGATCGTGGTGATTGTGGTCTGTGGTCTTGGTGGTGACTGCGGCTTGGTCTGGGTCATGGGTTTGAGTCCCACCATGGTGTTTTGCGTTGGAGCGCTCGAGCTGGGATCCCCGTTCCCATCCACGGACTCCAAGCTCCACTAGTGTGGGTCCGGTGAAACGGCATGAGGCGGGGAGGTACCCAGCTCTACCGAAAATAGACCCACGAGGTCCATTTCGTGTGTGTGTGTGTGTGTGTGTGTGTGTGTGTGTGTGTGTGTGTGTGTGTGTGTGTGTGTGTGTGTGTGTGTGTGTGTGTGTGTGTGTGTGTGTGTGTGTGTGTGTGTGTGTGTCACCGTCCTGTAAGTAGAATTGTTAAGTGCTTTTTCCTTGCTCATTGTACATTGCCTGCAACACTGCTCTGTGTGCTCCCTCCCCAATTATTATTATAAAATAACCCCCCATGTTAAATGTACCAGATCCTTTTCTGTGCTTTCCTCCATTGGCCTAACATGGTGCGTGTTGTGAATTGGTAGGGCCGTCCATGCTGCAAATTGTTAATTTGGTCTGGCGTGGCTCTGGTAACTCCGCTCGGTTACGCTAGATTCGAGTCGGTACCTGCGACTATGTCCGGACAGAGTCGGCCGAGGGTGTGGTTTTCCCAGGTAGTTGGACGACGTGGGTACTTTGCTATATTGAAATTAGGCAATTAACCCTACCCCACGCCGTCAAAGTATTGGCAACCACCATCCGCTAAGGGATCCGTGACATTCGGACTTATCCGAGAGTCACGACTGAAATTCCGGGTGTTCGGTGGGAGACGACTCCACTGCTCCACCGAGTTCTCGTTTATCGCCACCGACCCCTCCCCCCTGGCCCACAACAATATAACAATTCAAGAGAGGAAACAGAAGTCCAAAACTCATGAAAAGAATCGGACAAATAAAAAATAAATACAACTTGGAAAACTAGAACGGGCACTCGGTAGAGCGCATACCTTCACCGCCGCAACTTTTTTCTGGGCACATTTGAAAAATGTCATTTTAAAACGTCCATGACGTCACAACCGTCAGTCCGATTGATGTCAAATTTGGTGTGTAACCTCCTTGAAGGCAGTCCAACAAAATGGAATGACAAACACTGAAAAATTAAAAAGTTGAAAAATGACGTCATCTTTTGACGTCATTTTGATGCACTTCCGGGGATGTCACGTCCAATCAGGGACTACCATTCTGAAAGCTCGTAGTTCACTGAACGTTTTAACGTTGGTTTCATGTCAATAGCTCTATTAGATCTGAAGCTATGCCTACAAGTATATTTTGACCTTGAGTGTGACCTTGACCTTGACTACAGAGTTAATTGGCAAAACCTGTACATCAATAAACAGATATTTTGGGACTGATCCTAATGCCTGGATTTGGGAGACTTTGCTTTATAAATTATATAGATATTTGAATGTAAAATATCAGGACATTTAGCCACAATTGAAAAACGTCATGTTCAAACTTCAATGACGTCATAACTGTGTCAGTCCGATCAAAGTCAAATTTGGTGTGTGACGTCCTTAAGTTAAGTCCTACAAAACTGATGAGATCAAAAATTGAAAATTTACGTCATCTTGTGACGTCATTTAGACGCACTTCCGATGATGTTACGTCAAATCCGACACTACATATCCGAAAGGTATCTCATCATGGAACAATATGGCGGTGGTTGCATGTCGATAGCTGTATTATGAAGGAAGTTATGCTCAAAAGAGTGTTTTTGACCTTTTCATGACCTTGACCTTTGACCCGATCGCTCCCAAAATCTAATCAAATCGTCCTTGGATACTCACGAATCATCCCACCAAATTTCATGCAATTCGGTTTAATACTTTCTGAGTTAGGCGAATAAGAAAACAAACACACATATTCACAAATAAATAAATACACAGCGACCAAAACATAACCTTTCACAGAATGCGAAGGTAACAATGGACTTGACCTATTTGCTTCCCATCATAAACTCCAAATACAACAGATAGCAGGGAAATAAAAAATGATGATGAGGCCAACAATAGAAGAAATCAACATCAACAGTTTGAAAACAACCAAAAAAAGTTCGACTGATAGCTCGGGAAACAGAAACAAAATGTGACAACTCTTCTAAAAAAAGGAGACCTCCAAAAATTTTGGAAAGGTAAATTTGAAGATGAAAAACCTCGTAAAAAAAAAACAAAAAAAAAACAACCATGGCTGACCTCGTATTCCCACACTGCAATCGTGACCTGAGCATGTCTATCCCCCTTCTCTCCCAAAGTGGCCATGTCTGCAGTTCCCTTTCTCATGCTTGTCGGCCCTCCCCTCCATTCACCCTGCCAAATGTCTAGCCCTCCCCTGTGTTTTACTGTCCAAGATAGTATAAAGAGGATTGCTATGTGCATTTTGAGCGAGAAAGAGGATCGTGTTTGATATTGCTTCTCTCATATATCCTTCTTTCCCATGTCCATGTTTGTTGTTATTTGTATTTGATGTGGCTGATGTGGGAAAGAGAAGAACTGAATTTCTTCTTCAATTTGGCGACCGTGACAGGATGCAATTTGCCTTGGTGAATCGAGATCAGTGGCATGGAGTTGGAGAAGAGGGAAACAAAAGTGAGCTTACCATTAAGGTAAGGGATTTCTTCCCTGAGCGGGAGTATAGGTGTGTTTGCCCTCCCTCCCTGCATGTCTTGTTTCTCGACCAGTTAGTAAACTTTCTTCCGAATTGCACAAAGGAGTCTGAGCCATTTGCTGTGCTTGGGGTTGTTGAAAAGATTCTGTTTCCGGTTGCTGTCCTGGTTGTCCAAGAGTTGGTATGTTTCAAGGTTGGCCACCTGTCCTGATCAAACAGCCATTACTTCAAGGTTGGCTTCCTGTACTGATCAAACAAAGAGCCATTTTGTGCACCCCCTTTTGAGGTCTCAGTGCTACACTCAAAATAATGTGGTGTCCTTACCAAAAGTAGAGGCATAATTTGGTCTCTACCTGAAGTCGGGATATTTATTGAAATTCGGTATCTCTACCTGAAGTAGGGATATATTGTAATGTTCCTGTTCCACCTGAAGCTGGAACATGAACTGGCTCATCTAACCTGAAGTTAGATAAATTGACGAAAGTAAAGGGTTAAATTGTGGGTTTATTGTTATCTCCACCTGAGATGGAGGGATAAATTGACTAAATTTATTGTTTTCCAACCAGCAGTTGGAATTGACAGAATTCTGGGTTTATTTTCACCTGAATGTTAGAAGGATAGGGCTCTTGTGAATTGTGTATTTGTACAGAATTTGTATGACAGAAATTTGTATGTATAGAATCATTGAGTGTTGTATGTGCAATGAATTGCATTGATTGGCATGTCATACTAAGTGCTGTATTACTTGAGTTATTATATTAAGTAAGCGAGTGTTGATTTAGTTTGTGTACGATATAGCAGTGTTTCAATTTGTGTATTGTGAACTGTGAAACTTATGGGAATGAATATGCATGAAGAGTGGAGATGAGGATTGGTCGTCACTGTGCACTGTGAAGACTCTGAATGAAAAGAGACGTGCTAATCTCTTTATCAGAGGAGTACGATAACTTCAGATTCCTCACACTCCGTTGTAGCTTTGGTGTGTAAACAACTGCTGCGAGGCCACAAATTCTGCTGGGGCTGGATTTCTGGGTCACATCTCGAGTCCTCTTCACCTCCTTCAATGCAGTGTCATCTGCAACTCAATGTTGGGCCCAAACTTGTACCTGCCAGGATCTACCTTCACTGCAGCTCAAGGAGAGCCTACATTGTGTTTCCTGTTGGGTACTGCTCTATCTACACCCTGATCCTCTCCTCTTCTGGTAGCACACCTTCACAATTTGTGGCCGCTGCTGATGAACAGGCCATAAACTAGGGAGAAATTCTCTCATGAACCCGTCTGGGGCACGATCAAGATGGCCATTGTCCAGCATTCTTCTCCTATGAGTGCTCTTTGCCATTAATATGGGTGAACTTGTGAAACGCATGTCTTTTCTCCATTTGGAATGGGGTATGGTGATCACATGTAAAATAGTTTTGTAAGTTTGTCCAAATAGGACAAAAGGCGGGGATGAGGAAGAAATAATATTCATGTGTTCTTAATTATATTCACTTGCTGCTTTTAGTTGTTTTAACTTGCTTCTACTGCTTTTAACAGTTTCATCTGAAACCCAAACAAAGCCTTTCAACCAGACATCCTTCTCAGGAACAAAAAGGAAAAGACAGCATTGCTGATTGAGATATCAGTAACTCATGATTTTAGCTTAAATAATGCAGATATCAAGAAAATGACCAAATACCAGGACCTCAAAAATGAGATAAAGAGATCTTGGAAATGGAAGAGCATCAAAATTGCACCAGTGATAATTGGAGCAACATGAATTATAAAAAAGAACCTCGCTGAGATTTTGAAAACCATCCCTGGGAATATTACCACAAATGAGCTACAATTGGAGGCAGTGGGTGAACTATCAGTGACTATCCTGAAAAGAGCCCTTGGAACAAAACTCTTGAAAACAACAAAGTTGAACAGCTTGGTCCATGAACTGTGATCCTTTACCGAAGTGGAGGCAGATACTTTGAGTCCTGGGAGGATTTTGTTTCATCTTCTCAAACCCGCAAATGGAGATGACAACCAATGACGCACACTCACACACCCAAACTTTCTTCTCCCCCCCCCCCCCGCCTGTGAATTACATAGTGAGGGACTAAACAAACACATCCATACACGTACACACACAAACTCTCTTTTATAATTTTTTTCCCCATGGATTAACACTGTATAGTGTATATAGCATGAGATAGAGCAGGTGAGATAGAACTACGTACGTCATACCTCGTCATTCACATCACCTTATCACATTGTTAACTTGACACTGCCACGTTGTAAAAAGACGTTTAAGCCCTTCACTTAGTCGAATATGGAGAGGGAGGGATGTTCTTCTTTTTAAGTTTTATGGCGGTTTCAGTGCCGCGAGGCTCCATAAACGCCATCTCAACGATAGAGCCTTCACTTAAGTCATCATACTTTATGGATTTCTCACTCTTTTAAAAATCTCAGAACCACCTTGCAGTCAGGAATGCTTCTGGTTCAAATGGCTAAAAATGTTCGACAGAGCCGACACGACAATCCCCACTTCTTTAACACTTTGAAATAGATGCAGTCTGGGTCCGTCATATAGAGGGAATTTTTAAGAACAGATGGCTCAAACCAAGCAGCTAGTAGAGCACTCACCAAGTGCCCTAAGCACTCAGGCAAGCACTCCAATGAAACAATTGAAGCCAGCACTGTATTGCCACGGCTTATAAATATCGATTGATGAGGAACGACTGGCTTGGCAGGTGACTCGTGACTCGTAGATATGAAGTGACATATCTACGTAACAATGTATACAGTGACTCGTAGATATGAAGCTCAATGATCAGCGAAGTATACAGGAATTCATAGGTATGCAACTCAATCGTACAGACACCATTACGACCTGTTGTAAGGCAGGGCATATTTAGTCAGCTGAATTAAAATGGTGGCTAAGAACCCTGCAAGGTGATGTTGGGCTGAACAAGGATAAGCCTTTCATGAAGTTAATTATCGTTAGTTAACTTCAAAAGGGGTGTTAAACTTGACCGAAATACACATTTATCATCAATGCACTCCTTTGGAGTGCCTTTAGTATGCATGCAAAGTTTTGGGCTGCTAGGTTTCATGATTTTGGAATTATGGAGAACACACACACACACACACAAACACGCATCTCGTTTTTTCACACGCAACTGTTGCTAAAAATTCCATCACACACACAAACACGCATCTCGTTTTTTCACACGCAACTGTTGCTAAAAATTCCATCACACACACACACAAAAACAAGCGCATACACACACAAAAATAAATAATTATATATAAATAAAAATAAATAAATAAAATTAAAAACAAACACAAATATACACACACAAACACACATACCCAAACACACAAACAAACACACACAAACAAAAACAAAGAAACACATATACACACACAAAAGCACACACACTTTCCCGACATGATGGATCATCAGCTGGGCACCGTTCTTCCTCGAGGTTTTGATCCTTTCAGGCTTGAACCTATCCAAATGGTGGATCCACAACCTTGGGAACAGATCCACACCAGGAGATCCACAACCTCAGTTGTGTCCAGGCAGTCAGTCAGTAATTATTTAATTTTTGTTTATTTGTGAAAAGCATGGGTTGACTGACTGCCTGGACACAACTGAGGTTGTGGATCTCCTGATGTGGATCTTTTACCAAGGTGTGTGTGTGTGTGTGCGTGCGTGCGTGCGTGCGTGCGTGCGTGCGTGCGTGCGTGTTGAAGAAACAGTACAGTGGATTTTCCATGAAAAGATAATCACAAATCAGCAGGAGAAGCCTCACCAAAAGAAATATCAATTATCACATACATCTCGTTTTTTCACACACAACTGTTACTAACAATTCGATCACACATATAAAAATATATAATTATAAATAAATAAAAATATAAACACAAACGCACAAAAAAAACCATCCACACACACACACAGACATTAATTATTTTAGAAACACATAAAGTGTGTCCACATAGTCCTTGTGCAACTTTGAACTTTTATAACTTTCGACATACACTTGACAGAAACAAACTAAATGACATGTGAAAGCACAATTCATCAAGTGTTGTTAAGGTTCATGTCGTTATTAATGTTGTTGGTTTTGCTGTTTTTAAATTGACAATTGCCCTGGGTTTCTTGATAAGTTGACATTTTCTAATGAAGCAGCTTCGACATTCGTGGTGAAGCCAACCACCACACTTAACCACATTTGCGGGACAGAAAAACCTCAGGAAGTCTTTCAACATTAAAGAGACTCACCAAAAATCAATGTCTGGTGTTCTCGTAGCGAGTCACGCATTATTGGTCCTTTCTTCTTTTTTTTCACCAATGCTGAGGGAAAAGGATCTGTGTACATCAAACTGATTTCCATATTTTTAGTGTTAAAATACAGTGCATTAAACTTATTGGTTTCTTTCATTTGCAGAGAGAACTCAGCAGAACAACTATTCACACAAATTTAAACTGTTGAATCACTGGACTGTATTGTTTTTATCGTTGGGACCACAAATCACTCTCAGCCTGACATGGATCTTTGTGGGACAGACCCATGTAAATCTGGACACTCAAGCTCATCCTGGCATCATCATAGTGGAGTGTGGTGGAGACTCTCCTGCCTGGGCTGTCTGTACTATCATCTTTCTCGGAGTGATGGCTGCCATTTGCCTTGGATTAGCATCAAAGGCTCAGAAATTGCCTTCAGCCAAGAATGAAGCCAAGTTCATCACCTTCAGCATGCTCACATTTTTCCTCATCGGTCTGGCTTTTATACCTGCTAACAACAGCACACAGGGGAAATTCAAGATTGCAACTGAAATATTTGCTCTAATTTCTTTTGTATATTGCTTATTGGGATGTATCTTCATACCTAAGTGTTACACTATGTTTTTTAAAATGAAATAAAAAATATCTCAATGTGTGCACAATCAATTTATTCCTAAGAAGGAAAGCATATCAATTGATAATAATTTTTACACAAAACTTCAAAGTTTTGTGTGCAAAACACAAAGCTTATATGCCAAGCCTTGCTTGTCTTTGACATTCACTTTGGAGAGGAAAATAATAACGACTTTTATACAAGGATCCTCAGTCGGGGAATTTTGTTGGTTCTGGGACTATTCAATTTCACCCATTGACTTTAATATTAACTCGGGGAAAAACTATTTGACCCTAGCAATAAAAGGAGTGAATTTCTTTCTCACAAACAGATCTCCTCCGGCCCTAACTTCTCTCTCTCTCATCCCCTACCTCTTCTACTCATCCTGTACCAGCTTCTCCGTATTAAATTGTTTCTGGGACCAAGCTCTTCCATGAGCCTCTACTATGCATCAGACTTATTTTTTTCTATTTTGCCACCCCTCACCCCTGACCACCCACCCTCCACCCTCTTTCTCTTACCTATTTATACCCCAATTTGAACAGAGATTCCTTCCCTTTATATACCTACCTTTCGATAAACTCTGGAAGAGTATATACAGTGAAAAAAGAACCTGTTTACCCTCCCTCCTTTGCAGTTTATGTCTTTTGTGAAAAATAACTCCTGAAACACATTCCTTGACATTTCCTTGTGGAGTTGACATTCCTGCAAAACAAACTTTAAAAAAAGGCATCTAAAGCCATGTTAGCCGAGTGATGCTGAGGATACAGAGTATCAGCTGACACTGAATTAGGCAGTGGGTGGTTCTGTTTTATTTATTTTTTCAGACTGCAACTGAGCTGGTTTGCCAATTTAGTGTTTATAGTTATCATCCCAGCTTCAACAGAAAGATTTTGTTGAGAGATTCTGTGGCTTATTACATTTTGGTTGGAAAACGTGTGCGTAAATCCTGAAGAGGTACTCGGTGTGCTTGCCTTCCCTCCCACCTAGCAGCACGTGGAGGTCAAAAAGTACGAGGACTGTGCCAACATTCTTCTGGAAAGATCAATGCCCCTCCCCACTCTCAACTCACTTTAAAGCGTGGAGGTCAAGGTTTGGCAAACCCTCATTGACTCATCATAACTGCTGTGATGTTGCTTTACGAAGAAATTCCAACTGAGAGGTAAGTCGACATGCTTGCCCCGGTCCATCTACAATACTGGTCTGTTTGTCATTGTATCTCAAAATGATTAACTATTATTTTCCCCCCTAGTTTTGACATTCCAGTCTCTCCAATGACATTTTAGATGAGTTTTCCATTGAGGATGACTCACTTTTGAGGGACAATTATGGCTTTGAATCAAAACATGATCTTCTTTCTACTGATGTATATTTCGAACTGAATTGAGTGAATTCAGCCATCAAACATCTCGAGGTAAAGTTTCATTTATTTTAAAATGAAATGCTATACAAACAACTCTGTTGTATGAGGATGAAGTAATGTATATCCTCATTTTCACAGGATGCCCTTGCAGAATTGTTTACGAAAATGTTCTTCGTAAAACTCGGAGTGAGTTCATGAATTTTGTTGAAGACTTTTTGAACGACCTTGATGCAGAAACTGACATGTTTTCCCCATCCATGTCTGAGTTTTTGCCCCCACTTGAAGAACTGCCATCCGACAGGTGCGACCTATTGGTCATATTCAAAACTATCATGTGGTGCGGGGATATTAAATGATGAATATTAATATTGCCATTAATATTCATTCTGGCTTTGGAAAGAATTCTGTTCATAAAAGCAGGTTGTGTGTATTTCCAGGTTGAGAAAGACATTCAAACAGGCTTCAGTTTGCCTTGTGATTAAAGATTCCCTCTGTTTGAAAATGAAATAATTTTAAACTTGTATGCTGAGATAGATTTAATAAATAGAGCTTCAAAATTCTGGGGCGGAGAGATTTGTCCGTAGCCACCAAGGACTCTGGCAGACACAGCACAACTTGCCTTTGATTGTCTTTTCTATACTAGAAGCACCCGCTCCCTACGGGAGCCGTCAAGGGGGTCGTGCTGTTATATTTATGCCTATTTTACCCCACTGTTTTGTCCTTCCCACTCTTGCCCCTCTTGTCTCATGCCCCCACCCTTGCTGTGTGTTGTGTGTTAGCTCTCATACGAGCCCCGACAAGGTATACAAAAAAAAGAAGAAAAAAAAAGAAGAAGAATGTCTCCCTCTGTGAAGATGAGAGAAACCAAACAGATCTAGATAGCTTCCACAACAATCATCAAATATAATTAGGTTCTTTTTTGATTTATCCAAATCTTGGATTGAAGGTACAACATCCGTATTATCAAAATATTACAAAATACTGAAGGAGTACTTTTCTTTTCACATTTTTGAGTATAACAAAATAGTTTTATTGTATGTTCAATGTTGTAATCATTTAGTTTGCTTTGAAATTGGAATAAACTGATAATTTCTTCTGTTTTGAAGGCCCGCATGAAAACTTTGTGAGAGCAATTGATACTTGGGTTGAAAACCTAACTTTGTGAAAATTATTAACTTCTTCTCATTCAAAAATGATTGGAGTAAGGAGCATCTTTAAGAGTAAACAAATTTTTCCACATCCGTTTGAACCAAGTATTGGACATCTCAATGAATTTGATATATTTTGTGGTTTTTAAATTTAATCTTACTTTCCCAGACAGGCAAAAAAAAATCATTTATTTATATATTTGTAAAATAAATCATCTCCTTTATAAGTTTTATTTGAAACTCTATAGTTTATCTGAACTTCGGGTTTGATTTCTAAATAATCCATTATTTTTTTATATAATATCTTTTGTTGATGTTATCTTTAAAATGACAGTCATGAATAATCTTCTTCTTCTTTTGGCTGCTCCCATTTGGGGTCTCCACAGCGGATCATCCGTATGATCCGCATAGTGATTTGGCACATGTTTTATGCCGGATGCCCTTCCTGATGCAACCCTGGTCGCCTCTTATGACACAGGGATCTGGTACACCTATTTTAACCGGGGTATACACCGCCCAGTATACTGGTACTCATTTCACCGACCTCGGAAGGATGACAGGCTGAGTCAACCCCCTGGTGTATTAATTCAGTAGCCCAACGAGGCTTGAACTCAGGACCTTTTGGATCCCAAGCCGCTGCCCTAACCACTGCGCCAACACCAGGCTTCACAGTCATGAATAATATACATATCATTAATCTGTGGAACATCAACCAAATTTTATCAATCTCTGAACAACCTTTTAAAGTAAGTCATTTTGTGTGTAATTTTGAAATAATTATGATCCTTTATATATTTTTGGAGGTGAGTTATGAGAATACAATCACAGAATATACACTGTTTATAAGCTTCTAACTCTGTTATCCCTTCTGTGAGAACATTGGACAACTCACAAATTGATCTGACTCAGCAGAGTCTCCTTTGAGTTCCTCAAAACAAAGTTTCGGGATCTTGTATATCACTTGGATTTAGCATATTGTTAATTTGTATGGTATGTTCTCTTTTAAAATAATTTCATCCTCTAATAAATCATATTTTCGAATAAGCTTATTTATATGCTTCACGATCTCCATCATCATTATTTATATCATCAGGGTATTCACTATTATCAGCATCATCATCATCTATAAATCCACCTTCATAACTAACATTTGAACACAAGCTGTCGTATCAAAGCTGTCTTCTGGACCAAGTTCCTCACCAGCAAATCCATTAAAATATTCAGATGTGTAATGGTTCATTGATTTGGGGAAAAACTTGTTTTATAAATTCTGTATTCACACTTGTATCCAGATGGTAAAGTATTAATTCCATTTTCCAGTATGTATCTCATCATCAAATGCTCCCAATGATTTCTTATTTCTTTATTCTGAATATTTCTGATGCTTATAACTTCTAATACTATGCATCTTCCTGTACTCTTCTTTATTTAAAACTAAACAATCATTATTATGCTTTAAATATATAGTGCCTTTGATTACATTCTTTGAAGAATCACTTAAAAAAATTATAGTAGTCAGATCCGGATACAGATCTTCACCAAAAATCTCAATAGTTCGTCTTTGTCACAAACTGAAACTGTCCACAAAATTTCATCCGGATCTGTCCACAACTTTTTGAGATATCCTGTATAAAAACAAACAAAATACAGAAAGGTGTCAAAACATAACCTCCTTCAAGGCCCTGTTACACCTTGACGTTTTAGCCAGCGTATGCCGACATATGAAAAATTTGTCTAAAACGCTGGCGTATGTCGAATACGTTATGGGTAAGTTTGGTATACGTTAAGAGCACGCTGAAGCATGCTGGCATACATTGTAGTACGCCGAGCTCATCGACAAATTTTAAGCATGCTCAAAATTTTTCGACATATGCCAGCGTATAACTCACACGTTCCGCATACGCTGGCCATAAGTTGTAGACATGTTCAGTAAGTTCTGTGGTCATCCAGAAGACGTCAATCAAATACGTCTACATATGTCAATATGCGTTGGAGATACGTTACACATAGGTTCAAAGCACGTTACTCATAGGTTCGAAATAAGTTTCGGGTACGCTAAACATGATCTTGACGTGTTTCGGCTTATGAGTAACTTACAAGTAACGTGTCAACGATCGCATAAGGTGCCTTCAACTTATGGTCAGCGTATGCGGAATGTGTGCTTCATACACTGGCATACGTCAAAAAATTTTGACCATGCTTAAAATTTGTCGACGAGCTCAGCGTACTACGACGTATGCCAGCGTGCTTCAGCATGCTCTTAACATATACGAAAACTTACTCATAACGTATTGGACGTGTGCCAGCGTATTCGGCAAATTTTTCATACGTTGGCTTACGCTGGCTAAAACGTCAAGGTGTGACAGGGCATGATGGTGATGTTGACACTTCGATGTCTAGTGCGGTTATGATTTATATCATTGAGTGGCAGCCTATTAATAGCCTACGACACGTGATCGTCTGCGATACGCTGCCGCGTTATGCATAAGTTAGACTATCGTTGGGCATAAGTTGTGAACGCCGACAACACGCTAAGCATTCGTTGGTATAAGTTATCGGTCATTGAAACGTTCTGTGTACCTTACTTATACGTTATGCATACGTCCAACTCGTTATGAATACGCCCAAAACTGAAAGAAAACATCAATAGTTCAGCGTACGCCAGCGTTTTACCTACATTTTGATACGTTGCCATAGGCTGGCTAAAACGTCAAAGTGTGACAGGGCCCTCACCTTCGGTGGCGGAGGTAAAGACGATGCTGAACAGTGTGGTTGCGAGCACACAGCCTTGCTTCACACCATTTCCCACTGTGAATGGTTCGAATATGTCTCCATTATTACACACAGTGGCTTGTATATCATAGTGAAAGCTGCAGATAATTCTCGCAAAGTGCAGTGGACAGCTGCACTTCCCGAGAGTCCTCCAGAGTGTTTCCCTGTTCACCGTATCAAATGCTTTGGTAAGGTTCAAAAACACAGCACACAGTTTCCTGTGCTGCTCTCTGCATTTCTCTTGTGCTTGCCGAGCTACAAACATCATATATATTGTTCTACGACTGCCATAGAACCCACACTGTGTTTCAGACACAACTCTATGGGCAATCTCTTGAGTGAGTCAATTAAGCAAGACCTGGGCAAGTATCTTTCCAGCTGTGGATAAAAGGGAAATGCCACGATAGTTTCCACACTGGGCTTTGTGTCTTTTTCTCTTGTATATAGGAACTACAGAAGCATCTCTGAAATCTTGTGGCACTTGGCCCTCAGTCCATAATCGACTGGTAAACATGTAACAATGTGTTAAAGAGTTCCTGGTTACCACACTCTTGTAGACTTCAGCCACCAGGCCATCTGCACCTGGTGCCTTCCCACTGGTGCATTGGCTGATGGCCTTTTTCACTTCATCTATGCTTGGTGGGTTTTCAAGTGACTCATCTATTGGGTGTTGTTCTATATCAGTGATAACATGATTATCAACTGTTGAAGGTCTGTTGAGCGATTCATGAAAATGCTCCTGCCACCGGTTAAGTATGCTGTCTTTGGCTCGCTTCATTGTTATGGTGCAAGGCCAATACTGTGTAGTCCAGAAATTCGATGAAGGGCATCATATAGATTTTTGGTCTCTTTATTGTCTGCAAATCCTTGTATTTCTTCTGCTTTTCTATTCCACCACTGGTCCTTAAGATTGTGGCATTTTGTTTGGAGCTGTTTGCGAATATTGTTAAATCATTATTTATTTGCAAGTGTGGACAAATCTCTTCAGTGTTCACAAAATGCTTTGTCTTTCTCATTCAACAATTGGATGATTTATTGATTGCTATCATCAAACCAGTCTTCCTTTTTGGAGAAAGAAGTGCCTACAGTTATATAAACCACAGTGTAGGCAGCTTCCTTGAAGACTGACCAGTTCGCTGTGGCACTGAGATTTTTTGCATAGATTTCTGGAGATGGGAAGTTACATGTTAGTGCTTCATTTAATCCTTTAATACATCCACAGTTTAATTGTTCTGCAACTGACTGATGTTAAGCCGTTTCACTTGTGTAGTTGTCTGCACTCCACGACTCCTTTTGGGTCGCTCGTGGATCCTCATTCTTGAGCGAAGGAGTCGGTGGTTGATGTTACACTTGGCCCTTCACATTGCAGATGTGATGGTGATGTCACTGAGATCTCTCTGGCGAGTGATGACATGGTCAATAATATGCCAGTGTCCAGGTCTTAGATGTTGCCAGGTGGTTTGAAACAAAGTCGATTGTTGAAAGACTGTATTTGTAATAATGAACTGGTTGGTTGCACAGAGTGACAGCAAGTGTAATACATTACTATTCTGGCCTCCTTTACTGTTTTTGCCGAAAATGCCTGGCCCTATGTTGTGATCTTGGCCAACCCTGGCATTATAGTCTCCCAATATGACAAGCTTGTCTGTTCTTCGTAATTCTATGATAATGTTGTTTATTTCAACGTAAAAATTATCCTTAACCTCATCCATTTGTGTCATTGGAGGAGCATACACACTGATGAGGAGAATATTTCCTGCTTTTAAGGGGATGTGAACACATGATCCTATCAGAGACTCCCTTTCGCAAAGTGTCGAGCTGTCTCACCAAACTGGTCTTGATGGCATAGCCAAAACCTGCTTTTCTTCGTTCACCAGCATCTTGTCCCTTCCAGAATGTAGTATACCCTGACCCGATATCTATCAGTTGGCCTTCGTCACTGAGACATGTTTCACTTGGTGCTGCATTGCCAATATTACAGTCACCAATCATGCTAGTTATTAGTGCAGTTCTCCGCTCAGGTCGAGAGGTTGCTTGTCAATGAAGTAACATTCTAACATTCCATCAGTCAATCGTTAGTGGCTGAGCATAGATTATTTTATGCTTGGATCTACCACATATAAAGGGCTGTCATGTCAGATGTGGTAGTATGTCTGGAGGAGGTGCGTGGGCAATGTTTCAGGCACCATATCTAACCCGTTCCCCTGATTCATGAGAGTAGTGCAATCCTTAGAAGGCCTGCTCCAACACATAGGGTGCTGCCGAACTGTGATTCCACCCATCAATCACAAGAGCGACCAAAGTGCCAGTCCATCTGCATGCAGCTTTGCTGTGCTGCTACTGACTTCCAATGTCAGCCTGCATCTGTCACTGTCACAACTCACCTATCGCTGCAGGACTTTTGCATACATACTTACATACCTACGTACATATATTTTTTTGCCTCATCTGACTCCTGTGGATGAGAATATTTAAGTGCTGGAGGTGTGTGCACCTAAACAACAGTACTCCCTCAGCTCCACACACTACCAATGGCAGGACATGGTCGAGACAACTGGTTTGTGTAAAGATCTGCAGCCCACATGCGCCACTACAGCTGTTGAAAGACATCACGCTCCAAATCTGCCTGGTCTGCTATTGCAGTTTTGGTTGTTATTTCACCCATAGCTGGAGCACCTTTGAGCAGTGGGTCAGTGCTATCCACACACCAGTGGGTCGTGCTGTGTGTCTTATCGGGCAGGTGCTGCTCCGGAGGTTTCTGTCAGGGACTTTACCTTAAGCCTTAAGCTCAAAAGCCTATTCCACACGGCAGCAGGAAGACCAGATCGTTTGTTCGTGTGCCAGTCACCCACCCACAGCCAGAGCCCTGTCTGTGAAAACAGCTTATGTCGATGAGGTGTTGTTGACTTGCCTGGGAGAAGCTGTGTATTTTGCGATGCTTGGCCACATAACCCATGCTCCCAGACAAATAGACAGACAGTGGTAAAAACATAACCTGAGTCCAACTTCAGTGGTCGAGGTAATAATCATCTTTATTGTGAAAATACTGGTGTTTAGCACATTATTCAAAGCTATATTGTGAGGTAACACGTTTAAGGACCCATCTGGTTGTGATCTGCTTCAAGGGAACTTACCATCTCCCTCTGTTCCTGAGGGAGGTTACCCTGATGCTTGAACTGGGTCACGAGACATTCCACGAGTTCAGCCCCATTGTCCCCTCCTCACTCGACTTGTGTGTGCTCCGCTTTAATTTCATAATCCTGCGTATCTGTTATTACTTCTAAATCCTGGTTTTCTGTTTCTGATAATTTCTCCGTCACCCCCTGTCCGAATCCCGTGAATTTCTCTATGGAGGCAGAGGGGCCGTATCGCACTCCTGATCACCAATTTGTTGTGGTGCCGGGTTCGGTAGCGAGGACGACCGCCAGACGGAGCAGTTGGGCCATCTCCTACCGAACACTGGAATTGAAAGGTCATAACCCTTGGATAACTCCGAAGGTCTCGGGTCACTTAAGGACCGTGCTCGCCAATTCTCTGACGGCGTGGGGGAGGGTTACTAGTCAAATTTAAATATACCTAAGTACCCACATCGTCAAATTACTTGGGAAGTCACACCCTCAACGGACTCTGTTGAACCGGGTTGCTCTAGCGACCTCGGTCCGGTGTAACCGAGCGGAATTACCAAAGTCCGTCAGTCCAAACGACAACTTACAGCCCAATCGGCTTACTGGTTCTCAAGCACAGACTGTGCTGGGTCAATAATAGAAAGCACAACAATGAGCTGGTACATTGAACAATCGGGGTTTATTTATAATGGGGCAGGGGAGCACAAAAAGAGCAGAGTTAGACCGACTATCGAGAAGAAATGCAAGTAATGTACAAGGCACTTAAACAATTGCTACTTATAGACTGGGCCCACAGACACACATGCACACACCCAAAAGAAATGGTGGCCGCGGCATTTATTTAGCCCTTCAGCTCGGGAGGGAAGGCGAGCTGAGAGCAAGAGCATCCACTTGCACCTGTCTGAAATGTGCGGTAACGTCGATCTTGTGCGGTGGCGGGACTCAAACCCGCGCCGATATACCAGGCACCAGGGACTAGGGATAGAGCGACGGACGCCAGCCAGCATGAAGGCGGACGAGGTGAGAGATGATGAGGTGACAGGCGATCAAATCCGAAAAAGCTTCCACATGGATCAGCCGACACCAGGCGAGGCAGACCCGGACAGCCAGACAGAACGCGATGATCACCAAGCCTCTCCTGAGGTGGGAGGGATTCCTTCCCTGGCCACTCGCCTCCTGATTGGACGCTTGCGTCGCGCGATTCGCTGGCCGTCCCTCATTGGACAGGCCCATGGTAGGCGGGGTAACTCCCATCCTTCTGGGTGGAGTCGCGATCTGATGCGATTGTAGCTCCGCCTTCATCCTCACCTAAGACCACGTGCGTAATGGCGACCAGGTTGAATGAGGGACGGTGCCACTGTTGTTGTTGTAAAAAACCCTGACTAAAAAAATAAACCCGCAGCACACATGAAATTCCCATTAGACATAAGGGATGGGGCCCTAACTAAAAACACATACTTATCGAAATAACTGAACTGTGGGGGCTGCTGACTGTCTGTGTGCAAAAGGCTTCCAAATCCGTAACAATATTACATATGGTGCACCCCCTAAAGTCTTTAACCTTCGTAACAACTGCTTGCTACTTATCATGTGTTCTAACAAACCAATAACCATAATGGAGCCAGCCAGTTTGTGAGCTATCAAGACTTGTAATTCAACGTGGTACTAAATGTGAGGATGGTGATGGACTTGCTGTTTACGGATGGCACGGCTACGACCGTACATACTGCTGTACATGCTATTATTGTTGCCCATGATATAATAGCAACACAATTTAAATCGATGTGTTTTCACACATAATCGGCAAGCTATTTTGTCGTGCAATCAAAATAAAACTCTTCAGCATGTAAATACACATTCAAAAAGCATGGAAACGTGTAATATAAAACTTTTTTATGTAAAAGGATGTGGGGATGGATATGCCAACAAGAATGTAAACAAGGTAGGGATTGTTACAAGAGACTATCATGTGGAATCTTCCCTACATCTTTCCTTGAATAATGGTTGTACCTACAAATTACACAATACATCTCTCTCTATTTGGGTTCACAATCATCACAAGCAAGAGATCGTTGTGTGCGTGTGTGTGTGTGCGTGGGCGTGTGCGTGTGCGTGCGCGCGCGTGAGTGTTTAATGTATCACTGGTTAAATTCGTATATGGAAACAATCAACATGTATCATTTCAGGCAACAACTTCTTCTTCTTCTTCCGGCTGCTCCCGTTAGGGGTCGCCACAGCGGATCATCCGTATGATCCGCATAGTGATTTGGCACATGTTTTACGCAGGATGCCCTTCCTGACGCAACCCTGGTCGCCTCTTACGACACAGGGATATGGTACACCTATTTTAACCGGGGTATACTCCGGCCCAGTATACTGGTACTCATTTCGCCGACCTCGGAAGGATGACAGGCTGAGTCAACCCCCTGGTGTATTAATTCAGTGGCCCAACGGGGCTTGAACTCAGGACCTTTTGGATCCCAAGCCACTGCCCTAACCACTGCACCAACACCAGACTTATTTCAGGCAACAACTATCTTTTCAAATTGACAGGCAACAACCATTTTTCAAAAATAATGATAATCTCTCTTGTGACCATCCAAACCTTCTTCACATACTTTTTGGCATATCATCCCGACACCCTTTTACATAAAAAAATTTACATTTTTTATTAGTTGTATTATATGTAGATTATTACTGAAACTCATTTCAAAATTAATATTTCATTTTGGAGTTGCATTTGTACCCAACTTTTTTTGTGAAACAAAATGCTTACAATCAAGTCATTATATCTTGAAGACTTTTTAAATTTTAATTTATTAATAGAAACCAAAATGAAGCTTTTGGGAGCGAGAATATATGATAAATAACTGAATCCCAAATGAAAACAATAATCTTAACAAGCATTAATTATATTTTTTTGTCCTTTCAAATGATTCAGAATTATGAGCAGCATTAAATTATAGTCGATGCCTGTAATATATGACATACAGCCACGTATAAATATCATGTTTGTTTCTCGTGTGGAGATAAATGATACACATAGTAAGCTTCTTGGAAAACGTTCCTTACTACATGTTGAATGTGAAATGCTGAATCAAACAATTACTATCAATGCTCTGATCTTGATATGTTCACTATACTTTGCTGGAAGCAAGCTGTGCAAATATCCCTCTTGGTGGAAACCAGAAGGAATAACTGCACCAGGTGATATCATGCTTGGAGGTATTTTTATCATTCACTTTGGAGAGGAAAACAGACAATTACTTTTGAACGAAGCTCCTCAAGATCAAAGTTGTGTCCGGTGAGGCTCATTTTCTTTGGTTGTAATTTTGTCATTTGCAATTCAATGCACAGGGTTCCAAGATCGTAAGTGTTTCCAGTAAATTTGTATTTATTTGGTGAATGGATAACATTGAGGTGATATCCACAAAATACCTTGACTGACAGGATGACTGAGAGATATGCACACTCGCCTCTCATGTGTTTAGCCTGCATGTAAATCCCGACCCAGCTATAAACTCTCATCCCACTCTTTCACAGGCGAGTGATTCACCAATGTGTGTGCCGGACCTCGGACGGACATTCAATCTGACCGCATCCGATTTGACAGCATTAGTTGGTGCATGTTAAAGATCCCACGGTCTCCTTCGCGAAGAGTAGGCGAGCTATCGCCGTCACTCCGAACACATTCCAGCTTCCTGCCCTAACCTACAGAGGTCTTTGCACCAGCAGCACAGCCGTGCTCTGAGCCAATGATGCTACTCCTCAGCCTTGTGCTGCATGTGAACGAAGAACACTGTACAGGAATTTAGTGAGGACCCATATAGAATAATGTGGACAGTTTTGGTTACCACATCTGCAGGATGGACATCGCCACCATATATATGCTTCTATGTAGGGCTACTATATTGATTCCAGGGCTAGTAAGTTAAGTTATGAGGAACAGCTGAAGAAGGCAGGACTTTATACATACATTACAAAGGATGTGATTCCAAGGGGATTTGATTGAGATGTTTTAAGATGATGAAATAAAAAGACAAAACAAGAAGAAAATGTCGTGCAGAGCACGATATGTGCAAAATCCAGAAAATAAATTTGACTTCAAAAATAATTGATGGTTGAATTCAATGACCAAATGTGCAACTCCTCTTCAAATTTCAAATCAATATGATGAAAATTGACAATTTAAAAATTTCGGCCAATGTTGTCCTTTTAGCTGATGTTGACCTCGAAATTAATTGGTGGTTGAATTCAGTGACCTGAAATATAAATTCTCTTCAAATTCCAAGTCAATCAGATGAAAATTGAGGATTTTAGAAATACCACCTTCGTTCTTGACCTTGGGACTATGTTGACCTTTTGGTCCATGTTGACCTCAAAAATAATTGGCTGGTTGAATTCAGTGACCTGTAAAAAAATCCTCTTCAAATTTCAAGTCAATCAGATGAAAATTGAGGGTTTTAGAAATACCACTGTTGAAGAAATTCAGTTATACGTTTTCAGAATCTGAGACCATTTATTAACAGCATACATCAAATACAAATAACAAACATGTGCATGGGAAAGAAGGATATATGGGACAAGCAATATCAAAGACGATCCTCTTTCTCGCTAAAAATGCACACAGCAATCCCCTTTATACTATTTTGGACAGTAAAAGTCAGGGGAGGGCTAGGCATCTGGCAAGGGTAAATGGAAGGGAGGGCTAACAAGCGTGAAGTAATGTGAACACCAGTTCAGCCTTGAGGAGACGGTGATAACAGGGTTTAGACAAAACACAGAGACCGGGTGGATTATTTTCTGTGAGTAAATCAGCCACCAGCAATGCATTCTTCTCTTTAGCTGCTCTTCAATTTCATTTAAACATTGGAGATGCCAGTCTTGGTTTTATGCATTTCAGTGAGATAAAAGCACATATGATTTAGTAAGATACAATTCTATTTTATACTTTGTTCAACTACAAGCAGCAAGGGAATACAACTGAGAATACACAAATATAATTATTTTTTCTTCCACACCTCCTTAGTTGTTGACTTTTTCATCAATGTTGACCTCAAAAATAATTGGTTAGTTGAATTCAGTGACCTGAAATATAAATCCTCTTCAAATTTCAAGTCAATCGGATGAAAATTGACAATTTTAGAAATCTGGCCTATGTTGACCTTTTGGCTTATGTGGACCTCAAAAATATTTAGTGGTTGAATTCAGTGACCTGATATGAAAATCCTCTTCAAATTCCAAGTCAATCAGATGAAAATTGAGGATTTTAGAAATCCAACCTTAGTTGTTGACCTTGGGCCTATGTTGATCTTATCGTCGATGTTGAATTCAGTGACCTGGTTGAAATCAGTGACCTGAAGTATAAATCCTCTTCAAATATCAAGTCAATCAGATGAAAATTGAGGATTTTAGAAACACCACCTTAGTTTTTGATCTTGGGCCTATGTTGACCTTTTGGACTTTGTTGACCTCAAAAATAATTGGATAGTTGAATTAATTGACCTGAAGTATAAATCCTCTTCATATTTCAAGTCAATCTGATGAAAATTAATGATTTTAGAAATCTCACCTAAGTTGTTGACCTTTGGCCGATATTGATCTTTTGTTCTATGTTGACCTCAAAAACAATAGGCTTCTTCCTCATGACAAACTCTACCATGTGGTGAAGTTTCGGAAGATCGGTTTAAAACTTGAAATAATGTTTAATCTGTCTCTCTATCGAGTGCAGCCTGTGGCTGCTGGTTTCATCATTGGTTGGGACAAGGCTTTGCCACTGATGCAGTGTCCACATTACCAGTACACTGGTACTCATTTTGCCGACCTCGGAAGGATGACAGGCTGTCAACCTCCTGGTGTGTATTAATTCAGCGGCCAACAGAGCTTGAACTCAGAACCCTAGGATCACAAGCCACCACCCTAACCACTAAGCCAACACCAGGCTTGATGTTTAATTAAAAGCAAATATATCCTTCCAACTTCACTTCCGAAAAGGTAGCATATCCTTCCAACTTCCAAATATAATTTACAACAAAAAAAATTAAACTTCAAAAAGAACAATCCCAGAATGATACTCTAATGAGAAACATCAAAAGTGATGGGACATGATTTTGGTGCATTACTGTAGAAACGAACATTTAAAGGGATGAGACATGATGAGCCATATATAAATAGTTTGCTCAAGGTGCTGAGCAGAGCTAAGCAGATCCCAGAGGAGAAAAAGGAGAGAGAACCTTTGGTTTTGTGCAGTGTCGTGTGGGTGTGTTGCTCTGTGTTTATCCTTTCGTTAAACCCCTTTGAACTACGCCTGACTTGAACATCGTTTGATCAAACTACCATGGTTTTTTGTAAGTGCATTTAATGAACTAGTACGTGCCTGTAAAAAAAAAATAATAATAATAATTATAAATAAATATTCAAACCGCAAGCAAGAAACAACAACCACACAGGCCGTTTCTTCGCTCTCGCGTGCCCGTACATGCGTGGCCCGGAAGTTTGCATATCGCAGTTACGATTATACGCAATTTAGTTTTAATGGCCAATTATTCAATTAGCGCCAACGTATTTTGCCTTTTCGCAATGTCGTCGCAAGGAAAAACAAAAAGAGAAGAGAAGAGAGAGAAAAAAAATTTACTTCCTGGTTCGGAGCATACCAGCTCACTCTGATATAACCGAAATTTATGCACCATCTAATATGAAAACGATCATAACTTGGGGCATTGTGTTTATCTAAAGATGCGCATAAGAAATCGAGAAATTATTATAATACACGAAGTCATCACTCTCTGGAAGCCCGGACGTTGTAACCCGTAATGGGGAACGCGGCTGAGCTTCCCTTCCCCCATCGGCCACGCCCACGCAACAACGTGTCTTGTCATTGGTTGGTAAATAAATGGCCATAACTTGGGAAGCACTTGTCCGATTAATATCAAACCTTGAAAAGGCACATCCTCAGGTCCCAGCAATATACCTGGCAAGTTTCAATGAGATCGGACCAGTGGTTGTTGAGAAACAGCGGTCACAGACACACACACACACACACACACACAGAGATTGCTGGAATTATAGATAGATGTTTCATATTGTCCGGGGTTCAAAACTTGCCATGTTGGGAAGCACTTGGGTCCCTCCTGAATGCCCGGTGCTGAGGCTGCAGGGCACAGATAACTCAGCACACTGGCAGGTTGCTAAGCAACCATGAACGCCGATTAGCACGGCCAATCCAGGCAGGGTTGCACTACTTCATGTGATCTCTTACCTGTGGACGGCCGGTTAATTGGGGTCAGTGCCCTCATCGCACACTCAAATTATTGCATTACAGTGAGTGTGTGCTGACTGACAGACAGATTGGAAATAGCAACAAACAATTATTTATTACTAGAAAATACAATTTCCGCTGTACACGTCGCTGAATTTTCGCTGAAAATACACTGTCGCTTCGCTGATGGTGGTGTGAAGAGGAGATGGATGGAGAAAGGGAAAAAGAGGGGGAAGGGCAGGCAGAGAAGACTGAGGAAAGGGAGGGGCAGGAAAAGGAGTGAGGGAAAGTGAGGAGTGGGTGAAGAGAGGGGAAGCGAGGAAGGGGAGAAGAGCGAGGAAGGGGGGTGGAGTTGGGGAGAGAAATGTCCCACGAAACGTTTCTATACTCTGCGGGAGAGAGAGAGAGAGTGAGCGAGAGAGCGAGAGAGAGAGAGAAGTGTGGAAGGAGAGTGCTGCATTTTATTTGGAGGGGGGAGCGAGGAGGGGACAGACAGAGTGGAGGCGGGGGGGGGGGAGGAAAAGTAAAAAAGAGATAGGTGAGGGGTGGAGGTGGCATCAGCAAAGAGAGTGATTTGTTATGCCTAATGGCCAAACACAAATTAAAAAAAAACTTCGTATCAGAATAGCTGTACACACAATGACACAACAGAGTTTGCAATGTTAACCACTGGCACATCTGAAAAAATGTTGATATCCCAGTTGCAGAAAATTTGTGAGAACATTAGCCAAAAGCATGGACTGAAAACATGGAAGTACCACTCATGTACGACTGAATGATCCCATTGAGTGTGAACAACTAAAACAAAGTGTTGGGAGGGCTCCAGATATCATACTTTGGTGTAAAAAAGAAAGAAGAAGGCATTGCGAAATGAGGTGATAATACCAGTGATTTTGGACAAAACAATGCATAAATCAAGAACATGACCAAATACCAAGACCTCAAGAATGAAGTGAAAAGATCCTGGAAGCTGAAGAATGCTAAAGTTGTACCAGTGATAGTTGGAGCTACAGGAACGATAACAAAGAACCTCACAAGGATATTAAAAACCATACCTGGGAATATTATTACAAACGAACTACATTTGGAAGCTGTCCATGGCTCTGTGACGATCCTGAAGAGAGCCCTTGGCACAAAACTTTGAGAACAGAAAACTTCACAGCTTGATCCATAAATCGTGACCCCTTAACAAAATAAAGGTGGATACTTTGAGCCCACCCTGGAAGGACTCCATACCACATTCTGAAACTCACATATGAAGATACCAATCAACAACACACACACACACACACACACACACACACACACACACACACACACACACACACACACACACACACACACACACACACACACACACACACACACTCCATTTAATTCAATCACAATGCTACATCCCCACTATATGTTCCATGTCTGTCCATGTTTTCAACCACCTCCAGCTGCTAACCTAAATTCCCTGAACTCATGTTCCCAGGCCCACATGGAGGACTGCTCCTTATGCCCTCATGAGGCTGCTCTAACGCTAAACCCTTCCCCTAACTAGTGCTCCTTTGCCCGGGCGAGGATGTTTATGACATCCTTGCTGGGCTTTGTCCACTCATCGCAAGTCTCGGCGAGCCTTATGCCTCCAGGGGGGTGGTCAGCAGCGCACTCGTCGGCTGCTAATTGCATTAAATGCTTGCACTGACTTTTGGGCTACTTCCCATGTGAAATGCTGTGTTTGACACACCCGCCATTTGTGCTGCGGGAACCCCGCTGACGTCACTCGCAAACAGCCCACCCCACGAGCTTTGCTACGCCCACTCTTACCATGCACACGAGCCATCCGGCGGTCACGTCATCATCTCCACTCGTGCCACGCGTCTCGCAAGCACCACTCGCGTCGCGCAGCATGTAGGGCCTCGTACATGGGCTCCCATGGGAAAAAATTATTTTTAAGTTCATCTAATTTGTTTGTTTGCTTCGCTTTTAGCCGTCCCTGCTCCGGTAACTTATCCGGTACAGAGCGTTTTGATGCTGACTCCCCTGCAGCCATTAGCACATCGAGCAATGGTCCATGCATGGTCAGTTTGCAAAGCTTGGACTCCACACACGCAGAGTCCCGTGGAGCCGGCGCAGTTTCCAAAATAACTTTATCCTGCTCAGGAGGCTTGCCCCTCCCATCCGTTACACTAACCACTACTCCTGTCTGGGTCGATGATCATCCCATTCTCTCCCATGCACTCACCCATGTCATGTTATTTGTTCTCCGCTCACGTTCTGACACAATCATACAGGGGCTTGTGTTACCCCAAGAGATCCTGGGGCTTCTACCTCCCTAAAACTCGGCATGTACTCTTTCGCATCATGCAACCGCTCCACCTCGCACAGACTTACCTGAACCCACCTGGTTGCAGTCTGCTTTGAGCGAGCTTATCGTCTCCCTTTGTTCCTGAGGGAGGTTATCCTGACTCTTACATCGGATCTCAAAACATTCAACAAGCTCAATGTTAACATGCTTCACAATTTATATTCGTGTTTGCTCCTCTTTCACTTTACGTAATTCGTCCTTCACCCATTCCATATCTCTTTGTGTCTCTGTTACCTTATTTAATTCATTCTTTACGGGCTCCGATTCCTGGTTCTTCATCTCTCCCTGTCAGAGTTTATATATTTCTCTCTTAACCGCCGTTACACCATTCGTCACTTCTTCCTTGCCCCTCTTCATCGCGGTCCAAACACCTTACACATTTTCCTTCATTCCGATCGTTTCCTCACGTACTGTCCTGATCTTGTGTAGAATTCCGGCCCATGCTTTGCATCGCACCCTTCAGCTCATCCTGACCCACCTTCAATGTTTGCATATCATTCGTCATTTCATCCATTTGTCTTATCATTTCTTTCATCCACTTACAGATTTTCTTTTCTTGTTCCAACGTGAACTGGGGAGCCAACGCACCCGTTTTCTCACTCGACGGCCCAGGAATGGGGAAGGTTCTCACGCTACCGTCATTATTTAGCTCTACCATCGGCTCGCTTCCTTCATACTCATCACCACATTTTCTTTGTTCAATTTTGTTTCCCATTTCCTTAATTTGATTCATATCCAGTGGCTTTGGCAAGGCCGATCTTCTGTTGGGTGTGGCTCCCATTGGACTCGCTATGTCCTCCGTGAGGGAAATTTGATGGTTGGGGTCCCCAAGTATTGTGAGAGTCACGGTTGCCCCTATTACCTCTGGGTATGGCTGCAGGGAATGATCTCCCTCAAAGCTGTCATCCTGGGCCATGGATTCCTCTAACATTGTTTCAGAACCCACCTGAACCAACTCGTCTTGGTCCGCCATGGTCCCTACCAATAATTAAATATAATTTGTATCCTAACCTGCTCTTAATTTAAGGGGTGTGCTGAGCACACCCAGGTTTTAATCCCATCCCAGACACCAAATTTTTCAGGCTTCGTACCACTCCTCATTCCAAACTGTTGCGGCCCGGGGGTCTGGGTGAGAAGATCACTGGGGGGGGGGGGGGTGGAAGCTATCTCGGGTTCCCACCAGACTCCCCTTAATCACAGGCCGTCACAGACGGATAATTCCGTGACGCAACGGGTCGCTAACCGACCGTGAACACCAATAAATCAACCACGTGACTTATTGTCCTCCGTCTAATTTATCCGGTTACCTAAAAAAAAATCATGTGATCTAATTACCTGGGGACGCGCCCAGGTAAGTACACCTTGTCCGAACCGGATCACTTTACGGGATGAGATGCAGCCGAGCGACACTGGCAAGGACGTACCGGCTGAAAGGAACAGATTGTTGGGAATAAAGGCCCGGCTCAGCTAGGATACGGACCATGTTGGATCAATGAAAGAATCGACAAAAACGAGCTGGGAACATTTCTACAAAAGGATTTATTAAAGGCAGGTGAGGAAAAATATGTAGAACAGTGAATGTAGTTTATTGTCGTGTGCAAGTGGAGATAGCAAGAAATGTGAGGTGCGACAATAAAACAAGCAACTTATAAAAACAGACACAGAGCAGAGTTATCCCGATATAATTCTTCTGCAATCTTAAGTGAGGACAGACGCCATGACACATACACACACACACACTCTCTCTCTATCTCACTCTCTCTCTATCTCACTCTCTCTCTATCTCTCTCTCTCTCTCTCTCTCTCTCTCTCTCTCTCTCTCTCTCTCTCTCTCTCTCTCTCTCTCTCTCTCTCTCTCTCTCTCTCTCTCTCTCTCTCTCTCTCTCTCTCTCTCTCTCTCTCTCTCTCTCTCTCTCTCTCTGATGAAGTGATAATAATGAGCAAAAATAAAAAGAAGAGGAGATGAGGCTAACGTTCTCGCAATACCTTGCACAATTGACCGACCACGCCACCCAGTATGTTTTGGGGGGATGCTCCGCCGGACGATCCCTCCTTGACAGCTGGCGCATCGTCTCTTGCTTGGCTCTCCAGAGAAGGGGTGCAACCGTCAGGCATGAAGGGAGGGACTTTGGGTGGAACCAGAGGCGAGTGAGTGGGCGGAGAGCGAGTGGAATGAGTGGCAGACAGGATCAAGTGGGTGGGTGGAGTCAGTGACGAGGTGGTGAAGAAGGCGGAGTCAGCAGCGAGTCGAGGAAGAAGGCGGGCGAAGTCGAGAGAAGAGCAGGCCGAGCAGGAACCAGCAGGAAGGAGTGAGCAGACAGGAACTCAGACAGCCCCACGACCTGTCATTTTATACACTCTGTGGTGCGGGGCGGGGGTGATGACCCGAAGCGATATGTCGTCATCCAAATCGGGTGCTCTGATTGGGCCCTGGCCAGCACACGGCCCAGCCTTGATGGCTGGAAATGGCCTAACTTTACATCCAGCAAGCCATAGCTGAGCTGCGGAATCGTCTCGCTCCGAACACCATGATACGAATCGCCCTGCCTCGAACTCCCGGACTATGCCCTGGCGACCGGCCAAGGGTCGCGTCAGTCCCGCATGCCAGCCTGGGCACCCCCGGCAACCCGCAGTTAGCGCTGGTCAATGTGCTTGCTTTGTCCGTACGCCATGCAGCCCGAGCGACCCGGGCCGTACAGCATGCCTCTGCTTGGCAGCACCATCATATATGTATATGTATATATGTATATATATATATATATATATATATATATATATATATATATATATATATATATATATATATATTTCACAATTTTCAAATGTTGTTTGAAGTTTTGTGGATCAAAATAATTGTTAATTTTCATTTAGACTCTGGAAATACCTTTGCTTGAGACTGCAGTCACCGATTTACTTCAAACTGCAAGAATGGGCTTTTGGAGTGAAAAAAGACCTTGTGCAATGGTCACTTTTGTTAGCTTCATGTGCTATGTCGTGATTCACTGAATAATAGTAACCAATGAAAAGAGACTGTCTTCCCACTTTTGATTTTTGTTGTTTTCTTGGAATTCAATGGATGAGAAATACACATTTTAAATCTCACCCCAAAGAGAAAGTAAATATATTTTGCCTTGCAGTTTCTCTACTATTGGATTCCATCAGGCCATGGTTATGGTATTTTCCATAAATGAAGTCAACAATAATTTTGCCCTCCTTTCAAACATCACACTTGGTTATGTCATACGGGATGATTGCCATGCTTTTCCAAAAGCAATGGCAGCTGCGTTGCAATTCATGGCACAGGAATCTCACCAAGCAGGTCCATGTTCATTTCCGGCTGTGATTGGACCGGCCCCATCTACACTCTCTGTGATATCGTCTCACTTGCTGGGACTTTCCTACATTCCTCAGGTAAGGACATGGGAAAATAAATTTATCAGTCATTGCTGAAGGAGGCCCTTTTGAACCCTGCTTCAGGCTCATTCACACAACCATCCTGCTCCTTTCCTTTCATATGCAGTGTATGGCTGCTGGTTACATCTCAGCAAAAACAATGTTTCCAAACATAGTGGCCTAGAAACCTTTCATAATTGCATTTCTAATGATTACACAAATTTTGATCCAAGGAAATTGATGTTAATTCACAAAGGTGTGGTGTTTTCATTATCTGCAGGTTAGCTTTGCCTCAATTTGTAAATGCTTGAGTGACAAATCAGAGTTTCCTTCATTCCTAAGAACCATTCCCAGTGCGGTGCCTATAGTTTCTGGAATTGTTCACCTGGTGAAGCACTTTGACTGGTTATACATTGGATCTGTGGCAGTGGATGATGAGTATGGAAGATCTGGACAAGGACAATTTTTAAAAGAAGCAGAAAGAGATGGAATTTGCATTGCCTTCAATGAATTACTACCAAGAGCAGAAGATCTAAATACCCGTGAATACCTTGGTGGGTACAAACAATGCAGATCTTCTCACGCTTTGAGGATGAATTCGTCTTGCTGATTATTCACCAAAACCCTTTTTCAGGTGCTGTTATTAAAGAGAGTAAAGCAAGAGTTGTGTGGCTATATATGGCGTATACATCAGTTTACCCTTTGGCAGAAGAGTTCTTGAAGATGAATATTACAGATAAGGTTTGGATTGCTGATGCACCTTGGATATCGTCACGTATTATTGGTGCACCACCTTTCGCAACCATATTTCAAGGGACTATTGGGATGCATATTCATAAAGGGGTCATCCCTGGACTGCAAAGCTTTTTAACTGGTTTTTCACCAAAAGCTGAAAACAGGTCTGAAATAAATCTGAAATTGGCTCCTGATTTACTGCAACGACCAGGTGACAACTTTTGCCTTAAAAATTCCGCAATGTTTTATATTCCCTTTTTCATTACCTCTCTCATCTATTTCCAATTTTCCTCTCAACATGTAAATTTTTCACATGTTTGAGCATTTATCACCATTTCATACATCAATGCCTATTTTGGGCGACTTAATTGTCAACTAGAATGGCATTCAGGAGTGCGCATACCTCCGCCAGTCTGAACATTTTACGTTTTGTATCCCACTGATAGGCCGGATCGGCATCAGGATCTCAGCCAAAACCTAATTGGCTTGTTCGTGTCACTGACCCAACTCCTCTACCGAGTTTTGGCATCACCCGTCCATAGCCTTTTCAAATATCATCCTATATATCGTTTTTAGCCCTATCTCTCAATGGTAAAGAATCACTTTTTAAAAAATGAAAAATTCTCAGATCCGGATTTGAATATTCACAAAAATCGCCAAACAGGGGTGAAAATCACCTTCGTTGATGGAGGTAACAATCCTTGGCTCTCATCAGTCCTCCCAAAGCCTCAAGTGGTGAAACTTGGAAATAATCACCTGATTGATGCTACTTTTGTCTCTAACTGCAGTGCCTATAGAAAGTCTCATCTTTTATTGCCTTATAGCCTGGAATTAAATTGCAAAAATGAAGACTTTTCCCACCTTCATTTATACATCGTAAACCACAACTTCCAGGTGAAAAACAAATTCCACTAATTTCAGAAAATTAATTTTCTTATGGTGAGTATGCAATACGGGATGGCGAAGCGGTGCGAGTGAGCGCACATGCGATCCCCATGCTGAGGAGAGCAGTCCTGGGGGTAATGTTACCTCAAAAGGGAGTTCGGTGGGATTGCAAATATGACAAATGTTGCAAACGTTGAAGGTGGAAATAGCAAATATAAAGCGGTGCGAGTGAGCACATGCGCTATCCCCTGTGCTGTCAACGCCAGTCATAGAGGGTTATGTTACCTTTGAAGGGACTACGGAAGCTACACGTACTTCAGTTATATGGTTTCTATGCTTGCTGTCAAACTGAAGTGGTGCGAGTGAGCGCATGCATGATAGCCATGCTGATGAGAGCAGTCGTGAGGGTAACGCTGCCTTGAAAGAGAGTACGGTGCGATTGCAAATATGGGAAATGTCACAAATATTGAAGTTGGAAGCAGTAAATATGAAGCAGAGCGAAGTACCGGAAGCACTGCGCAGCTGCACGCGTAGCTACGCTTGCATAGCTAAGTGCTATGCGCTCCGCCCTATGCTCACGTTATTGCACCCCGAATCGAAGACTTGTCCCGGAGAAGCGTCATGAAGATCGCGGAATGGGGCGATCGCAGAACGACATTCAGCGATGCACATTCAGTCGTGAGTGCGTATCATTTCAGAGTCCCTCTGGTCTTTTTTGCGTTTGCATTTTTGCACTCGTTTGATGGTTTCTGGTGGGTCTTCTCTGGTGGCCCTCACTGGTATGAGAACGCTCACTGGAATGGTGGTCATTTAGTGTCGGTCAGTGCTGACCGTCTACCACTGAGCATCCAGTGATGAGTGCCTCAAAGTGTGCTAACTGCAACAATGTCAGGCTGAGTACCTTGGGCGCTTGTGTGGTGAGCGAATGACTGGGTTGCGAAGGGACTAAAGTGACTAGTGTCCCTCGAAACGGTGGAATCTGGTGGAGCGAGGGAAGTCAATGTCGAGGGACTATGGAGCAGCCTGATGGCTGAGCCTGACAGCTTTCGATGATGAAGGGACTGGCAAAAGGTTGTCGACGAATGGACACGGATGAATGCAACTGAACACCGAAGGTGAAAACCTGAGGTGCATCGGGAGTGGTGGTAAAATGTTTTTGTGTCTCTTGACAGGTCCATCGACCTTTGTATGTACTTTGTACATACTTTGCGTGTAGACCAAATTATCATGCTCCCATTCCCCTGATGATCATTGTGATACAATGACTTGCTGTCTATCACCCGCCCGAGTCCCTCCGGCCTGTTTACGTACTTGGGCATGCAGGTTTTTGGTTGGGTCTTCCCTGCTTATGTGTGATCAATGACAGTCATACATTGAACTTTCCAACGCTACACAGAGTGCGGACCCTGTGCACACGCACCAGTCACACTCACGCAAGTGACGAAAGTGTAAGAGAAGTAAGTACGCAGCACTGCGTGTGACATACATAGCAAGTGTGTCATACCATGTCGAGTGATTCGGAAAGTCATTGTTTGAAAAGACGTGTCCAAGCAGATTCACCAGAGTGCATGTCGCACCCAGTTGCAGTTGCAGGCGTTGCAGCCACTCACACCCAGTTGCGTGCGGTTGCATCAAGTCCCGACACACAAGGCGTACGACTCGGATTGCGTTGTGTATTGTCGTGGACTTCTCGTTTTTGTCAAGTGCCTAGTGTCGAGTGCAAAGGGAAATGAGTAAAGTGACACAAAGTGTGCACGATAAAGGAAGGCACCAGGTCGCGAATAACGTGTGTATAATAACACACCAAGTAACGTGTGTCAACGATCGCATAACGTGCCGACAACTTATGGCCAGTGTAGCGGAACGTGCGAGTCATACGCCGGCATACGTCGTAAAATTTCAAGCATGAAAAAATTTGAGGAAAACCCAAAAGTTCAACGTTTAAAGCCAGCGTACTACGACTTATGGCAGTGTTTTTCAGCATGGTCTTAACGTATACAAAACGTACCCATAACATATTCGACGTGTGCCAGCGTTTTAGACAAATTTTTCATAAATCGGCACATACTGGCTAAATCGTCAAGGTGTGACAGGGCCTTTAGGAGGGGAATTCCTCTATGATTTCCACATTCCAAATGGCTGCCCTTCCGTTTGAAAATAGTAACAATGAGAGCATCCTTCAGTTGTTGGGGCACTTCTTCATCTCGCCAAATATGACAATAGAGGCTGTACAGATGTGTGATTAGAACTTCGTCACCATGTTTGAAAATCTCAGCTGGAATCCCATCCTCACCAGGTGACTTGCCATTTGATAACAAATTGATAGCCTTACGAATTTCTTGTTCAGTTGGTTCATTCGCAAGATGCTGAATCACAGGTTTTTGAGGCAGTTGGTCTATGCTGTGCTGATCAACATGCGATGGTCCGTTGAGGAGCTCGTTAAAATGTTGCTGCCAGCGACCGAGTATCTCTGCCTGGTTGGTTAACAATTTTCTGCCGTCTTGAGATAGCAGGGGGGCACCACCACGTGCAGAAGGGCCATACAGTTATTTTATGGCATCATAGAAATTCTTTGAATCATTTCGATCCGCCAATTGTATTTCCTGAGCTTTTCAGGACAGCCGCTGGTCTTTCAAGTTGCGTGTTTCATTTTGAAGCCGCCTTTGACAAAGTTGGAGCTTCAATTTCGATGATCGTGTGTTAATGGATAGCCATGCTCTAAATGCTTCGTTTTTGTTGTCAATTATCCTCTGAATAATTACCAAATTATCTGAGAACCAGTCAGGTTGTTTCCTAGTTTTCAGTCCAAGCATCATCTTCGATGTGATATGGACCGTGTCACGCAGGATATTCCATTCGTTGGTCACTGTGCCATTTGGATCTATTGGGTTTGCAGTAAGCTCACCATTTATTTTTTTGGCCAGCTGGTGTCGGGTTTCTGCTGACCTTAGAGTCGAAACATTCAACTTTCTTACTGCCTTAAAACTGGACTTTTTGATCTTTGGGTGAATGACCATCTTTAATTTCATTCGAATCATTTTGTGATCGGTCTGACACTCAGCACCATGCATAACTTTTGTGATTGTCACATCTTTGCGATCACGACTTCGTACGTTTGCATAGTCGATCATGTGCCAATGTTTTGCTCGAGGATGCATCCAGGTTGTTTTGTGTGCTGGAGGTCGCTGAAACATAGTATTGGTAATAGTCAGCCCATATTCTTTACATTTTGATAGTAGTAATAGACCGTTGGAATTTTGCTTGCCAATTCCGTGCCGACCAAGTGTTTCAGGCCATGCTACGTGGTTTGTTCCAACCCGAGCGTTGAAATCACCAAGGACAATTTTTTCATCCTTTGGGATTTGACGCAGCAATTCATCGAGCTGATTATAAAAAGCTTCCTTCGTTACATCATCATTTGTCATGGTGGGGGCATACGCACTGATGATAGTTGCACCTCTGTTTTTGCTGATTGGGAGTCTAACAGACAGCAACCGCTCACTTATTGCTTTCGGTACACTTGACAGGTTCTTCACAATCGTAGATCTTAGAGCAAAAAAGACACGGTACATTCATTTTTCGGGTGATGTCAAACCGCTCCAGTAAAAAGTATAACCGGATGTATTTTCACATGTTTGACCAGTGTCTGCAAGTCGGGTTTCACTCAGTGCTGCAATATCGATACCATATCTGTCAAGTTCCATTCCGATAATAGCAGTTCTCTGTTCCACAGTTCATTCGCTTTGGAGAGTTCGAATATTCCAAGCTTCAAAAGTCATAATTTTCCGTTTAGTTTTTATTTTCCTTGTATTTCGACCACAATAAGAGATAACCCATCAGCTGCGGTTTGCTAACCGGGTTCAGTGGAACAAACAATTTTTGGGACACCTTTTCTAGTCCTGTCCCCAGATTGGGGAGAGCAGTGTCCTCCCTAAATAGAGCTGCTCTGTCACCTGAGGTGCTGCCGGACTGCCTTATTGCTCCATGCTAAGCAGAACGACCAATATCCCAGGCCGCCAACGTGTCGGGTTGTGACTACGACTTGGACAATATCCGTTGCCTGACGCTTCACCACGCCCCCATCGCCGTAGGACTTTTTCCTGTTGAATTCGACATCTGTTTCAATAGACATCAATTTCGTTCCGTCCGTGTTCTTGTTGCGTTACATTCATGCAAAAAGAGAACCAATTCCTGTGCAGTGTATTGATTAAAGTGGTGTGGGGTTGCGCACGTCCTACCACACTCACTCGGCTTTGAAATCCCTTGTCTGGTGGCAAGCATAGCAAGACGACCAGGGAATGTTTCAGCTGCAGTGGATGACCATCGTGCAAATAACTGCTGCACGAACGCTCTCTGTCTGGGCTCTCCAGAAAGCCTTTTCGCAGCACCCAGTAGATACCACGAAATTTGTTTGCAGTGGATGGCCGGTTTTGCCACACGTGGGGTCTTACCGCCCTTTGGCAGGTCTTATTTTTAGTCCTGCAGGGTGTCCACAAACCCACCTCACCAGGTAAGCCTGGTGGGGGAGGCAGTTTAGTCGCCGACCACCCGATCATGAGCAGGTAGTATCGGATTACATGGTCACCGATAGCAGGATATATGAGGTGTGTTCAAAAAGTATCCAACCTTAATTTTTGGTGCGTAAACAAAGGAAGCTAGGGAGGCGTGGATTGGTGCACGTATGTAGGCGATCCTAATCCGTATGCGTGAATATTTTCCCACCTGCAGTAGCTGTCAGTCGCCGACAGACCGCCGATGACTGAGGAAGTGTAAGTGAGTGCCGTCGGATTTTCGTTTTTGACAAAATGAAGGAAAAAGTTGAACAACGCTACTGCATCAAATTTTGTGTAAAGCTTGGAGATTCCCAAGTGGAAATGATCCGCAAGATTCAACAGGCCTTTGGGAACAAAGCAATGGGCACCACACAGATAAAAGAGTGGTGCAACCGCTTCAAAGATGGTCGCACATCAGTGGAAAGTGAAGCATGTTCTGGTCGGCCCTCAACATCCCGAAATGAGATCATCATTGACCAAGTGAGGACCCTACTGATGCAGGATCGTCAAATCACGATCAGATAACTTGCAGACAAGGCGGGCGTTAGCATTGGATCAGTTCATTCCATTGTGACTGAGGATTTGGGCTTCAGGAGAATCTCAGCAAAGTTCGTGCCAAAGCTGCAAATGATCGAGCAGAAGCAACTCCGTTTGGAGATCGCACAGGACATGCTGGAGACTGTGAACAGCGATCCCAACTTCTTCATCACAGTGATCACTGGCGATGAGACGACAGTGATCCGTCATTTTGTCAAAAACGAAAATCCGACGGCGCTCACTTACACTTCCTCACTAATCGGCGGTCTGTCGGCGACTGACAGCTTCTGCAGGCGGGAAAATATTCACGCATACGAATTAGGATCGCCTACATACGTGCACCAAACCACGCCTCCCTAGCTTCATTTGTTTACGCACGAAAAATTAAGGTTGGATACTTTTTGAACACACCTCGTAAATCCCGACCTGACATACAATGACAATGTACACTTTTATTATTTGGTTTGTTTCACAAAGCAATCCTAACTCGGATGAAAAACATACTTTACAAGAATTGTTGTAAAAATTGCCAATGTACCTTCGGTTTGTCCTTTTTTGATAAACTTAGAATGTTTTAATTTACATAAGTACATGGTAATATCAAAAATAAAAACCCAAATGAAGGACGAAATTATTTATCAACCTTGTCCTTATCCACATCAATCATCATCACATTAAACTGTTTGCTGATTTATTCATCATCCTCATCGTCATCCACGTGGGAATCATCCTTAATTACATTTCCACAATCAATGCCATAGCACTTACAGAGAGAAGTACAGGGAAGTCTGTTCTTGAAGCAGCTGCACATTCCTTTAGGGCCCTGTCACACCTTGACGTTTTAGCCAGCGTATGGCAACGTATCAAAATGTATGTAAAACGCTGACGTACTAGTGTCTGTACTGACGTACTAGACGTACTGAACTAGTGTTTTTTCCAGTTTTGGACGTATTCATAACGAGTTGGACGTATGCATAACGTATTAGTAACGTACACAGAACATTTCGATAACATATAGATAACTTGTATCAATGAATGCTGAGCGTGTTGTCGGCGTTCACAACCTATGCCCAACGATAGTCTAACTTATGCATAGCGCAGCAGTGTATCGCCGACGATCACGTGGCGTAGGCTATTAATAGGCTGCTGCTCGACGATTCAAATCATAACCGTACTAGACATCGAAGTGTCAAGCTGCTGTCACACCTTGACGTTTTAGCCAGCTTATGGAGACGTACGAAAAATTTGCGAATATGCTGGCACACATCGAATATGTTATGGGTAAAGGCCCGGTCACACCTTGACGTTTTAGCCAGCGATGGCAACGTATTAAAATGTATGTAAAACGCTGGCTGACGTTGAACTTTTGATGTTTTTTTTTAAGATTCGGACGTATTCATAATGAGTTGGTCATATGCATAACATATTAGTAATGGACACAGAGCGTTTCGTTGTGTTATAGATAACTTATACCAACGAATGCTGAACCTGTTGTTGGCCTACACAACCTATGCGCAACGATAGTCTAACTTCGGCATAGCGCGTTGCACGCATCGCCGACGATGTTGTGACGTCGCCTATTAAAAGGCTGACGCACAACGATTCGAATCATAACTGCTGTAGAAATGGAAGTGACAACATCGCGGTCACACCTTGGCGATCTTGCCAGCGTATGCCGACCTAAGAAAAATGTGTCTAAAACGTTGGGGCACGTCAAATACGGTATGAGTAAGTTTGGTATACGTGAGTAGAACGCTAAAGTACGCTATCATACGTCGTAGTAAGTAGAGTACGTCAAGAAATTTTAAACATGTTCAAAATTTTACGACGTACTCGGCCAATGACACACGTTCCGCATGCGATGGGGATAAGTTTTACACACGATATGTGGACGCTTACACACGTCCACAAAGGCTACTTATAAGCTACTCATAAGTCGAAACACGTCGCGGCAATGTCTTTTTTACGCGAAACTTATTTCTAACTTATGTTTGACGTGCTTTGAACCAATTCTTTACGTAGTCCCAACACACATCGACGTACGTAGATGTATTCCAATGACGTCTTCCGGTCGACAAAAAAAAATAAATGAACATGTTTCTAACTTACAACTGCCATATAAAGACGTGTTCCCAGCGGTTTTGGGAATTCGTATATAAAAATGCTGCTCATAAAAGGGGAACCCAACAGTGTTTTCGAGTCCTTTTTGAGTCGATGTCCATGTCAGCACTAACAGTATTAGTATTAGTATTAGTATTAGTATTAGTATTAGTATTAGTAGTAGTTTGTTCATGTTGGCAGTAGTAGGTGAGTGTGAGGGGAGGATGTGGGTTATGATGGATCCTCCTTGCGTCCGCGTGTCCACGGGTAGGAGACATCTTTTCACCATTGTTCGAAGTTCTTCGCGGCTATTTTTTTTATGGGGCTTTTTCAACAATGAGCTATAGCTTGGTTTTACGATTTAGGTCTATTCATAACGGGTTGGACAAATGCACAATGAACTAATAATGTGCATAGAGCACTTTGATTACTTATAGATACGATATACCAACGAATAATTATCGTGAAGCTGGCGTTCACAAACTATGCCCAACGATAGCCTAACTTATCCATATCGTGCGGCAGTTTATCTTTGCCGGTGACGTAGAGTTTGCTATTCATTGGCTGCCACTCAACGATTTAAATGGCTGCATCTCCACTATTGAAAGTAGACGCTTGCGCTCAACAATTGGATTTTTTTTACACTCAACGACTTTTAAACGGTACCACTCAGCTATTTTCATTGTTTACAATGAACGATTTAAATTGCTGTCACTCGCCTTTGTTTTTTGACGCTGGCGCTTGGAAATTTTAATCGTTTCTATTGAACGTGTTAAATCGCTCAAACCCCACTATTGAAAGTAGACGCTTGCGCTCAACAATTGGATTTTTTTTACACTCAACGACTTTTAAACTATACCACTCTGCTATTTTCATTGTTTACAATGAACGATTTAAATTGCTGTCACTCACCTTTGTTTTTTGACGCTGGGGTTTGGAAATTTGAAGCGTTTCTTCTGAACGTGTTAAAACGCTCAAACTCGACTATTTTAAATAGACGCTGCCGATGGACAATTGGAATCATAGCCAAGCTAGACATCGAAGTGTGAACATCCTCGTCATGCCGAAGAAAAGTTTGAAGAATGCTGCAAATAAGTGTCCTGGCCGTGGCCTTGGACGCTGACGCAAGGACGATCCATTATACCGACGTCTTTCAGGCTATGAGTAACTTAAAAGTAACGTCTGTCGATGTGTGGCAACGATCGCGTAACGTGCCAACAACACGTTAATCATAGGTTAGAAATAAGTTTCGGGTACGCTAAACATTACCTCGGCGTGTCTCAACTTCTGATTAACTTACAAGTAGCATGTGTTGACGTCTGTCAACGATCGCAGACCGTGCATACAACTTGTGGCCAGCGTAGCGGAACGTGTGAGTCATACGCCGGCATACGTCGTGAAATTTCAAGCATGAAAAAATTTGAGGACAACCGAAAAGTACAACGTTTAAAGCCAACATACAACGACGTATGGCAGTGTTTTTCAGCGTGCTCTCAATGTTATCAAGACTTACCCATAACGTATTCATCGTGTGCCAGCGTTTTAGAAAAAAAATTCAAAAATCGGCATACGTTGGCTAAAACGTCAAGGTGTGACTGGGCCTTAAGTTTTGTATACGTTAATAGCATGCTGGCATACGTCATATTACGCCGAGTACGTCGACAAATTTTCAGCATGTTGAAAATTTTTCGACGTATCCAGCGTATGACACATGTTCCGCATACGCTGGCCATAAGTTGTAGGCACGTTACGCGATCGTTGACACACGTCGACACACGTTACTTGTAAGTTACTCATAAGTCGAAACACATCGAGGTAATGGTTAACGTCAGTGTTCCAAACTCCCTGGTTTTTTATTTTTTTATTATTATTATTATTTTGTTTTTCTTCGGTATGACGGTGTTGTTGACACTTCGATTTCTAGGGCAGTTATGATTTAAATCGTTGATCGGCAGCCTATTAATTATATTATATTATAACTGCACTAGAAATCGAAGTATCAACATCACCGTCATACCGAAGAAGAAAAAAAAAAAACAGGAAGTCTGGAACACTGACGCTAACCATTACCTCGACGTATTTTGACTTATGAGTAACTTACAAGTAACGTGTGTCGACGTGTGTCAACGATCGCGTAACGTGCCGACAACACGTTACTCATAGGTTAGAAATAAGTTTCGGGTATGCTAAACATTACCTCGTCGTGTTTCGACTTATGAGTAACTTGCAAGTAACGTGTGTCAACGATCGCGTAACGTGCCTCCAACTTATGCCCAGCGTTATGCGGAACATGTGAGTCATACGCTGGCATACATCGAAAAATTTCAAGCATGGAAAATTAGTCTAACGGCTCGGCTTACTACGAAGTATGCCAGCGTACTACGACGTATGCCAGCGTGCTCTTAACGTATACAAAACTTACCCATACGTATTTGACGTGTGCCAGCGTTTTCGACAAATTTTTCATACGTCGACATACGCTGGCTAAATCGTCAAGGTGTGACAGGGCCTTTACACCCTGATTTACATACACATTTTGTCAGTTCAATCACAGCTTGAGGGGTGGACATGGCGAGACACCTCACTGGAACATAAGCACCTTCCTTAACATTCCAGCCATTTACTTCAATGGGAGGAAGAGCTGGACAGTTGGTAGTGTATGACTTATCACGCATGGCAATGTAATTTGCACGTGTGACATGTGGTAGTAAGGCAGCATGAGTAGGAGGTAACATCTATCCCTCCAGGTTCTTGGAACAAAACATTTGCCATCTTAGAGCTGGTAGGGTTGTGGGGACCTGCCGAGCAGTACACGCAGCAGAATAACTGCTCCAATCCCTTGACCTGTGGTGAAAATTCGCCATTGACCAGGACACTCAGAATAGGACCTTCACCAAGCACTCTGAAGCAGTTGATTGCTGGGTCATCTTATTCAAGCTTCATGTAGGCACTAACCCTTCATGTAGGTATTTGAGCTGCTTCATTGGGTCCCAAATGGGTTGATGGGTTGATTGGGTTGATGTTGGCAGCATTCTGTTGTGAATGAATTGCTCAAACTGCTCCTGACCCATCTCAGCAAAGTGCAGAATATCGTGCTTTGCATCTTGTGGTACTCGAGCTGATGAAATCAGGCTTTTCAATGGAGACTTCAATATGAATGGATTGCTTTTGCAATGTATTTCAATGGGGTGATGCAGCTTCAGAGCATTTTATCTTGTCCTCACAGCAACATCTCCAGTGTTCTCCAAAGCTGGTAGTGTTCACTTCATGAAGAAAACTTGGAGACTTGAGGGAAGCAGTTGAGGTACTGTTTCACTATTCGAGCGAGATGAGAGATGGTGGTAACGAGTCGGTCCAAAGCAGCTTCATCTTGACTCAGTCCAACCATCCCACCATGATGCTTCAACCCCTTTATCTCCTGCTCAAGAGTCTAATCAGTGAACAGGTGGGTAAAGGGAACTTTTGATTTCGCCACGGCAAAGTGTCCAGACTTCAGTGCTTCCCAAGTAACAAGATCATCCTGTTCCAGAGCATTCATTTGAGTGAGATGTACCGGTATCAGGCGAGCATAGTTCAGAAGATCGTGTGCAAAGAAATACTTGATGAGGGTCTCCAGTGCTGCTAAGTAACATTCCCAGTCTCCTGAACGACAGGCACTGATGAGATTTCGAAGGCTTTCTTCCTGTTCTATGTACTGCATGGGAAACTGAGCGAGCTCTCCTCTGTCATCAACTTCATGCGGCTTCATATTTGTGGAGTACCCAGACTGGATGTTTTCATAGATGTCAACCTTGTCTGGACTGCATTCATGTAGATTGTAGAGCCTTCCGAATAGTGGCACACTGACCATGGAGAGATCCTTGAGGGAATTCAGAGGAAATGGCATCAAACATCATTATAATCACCAATCTAGTCATAATGTGGTATTCAATGCCTTGCTTGTATGCCTTGCCACCATCGAT